>NC_136928.1:49384932-50074775 GCF_949752795.1 Hyperoodon ampullatus | reverse complement strand
AAGCCCTCTCTTTGGTTTTGATGAACTATGCCCACTGTAGCCAGCAGAGGGGAGTACTACGTTTCAAAGGGGCAGTCTGAGAACTATTAAAGAATGTAGACAAAGAATGTGAGCCCCCTCACATTCTTAGTTACTTGTCTAAAAGAAAAGGTCTTATTTTCTTCTGTTTCCCAGTTCTCGGAAACCTTAAAGAAATTCTGGAATGATTCTGTGGCTGTTATGAGGGAAAAAAATTTTCTTCGTTGGATGGCCTTGAGCAAAATTACACCATCCTACACGCCTCCATCACCAACCCCCTGCCCTGCCAGGCCAAGGTGAACTGGACCTTCTTTGTCTCCTTCAATGTCATGTATACCCTCTCTTCTCTCTTTCTCCTCTCACGATCATTTTAAGCTTGCTGTTTAGTTCTGTAATGCAAGTCTTAGCTCCCTGTTAAAAGGAATGTCAGGCATCAGTGAGCACATGGGGAAAACATTTCAGGGGACAGAGAGCTTTCCCAGCACACCTGACATCAATCATACCTTGAAGGCAGGTCAAGCTAAGTAGAGTCTGAATCTGAATCTCTGGGCCCTGAAGCACCTGCTGCTCTAACCGGAGGTCCTGCCTCCTAGCTCCGGACCCAGTTTTCCAATAGTGGTGACAGTCATGGCTTCCAAACTCTTTCTTAACCATGCCTGTAACTAAACGTAATGTGTTCACATTGTAACAAGGGGAAAATACACAAAGGAATTAAAGTCTAAAAGTGGGACTCCTAGCTTTGGGCAGAGACATATTTAAGTGGAGGAGACCACCACATACGTAGCTTCCTCTTCACCCCTCACTGAAGCCAACCTTGAATCTAACCAGATAATACAGGGCCAGACACACCCAGCCAGGTTTGGGAAGCCACCACCTCTGCCAAATACTGTCTCTTTCACAGAACCCCAGGTGATCTCATCACGGAGGCTGCATTCTCTGTTGTCTATTCTGAGCACAGAATCACCTCTGATAACCTTTGCAGGTGATCCTGAGCTCATTCTACCCAGAGCAGCTCCTGTATATTCCACACTGGGCTAAACTCTGACGAGGGGACAGTCAAAGAACCCATGAACCCTCATGAAGCTTTCCACGCCCCCTCCTCCCAGGAGCTACCTTCCCTCTCCATGTTTTTCTCATGAACTTTTTTTTTTTTTTTGCGGTACGCGGGCCTCTCACTGTTGTGGCCTCTCCCTTTGCGGAGCACAGGCTCCGGACGCACAGGCTCAGCGGCCATGGCTCACGGGCCCAGCCTCTCCGCGACATGTGGGATCTTCCCGGACCGGGGCACAAACCCGTGTCCCCTGCATCGGCAGGCGGACTCTCAACCACTGTGCCACCAGGGAAGCCCTCTCATGAACTTTTAATGGGCCACTTCAATAGTCCCAGTCCATTGAGCAACACTGCATGCTTGAAAGGGTCATGCCAGACTTTAAGACACACTCTCATTCAAACTTCAGCATGTAATATTTACATCTGCACTGGCTCTCACCAAGGAGGTCAAAGCCATTTATGGACCCTGTCTCATTAGGTCCCACAGCAGCCCTGAAGGCAGAAGAGCAGATTCATTCTATCTGGGAACAAACAGGCTGGAAGAAACTTCCAGGCCTTCTCTGGTATAAGAAAAGAGTTAATCATGGCCATCAATCTGTGCTTTCTAGAAACATTTTGAGTTGATAATTCTAGGGCCATTTTGTGAAACTTGCGTGTGCAGGATGATAATCCTCACTCAGGAGCCAATGTTTTCCTATCAAGTTAATGAGGCAAATTAGAACATTGTGATTCTGTGGCAGGTGTCAGCATAAGGACCAAGGCTTACTTAATAGCCTGCCTAGATGGCCAACCAGATGTAAGCATTGCAAGCCCTAGGAGATTAGTCTCAGGTTAAAAACAGAAATGAGAACAACCTAGACATTTTTATTAGAATGGCAATTCGTTATATAGACACACGAGGAAAGGTAAGAACCCAGATGCGTGATGGCATATTTAGGGAAATGACAACAGGACAGTGTGTGGCCAGGAGACTGAGGGCAAGTGCAGTGTGAGAAGTGGCTGGAGAACCAGGTGGAGGCCAAACCATACATATCCTGTGACTTTCAGACTTCTAACGGTTCTCTAAAGAGTTTAAATAGTAAAGAGACCTAATTAGACTTGCGTTTTGAAAGAATCTCTTGGCCTACGAGGAGAAGAATAAGTTAGAGAGACCAGAGTAGGTGCAGGGAAGTCAGGCAGAGGACAGTCCCCTGTACCAGAAGGGTGGCACAGGAGGCAAAGAAAGTTGATGGATTTGGGAGCTATTTAAGAGAGAATATCCTGAGGGAGATGCGGAGAGAAAGGACTCGATACTAGAAATTGGATTTCCCGGTATAAACTTTGGCATCTATTACAGTTCTACAGCCCTTGAGTGTCCAGGTATCAGGGAGGATAATAAAGGGGGAATCTAACACCTGAATTCTCAGATTCCTACTATGTGCCAGGCACTGCCTCAAGCTCTTATAACCCATAGGTTAATATGGACTTTGAAATAAGAAGGGTTCCAGGTCTGCCTTTATCACGTATTTGACCGTGGACAATTTACTTAAACTTTCTCATCTATATAATGGGGTTAATAATGTCTTTCATTCAGAGTTGTTGTGAAGTTCAAATATATGTGAGATACTTAATATGAGTTACTTAGGGTGAGGCCTGGCGCATACTAAACACTCAGCAAACGGCAGCTACTACTATAAGCATGTATTATCGCATTTAATCTTCACATTATCTCTGGGATATACAAATCATTGGCTCTGTTCTATAGAAGAAGACACTTGGGCTCAGAGAGGTAAGTAATTTACCCAGAATTTTCACTTCTGGCCCACGGTGGAGTTACAGGAATCAGAATTACCCTCTCACTGTAAACAACCAGAAAACTAGACAAAAATATAGAAGACACATGTTGTTAGACGTTGGACGACAGGCAGCCCAAGTCTGTGATCCCTAAGAGAAGGAAACAAAGGAAGTGAGACCTGCCGTTGCCCTGGTTCTGCCTGGAGGCACATGCTAGACCATGGCACAGGGAGAGCCCAGTGGTCTTGCTGAGTTGAGGAGAGAATCAGAGTTCAGGGGCTGGGGACTGAGAGTAGTGGAATTAGTGGGGCTGAATTCCAGGGAGGGTGGGGTTACAAAGGAGAAACGGCTTGGGGGTCCCCTTGAATCTTTGTTGTAGGGTATACATGAGGAGTGAAACTCCATGAAAACATGAACACACAGAAGAGAAATGGAAGATACTTTAAAACAACCCAAATGGGGGACATCCCTGGTGGTCCAGTGGTTAAGACTTTGCCTTCCAAGTGCAGGGGGTGTGGTTTTGATCCCTGGTCAGGGAGCTAAGATCCATGCCTCGGGGCCAAAAAAATCAAAACATAAAACAGAACAATATTGTAACAAATTCAAGACTTTAAAAATGGTCCACATCAAAAAAATCTTTAAAAAAAACAAAACCCAAATGGAACTTCTAGAGATGGAACTAACAGTAGACTATATACTGCAAAAAAAAACAAACAAACAAGATTACTGAACTTGAGACACAGAAATAGAAACCAACGAAAGTGGAGCAGAGGAAAAAAAGACTTTAAAAACTGAACAGAGCCTCAGTGATCTGTGGGACAATATCAAGTGATCTAACATAATTGGAGCCTCCCCAAAACAAGGGAAGGCACAAAAAAAATTCTGAAGAAAGGAATCGCCATTGTAAATCAACTATACTCTAATATAAAATAAAATTTAAGAAACACTACTATATATAAAACAGATAATCAACAAGGACCCACTGTATAGCATAGGAGCTCTGCTCAATATTCTGTAATAACCTATGTGGGAAAAGAATCTGAAAAAGAATGGCCATATGTATGTGTATAACTGATTCACTTTGCTGTACACCTGAAACTAACACAACATTGTAAATCAACTATACTCTAATATAAAATAAAATTTAACAAAAAAGAATCACCAAAATTTTCCCAAGTTTGATACTATTTGAAGTAAAAAACAATAACAATGTCTTATGGGGTTTATAACATACGTCGAAGTAAAATGTGTGATCACACTAGCTTAAAGGATGGGAGAGAAGAAATGGAAATACTTTGTTGTGAGGTACTTAAATTTTACATGGAGGTGTATAGTAACATTTGAAAGTATTCTAGGATACGTGGTTTAGCCAAGGTTGCACATATGGAGCTGGGATTCAAATCATGGGTTCTAGCTGGCAAAGCCTCACATGGAGAGAGAAGATGGGAGAACAAACTCACATCGACTTAGAGCCATACATGCTCCAAGACAGAGTTTTACCAAAGGCTGTGGGAATTAAGCTCTTTTATCCCTGTAATGGGTAGAATTATGTCCCCTAAAAAGATATGTTCAAGTCCTAACCCCCCGTACCTGTGAATGTGACCTTATTTGGAAATAGGGTCTTTGCAGGTGTAAACAAGTTGAGGTCAGACTAGATTAGGGTGGGCCCTAAATCCAGTGACTGGTGTCCTTATAAAAAAGAGGGAAATTTGGACACGCAGGGAAAATACCATGTGACAGTGGAGGCAGAGAATGGAGTGTTTACATCTATAAGCCAAGGAACACCAAGGGTTGCCAGCACTACAGAAGCTGGAGGAGGTTGGGAGGGACCCTCCCCTATGATCCCCAGAGGGAGCATGGCCCTGCTCACCCCTTGATTTTGGACTTCTAGCCTCCAGAACCATGAGAGAATACATTTCTATTTTTTTTCTTGTTTTTAAGTTGAAATATAGTTGATTTGCAATGTTTCAGGTGTATTATAAGATAGTGAATATAGTTCCCTGTGCTATACTATAGGTCCTTGTTGATTATCTATTTTATATATAGTAGTGTATATCTGCTAATCCCAAATTCCCAGTTTTTCCTTACCCCTCCCCTTCCCCTTGGTAACCACAAGTTTGTTTTCTCTCTGTGAGTCTATTTCTGTTTTGTAAATACGTATCATTTATTTAGATTCCACATATGTGATGTCATATGATATTTGTCTTTCTCTGCGTTTCTATTATTTTAAGTCTCCAAGTTTGTGATACTTTGTACAGCAGCCCTTGAAAACTAATATAATCTCTAAAACTTTATTTTCCCTGACGTCACCAGTCTTTTTTTTTAACATTAAAAAATTTTTTTAATACATTTTCTTTTTTAAAAAAATTATTTATTTATTTTTCGCTGTGTTGGGTCTTTGTTGCTGCGCATGGTCTTTGTTGTGGCGAGCGGGGGCTATTCTTTGTTGCGGTGTGTGGGCTTCTCATTGCAGTGACTTCTCTTGTTGTGGAGCATGGGCTCTAGGCGTGCGGGCTTCAGTAGTTGCAGCACACAGGCTCAGTAGTTGTGGCTCGCAGGCTCTACAACACAGGCTCAGTAGTTGTGGCACACGGGCTTAGTTGCTCCGCGGCATGTGGGATCTTCCCAGACCAGGGCTCGAACCCGTGTCCCCTGCATTGGCAGGCGGATTCTAACCACTGCACCAGCAGGGAAGTCCAGTCCCCAGTCTTTATAAGCTTAAAAAGCTCTGGGGGCCCAGGTGTGAAGAGAATGCTGAAAGCAGGGCTCTAAGCTGACAAAATAAACCAGCCTCAGGATCTAAGAGCCATGAAGGAGGGAACTGGTTAGACTGGTTTTCCCATAAAACTCAGTGACTTTAATGCCAACCAGGTCGAATTTTAAAGTTAACTGATTCAGTGAGTGGGCCTGAGCAGCTGTGTGTGAGGCCCTGTGCTAGGCCCACTGGGGAAAAGCCAGAGGAGTCACATGCCCTCTGTCTGTGAGGAGCTCTTTCTAACAGGACTCGTCTGAGTGCAAGGTGTAATGGAATCCATGAGTGATTAATCAAAGTGTGACTAACAGGCTGTAGAGGCTCCAAATCAAGAGAGTGATTCATTCCACCTGGAAGACGATCAGCCAGCCCCTCCTCAGAGGAGGAGGCGGAGGTGGAGGAGGAGATGTCACCAAATAATGCCTGACTGTGGAGTCCACAGCCCAGAGGAGATACCAGTCTTATGAGCTGATCAGAGACCAACAGAGGAAAGCAAATCTACCAGGAATGCTGGTGTTTTTCTGGGAAGTGTTTCACCACCAATTAGGTAGTGCTCTCCGCTCTGTGGAGAGGTATAAAGCTGTCCAGCCCCCGCTTGATCGGGGGGCAATTCTTTGGGCTCTTGGAAGCTTCTCTTCTTTTTCTACCTGGTTTTCCACTCACATTCAGTTTTCCTCACCACCTTCTGCAGAGGACGAGGAAGGTGGTGAAGTGGAGGAGGTATGGGGGATGTGCAGCTGCTAATGAATGACCCCTTAACAACTATGTTTTCTTCGAGAGCTGGTGGTGTAAGGAGGAGGGGACAGGCCCTTGTCTGACATTTGCAGTTTCCAGGGTAAGAATACAGCCTGCTGGTCCGAGCTCCATCCACACTGCCAATAAGTGACACTCCTTGGCCCCAGGTGGGCCTCTTCAGTGGCATGGCCCACATGGAAAAGGGACCCAGAGTCTGGAAAAGGGACCCAGAGTCTGGAAAAGGGACCCAGAGAAGAGACCATGTCAGCCTTGAAAGCAGACTTGACCCTTTTGAGAAAGGAATTTTGACGTGCCAGAATGTGGTCCGGAAGCGAGGTGAAGGCTCCAGTGGGCATATTCTCTTGGCCCTGTTGGTCCCTTGTCCCATGGGAAGGGACATGGCTGGGATAGGCCTAGAGCAGGACCCTCTAAAGCCTGGGACCCCAAGCTGACTGACCCTTAGATTTATCTAAGGTAGAACTGGGCAGGAGGACTCTTAAACTCAGCATGTACTGACATTAAGTTTCTTGGTTTTGTTCTGGTAGCTGGATGAACTAATACCAATCATCACAATAGACTATATGAAGAATTTCACTGAAGGTAACTTGTCTGGGGCAGTGGCTCTCAACTGGGGGCAATTTTGCCATCGAGGGGCATTTGGCAATGTCAAGAGACATTTGGATTGTCACATTTGGGGGATGCTACTGGCATCTAGTGTCTAGAGGCCAGGATGTTGCAAAATCTCCTACTACCCTACAATCCTACAGAACAGCCCCCCTGCAACAAACAATGATCCAGCTCCAAATATCAATAATGCTGAGTGTTTGATAAGTGAATTTTAATATCTTGAGCCTGTGCATTTGGACCTGCCTGCTGCAGGACGCTGCGCCTGGAAAGTATAAGATCACAGGCAGTCAGGGCTCCTAAAGAAGGACCCAGAGTGACTGCTTCCAGAAAAAAATGGGTCAGTATCAGCAGAAAAGCAACTTGATGGCGAACTTGGAACTGTACTATCAGCCTCAGCAAGTGCACTTGAGGCCCAGCAATTGGCCATGCCAGGCTCCCATGAGACCAACCAGTCCTGAACCATGGATCCCTCTTCCTTGTGCAACTTTGCCGCCATTGCCTCCCACCCCCAATCCCCTTGTCTTTGGTCTTCACAGGAGCAGCTCTCATTCAACTAAATCTCCAAGGTTGAAATGAATTGGCTGAGTTTTCTTTACAGCTTAACACCATGCCCCACAGTGTCTACTTTTCTTTTATCAGACTCTACACCTCAGGACGCAGACAGAATTTGGACTTAGGTCTGTATGGTCAACAGAGCAACCAGTACTATCTCCCCAGAGCAGCCAGGAGTCTGGGAGAGATGCGATGGGCAACACTTTACCAAATGTTTCTGTCTTCCCTCTTGCCCAGAGCAGAAAGTGGTGGTCAGGACTGGTTGGGTTCTAAACACCAAGCCCCCTTTACCCCTTCCCCAGGTTGATGACAACTTTTTAAGGTGAGAATATTGCAGCCACTTAATTCTTCTAGACCTAAAATAATCAGTAGCTGTGTCCACTCTGAGCCTGTGAGCAGGATGGACCAAGTTCAATACCACTGCCTTGTCTGCACTGTACGGCCTGGGATCCCAGCAGTTCTGGGGTCTAAAGGCTTTTCAGTTTCCTAAAACTTCCTCTATGTCCAATAATATTTTTCTCTGAAAATTTCCCCAGTAATTAGCTAAGTGAAAAGGAAAAGGTGTACCTTTATTGACACTCAATTCTTGATTAGTCTAGGAGGAATCCTCCCATTTTAGATATCACCAGCTTCCTCTTTTGTTCCACTGTTCTTCATTCATTCATAAATATTTATCTGACATCTCCCAGGTCCCTTAGCACAGGGGTGTACAGTGGTGAAGGGCCATTTTCCTGTATAATATTACCCAGGCTGACTCCAAGATTTGACATCTCAGTCATGAAAAGGGGAAAAAGTTTTAATGAAATACGTGTCATGCAATTTCACCAGTGTAAAAACAACATCCCAGGAAGATAATTCTTTATACCTCAGTTATTTGGGTGATATATGAAGGAGACTTAAAAATAGTGATATCATCCTAGAAAGGGAAGGGAAGGATCCTGAGTGACTGGTTGTTTTTAAAAAACACCTTGATCTCACGCATTTCCTACAAGTAAATAGGCGCCCATCTTTCAAGATCTGAGAACTACTAGTGAGTGGCAGTTTTATGGAGAAATAGAACAAAGCTTTCTTTCTGTAGTAAGGATATATTAGCTTGACGTTGCTTCTTTAAAAAAGTTTCCACTGACCTTAAAACAGTGAAATCTATGAAATTGGATACTGGAGGATGAGGGAATCCCAAGGTTGTGGACACAGAGCCACATCGACAAAAAAGGAAAAGGAAAATGACAAAAGGGGGCCGCCGCCTGAAAGACTAGGAATCCTGGTCTCCGCAGGGATCCCAGGGGACTGCGAGGCACACGGCCCCATTCGTGCCACGTGACCCTTCTCTCAGCCTCCCCAGCCTGCCTGGAGACAAAGGAGACGGGAGGAGACTTGAGGACAAAGAGCTGTAGAAACCAGCCCTCGGGTGAGAGATTCTGCCATTGTTTTTTATCTCACCCCAAGGAAGTTAAAAATTAACCCAAGCTGGTAAGAGGACTTAAGACTGTAAAGGCTGTGAGGATCCTTAAGGGTCCCTGCTCCTCCAGTCTGTTCGCCGTTCTGAGACCAGAGAGCGGACGAGAAAGACTTTCATGACAAGCTTGAGCCCCGCCCCTCCCTTCAGGTCTCTCCTACCCTCAGGGTCTCCCCTCCCACCCTCCCGGGAGCTCTGGGCAAACCTCCTCTCCCTGCCACTGATCTGAGCGTTTGTGCCTTAAGTTCCCTGTGCCCCGGCCGACTCGTTACAGAAGAGAAACTGTGCAAATGAGTGTCACCGAAAAGCCAAGTGGTGGGAAAGGAGATCTTTTGTTATTTGATGTTGTTCAGAAAAATGCAAACGTCATGATAATGAGACCATAGTAGAACAGGTTGGGAAAGCAGAACAGAGATTCAGGTCCCTGCATGGCCGTGGAATCCATTTCCTCTGGGTATGGTGAAACTATTTCCTCTAGCTTCAAATTTATGATGATATTCGTTATTTGGAGTGTTTGTGAGTTTCTCCTTCTCACTCTCTTCTCCCCCGCCCCCTCCCGGCCGCCCCCCCACACACACACACTGAGAGTGAGATGCAGTTTAGAAATCATATTTCTGTTGAACAGACTATGAAATTAAATTTTGGAGAAAAAGAATAAAAATCCCAGTTCTGGGCTTCCCTGGTGGCGCAGTGGTTGAGAGTCCGCCTGCCGATGCAGGGGACACGGGTTCGTGCCCCTGTCCGGGAAGATCCCACATGCCGCGGAGTGGCTGGACCCGTGAGCCATGGCCGCTGAGCCTGTGCGTCCGGAGCCTGTGCTCCGCAACGGGAGAGGCCACAACAGCGAGAGGCCCGCGTACCGCAAAAAAAAAAAAAAAAAAAAAAAAAAAATCCCAGTTCTACAACTCGATGTTGAGTTTATCTGCCTAGTCTTTTTATTAGTGGTTTTGTACTGGTTTCCCACCTGCTCTCTTCCCCTCTGATTTCTCTTCTGGCCGATGGAGAGGAATCTTGGAGTTGCAGGCTCTTCTAATCCTTTTCCAATCTTAGAGTGAGGATGTCCATTGATGAGGTCAGTTTCTCGAAAGCTGCCCGGTAGGCAGATATAAGGAAACGGCATGTCATATGTTTTCTTTGGTTGCTTATTCGTCTGTCATTAGCTCTAAGGACACCATTTTCCTTTACTTTTCACTTTTTTGAAATTGAGATACAATTTGCAAACAATAAAGTGCACAGATCTTAGGGCTAAGGTTCAGGGAGTTTCTTTTGTTTTGTTTTGTTTTGTTTAAGCATCTTTATTGTGGTATAATCTACACACCATTAATTAACTTAAGCATACATTTCAATGAGTTTTAGTAAGTTTATGGAGTTACAACCATCACCACAATCTAATTTTAGGACATTTCTCTCATCCCAAATCTGTCAACGTATTTTTTTTAAAAATAAATTTATTTATTTATGGCTGTGTTGGGCCTTCATTGCTGCATGCAGGCCTTCTCTAGTTGCGGAGAGCGGGGGCTACTCTTTTTTCATTGCGTGGGCTTCTCATTGCGGTGGCTTCTCTTGTTGCAGAGCACGGGCTCTAGGTGAGCAGGCTTCAGTAGTTGTGGCACGTGGTCTCAATAGTTGTGGCTCGTGGGCTCTAGAGTGCAGGCTCAGTAGTTGTGGCGCACTGGCTTAGTTGCTCTGCGGCATGTGGGATCTTCCCGGACCGGGGCACGAACCCCATGTCCCCTGCATCGGCAGGCAGACTCTCAACCACTGCGCCACCAGGGAAGCCCACAAGTTACAATTGAATGCCAAGCCAGCCCTGTGCTTCAGGGCGGTGATTTGACAGGTACGGAAAAACCATGCTACCTCAAACACCTCCCTCAAAGACATGCTTCTATGCCTAAGATTCCTGTCATCACTTGCCTCTTTTGGATACCAATTGTCTCCAGAAGGCCTGAATTAAAATGTAAATATCTAACCTTGGAGATGTCACTCACTAGCACATTGTCTTTAATAGTTTCCTAGCAGGGAGTTTGGGCCTAGGATTGTGTCCAGGGAAAGAGTCAGAGAACCTAGCATCCAACTTTGGGGTGCAGATTACATGGAGTACCCCCACCACGTCTGTGACAGAGGAGGGGTGGAGCATAGAGCAGGAGTCCACTGGGCTGGGCACCTGTGGCGTGGGGCCGGGAATGCCTAACTGGGCCAGAGTACATCTCCCGAATGGAGCTATAGCATAGAGCCTTTGCAAACTAACACAGCGCTGCTGGGTATGAACCAAGTATTAGAGTGAATTCCCATCTGACCAAGAGGCACAAATGACTGGTCCAAGGGTACACTCAGAGCGTTGTCTGAGTGGTGACTAGAAGCTGGGTCAGTGCTCTTTGCAGGCTGTTCTACTTTCAGAAATAAGTGCTGATTTCATTGCAATTGCAAAGAGAACCAAAGCAGGAGAGCAGAGGAGAAACAATTTAGGAGGGAACCAGGGGGCTTTATTAACTCAAGCCCTCAAGAGTCATGGGGAGATGGGTCGATGTGGTGTGGCCCTTGACCCACAACCAATATAGCTTCTGAATTCTCAGCCATGTGTACATAAACATACCTGCCCATGTGCAACATACCTATGCTCAAGTGCCTCCACATATATAATTCCAATTTTTTTTTTTTCTATAGGTTTCCTGCTAGGGTGGGGTAGGAGTCAGAAGTCAGCAGCATCCCAAAGTGAGTGGAAAGATCATGGCTAACAGACAGGGTCCTCTCCTCTACCAAGCTCCAGCAGGAAGCAGACAGGGAGGGTTCCAATGGTTGTAAGGGCTTGGCTGCTTTATTATGTTCATTCTTATGGGCATTTTTACAAGAAATAAGCAAAGTACAAAATATTGTATAGCCTCTCAGTTAGAAAGTATGACATCCTATTTTAAAGAATGAAGGCCCCCTGTAAAGATGAACACCTAACTACAAGCTCCTTTGGGAATTAATCCAAAGTTATTAAGTGCCTGAGCTTATCTGATACACAAATGTTTATTTCTCTAAGTTTTGACAACCAAGACATAAGCTTTGGGGTTGATAGCACTGAAGCTACATGACGTGGGGAAAGAGTATAGGTTTTGGTGTCATAGACCTAGGGTCAAGCCTTAGCACCACCATTCACTAACGAGATTTTGGGCGTTACTTAACTTTGTTTAACCAGTTCTCTCACTTGTAAAATGGAAATAAGTGAAACAGTCTCTGTGAAGATTAAATAAGATAATGTGAAGAACGCACCTTGTGAGTGTGTACTGAATGTTCATTTTCTCTTCTCTTCCTTTCTAAATGGTCAGCTGAATTAACAAACCACTAAGGAAGGTTTCTGACCAGGAGCCAAATAAGGCTCTGAAAACTTTTGAGGGGAAGAAGAATCCAAAAAAATAAGCCGAGAAAGAGAAAACAGCCTGTTTCATTAATATTGACAATGAGCTAGAACTGGGTAGTAGCCAGACCCATCCAGATCCTATTAATTCTACACACTGGAGTTATCGGTGTGGGTATATGTCTCGCCACTGAAGCTGGAAACTCATCGACTGAGAACCCTAAGAATTTTGTCTTACTGACACAGAATTTCCACAGAAGCACAATGGAGACCCACAGTTTGATTGTTGATTAAAACAGAATCATTTTAATCTCCCCTCCCCTCCTCTCCAATTGGTTCTGAAATATCATTAGGTAATTTTGGATCCCCTTAAGGCTTACTCATTGGCCAACTTTCGCATTTTTGCCCCCACTTTATGCCCCCAAATGAATTTACCTATGCTTTCAGATGGACCTATTTCTACGGGGTGAACTAGCTTGGATGCCATATAAGCTGAGCTACGGCTGTGTCCTTATCTATACTTGTGAAATTCCACGGGTTAGCCATCTCCATTCAACACACCTGCAGCTTTCTCCTACAAAGCCTTTTGGACCTAAGGATAGAAGCAGAGCGTGATGTCCTCCATGTTCACATGGCTTACTAACACTTCATCAGTCTGAGATATTCTTTGAACTATTCGCAGCATTTAGACCCGCATGCTATTTTTTCTGGGCTGTCTTTTTGACCAAAGAGGAGATAGAAATTGGTCCCTAACAGTACTCCAACTGTGTAAGTGACTCAACTCACCATGCATTAGCTCCTAGCTGTATTCCAGCAAGTTCTGTGAGCAGCTGACCACAGGGGAAAATGCTAACTGTAGATTTGTTCTCTACAGGACTTTGTATCATCACCATCATCACACCACCCTTATTATAACCTGCTGCTTGTTCACCTAATAAATCTTCTGTGGAAATGATAATGTGGTCATTACTTTATCACAAGACTTCCCTACAAACTCCTGGAAGTACCCGTTTTTATTTTTTTATTTTTTTGCGGTACGCGGGCCTCACTGTTGTGGCCTCTCCCGTTGTGAAGCACAGGTTCCAGACACGCAGGCTCAGTGGCCATGGCTCACGGGCCCAGCCGCTCCGTGGCATGTGGGATCCTCCTGGACCGGGGCACGAACCTGTGTCCCCTGCATCGGCAGGCGGACTCTCAACCACTGAGCCACCAGGGAAGCCCTCCCCCTCTTGTTTTTTACAAACAGGGAACCAACAAAGAGATGACATGCCCTCCCTCCCCCTTCCTCTATCCAAATTATTTATTTCCTCCTCTCACTTCCTTCTGCCAGCTCAAGGCAATCATTCTCCCTCTTACTCGGTCCTCAGTGACTGCTGATCCTTAGCCCTAGGACAGGGCACAGCCCAGACTCCCTGGAACATTATCAAACCGAGTACATTCTGAGTCAGTACTATATACAGTGATGTATGTTGTATGTGGTTTAGCTGGACTGTGACACTTGGTAATGCACTCATCCTGAGTAGGAGTACCAATGAAATGAAGTTTGTGACATTTAGTTCATTCTTATCACACACCTTGATTTTCTAGGGACATCTCAGGAGTCCCTATTGGGACATACAGATGATTCCAGAAAGGAAAGCAATCTACGTGTGCTTTTTTTTTTTTTTTTTTTTTGCGGTACGCAGGCCTCTCACTGTTGTGGCCTCTCCCGTTGCGGAGCACAGGCTCCGGACGCGCAGGCTCAGAGGCCATGGCTCACGGGCCCAGCCGCTCCGTGGCATGTGGGATCTTCCCAGACCGGGACACGAACCCGTGTCCCCTGCATCGGCAGGCAGACTCTCAACCACTGCGCCACCAGGGAAGCCCTAAGTGTGCATTTTTATACTTTGTTGTTTCCTTATCATGCTTTGTAAACTGCCAATGCATTCATTCTCAACCAGCAACATGAGAACCCAGGGCCACCATCCTGTTGGGCCCTGTCCAGTTACCAGGAGAGGGAACTTCCTCACAATTGCGTATGTATACTTGGTTGCTTCAGAGATGTCATTAAACATAAACACTGAAAAAAGCTCTCAGGTTTCATCAAGGCTGTTGCCAACACCATAAATGACCCATCATAAAGACCCCACCCCTCTCTGATACTGATAAGGCAAAGGTTAAGGTCCATCTCTGTTTGTTACACTCTTAATTCCTTCGGTCTAGGCCAGAATACAATTTCTGGAACCAACTGATTCCTCTCTCAGCTGTCTTTAAGAACACTGTATTCTTTTTACACTGTTGAATTAACTCATACACAAAGTAAATGCCCAATATTTGTTAATGATCATGACTCAATCATTCAGGTGGTTATGAGCTAAGACTGGTCACTCCATAGCCCCTGTGTTACCATACTCTCCCAAGAGACCACAGCCACCCCTCTCCATAAGATTGTCACCACCACTACACTCTGCGGGGGTGGGCAGTCATTCTGAAGCTCCTGGACCTTCCTGCTAACTATCCAAAATCCACACATCTCTGGCTGATTTCCCATCTCCCTCCAAAAACCTGTCAGGTTAATCCTGTCATGCTTTATATCTCATTTGCCTCAGTCACTGCCAGGAAAACAAGCCCTCTAGGAGACCCAGCATCAACACCGGACACTCATCCCAGAATCCCTGAGTTCATCGCCTAATCTGATCCAACCCTTCCCTGCCCCTCCCTGAACTCTTCCACTGTGCCCTTTGCAACTCCAGATCCCTCACCATCAAACATCCTGGTAACCTCCTCTTCTTTGAACATTCCCTCCATCTCCTGGCAGTAAGTGAAACTGGTAGTCCCTGATTATCTCATCTCCCGAGCAGCCCTCTCAGGTGGGAGGTATTCATATCCCAGGCACCCAAGGGCCATGGGGTATAGTAGGTGTGCTGCTTGCCTTTTCCAAATTATTTCTTTCCTCTCCTCCTTCTAAACATCCAGCTCCTTTGAAGTCCCTCCTATCACCTCCTGTCCTTCCAGATCACTTACTCAAGGACTCCCATTGTCACAGCTCTTCAACCTTGTCTGGCAGCTGCTTTTCTCTCCTCTCGTCTTCACTTCCAAACCCTGCATAGGTCCCTTGGCCCAGCATTTTCATCCCACTTCTGCAAACATCTTCCCTAACAATTTTGTCCTTCTCTCTTCTGTCATATTGGCCTGAAATATCCCATTCTCTTTGAACCCAACTTCCTAACTTCTCAGAGCCTGCACCCAAGCAGCTGGTCATTGCTGGAGGAAATCACACAAAGTAGTTGAGAGATTTCACTTTGAGTTGGTGATCATGAACCTCAAATGAACACTGCATACTGCCTGGCAAATACTATCAAGTTTTCTGGGAAAGTTCACTTTCCCACTCTAAAATGACTTTCTCCATTTTTCCTCAAAATCTCCCACATTGCAAAGTTTTAAGGAAAAATAGAATGTTTACATAACCTCAAAGTATCTCCCCCAGAATATCTATTAAAATTCTGATGGTTTTAGGGAACTCCCTGGTGGTCCTGTGGTTAGGACTAGGTGCTTTCACTGCTGGTTTGGGTCCTGGTTTGAACCCTTGTCAGGGAACTAAGATCCCGAAAGCCACGTGGCATGGTCACCCCCAACCAAAAAAAAAAAAAAAAAAGCAAACAAAAAAAACCTAACTCTGATGGTTATTTTAAATTAATTAATTTAATTTAATTTATTAATTTATTTTTTGGCTGCGTTGGGTCTTCGTTGCTGCACGGGCTTTCTCTAGTTGCCTCGAGCGGGGCTACTCTTTGTTGCAGTGCACAGGCTTCTCATTGCAGTGGCTTCTCTTGTTGCAGAGCATGGGCTCTAGGCACGTGGGCTTCAGTAGTTGTGGCACACGGGCCAGTAGCTGTGGCTCACGGGCTCTAGAGCGCAGGCCCAGTAGTCGTGGTGCACAGACTTAGTTGCTTCGTGGCATGTGGGATCTTCCCAGACCAGGGCTCGAACCCTTGTCCCCTGCATTGGCAGGCGGATTCTTAACCACTGTGCCACCAGGGAAGCCCTGATGGCTTTAACATCTGTCCACAGTTTCTTTTATACTTCATCATTCAGGAGGTGATACTTAACTTCCCTCCCCTTGAGTGTGGGCTGGATAGAGTGACTCAAATGAATAGAGTATGAAAATGGAAATGTAGCAACTTCACAGTGGGAAAACCTGGCAGACACCACCTTATACAAATGATCCAAGTAATAAATCATGTTGATATCTTGTACCCCCGATATGATTCAATGAGAAGTGTGTAACACCTCTGTGGCATTCTTCCCCCAAACACATAACCTCTGACTACTCATGAGAAAACCTCAGACAAACCCCAACTGAGGGACATTCCACAAAACTGTACTATACAAAATACTCTTGGGGGCTTCCCTGGTGGCGCAGTGGTTGAGAGTCCGCCTGCCGATGCAGGGGACACGGGTTCGTGCCCCGGTCTGGGAGGATCCCACATGCCGCGGAGCGGCTTGGCCCGTGAGCCATGGCCATTGAGCCTGCGTGTCCGGAGCCTGTGCTCCGCAACGGGAGAGGCCACAACAGTGAGAGGCCCACATACCGCAAAAAAAAAAAAAAAAAAATACTCTTCACAAGTGTCAAGGTCATGAGAGAAAAGGAAAGACTGAGAAGTTGTCACAGATTGGTAGACACTAAGGAGATATGATGCCTTAATGCAATATGAGACCTTAGATTGGATGCTGGAACAGTAAAAGATCATTAGTGGAAAAACTGGGAAATTCCCAATAAAGTCAACAGCTTAGTCAATAATATTGTACCAATGTTAACTTCTTATGGTTATGTGAGATGCTAACACTCGGGGATACTGGGGAAAGAACATACGGGAACTCTATACCATATTTTCATCTCTTTCATAAAATCTAAAATTATTTCAAAATAAAATTTAAAATAACACATATCTCCTCATCCTCATACCCTTTTTGCAGCTGGTGACCTCACCTCATACATCCTTGATAAAATAAAATGGTCAGAAGAGTTTCATTCTCCACCACCACATTAGCTAGTATATCTGCATCTGCCTCCATCCTTCTGTTACGGTAGGAAATCTGTCCCTGCTCTTCTCAAGGGCTCACCCCTCCACTCTGGGTCCCATCCTCTCTCCTCTCTCCCTGTCTCAATGTTGTCCCTCCTCTAGTTATTCCTCATCTCCCCTATTTGGTCAATCTCCCCTCTCTCCTGGATCATTTCTATCATCATAGAAACATGTTATATTATCCCTCGGATTAATAAGACCCTTCCCTGAGCCCTCATGCCTCTCAGGTTACTACCTTATTTCTCTCATTGCCTTGGCTACATAATTTCCAGGGCCCAGTACAATTTGAAAATATGGGTTCCTTATTAAAATATTAAGAATTTCAATATTGTTACAGTAGAGCATTATACCAAGTATGGGGCCCTTCTAAGCATGGGGTCCTATATGACGGTGCAGGTTGTATACCCATGAAGCTGGCCTTAAGTGCTAGACTAGGCAAACTAATTTATGGTGGAAAAATCAGAATTGGGATTGCATTTGGAAGGAGCAGGGATGATTTGAAAGAGAAAAATAGAACTTTCTGAAAATGATGGTTATATTTATCTTGATAAGAGTCCATATCACAGGTGCATGAATTTGTCAAACTCATTTAATGTTACACTTACATTTTTTTTCTCCTTATTCTTTCACCACACCAAAAAACCCTCTAAGCAAACACTGATCTCTACATAATGATATACGTACTGAAGTAGTTAGAGAAAAATGTGTAATGAAGCCTGCAGTTGACTTGGAAATGCATCAAAATAATAAGACAGATGAGTAGATAAATGGATAGTTATGTGATGAAGCAAGTACAGTAAAACATTAATGGTATAATCTAAGGCTGGATCTCTTCTCTCAACAACTGATAGAAGTAGACACAAAATCAAAAGGAATTTTCAAGACCTGAAAAATACCATCAACCAATCTGAACACTCCACCTCACAAAAGTTATTCTTTTCGAGTGCACATGGAACATTCACCAAGACAGACCATATGCTGGGGATGAAGGACACCTTAAGAAAGTGGTTGCCTCTGAAGGAACAAGAATCAGGACAGGAAGGAAGCTCTTATTTTTTATTTTAAACTTTATAGTACTACTTGACTTTTATACTATGTACATGCATTTCTTTGATAAAAGTAAAACTTTACTGTATTATTTTAATTATAATAGATATCACTTAAAAAGCACGTACATATTGATATTAATGTACTAAATAGTATACTAAGTGCTTATTATATGGTGCTTTGTATTTTATAAAATAATCTCAGGGGTAGAAAGATATGAAAAGGGTTTTTTCACGGTAGGGGATAGGCATTTTGCTTTGGAGACAAAGTTTACTTTAATGACAAACATAATGACACTTGATAAAAAATTATACACACATATGTATATGTATTAAGGTGGACTCTGAATATACAGACTATTTTTATAAACCTAAACCATGATGAATAATATCTCCCACTCTGCAGGGAGTACATCCTATGAAACCAGGTTCTTTAGGATATGTGAGAAGTAATGAACAAGTAATATGAATACCAAACTGTTAGTTAACAAGGATTATCTAGGAGAGAGAGGGGTTTGCTGAATAGTGGTCAAAAAGAGCTTTCATTCTTCATTCTATATAATGTACTTTTGTTTTCTACTAATGTATTATTCATGAAATAACTAAAATTTTAAGAACTAGTGGCCCTTTATAGCAAATGTTTACACATTACACTCTCCTCTAGCCATCTGCAAGAATAACATTCATCCCATTTAAGGTTTCATTAAATTTTACATATTACACACATATACACACACACATACTCTAAAATCTATGTGAAGAAACTATACTATAGAATATTAAATAAGTAATTTTCTTAAATAGTACCCCTAATTGTTCCTTTTTAAGGAACAGGATAACTTTTCTCCTATACTATTTATATTTAACATGTTATCTTTTTGATTTAGAAGTATCTCTTAACATTCAAGAGAAAGTCACAACCAAAATCCCTAACCTAGCAATACTTTGCACTACCCATTATATCTTTTCTTAACTAGCTTCTCTCCTTTTCTATCCATTCTTTAGCTTTGATGTTGGTTTTTTAATTGGGTTCTTAACTGACAGACTGCAAGAGTTTGGTCAGAAAAGTTTAAATACAATTTTTAATATTGTCATATTTTTTCTTAGTCAAATATATATCAAACTGACTACTGTGAAAATTAAAAAGCAACACCTGTAAATTTTAAGAACAATTTAAAGAATATACTTAGTAGGAAATCTTACCAAGATTTTACGAAATGTTCTTAAATATGGCACTGGAACTAAAAAAGATTCACAAAGCATAAAATGAGAGCAATTTTGAGCAGTGACAAATTGAGAAGGTGTTAAAGAGCTATAAAAATAAATAATATCTTGGATGTATACTCAGATACTATGAGTCGGATTAGTGTGGTGTTTTGTCATTTATTTAATAATCATGTTTATTCAATTCACATTATTGAAATGAACCATTTAATAAACAGCCGTCAAGTTATAAAAAGATGAGGTTTTTCTTGATTAGGTAGGTAACAGATTTAGACCTGGCAATGGAACATTTTGCAAATAAAGCCACAATAACCGGTTTTATTCTTGGGAGAAGTGTGTGTAGTTTGGGGGCTGGCAGTGTGTAACTTTCTGAAAACATCCAAAATGCAGAAGATAACAAAAATCGGGTTGATAGTTGTTCCTGACTTGATAGTACTATTCTTTCCATTTAAAGAAATTTTTGAACAGATCACAAAGTTCCAGAACTAGGTCTAGCTCAGACTTACAGATTTAAAATATTGATAGGATTTCCTTAATATGTCAATAATTAAATAGTTAAATAACTTATTTAACGTCCAACTAAAATTCACATTATACTGGTATTTACTGCAACAAAGTTATTATTTACATTAATCAACTAGCAATAGGCGGATACAACGCACTTAAATTATTGCTCAGTAAAAACATAATCCATGACTTGATATACATTTGTAAAAATTAATCAAATTCAGTTGAATCTTTAAATTGCCTATTCACTTTTCCTCTTTTGAACTTTCTCCGACGATTTAAACTGAAAAAAAAAAAGACTTTTAAAAACAGGTCATAATATTACAGCTAACAAAAATACCATTAAAAACACTTAATACTTTTTTTTTTTTTTTTTTTGCTGTACGTGGGCCTCTCACTGTTGTGGCCTCTCCCATTGCGGAGCACAGGCTCCGGACGCGCAGGCTCAACGGCCATGGCTCACGGGCCCAACCGCTCCGCGGCATGTGGGATCTTCCCAGACCGGGGCACGAACCCGTGTCCCCTGCATCGGCAGGCGGACTCTCAACCACTGCGCCACCAGGGAAGCCCCACTTAATACTTTTAATAATTATTAAAAGCTTCAAGTCACTACACTTAAGAGTGTAACAACAGCGTGTTGTAATTTGAATTCATTTGCACCGAAATAAATTATTGTCCTTCGTTTCTACTTCCTTATATTTTCGAAGTACTCATCAACATTGTTCTCTAATATTAATCGACCCTGGTAATCTCAGTTTCCAGCATTTCGCTCTATGGGAACACCTTCAAGTGCTAAAAAGGCTTATAAGAAAAAGAAAAGAATTATTGAGAATAATTATAAAGATCACATGAGTTTGTCATCCCGAGAGCTAGGGAGATTCTCCTTTTTTTCTAGTTTCAAAGGAGTACAATTAAACGTACAGGTAAAGCTCGAAGGTCTTTTTTTTTTTATTGTGCTTGGGACGGTCTTCCGCTTTTCTTTGTATTCCATTTTACCTTCCGCCTTCATCCTCCCGGCCCCCTCACTCTTTCCTCCAAGTCCAATTTCTTCGACGTTTCAGAGTCGTGCTCCCTCCGGTAAAAAGGAAGTCTCAGTATTTTCAAACTTTCTCCGTGGCCACCCAGGGTCCCACCCTTCCCGCCCCCACCAGCCGCAGGAGCAAGCACCTGGCGAACCCGGCGCACACCTGGGGAGGGGGTGGTATCCCAACGGCCGCGTTCCGAGTGGGGGAGGGGAGGGGAGTCTGTTCCCTCCCCCCGCCTCCCGGCTGTGACTCATAGCCGAGAACTGGCCGTCAGAGGTGAGCTGCCGCGGGCAGGGGCCGGGGGCGGGGCCGCCAGGTCTGGAAGGTCTGCTCCGCCCCGCCGAGCGTCCAAAGCGCGCAGTCCGCCGGCCAGCTCGCACCGTGCTCCCGGCCCCGGGAACCTCGCTGTCGTCCTCCCTACGCGGACCCGCGCGTCCCAGGCCTCGCGCCGTCCCGCCGGCCAGCGGGCTCCCGGCGGCCTACTCTGTCCGCGCGCCCTCCCGCGAGCCCCCGGCCCGCCTCGAGCCCTTCGCGCCCTTGTCCTCGGCGCGCGCAGCATGGCGCCCCCCCACGTCCTTGCGTTCGGGCTCCTGCTCGCCGCGGCGACGGCGGCGGTGGCCGCGGCCCAGGAAGGTGAGGAGCGGAGTTGGGGGGTTAGGAGGACCAAGGGGTGGCGGCCCTCGGCGCCCTAGACGTAACCTGCGGGGACGGGGCGGGCGGCCGCGCTTCTCCGCCCGGAGACTGACGGCGCGGGGCTGCCCAGGCTCTGTGCGGGTGGGAGGGAGCGGGAAGGCGCCCACTCGGGCGGGCCGGAGGGAGCAGCCTCGCTTGGCGCTCTGCGCGCCTCTCTCGGGAAATGGACCGGGGCAGGGGTGGAGGGGCAGGCGGGGAGCAGAGTGGCTGCGGTCGCGGCCGCCTCGACGCGCCCACCTCCTTCGGCCCCTGCGCACTTGGGGTTTTGGCGAAGCGGAAACCTGCCCGGGCCGGGAGGGGACTCTGCGACTGCGACCTGCGGCCCCGCCCCTCCCCGGGCACCTGCGGTGGGCCCCGGATGTGGGTCTCGGGCGGGGACTGGCGGCTGCGGTGAGGCCTCCGGGGCCGCTACGCACCTGTGCGCGGGGAGGAGGGCCTTGACAACGAGGTGTGTGGATGTTTTCTCTTTAAGGATCATATAAATAATGCCAAGTTTATTGTAGGGAACCCAGATATATCGATAATCGTAAAGAGTAAAAAAAAGTCATATTGGAACCACTTCAAGAAAATCCTGTAATTAATAATTGGGTATATTTTTCTTTTAGACATTGCTCTAAACATTACCCTGAACCTAAACACATGGTTTTATGTCTTGATTTTTTCCCCCTACATAATATCCAGAGTTTTCCGTTTCCTTTAGTCTTGAAAAGCATGATTTAAATGGTACAAAACAATCTATAGCCTGGAAGGTCGCACCGTTATCCTAATGTTGGACATGTAGTTTGATTCCAGTTTTTCTTACTCTGGAATAAACATCTTGGCTGCCATCTCTTGATTATTTGTAAGGTCGTGGCTAGCCGCGAAGTGTCAGTTAGCCAAAGTTTCGTGGAAAGGCTTTTGTAGTCTCACCAGCAGGGCTCAGCCTAATTCACTACACTTTCAAAATAATGCAGTTTAATCAACTCATGTTTTTTCAACTTCAATCTGAGACCAAATACTTAATTTTAAATTGCTTTGAAGTGATGATAGCTGCTGTAGGAGTATGTTCAGAAAGTCTGATTGGTCACTTTTAAATATCACATTTAGGCATAAATATGTGCTCTGAGCAGGTATAGCGTAGTGCTGCATAAGATTTTAACTCCTTGAGGACCGGCACTATACTTTCTCTTTTTATGACCCCGATACTGAGTTTAGTGCTGGACAGATTATATAGGTGGTTCGTATTGATTTTAATTTAAACAGGGAAAAACTAAAGCCAACTTGAGATATGAAGGAGCAATATATAAATTCTTTGGTCTGTCATAATTAGTTTTTGTTTTTAAAGATTGCACTCTCTTAGCTAGACGAAGAAATTAGATGTGCTTGCCATTTGAAGTTAAAATGAACTTTTGAGATAGTCGAAGATATAACTATTAAATTGACATCAATATCCAGGATGGGCTGCTTAATAGCACTTTCAAAATCAGGTTCTAGAATTTAATTTAGTTAGGAAATGCACATCCGGAGGTACCTCCAAATTCAATTGAAAGTATAATTTTTCTAAGATACGAAATTGTCCAAGGGTTGAATATGTTCCCATTAAGTCTCAAGAAACATTTCTTATTAAGAAAATGGGGTGGGAAGAGGGAGGTAATGTGAGTTATTCACTGATCATAGAATTGGTACTTTTTTAAATTTAATTTTTATTATATATAGGGATCTAGTTGATTTTACAGTGTGTTTTCGGTGTACAGCAAAATGGTTCAGTTATACATATATCCATTCTTTTTCAGATTCTTTTCCCATATAGGTTACTGTAGAATATTGAGTGGAGTTCCCTGTGCTATACAGCAGGTCCGTGTTATCTATTTTATTTTACTTTTTTTTTTTTTTGCGGTACGTGGGCCTCTCACTGTTGTGGCCTCTCCTGTTGCGGAGCACAGGCTCCGGACACGCAGGCTCAGCGGCCATGGCTCACGGGCCTAGCTGCTCCGTGGCATGTGGGATCTTCCCGGACCGGGACACGAACCCGTGTCCCCTGCATCGGCAGGCGGACTCTCAACCACTGTGCCACCAGGGAAGCCCTAACTTGGACATTATTGTCAGAACGTAATTTAGCTGGTCCACCATCGGAGTTGATAGTTGGATCCTCATTTTTAAAGTGGATTTTTTTCCCCTGCAGGATGTGTGTGTGAAAACTACAAACTGACCACAAACTGCTCTGTGAATGCGCATGGTCAGTGCCAGTGTACTTCAATCGGTACACAACATTCCGTCATTTGCACAAAACGTGAGTAGAATATTATCCTCATTACCTTTAAGTTTTATTTTGACTTATACTTCTTTAATTGATTTGTCTTGAGTCGAGAAGCGTTTAATTGGCTTAAATCTGAATCATGTTATTTTGTCAACATTATCTCATCTCTGAAGTTTCTTATGATTTAGAAAGTGAACCTGGGAACTTATAAGTCTACGGTAATCTTTGGCCCTGGAAGTTTGGAGTAAATTAAATTTTTTCCTTAAGCATACAACTGCAGTTATTTTTCACTTTGACATGATGCTTTCTTTTCAGTGGCTTCCAAATGTTTGGTGATGAAGGCAGAAATGACTGGCTCAAAGGATGGGAGAAGAGTGAAACCAGAGGGCGCTATCCAGAATAATGACGGGCTCTATGATCCCGAGTGTGACGACAAGGGGCTCTTTAAAGCCAAGCAGTGCAATGGCACCTCCACGTGCTGGTGTGTGAACACTGCTGGGGTCAGAAGAACAGATAAGGACAGTGAAATATCCTGCTCCGAGCCAGTGAGGACCTTGTGAGTCGGGCTGCCTATAAATTTCTTGTTTTCATGCTTTTTGGATTTGTTTAATTAAATTTAGTTTTGAACATGTAATATGATTTTGTGACTTAGAATTCAAAAGATAGAAGAGAGTGGACAGTGACAAGCCCCCATCCCATCTCAATCCCCCATTTACTCAGTTTACTTCCGTAGAACTGATGTCATCAGTTTACGCCATAACCTTCCAGAGATCTTCTGTGAATTTGCTAGCAATGTAGTTTTTCTTATTTTTAAATTTTTTTCTTATGGTAGCATACTAAACATAATTTTCCTTAATATATTTTTACTTAACACTCTTCAGTATTTTAAAATACGATTAGTGTTAAATGTATATGAATGATTTAAGCTATGTATATATTTGCTCATTTATTGTGTCTTAGAGCGAGGTATGATTGTTTCAGGGATTATGTAATGGAAAGGAATGGAAACACACTGCAGCTAGATTAAGCCAAAAAGATTTTATTGGAAAGGACTAGAAAGACCAAGGCAGGCACTCTCTCCACTTCTGTCTTCGGAGAGCCTTGTGGCCACTTTTCTGTTTCTCTCAGTGCCTTTTTGTCTCTTCCCATGAACGTGACCCAACATGACCAACTAAGCCTTAGCTGCCTATATATTACTTGTTTTCATGCTTTTTGGATTCATTTAATTAAATTTAGTTTTGAATATGTAATATGTGATCTTTTTTTTTTTTTGCGGTATGCGGGCCTCTCACTGTTGTGGCCTCTCCCGTTGCGGAGCACAGGCTCCGGTCGCGCAGGCTCAGCGGCCATGGCTCACGGGCCCAGCTGCTCCGCGGCATGTGGGATCCTCCCGGACCGGGGCACAAACCCGTATCCCCTGCATCGGCAGGCGGACTCTCAACCACTGCGCCACCAGGGAGGCCCACGTAATATGTGATCTTGAGTGTGGTGACCAGAGGCCAGAGGGTCCATGTTAGAAAGCCTGAGTTCTTTATGAATGATTTGTGTGAGGGCCAAGGAAGAAATGAAGGGCATATCTTTTGTATAGATCCTTTTTCTGTTAATTCTCCTGTAATTCCACTTGGGAATTTGGGTATTAGCATATTAAGAAAATAATATAAAAGGCTGAGTTGTTATGGTCAATCAATACTGTCTTTTTACTTTATAGCTGGATCATCATTGAACTAAAACACAAGACAAGAGAAAAACCTTATGATGTTCAAAGTTTGCAGGCGTAAGTGCTATTAAATGCATTATGTTTGCACAGTTGGTGCTCAGAACTTCCCTCCTACACCATTAGATAAGCTAAAACAAGTCTCAGTGCGTTTTCATATTTCTGAAAAATAAGATACTGTAAATAATATTTTAAACTTTTTTTAAAAAATAGAAGTGCAAGAATTGTACAGATTCCTGTAGTACCCTTCACTCAGATTTACCAGTAAACATTTTGCCACATTTTCTTCTTATATGTTTATGCATATGTGTGTGTACTTTCTATATCTATCTGAGCATGTATAAATATTATTTCCCCAGAACATTTGAGAGCAAGTTCTAGATGTCATGCACCTTGACCCCTAAATACTGTGGTGTATCTTTTCCTAGGAACAAAAGGCATTTTCTTACATAACCACTATACAGTTATCAAATTCAGGAAATTTAATGTTAAACCACATTGTGTCAGTTTTCCCGATGTCCTTTGTGGCAACTTTTTCCCCTCTGACCCAGGACCCAGTCTAAGATCATGCATTTAGTTGTTATGACTATTCAGTCTCTTTAAATATGGAACACTGCTTTGGCCTTTCTTTGTCTTTGTTTTTCCAATAAAATTTAAATTTTTAATTAATATTTGAATTATAAACCATGACATTGATATTTTTGAAGAGTATGGGCAAATTGTTTTATAGAATGTCCCTCAATTTTGGATTTGTCTCATGTTTCCTCATAATTAAATACAGGTAATTCATTTTTGATAGGAAAGCTACTTAAAGTGATCTTGTGTCTGTCTCAGTACCTCACACTGGGAGGCGCACGACATCAGCTTGTCCCTTTACTAGTAATGTTAACTGTGGTCAGGGTGGTGTCCACCAGGTTTCTCTACTATGGAGTTACCACTTTCCTTTTTGTAATTAATAAGTATAATCTGTGGGTAGATACTTGGATACTGTGTAAATATCCTGTTTCTAGTCAAACTAGAACTCAGCAGTTTTTGCATCAATTATTATGATGATAGTTGTAAAATGGCATAAAATTTTTTATTTACAGTGCACTCAAGGAGGTAATCACAAGTCGATATCAACTGGATCCAAAATATATCACAAATATTCTGGTGAGATTTTTTTTAGCAAGTGAGCTTTAACAGAAAATTGGTCGGATAGTTTGGTTTGGGAATGATTTTTGATAGTGGTTAAACTGCATTTGAATAACAGTTTAAGCCCTGGGCACTTAATCCTGCAAATCCCCTGTTATTGTTTTCCTTCCGTAGTCTTTGAAAACCTCAGTTTACCCTTAAAGAAAATGTAGTGTCTCTTACTATTCTAACACATGCCAGTCTTCACACCTTGGAAAACCTCTCTCTGTGGTTGTTTTTGGCAATACTTAGGATGCTACGTAGTCCTGTTTTCTCTGGTTTCAGGAGCTAGTCTTTAACCAGTTAGCCCTTCCTTAACTCTTTCAGCTTTGGTTGAAAAATGCTTGAATAGTGTGATGGAACTCTTTCAAGGCAGAAAATTGCTGTCATTTTTTAAAAGACTTTTTGGTAGGGACAGACTTTTCCTTCCTAAAAACAGAACATGGTAAATGCCACTGCATTTTGGATTGCATTTCTTTGGCATTTTAGCATTAAAGTAGTTCTAACCAAATAAGGTACTTTAATATCTTGTTTAAAATCTTTTAAAAATTCTCTTTTGGGGCTTCCCTGGTGGCGCAGTGGTTGAGAGTCCGCCTGCCGATGCAGGGGACATGGGTTCGTGCCCTGGTCCGGGAAGATCCCACATGCCACGGAGCGGCTGAGCCCGTGAGCCATGGCCGCTGAGCCTGCGCGTCCGGAGCCTGTGGTCCGCAACGAGAGAGGCCACAACAGTGAGAGGCCCACGTACCGCAAAAAAAAAAAATTCTCTTTTGAAGAGAAAATTATAATTATCTTTGGTTGCATTGCTATTTTAATTCCTTTGGATAGATTTTTAAAACCTCCCAAAGATTTTGAAATTATTAGTGATAAACCCAATTATCCACTAATGGCAAGAAACACTGACACCTGCAGATTACAGAAAATCAAACACTGAATATTCTGATTATTGAACAATGATATTTTCATACAGTTTTGGTTATAGTAATATTAATTTGTATTTTTCCATTTTTCCCCCAGTATGAGAATGATGTTATCGTTATTGACCTGGTACAAAATTCTTCTCAGAAAACTCAGAATGATGTGGACATAGCTGATGTGGCTTATTATTTTGAAAAAGATGTGAGTATAATCTTCCTCATTTTATTCTTGTGTTTAGAAATGTAATGTTGTCTATCATGCCTCAGTGGATTCAAGATCTTTCACCTGTTTCTCTACTTTTAGATCAACTGTGTGAATAACTGTTCTCCAACTGGTTCTCATGCTGCAATTAATTTTGTCCTCCTTGTCGTTCACAGTCACCTTTCTTAAACCCCTTTCTTACTTGTTTGTATATTTATGCCTTTTTATCACATTGTTCTGCCTAGAATATCTTCTCTTCTATGATTCTTATTACCTCCTTGGCAGTTATTTAGTTTGTGAGTGTAGCCTTCACCTACTATAATTTCCATTAACAAGAGACTATGTAAAAAATGCTGTGTAACTGGTGTGATTAAAATGTTTGTTTAAACTTTAATATACTGAAGTGAGCTATTTTCTTCTTTTTTTTTTTTTCCTGAGCCCATCTCCTGGAATTTCAGTTACGTGTATGTTAGACCACTTGATAGTAACCACAGGGGCACTGAGGCTTTGTTCTTTTTTAAAAAATTTTTTTGGCTGTGCTGTACAGCATGGGAGATCTTAGTTCCCTGACCAGGGATCGAACCCGTGCCCCCTGAAATGGAAGCATGGAGTATTAACCACTGGACCACCAGGGAAGTCCCTAAAGTGAGCTATTTTCTGATGAAATCTGGGATTCACTTCAAAATAACAAGGCCAAGGAATTCCCTGGCAGTCCAGTGGTTAGGACTCCGTGATTTCACTGCCAAGGGCTAGAGTTCGATCCCTGGTCAGGGAACTAAGATCCCACAAGCCAAGCGATGCAGCAAAACAAAACAAAACCCCACAAAACAAACAAACAAAACAAAAAACCAGGCTGGGAGAGGCTGGGGGTGTGAGGATAGAAGGAAGAGTAGATAAAATAAGGTTGGCCACGTGTTTATGTTATTGAATCTGCATTAACAGGTACATGGGATCTCATTATTCTATTCTTTCTACTTTTGTATATGTTTGAAATTTTCCTGTCATTAAAGTGGTGGGGTTTTTTTGGTTTTTTCTTTCTTATGTTTCAATGGATGAGATTGTTATCACCAAAACCATAAAGATTCTTGGCAGCAGTTCTTTTGGTACGTAATTGGCACGTAATTCTATGTGGCCATGGTAGGTTTTCTTAACTATTTTAAAATGCTTTTCTCCTTCTCAATGTAGGTTAAAGATGAATCCTTGTTCCAGTCCAAAAGGATGGACCTGAGAGTAAATGGGGAACTACTGGATCTGGATCCTGGTCGAACTTCAATTTACTATGTTGATGAAAAACCACCTGAATTTTCAATGCAGGGTCTACAAGCTGGTATAATTGCTGTCATTGTGGTTGTGGCAGTAGCAATTACTGCTGGAATTGTTGTGCTGGTGAGCATAGGACAAGTAAAATTTCATTTCAGGGTCTCTTCTTTGAAGAAAAGGTGATAATATGAAAAAGCCACAACCGTGTTCCAAAACAAGTTAATGAAACCAAGTCTTCATTTTTTGTAATCCTTTATGCTGAATGAATCTATTGCATTTCCGGTCCCTTTTTATAAAATAGTCAACCTTATGAAGCAAGAAAGGATACTGATCTGAGAAAAGCTTGTAGCTGAGCACCTCACAGGTTGGTTACCTTGCTATCAAATAGCAAACACCCTTCAGTTGTCCTCACTGCACACAGGAGTGCAGTTCAACACTGTTGCCAGGGTTAGTGCAAAATAACCTGAATTCCCAAACCATTCAGTAAGATGAAACTACAGAACACAAACTAATGTTAGCATAAAAAAGAATTAAAAGGGATAAATATGAAGCAACAGTTCAAAATAAAAGATTTAATGTAAACTGAACTTAGCAGTGCTTCAGAAGAAGACTGTATCACCTGAACAAGCAGCATTTGTTCTAGATATGTAAGGGTACTTCAGCATCAGGAAATTTTACCAACACAACAAATTCAGAAATAGATTTGATGGTATATGAGAAGTTATATTTTCAGTTCAGCAGCATTATCACACTTGGCTATCCATCTGGAAGAAAACAAAAGTTGGATTCCTGTTTCACCCCACCAGGGCTGGCAGTATTGCTCAACTGTGTGTGAATAGCACGTTTTGAAGCACAGCAGCGTGAAAGGAGTTGGGCAGTACACCCACGTTCAAACACAAATTCTAGATGGGTTATAGTTCAAAATGTTAAAGAATAAGATAAGTCTCAAAATTAATTTAGGAGATGTTGTACAACCTTGTGGTAAAAGAAACCAAGTAAGGTGGGAAATCTGGAATCCATGAAGGAAGAAGTATATATTTGACTTCATTGAAATTAAATATTTTATATGGCAGAGATACTGTAAAGTGAAAAAAATGTCAATGATAGGCTGGGGGAAAATATTCACGATGCATAAAACAAGATTATTATGCATACTATATAAAGGGTTCTTAGAAAATGATTAGGAAACTAAAGAAAGAGTGGTAACAGGTGTGAATAGATAATTTACAGAAAAGGAATTCCACATGGCAGATAAACACAAAGGTAGAAATCTAATTGTCCTACAGAAATGAAAGCACAAGTACATAAGGAAGCATGGTCAAAGTCGTATATTCCAGCGTTGCTAGTAAGGGTGAATCTGGAAACAACCTGAGTGTACATCCAGAGGAGGATGGATGAGTAAACTGGGGGGTATCCATGCCATGGAGTAAAGTGGCTATTAAAAAGAAGGAGTTCAAAAAAAAAAAAAGGAGTTCAATCTATAGCTTTTGATCTGGAAGGATTCCTGTGATGTGGATACAGGCTGTGCAAAGAGGGAAATGATACTCTGCATGATCCCATTTTTTTTTGAGACCCCCTAAAACTTGTATGCATATGTTCATATATTTGTATTAGGATGGAAAAAGATGTGGAAGAATGCACACTAAGCTGTTAAATTTCACTAAAAAGATTATTCATTGTTTTCTCAGTGCATTTGCGAAACAATGTCTACGGATAGATTTTAAAATTAAATTTGTTCATATCAGAATTGTGTTCATTAAAAGCATATGTGTCGGCTTCCCTGGTGGCGCAGTGGTTGAGAGTCCGCCTGCCGATGCAGGGGAAACGGGTTCGTGCCCCGGTCTGGGAAGATCCCACATGCCGCAGAGTGGCTGGGCCCGTGAGCCATGGCCGCTGGGCCTGTGCGTCCGGAGCCTGTGCTCCGCAGCGGGAGAGGCCACAACAGTGAGAGGCCCACGTACCGCAAAAAAAAAAAAAAAAAAAAAGCATATGTGTCAATTTAAACTAACTTTTTGTTTGGGTAGCAGTCCTCAAATAGTAATCATTTTTCTTCCATATAGGTTGTTTCCAGAAAGAAAAGAATGGCAAAATATGAGAAAGCTGAGGTAAGTGGATTATTTAATTAAAAGGCCCTTGTTTTAATCTCTTACTCCTAATAATCCCTATACCTTCCAGACACTGACAGGTCTCAATTACACTTGAGTCCCTTTATAGTATAGTCCTTAGGGTCTTAGGGAGAGTCTCACAATGCTAAATTTTCTTTCACGAGTTCCATAGCAGACCAGATATATTGAATTCTGACCACTTATTGGCTGGGCAAGTTATTTAACTTCCCTTAAGCCTCCATGTTTCCTTTATCTGTAAGACAGGGATAATAGTACAGACCCATTGTAAGGATTTAATAAAGTAATCTGTGTAAAGTGTCGATCCCATGCTTGCCGCACAGCAAGATGTTTGCCATCCGCAGTAGTTGTCATCATCATGTCTCGGTTCTGCCTATAATTAGTTGTGCGATCTCAGACAAATCATTTAATTCTAAACTTCAGTTTCCTCACCCATAAAGTAAAAGATTCGTAATAGAAAATGAATTGGTTCTTCCTATATTTAAAAATGGTATACATTTAACAAAAATATTACCCATTCTTAAAGATTTAGCTTACCTGCTACTTCCCCCTGTCACTTTGGCCATCTTATCTCTAAAAAGCAATTTGGATCATGTACTTAATGTGTGCTTCCTTGTAATATACCTTTTTTTAAAAAAATTTAAATAAGTCATAAATGTGGAGAATTTTCTTGCTTTTTGTTTTCTAAGCCAGTTTCAGAATGAACAAAAGACTGGGTCCAAAATTATTTTAATTTTTTCTTTTTCCCTCTTTCAGATAAAGGAGATGGGTGAAATGCATAGGGAACTCAATGCATAACACTAATTTGAAGAGTAACTATAAGGGAAATTAGCAAACAGACTCATTACAAACGTATGAACGTGGGGCAAAGAGAAGATCTTTGAAGACCACTATTGTGTTAGTTAACATCATATATTTGTAACAGTTAAACCTGTATTCAAAATATAAGCAGTTGAAATTGACTTTACTAATCTTAAAATTTGACCGCAAGTGTCATATATATGCAGATCTGATATAAAACCCAGAATTTGAACTGCATAGTTTGAATTATTTATGCCTAACATTGAAGGGTATACATTAAATATGCTTCCACAGTAGAGTCTGAGTGACTACTGTCTTGTCTGTTTGTGGTTAAATAGCTGCCTTTCTGTCTACTTTGAGTCGTGTACATATAAATGTTTTTTATGAACTATGAAATAAAACACTTAAAAAATGAGTTTCCTAACTTCATTTGAATCATATTGAATCAAATTTCATAGTATACAAATAATAGGTTAAGAAATGCTCTGAATGCTAGCTACAAATTAGAATTTGCATGAGTCCTTATAATCATGTATATTCAATATAAAGTTTATAACCTGTAGTGTGTAACTTCTTTTTTTTTTAATAACATGTTTAAAAAATATATATTTATCTATTTTGGCTGCGCCAGGTCTTTGTTGCAGCACGCAGGCTCTTTAGTTGTGGCATGTGGACTTCTTAGTAGCGGCATGCAGGATCTAGTTCCCCCACCAGGGGTTGAACCTGGGCCCCCTGCATTGGGAGCACGGAGTCTTACTCACTGGGGCACCAGGGAAGTCCCTGTAGTGTGTAACATCTACACAGAAAAACCAAACAATTTTATTCTGCAGGCATCTAAGATTCTATTTTAGTCAAAGTGGCGTTTTGACAGACACTTAATACCTTGAGGCAGAATTGATGGAGAATGTTGTGAACCATGAATTCCATGGTTGGTTGAACTAGAAGCACCAGTTTTTCAACTGAATAATTATGGTACAAACACATTTTATATGAAGTTAAAGTATCCTGAAATATTTTGCTTTTCTTAGGAAAAATTTTTAAACACTATGAAAACATTAAAGAAAATATAAAAACTAGATTTAAACATTTACCTATGATTTTTATCCCTTCTGTAGTAGGCAAATTCTAGGATGGCCCCTAAGATTTCTTACCCATGATATATATGCTGTATGTAATTTCTTCCCTTAGAGTGTGGGCAAGATCTGTGAATATGATAGGCTATCACCCCTGAGATTAAGTTATATGGCAAAGGTGAAGGGATTTTGTAGATGCAGTTAAGATCCCTCATCACTTGACTCAAGGGAGATTACAAAAGAGTGCCTAGAAGTAAGAGACAAAAAGCAGAAATAAACGTGCTCTCCTGTTAGCCTTAAAGCAAGCTGCCGTGTTTTGGAGAGAGTCACCTATCAGGAAATGGCAGGCCGACCCTAGTGGCTGAGGGCCTCAGTCCCTCAACCATGGAAGTGAATTCTGTCAACAAGCAGTGAGCTCGGAAGAGGACTTCAGCTCCTGATGAGAGCAACCCTGGTGACATTTTCACTGGAGTCTTGAGACCCTGAGGAAAAGACCCAGTCACGCTTTGCTTGGACTCCAGACCTATAGAAAGTGAGGTGATAAATGTTTATTGTTTTAAGATGCTAAATTTGTGGTAATTTGTCACACAGCAACAAAAATTAGTAGTAGAAAGTAATGAGAACTTTAAAGACAGAATAGCAGATACAAGGAGCAGCCACCACCCCAGGGCTGAGACAGCACCCAGAGAAGAGGCCCTCTACTTCTGCCAAGCCCCACACCCTGGGCTGGAATCCAGACCTTGTGGGAGAGGGCATTGTGGCCTGATAAAGAGCAGAGAAGTTGCTGTGGTGCTGCACTGGCAGAACTTTTTGAAAATTTCTCTTGTGGAACTTGCTGGAAAAATTTGCTCTCAAGGGCAGGAGTCATAAAACTGTAGCCTGCAGCCTGGTCTACCACCTGTTTTTAAACAGTCTGGGAGTTACGGATGGTTTTTGCATTTTAAATGGTTGAAAAAATTTAAAGAACATTTCATGATATGTGAACATTACATGGAATAAAAATCTGTGTCCATAAAATTTTATTGGAGCACAGCTACACTCATTTGTTTATGTGTTGTGTGTGGCTGATTTGCACTACAAGGGCAGTTGAGTAATTGTAACAGACCGGGCCAGTGGAATGCAAAGCCTAACTATTACTCTGGTCCTTTACAGAAAAAGTTTGCTGACGCCTGCTTTAGGGTGCTGAGGGATAGCTCCTCATAGGGAGGTGTCCTGGCCGACACCTACGGCACTGTATAAAGCTGCCTTTTATAGCTGGGTGTAGCAGTTTTGGTGTTCCAGGAAGCTGCCATCTGCTGTCCAGGGCTGCAGAAGCCCTGGGTGCTGCAGGAGCTGGGCACTGGGGAAGCAGCAGGTGCCACAGGGGAAACAATACCCTTTCTTCTTGCAGTGTCTCTTCAGCGCCCTCTACCGACAAAGCTTCAGAGCATGCACTAAGGGTGAATTTGGAGCTAAGAGGTAATTAAATCAGTAACTCTTCAACCCAGTGCCCTCTAGTTTCTGTTCTACCTCTTCTGAAGCTACTCCTGCCAAAAGTCAACACTGACCAGCTAATTGCCAATTTCCCCAGTATTGAATCGTTTGATCTCTCCACAGCTTATCACCACAATGACTGCCCCATATCCTACCCCAGTATGTTGCCTACAGATTTTCTTCTTTGGCTTCACTGGCATTACTCTCCTCTGTTTTGTTTTCTCTTCTGCTGACTCTGAAATACTGATGTTCCCAGGATTTATCCTTTCTTCTATTTTTTCCTTTTTCTTCTGGGAGGATTTCATCATTCCCTTCCCTTGCTTTAGTTACCATCCAAGTCCTGATGATAACAGAAATACCATCTCCATTCTTGTAATTCACCCTGAGTTCTACCCTAAACTATGTTTCACTTAACTAGCCTTTAATGACCTCATCATCTTCCTCCAAAAACCTAGTGAACTCTTATATTCTCAGAATCAGTTAATGGCATTGTAACCAGGTACCAAGTCCCAAGTTCTTTTTTCTCTCTTAACTTCTCCATTCTTTTAGTCATCAGGCCCTGAGATTCTCCCTCAGGAATAAATCTGCCTCTAATTTGCCTCTCTTACACATTTTCACTGATCTCTTCATCACCAGTCTATTCCCTTTCTAAACCAAATCCCACATTGCTCCCAGAATTATTTGCCTAAAGTTGATCCTAGCACTTTTCTGCCCCTTCCCCCTGCCAGTCTGGCCCTGCACTGGGTGCCGTTTCCCCTTTTGGCTGCCCAGCATCCATCTCCTCTTCCATTTGGGGAGAATCCTGTGTGTGGTATTGGGAGCCAGTTCTCCAACTCCCTCTGCAGAAATTTAAGGGTGGTTATCCTCCCTCTGCTCTGAGCATCAGGGCACAGGCACCTCCACCTAGGACTTGGAATCTTGTGATGAAAACAAAGAACAGTTGAGAAAACTCTCAAGGGCAGCGATGGGGTGAGACCAATGGCAGCCACAGGCGTGTTCCACGGGTGGGATCCCAGCCCTCTAGCTATGGTCACTCTGCCTGGCCTCTCTTGGTTCCTCCTTTGTCTCCACTGCCAATACCCTGCTCCAAAACTTTACCACTTGCCTAGATGTAATTTCTGGCTTCCTTCCTCTTCGCTCTCAATCCTTCCTGTGTATTATTCCCAGAACAACAAAAATGGTCACAATCTACCTTATTTCCCATTATACTTCAATATATCCAACTTTGCTGCATTCAAGATTTTCCTTCCCATTCTTCAAATGTTCCTGTTCCCCAGTCCTTTTATATTTTGCTTGGGCTTGACCATGTCTTTGTTTATGTTCTTTCTTTTCTTTTTTTTAATTGAGGTATAGTTGATGTACAATGTTATATAAGTTTCAGGTGTACAACATAGTGATTTACAATTTTTAAAGTTTATATTCTTTTTTTTTAACATCTTTATTAGAGTATAATTGCTTTACAATGGTGTGTTAAAGGTTATATTCTTATGTTCTTTCTTACATCTGGAATATCCTCTACTTAGTCAAGGCCCAGCTTAAGATTCCCTTTCATGAAGCCTTTCTTAACACTTTAGTCTCAGCTCTTTCTACTTCTTTCAACATGAAGGGGATCAGGATATGCTACCCCCAAATATGCCACTTTGGCATAAGGATTTTTTTGAGCTAAAGGCAATTGAGAATCAACAGATGCAGAAAGAGTTCTCTGCCCTCCCCTTATCGGCCTAAAATCAGGGCAGAAATTTCCCTTTGTGAAGGTGTTCCCCCGCCCCCGCCCCCACCAACCCATCACCAGAGAGAGAGAGTTGACACTGAGATGAGTTTGCATAACTAGACCTTACTGCAACAGCCCTTATCTTCCGTTAGTTCTCCCATATATTTCCTGGTTACTTCCCCACAATTGTCATCTCTGGAAGCCCAAACCCTCTTTCCTTTGTTAAGAGGATATATGAGACCCTGAGTCTAACTGATTCTTTGATATTTACTTTTCTGTGAACTCCTGTGCATGTATATATTAATAAAAATTGTGCCTTTTCCCCCATTAATCTGTCTTTTATTAGTTTAATTCACATACTACCAGTAACTGAACTTAAGAGAGTAGAGAAAAAGTTTTCCCTCCTCAATAAACACAACCCTTTCTGTAGATACAACATAATTTCAGTTATTTCCCATCATCCTAAAACATGGCTCCCCAACCCCTCTAAAAATTCCCACTGACCTTGCTTCCCTAACAAGCTGCCATTTCTATCTCTTTTCCGTTCTTAACAAACTTCTTAAATAGAACTAGCACATTTTGTTTTCAGAATGAAATTTTCAATCCATAGAGCTTCTGTTGCCCACATCAACCAACCAAAGAGCTTTCTCAAAAACCAATGACTTCTTCAGATCATTTGCCCACTTTTAAACTGGGTTATTTATCTTTCTATTATTGAGATGTAAGATGTCTTTATAGATTCTGAATACGAGTCCTTTGTCAGATATATAATTTGCGAATATTTTCTCAGAAGAACATACAGAGCACATGAAAAGATACTCAATATCATTAGTCATTAGGGAAATGAAAATCGAAACCACAATAAGATACCATTCATACCCACTAAGATGGCTAGAATCAAAAAGACAGACAGCAACAAGTGTGGGTGAGGATGTGGAAAAGCTGGAACACTTATACATTGCTAAAGAGAATGTAAAATGTTGCAGGCATTTTGGAAAAGTTTTACAATTCCTCAAAATGTTAAACATAGCATGTTAAACATATGGGTTATAGTTTAACATGAGGACTGTAGCTAAATATATATTAAAAGTATGATATAGTAGTCCCACTTCTAGGTATATATCGAAGAGAAATCAAAACATTTGTCCACATAAGAACTTGTAAATGAATGTTCATAGCAGCATTATTCATGATGGCCAAAAGTGGAAACAATCCAAACGTCCACCAACTGATGAATGAATAGATAAAATGTGGTATAGCCATTCAATAATACATTATTTGGTAATAAAAAGGAGTGAAGTATTGACACATGTTATGATGTGAATGAACTTTAAAAACATGTTTAGAGAAAGAATCCAGTCCCTAAACACCCTATATTGTATGATTCCATTTACATGAAATGCCCAGAAAAGGCAAATTTATAGAGACAGAAAGTTGATCTGTGGTTGCCAGGAACTAGGGGGAGAAGGAAATAGGGAGTGACTGCTAATTGTATGGAGTTTCTTTTTGGAGTGACAAAATGTTCTAAAATTAGATTGTTGTGATGGTTATACAACCCTGTTAATATACCAAAAATCATTGAGTTATATACTTTAAATGGATGAATTATGCAGTATGTAAATTATATCTCCATAAAGCTGTTTAAAAAAGAAAAAGATGTCTTAATACTCAGCTCCAGGGGCCATTTTTAGTTGTCCTTTCTCTGAAACTGCAGCTGCTGACATGGTTGACAGCACGTTACTTATTGTCATTCTTTAATAATGGAATAATACAACCAAATTACAAAAATTTTAGAAACTAGAGTGGTGGCAAAATTAGTGTTGAATATGAATTTCTCATTGGCATATTATCATAGAAAACTGAGCTAACAATTATTTATTTTTAGAAATTTATTTATTTATTTTATTTTGGGCTGCATTGGGTCTTCCTTGCGGCGAGCAGGGGCTGCTCTTTGTTGTGGTGCACGGGCTTCTCATTGCGGTGGCTTCTCCTGTTGCCAAGCATAGAATCTAGGTGCGTGGGCTTCAGTAGTTGTGGCACGTGGGGTCAGTAGTTGTGCCTCGCGGGCTCTAGAGCGCAGGCTCAGTAGTTGTAGCACTCGGACTCAGTACTTGTGGCGCACGGACTTAGTTGCTCCACGGCTTGTGGGATATTCCCAGACCAGCGCTTGAACCCATGTCCCCTGCATTGGCAGGTGGATTCTCAGCCACTGCACCACCAAGGAACTCCCTGAGCTAGCAATAATTTATTTCTAAGATTAAGTTAAGACGCAAGAGGGAGGAGATATGGGGATATATGTATATGTATAGCTGATTCACTTTGTTATAAAGCAGAAACTAGCACACCATTGTAAAGCAATTATACTCCAATAAAGATGTTACAGAAAAAACGATTAATTGGGCCTCCCAGGTGGCGCAGTGGTTGAGAGTCCGCCTGCCGATGCAGCGGACACGGGTTCGTGCCCTGGTCTGGGAAGATCCCACATGCCGCGGAGCAGCTGGGTCCGTGAGCCATGGCTACTGAGCCTGCGTGTCCGGAGCTTGCACATCTGGAGCCTGTGCTCCGCAACGGGAGAGGCCACAACAGTGAGAGGCTCGCGTACCGCAAAAAAAACCCAACAAAAATGATTAAGTTAAACACTTTAAAATTTACTAAACACTTTTCTATTTTTGCTTGTTTAAAAATCTTAATTATTACTTCTTTGAAGAGCCTCTTTGTTAGGTACGTGTGCCTTTTTGCCCAATACTTACTTACTCTGATTATAAATAGGTAACAGTCATTATGAATTTGGAAAATATGAGAAAATTAAAACCCATTTGGTGGTAATGATTTTATTGCACCCTATCAATCATATTGTACCATGTGTTCCATTTTTGCAAAATCCCTCTTTTCTGTTATTTTTAGAAATTCATAGTTTCCTCTGTAGGACTAGAAAATATAAAAAATTTCTATAAGACAACTATTTGACATAACTTTCAAAATTATCATAAACATTTAATATGTGCACATGGCTTTAAAGAAAAGATATATATATATTTTTAAATGAATTTATTTAGTTATTTTTGGCTGTGTTGGGTCTTCGTTTCTGTGCGAGGGCTTTCTCTAGTTGCAGTGAGCAGGGGCCACTCTTCATCGCGGTGCGCAGGCCTCTCACTGTCGCGGCCTCTCTTGTTGCAGAGCGCAGGCTCCAGACGCGCAGGCTCAGTAGCTGTGGTGCACGGACTTAGTTGCTCTGTGGCATGTAGGATTTTCCCAGACCAGGGCTCGAACCCGTGTCCCCTGCATTGGCAGGCAGATTCTCAACCACTGCGCCACCAGGGAAGCCTAAGAAAAGATATTGTTAAAAAAAACTCTTAGGAAGTTCCCTGGCAGCTCAGTGGTTAGGATTCCAGGCTTTCAATGCCATGGCCTGGGTTCAATCCCTGGTCCGGGAACTGAGATCCTGCAAGCCACATGGTATGGCCAAAAAAACACCAAACAACAAAAACAAACAAACAACAAAACAAAACAAAAACCTCTTGGGCAAATTGATTACAAGCACATTTCAAAGTTTTATTTCAAGCTTTTCTCTAAGCAGGCTAATTAAAAGGTCCCTCTTCTCGAAGACATTTTGGCATTTTGGAGGAAAAAAAGCCTGTTAGGATCATTGTTATTATTAGCCTGGATTCAAAGTAAAGAGTGTCTGAAATCATTAGCTATCTTTTAAGTCTGGTGAAAGGTCATTGTCCTCTGCCAAGGCTGATAGTCCTCTAGATGAATTTCTAGACTTTATGCCCATTAGTCTACCAGAAATGGTAGTAACTCCCCAAAAGGAGCAGTTAATGACATCAGACTATAAGGCTTAGGTCTGAGACACATTTTCTTTCTCAGAACAAAAGGACATACAAAGGGGCTTCCCTGGTGGCGCAGTGGTTGGGAGTCCGCCTGCCGATGCCGGAGACATGGGTTCATGCCCCGGTCCGGGAGGATCCCACATGCCGCGGAGCGGCTGGGCCCATGAGCCATGGCCGCTGGGCCTCCGCGTCCGGAGCCTGTGCCCTGTGGCGGGAGAGGCCACAGCAGTGAGGGGCCCGCGTACCGCAGAAAAAAAAAAAAAAAAAAAAAAAGGACATGCAGAAAAAGCTCCCATTCGGGCTGCTGGCCTTAGTCCCCCTGCCCAGAAGCAGCCATGGTTATGTTCCTTGTACTAGGTTCACACTCTGGAGATCCATCTGTATCAGCAGAGCTATGCATCTAAACTGTACAAATATTATAGCTCATGATCTAAAGCGGATTTTTAAAAATCTTGTTCATCTTTAAAGACTAGAGAAAAATCCACTGCCCTCACCTAGATGAAACCAAACCGCCTCACGTCAGGCTCTCTATCTCCACCCTGTAAACTCTGTCTTTCTTAAATTGCCATGAGAAGCTTATGTTTTGATATTCCATTACCTTGAACTGCCCTCTAGTACACATCCAGATCCTAACTCTCTAGATAGATCAGGCAAGTCCAGGTATTCTCTTTATTTTTAGAATTAATAGACTCAATTGATAAACAAATAAATAATTCAATGAATAAGTGAAAGACAGTCTGGGTGGGGGGAAAGGTGATGATAATAGTATAAAGGCTTTTTACAAAAGATAACAAAATATTTTCAAAGCTACTACCTCATTTGATCCTAACATCAAACCTGGAGGTAGTTATTATTACTATTTTGCCTTCCTCTGAACTATTTAGAATGTGAATTAGGAAAGGGGAGAAATGGATGACACTCAAGGCCAGGTTATCATATAGAAGTGGTTATTGTGATACACAGTTCATTCATTTAAAAACATTTCCTGGGGGCTTCCCTGGTGGCGCAGTGGTTGAGAGTCCGCCTGCCGATGCAGGGGACATGGGTTTGTGCCCCGGGCCGGGAGGATCCCACATGCCGCGGAGCGGCTGGGCCCGTGAGCCATGGCCGCTGAGCCTGCGCGTCCGGAGCCTGTGCTCTGCAACGGGAGAGGCCACAACAGTGAGAGGCCCGCGTACCGCAAAAAAAAGAAAAAAAAAATTTCCTGTGTACCTATTATGTGCCAGGTCCCCTCTGGCGCACAGATGGTTAAACTTACAGAATCTGGAGACTGAACTCTAGCTCCATCACTTACTATTATCTCTGGATCTTGGGCAAACTACTTCACATTTCCAAGTTTCAGTTTCCTCAGTGTAAAATAAGAATAACAATAGTTCCTAATAGAGTTGCAAAAATTAAAACAGTAAGCACATGTAAAAAATTTAAAAGTCAATAAATGCTGATGAACATTAGCCATTATTATTAACTATAAAAAAATGTAAATACTCATCTGTGTTCTTTCCAGGTGTTTAGTAAGAGAGACAGGTGAACATATATTTCTTTTTTTAAAATTAATTAATTAATTAATTATTATTATTATTATTATTTTTTTTTTGCGGTACGCGGGCCTCTCACTGTTGTGGCCTCTCCCGTTGCAGAGCACAGGCTCCAGATGCGCAGGCTCAGCGGCCATGGCTCACGGGCCCAGCCGCTCCGCGGCATGTGGGATCTTCCCGGACCGGGGCACGAACCCGTTGTCCCCTGCATTGGCAGGCGGACTCTCAACCACTGCGCCACCAGGGAAGCCCCCTAATTATTTTATTTATTTATTTTATTTTTGGCTGCGTTGGGTCTTCGTTGCTGCACGCGGGCTTTCTCTGGTTGCAGCGAGCGGGGGCTACTCTTTGTTGCGGTGCGTGGGGCTTCTCACTGCGGTGGCTTCTCTTGCGGAGCACGGGCTCTAGGCTCGCGGGCTTCAGTAGTTGCAGCACGCAGGCTCAGTAGTTGTGGCTTGTGGGCTCTAGAGCGCAGGCTCAGTAGCTGTGGCGCACGGGCTTAGTTGCTCCTCGGCATGTGGGATCTTCCCAGACCAGGGCTCGAACCTGTGTCCCCTGCATTGGCAGGCAGATTCTCAACCACTGCACCACTAGGGAAGTCCCTGAACATATATTTCTAAAACAATGCAGCAAATATAATAGAGATATGAACAAAATGATACTCCAGAAGATAATTCAACTAATTACACCTGGGGGGACTGGGCATCCTTCAGGCCTGAGGACTGAAGAATGACCAGTAGTTTGCTACACAAAGGGCAGGGCAAGGCCATTCCAGAGCACAGGGACAAGTCTGTGTTAGAGCCACAGGTATTGAAAGGTAAGGGGAAGTTTATTGCTCCAGATCACAGAGTTGGTGTGAGAGGAGGGAGCACTACAGGAAGTGGGAGACGTAGTCAGCAGTCAGATGGTTCAAATTTTCTCTGCTTCTGAAACTATTTGAATTAAGTGGTTTCTAAACTGAGCTGATTGTCAGGAATGTCCAGGGAGCTTTCTTCCAGATCCCAAGATCCCACCTGCAGAAATTCCAACCCATTATGTGTGGGTGGGGCCCAGGAACACCTTTGAAAAGCCCCCAGGGTAATTCTGCTGCTGGATCAGGGTTTGGGGCTGCTTTTATGGGGGAAGGGTGAGCAAACAGGAGAGTGCAATACCTTTTGTAAGGCAGGTAACTGTGCAGGACGTATCCTGACCTCCTTCAAGTCTTTGCTCAACATTAAAAAAAAAAGAAAAAAGTCAACCCCCCCATCTTTTTTATCTAAACACTTATCTTCTAACAGTTTACTTATTATAAATTTACTTAGGATATTATCTGAATCCATTCATTAGAATGTAAGTTCAACAAAGGCAGTGGTTTTTCTCTTCTTTACTAGTGATCCTCAGATCCTAGAAGTCTGGCGCATAGCAGGCCTTCTGTTTTTGAATGAATGCATCATTCAAGGAGTGGACAATACGAGAATCTGGCCAGGACGGAGGCTGTGGAGAAGAAACGTGTAACCTTGATGCAGGCAGTTTGCTTAAAAACGAAAAGTGAGGCAGTCGGAGAGAGAGGGGCACAGGTTAAACAAATACTGTGATAGGGAGGAAGGCTAGTTTTTCCTTGTTTTCACGTTTCTTTCTGATTTCACTCTTTCTTCCGGGTACATAACAAACTCAAAACCTGCCAGAACTTCCCACCTGGTCTCCTAAACTAGCTAACCATACACCTGGGACCCACACCAGTGCAACCGAGAAGACCCAGAGAACTGAATTCTCTCAAGGACGGGTGTCTGCCGGGGCGGCCCGCGACCTAGGCTCAAGCATGCGCAGTGGACAGAATCACCAGCGTGCGCGGGAAGCTGGGCCGCGTCCGATTATGATTGGCTGTCGTGACGCACTCCCACCCACAGAAACGCAGCGCTGGATGCTGATTGGGTGTCTCCACAGAGGCCGGACGCCGCACGGGGGGCGAGGGAGGGGAGGCGGGAAACAGCTTAGTGGGTGCGGGGTCGCGCAGTTCCGTCAGGCAGGCGGCGGAGAGATTCCGAAATGGCGGTGCAGCCGAAGGAGACGCTGCAGCTGGAGAGCGCGGCCGAGGTCGGCTTCGTGCGCTTCTTCCAGGGCATGCCGGAGAAGCCAACCACCACGGTGCGCCTCTTCGACCGGGGCGACTTCTATACGGCGCACCGGGAGGACGCGCTGCTGGCCGCCCGGGAGGTGTTCAAGACCCAGGGGGTGGTCAAGTACATGGGGCCGGCAGGTGAGGGCGGGGACGGCGCGGGCTCAGGGGAGGACCCCGCGGAGTTGGCTCCTCTCAGGAAGTGGGAGGGTATCGGGCAGGGAGACAACGGGGGGCGGGGACGCTGGTGTCTCGTGGGGGCACTGCGCGTGCTCCGGCCCCTGCCTGGCCTAGTGGGGCGCCACCCGCCCCCTGCCCTGCCTCCGCCCTGAGTCTGTCCCTCCGGAGCTGCCCCGGATCAGACCTAATAGCGATCGCTACGTGCCAGGCTTCGTGCGAGGCGTTTTAACACATTGTTCTATTTAATTTTGCTGCAGTCCGCGTGGGTGTCTGCTTCTCGCTCCAGCTTTGGCGCTGTGGATATCATCACAAACGCCGCCAAACCCCTTTATCACAAACGCCAGTCCAGGATTGAGATTTAGAATAGAAGGGGGTTGGGGAGACGGTTTTACGTCACCAGCGTGATTTTGCCTGTTGGGCGAACGTGATTTATATCGCTGTTCAGCGCAGGGGCCTATAGTGTCTACTGTTAATAGGCAGTATTGCCAAGTGGTCAGGACCTCGAACTGGAGCCAGATTGCCTGGCTTCAAGTCGCAGCCCCTCCACTTACCAGCTGTGTGGCCTTGAGCTAGTCATGTATGTCTGTGCCTCAACTCGGCATTCAGTGCCCTCGGTAACCCATCCCCATCTCTCTAGCATCATCTCTCCCTGGAAAGCTACAAACTTCTCGCTCTCTTGTAGTTAGATGTTCTGAACATCTAGTTTTATGTTAATCTCTTTTATCCCTGACTCCTAGGAATGAACATAATAGGAGGAGTAAGGAGTTGTGGGTTTTAGTCCTGCCTCTGCCATATGCAGATGGAAGGTTACTGACAAAAGATGTTTCATTCATTAGATAGACATTTATTGAGTGCTGCCTTGGGCAGGGTTGTGGACACTGGGAGTACTTAGATCAAAAGGCAGTATCCCCACCTTCACAGAGCTCCCCCTAGTGGAGAGCAAGGTAGAAGTAATTCCAATTCCAGGTGAAGACCTATGGAGGATGCTCCATAACAAGTTGCCAAAGAGGCAGAGGCAGGATTGCCAAAGACTGGAGCCATCAGAAGAGGCATTACAAGAGAGGTTAAATTTCACTTGAGCCTTGAGAAACCCTGTACCCATTAGCAGGGACTTTCCGTTTCCCCTGAGTCCTCCCAAACCCAGGCAACTGCTAATCTGCTTTCTCTCTCTAGATTTGCCTATAACATTGGTCTTTTGTGACTGATTTCTTTCACTTAACATTTTTAAGGTTCATCTGTGTTATCAGTACTTCATTTCTTTTTATTGCCAAATATTCCATTGTATGGATATACAATATTTTGTTTAATCCATTCGTTAGGTGATGGATATTTGGGCTGTTTCTTTAACCAATACTTTGAATGTCGTCTGTACCCGTTCTCTCCTTCCCTGTTGTGCCCGTGAAGAGATGAGCCTTTTGCTGTGGTCTGGATCCCCTCTCCTCTTCTCACAGATGGCTTTTCTGTTGATCATTTCTTCTCTCTTTGGTTCATTCTTTTGGCATTCAGGCTTATTCATATCCTTTTAGCTACTTTTCTCTTATTTTCAACAATTATCAAAACATTATTATAATAAAGCCCTGTGAGGTGGGTTAGTACCTAGCTTCAATTTATAGATAAGGAATCTGAGTCCCTAAAAAAGGAAGTTGCTTAGAAGCATCTCCTCTTGGAAGCTTTTTTTTTTTTTTTTTTTTTTGCGGTACTCGGGCCTCTCACTGCGGTGGCCTCTCCCATTGCGGAGCACAGGCTCCGGACGCGCAGGCTCAGCGGCCATAGCTCACGGGTCCAGCCGCTCCGCGGCATGTGGGATCTTCCCGGACCGGGCCACGAACCCGTGTCCCTTGCATTGTCAGGCGGACTCTCAACCACTGCGCCACTGGGGAAGCCCTTGGAAGCCTTTCTTAACTCCCATCTTAAGGCTTCCTGGTTAGCTGCCCCTCTCACGTGTTCCCTGCCCTAGGACCTTCTCCTTACCCTAGACACAACATTTATTTTACTCTATGCCAATATACTGAAAACTCCTAGAGGGCAGGAACTCTGTCTTAACCAGTCTCTGCCTTTGAATCCCAGCACCTGGCACAGTGCCCACATGTAAGCAGACACATTATCAGCTGAATGAAGATGGGGGCTCCAAATTATTCTTGAAGAGGAGAATCTTGTATCAACCTGAGGTTTTTCTTCTGCGCCACGTGGAGGCTGGGTAGCTTTCTCTTCCAGTTTCCCTTCAGTCTTACTTCCCAGCTTTCAGACTTAAAGCATACAGCCAAGCTCTTCACCAGGAACATCCAGTGTGTCACAAACACTCCTTTGAGAGAAATAGTATATTCGGAGGATAACCTTTTTTTTTTTTTTTAATAAATTTATTTATTTTTATTTTTGGCTGCGTTGGGTCTTTGTTGCTGTGCGCGGACTTTCTCTGGTTGCAGCGAGCAGGGGGGCTACTCTTCGTTGTGGTGCACGGGCTTCTAATGCGGTGGCTTTTCTTGTTGCGGAGCACGGGCTCTAGGCGCGCGAGCTTCAGTCGTTGTGGCTCGGCGGGCTCTAGAAAGCAGGCTCAGTAGTTGTGGCGCACGGGCTTAGTTGCTCCGTGGCATGTGGGATCTTCCCGAACCAGGGCTCGAACCCGTGTCCACTGCATTGGCAGGCGGATTCTTAACCACTGTGCCACCAGGGAAGCCTGGAGGATAATCTTGATGGTTGGGCAACCTATCTGGAGATTAGTAATGGAGGAAGTAGGGGAGGCCATGGTGGGGAGGGGAATCACCTCATTTACCTCTTCACCCACCCACTCTTAAGAAATCAGCACTGGGGACTTCCCTGGCAGTCCAGTGGTTAGGACTCCATGCTTCCACTGCAGGGGGCACAGGATTGATTACTGGTTGGGGAAAGATCCCGCATGCTGCGTGGTGTGACCAAAAAAAAAAAAAAAAAGAAAGGAAGAAGGAAATCAGCACTGTTGTGAATGTGTTCCTGTGTTCCTGTTGAGTGTGTCTAGAAAAAGACTGAGGGTTGCTCTGGATCCCTCTGCCCTTGGCCTGGCAGATAACATTGATGTGCAAATAGTCAGGTATAAGTAATAGGGAGTGGTGGGGCTTGTGGATCTGAGAGTGCTTGTTCACGTGTGCTAAGCATTCAAATTCAAATGCTTTAAAAACCCAGTGCTGGCCAGACAGCTATGCTGGTACATCCTGTTGGGCTGATGATTTTTTTTTTTTTTTTTTTTTTTTTTTGCGGTACGCAGGCCTCTCACTGCTGTGGCCTCTCCCGCCGCGGAGCACAGGCTCCGGACGCGCAGGCCCAGCGGCCATGGCTCACGGACCCAGCCGCTCCGCGGCATGCGGGATCCTCCCGGACCGGGGCACGAACCCGCGTCCCCCGCATCAGCAGGCGGACTGTCAACCACTGCGCCACCAGGGAAGCCCTGGGCTGATGATTTTTAAGACCTGTTTCTGAATTAGGTGCCAGACCAGTGTTATTTTGTCTTCTAAATTAAAGGATGATATAACACTGTTTTGAAATTCATTGCTGTATTTACTGGAAGTTGCTGACTGATACTTACAGTGGCATTTATAAGTGTCTCTGGGAGAAATTCATCTCTAATTTTGTATTAACTCTGGTTTAGTGCTTTCTGTGAGCAAATTTTTTTTAATGATAATATTTTGTCATATGAGTAATGTTACTTATGTAGAATTCAGCTGGATAAGCTGATAGTGTGTTCAATCATTCTGGTTTGCTTGAGACTGACCGGCGGGGAGGGGGGCGTCTCCTGGGATGCTGGACTTTCAGTACTAAAACTTGGGGAGTCTTGGGCAAAATGGGATGAGTTGCTCACCCTATGTGCTAGGCAAAAACAGGAAATAATTTAAATGGGGCCTACCATTCCACTGAGGTTCTGGTTCTGAGGGAGTCTTAATTGGGAGATATGAGTCTGTTGCAGCCTGGATAGGTCTTAGATCCCGCTTATGCCTCTGAGAATGTTAGTACAGGCTTTGCTGAATGAGTAACGTTCACAGTAAACATAATTTTCACGCAGCTTTCCAAATGCAAGGTAAAAAACAGCAGTATATTCAAGTCTGTAAAATGTGGCTGTGTTGAACTTGCCGAGTTGAAAACTGGTGGCCTAAATAGTGTTTTCTTAAAAGTTTGAATTAATTGCCTATATTTTAAAGATTGGGTAGTTTCATGAAAAAATTCAGATTTTGAGCTTCTTTTGAAAATTCTGCACAGTTGGAAACTCTGGGCAAATTAGCATTGGGTTGGAGTTGAGTGGCTGCTCCCTCTGACCTACTGAGTCTAGATTTTTTCTTTACCCTGATGTGCTTTCCTTGTTTTGCCACAGTTCCCACCATTTGAAGTCATTTTTCATCTGTCAGTTGTGTTGTTCTTCCTTTGGCTTTCTCTGCTTATTAGATCCTGCCTGGTCCCTGTAGATATTTTTTGCCAGTCCTAGGTTAGATCTTAAGGAATGTTCTAGGGAATAACTTTAAAGAGGCAAGATTTGAGCCAGTTTTCAGGGTGTCTGTGACAGCAGAGGGATTCTTTTTTTTTTTTTTTTTTTTTTGTCTGCATTGGGTCTTCGTTGCTGCGCACCAGCTTTCTCTAGTTGCGGCGAAGGGGGGCTACTCTTTGTTGCGGTGCGTGGGCTTCTCATTGTGGTGGCTTATCTTGTTGTGGAGCACGGGCTCTAGGCGTGCAGGCTTCAGTAGTTGCAGCACATGGGCTCAGTAGTTGTGGTGCACGGGCCCTAGAGTGCAGGCTTAGTAGTTGTGGCACACAGGCAGCGTGGATTCTTGTCTACTACTTATAACTAGTGAACTGATATTGAAAGTATCAGCTGTGTTTTGCTGTACAAAACAATTGTATTATGTCATTTAATTAATCTTTATGCTTATTTGTATTTGATATTTGTACTTGATATGATCTACTGTTAAATTTAGGTTAAATCTTTCATAAGATCCAGAATTGTCAGAATAATCTACAAGTATAATCTGAATTACCTTTAAGTGAATAATTTGTATTACCTATATTATATGAAAATTGAATTTTAATGCCATTTGATGATGTGGGTGATTTTATTTATTTTGTAAAGAAATTGTTATTTACAAATCAAAACTAAGGTGAAACACTATATTCCATCTAAGACAATTTTTTAGCCTTGGCACTATTGATATTTTGGACCGAAGAATTAATGTGTTACTGTGAGGGGCTATCCTGTGCACATTTAACAACATCCCTGCCTCTTCCTACTAGATTCTGTTATTATTCCCTTTCCCCAGTTGTAACAACCTAAATGCCCCCCCAGGCATTGACAGTTGTCCGCTAAGGGAGCAAGATCGTCCCCCGTTGAGAACCAGTGATGTAAGATGAAGGCCAGGAAGTTCGAAAACTCGGTTGACTGGATAGGGGAAATAGATGCACTCATACTTTACGGGTGGTAGTGTTAATTGGTACAGCCAACCAAGGGAGATAGTCTGCAATATATATAAAAATCACACATATCATCCTTTGATAAAATCCAGTTTTAGGACTTTATCTCACAGATACACTCAGATGTTTGGAGAGTGAAGCACATACAAGGTTATTCATGCAACACTGTTGTAATAACAAAGATTGGAAACAACCCGTAGGTCCATCAGGAAAAGGCTAAATTATAGAAATTCCTTAGGTTCATTGGAACGTTTGCAGCTGTAAACAGAAAGAAGCTAATTATGTACTGATGGAACAATCTCCAAAATACTATATCAAAGTTAAAAAAAAGATACAGTACAGTGTGTATAGTGTGCAGTTATTTATGTAAAAGAGGCAAAAAGCGGGCTTCCCTGGTGGCGCAGTGGTTGAGAGTCCGCCTGCCAATGCAGGGGACACGGGTTTGTGCCCCGGTCTGGGAAGATCCCACATGCCGCGGAGCGGCTGGGCCCGTGAGCCATGGCCGCTGGGCCTGCGTGTCCGGAGCCTGTGCTCCGCAGCGGGAGAGGCCACAACAGTGAGAGGCCCGCATATCGCAAAAAAAAAAAAAAAGGAGAAAAGCAATGCCTTATATTTGCTTGTGTGTGCCTAGACTATGTTTGGAAATATATTCTATAAAGTGATAACACTTGGGTGGTGAACTGGATGTGTAGGGGACAGTGGTGAAATGCAAGTCTCCTATCCACCATTGTATACCCTTCATCTACTAAAGTCTCTAGGACATGTAATAGGTGCTTGATAAATAGTTTATTGAGTGAATGAATTACTGGGAAAACAACATAGATTGGGGGGAGGCTTTGTGTTAGGTCTTCAACACTTATGACTTCAAATCCTCAAATCCGTAACATGTATTTTTAATATTTTTCTTTAGGAGCAAAGACTCTGGAGAGTGTTGTGCTTAGTAAAATGAATTTTGAGTCTTTTGTAAAAGATCTTCTTCTAGTTCGTCAGTACAGAGTTGAAGTTTATAAGAATAGAGCTGGAAATAAGGCCTCCAAGGAGAATGATTGGTATTTGGCATTTAAGGTAATTATCTTCCTTTTAAATTTAGTTGTGTTTTTAAGAGTGGACAAAATAAAAACATGAGAGAATTCTGTGTTGGTTTAATATTTTAGCCAGGTTGTGATAGTAAAATGCTGTGAGAAACTTTAATATTCTTTAGCATGTGGGTTTTAAAATCACAGTTTAATAGCAATTCAGAAATTCAGTAAATCCTTATTATGAGTATGAATACTCTGAGCTTTGTCACTGTCCCTAAAACCTAAATAATAAATAGCCTTTAAATAAAGTTGAATACCAGCATTAAAGAAGATTTGATTTTACTGTTTTTGAAGTAATATCACACAAATTTACATATCCCAAATATCTGTTTATACACGTTTTTAATATGTTTGGATATTTGTATGTTCCTTTCTCTTTCATTAGACTAATTTTTTAGAAGTGTGGAACTTTGTTTAATGCTGATCATATTCCTAGGTGTGCCTAGAAGGGCTTATTGACGTGCTTCTAATGCCTTCATGGAGATGGGGGTACTATTTTGTTTTATTTAAGGACTATCTTTATTTTTAGTCTGTAAAATCATGTTTCTGTTTGTTCACACACAATACCTTCACATAAATATTGGATAATGGTTAAAATGTTGGGGAGGTGAGATTTATCCTTGAAAGGGAATAAATGTGTGGTAAGGCGGGACAGTGTTCTGGGCTTGTATTTGGCTGATCTCATTTCTCCTCTGTCCCTCTGCATGACCTTGGCAAATTTCCCAGCCTTCTCCTGTATCTGTTTCTTTATAAACAGTAAAATTAGAAGGTTTTTAAGATGTTTTCTGACGTGAAAGCCCTGTGAAAGTTTTTTTGTGAGGTTTAATACAACATTTCAACATTTGATGTTGGTGCTGCCCCAAATAGAATATTCTTCAATATTCCTTCCATACTGCCTGCTGTCACCACCCCCCGCCTTTGTAAATGTCGACATTTACTGAAGATTATATCTGAGAGCATTTATCATTCTTTATTATGGAATTTCCTTGGAATTTTCGTTGCTACTTTACTGAGAAAAGTGGGACTTATAGTTTTATCCTACATTTTGAAAGATTTTAATAGAAAATTGAGGGGTACCGCAAAGTGATGTTTTTCTATCTCATTCTTCACAGAGCTCAGTTAGTAACAACACCAAAATGTGGGATCGTGAGTTCAGCTGATTAACTGGATTATCAGCCCATCACACCTCACTCCTTCGTGTCATCAGAATCCTTTGAGATGCATTGTTTTTAACCCCTACCTTTTAGATCAGGGGGAAAAAAATCTTCAAATATGTATCTTTGTCAGGTTAAAAGATAGTATCTTCATCCTGATATTTATTTTAAGAAGTTCAGATCTAAAACTGCTAAAACTGATTTATCTTTTAATTTTTAGCTTATTGATTCTATTGTAAAGTATTAGTGATATTTGGGATAGTTGACCTCTATAATTGACTTTTTTTTTTAATTTAATTTTTGGCCTTGTTGTGCGGCTTGCGGGATCTTACTTGATAAGCTAGCTTCTAGTTTACTTTTGAGAGTTTTTTTAAGGTGTGCATAACCTGTGCGTGTAAATCCAAAGCATGTATGTGAAAATATGTTCACATTTGTGATTGAATCAGTGCTTTTTAAATTTGGGTATCAGGTAATACTAGCTTTCCATTTCTTTTTTTTTTTTTTTTTTGGTCGCAGGGATTGAACCCAAGCCCCCTGCGGTGGAAGTGCGAAGTCTTGACTGCTAGACCGCCAGGGAACTTCCTCCATTTCATTTTTGATCCAGATTTTAATCAATAATCCATATATAGTTACAGGATATTCAGAACCATATTGGGAAAAGATAAATGATTATCATGATTATGATGCTAAAGACATTTGAGAACTATTGATGGCTACTTGTTGCTTAAATTTGGCTTGTCACTGTGTGCATTTGGACTATTTCTGACTATCTCATGTTTCATACCGTGGTCCATCAGTTGCCCCAGAAATGCCTCACGTTAACAGCAACCTGTTAGCTTCTGATCATGTTGAAGTACTGTTACCCACCAGCTTGACACAGGTGGAGCCAAAAGCAAAGAAACTTGACCCTTTACTTACCTTGTACAGTCTTAAAGAGATTTCTAATCTTTTTGAAATTTTGAAAATAGGTCAGGGACTTCTCTGGTGGTCCAGTAGTTAAGATGCCGCACTCTCGATGCAGGGGGCCCGGGTTCGATCCCTGGTCAGGTAACTAGATCCCACCTGCCACAACTAAAGATCCCGCATGCCGCAACTAAAAGATCCCACATGCCTCAACTAAAGATCCTGTATGCCGCAACAAAGATCCTGAATGTGGCAACAGAGATCCCGCGTGCTGCAACTAAGACCCGGCACAGCCAAAAACAAACAAACAAACAAAATTGGTCAAAGACCCTTTATTTGGAAATCATTGATCTAGAAGAATCTCTGCATTTTACAAATAAATACATTGATATAGAGAGATGTCTATCCAAGGTTAATATTTAAGCTAATGATACTGTTTTTCTATGTGGTATAACTACTCAGTGAAAATTCTGATTATGTGCAACCAATAGGTAGTTTGGCAGAGTGTAGAAATTTAGGTATACCATTGAGAAGGGTTATCACTTTGGGTACCTCAATGATTGTGTGAGTGAGTGTAAACTTAGATGCCAAATTTCAAACTGAAAATCGCTTTTGATACTATTACTTTTAGATGTGCCCAAGTGTTCTGAAATTAATTGGAAAAGTAGGGAGGATACTTTATAGAAAATGTGGTAATATTAATTGGACTATATGGTTATAAGTAATTTATTTTGGTAAGAAAACGTTTAATTAATAAAATTCATCTAGGTTGGGTAATTTCTGTTGGTTAGTAAAGTTTTAAAGTACATTCAACAGTTTCTTAAAATTTTTCTTTATTTTTGCTTAGGCTTCTCCAGGTAATCTTTCTCAGTTTGAAGACATTCTCTTTGGTAACAACGATATGTCAGCTTCCATTGGTGTTGTGGGTGTTAAAATGTCTACAGTTGATGGCCAAAGACAGGTTGGAGTTGGGTATGTTGACTCCATACAGAGGAAGCTAGGACTGTGTGAGTTTCCCGATAATGATCAGTTCTCCAATCTGGAGGCTCTCCTGATTCAGATTGGACCAAAGGAATGTGTTTTACCAGGAGGAGAGACTGCTGGAGACATGGGAAAACTGAGGCAGGTAAGGAAATGGAATGTAGAGATAGAGGAGAATCCAAGGCTAGGAATGGCTCTAAATTAACATAATACTGTTTTACTTAAGGAAAAAAAATTTTAAGTCAAAACCTTTTAAATCTAATCACAACAGGGCTTTGAGGAATGTCTTGATGTTTGTCTTTGATAGAAACTTTGTATCTTTATTAGGACTTCAGAAGGAGCTGTTTCTTAAGACTTGTTCTACCTCAGATCATCCCCCCTCCCCCCGCCTTCCAAAAGAGTAACTCAGTGCCATTTTAAAGGGATCGCAATTGATAAAAGGAGTGCTTTCACAGTTGGGGGGTGCAGGGTGGGGAAGAGGTGATTTAGGGCCATTAAAGAAAAAAAACTATGACTGTATTTAGCCTGGATATATCAAATAAGTTGTAGTTCTTCAGGATTAATTTTTAATAGTTCAAGTGGAACTTTAGCCTATTATTATTATTATTTTAATTAATTTTTGACTGCGTTGGGTCTTCATTGCGGTGCGCTGGCTTCTCATCGCGGTGGCTTCTCTTGCTGTGAAGCACGGGCTCTAGGCACACAGGCTTTGGTAGTTGTGGTATGCAGCCTCAGTAGTTGTGGCTCGCAGGCTCCAGAGCGCAAGCTCAGCAGTTGTGGCGCACGGGCTTAGTTGCTCCATGGCACGTGGGATCCTCCCGGACCAGGGCTCGAGCCCGTGTCCCCTGCATTGGCAAGTGGATTCTTAACCATTGTGCCACCAGGGAAGCCCTAGCCTCTTATTATTTTACTGATTCTTTTATTTTAACAAAGTTCGATTTTGCTATTTGTATAGATATATGGTTTATTATTTAGATATTTAAGGGATGTTGTATTCCCCCCAAGGATTCTTTTCTTCTCATGAGCCTCAAATACAATAAGAACTACTTGAGAGTTAGCATATCTGTGATGGGCATTTTTAGTATAAATAGTATTTAGGGAACTTTCCACAAGTATTATTCTGTTAAGAGTTTTTACTATTGAGACTATTTTTTGAAAGCTTTATGTGAGCCTAATTTTAAATTTCCATGAAAATTTGATTTACAGATTTTAAAAATACATGTTAATACATATATTACCAATGTCTTCTTGCATGTTGTATAAAAATTTAATGTGGGTTAATAATTTGTTAATCTGTTGTCACTTTATATTTGTCAGTGATACAGCTTTCCTTATTGCTTTTCTTGTTCCTTTTCTCCTAGTAATTTAAAATATTTCTTGTAAAATAGGTTATTCAGAGAGGAGGAATTCTGATCACAGAAAGAAAAAGAGCTGACTTTTCCACAAAAGATATTTATCAGGACCTCAACCGGTTGTTGAAAGGCAAAAAGGGAGAACAGATGAATAGTGCTGTGTTGCCAGAAATGGAGAGTCAGGTATGTGGATTACAAATGTGAATTTATCATTAAATAGTGACTTTTTAGAAGGCTACTTCTGTCATCTATATCTCAAAGCCTAAACTGGATCACTGATATTTAAGCTTATTTTAATCTATGAAGAATCTTGTGAAAAACTCAAGGACTGACTAGAAAAATTTAAACATAACCTTAAATATAATTTCATTATATTTACACAATATATATCCTTGGGGTAAGGAAGAGTTTATTGTTTTATTGGTTTCACCTGAAAGAGCCTGATTACTGTCACCGAAGTAGGTGAGGTAGCTTAGTTGTTTAGGGGGAAAAAGACCTATCAAAGTTTTATAATGTACGAGCTGTGGGGGTTTTAATAAATTACTTCAGTTTCACTATCTGTCTTAAAGGATCGTTGTGGAGATTAGGAAGTAATAAGGGTGAAAGTATATACAGTGCATAATAGTTGCATAATAAATGTTACATTTAAACAATTCAAAAATTGGCACTGGTTATGTATGTTCAGTGTAGAAATGAATATGCAAACAATGTAACTTTTTATGGGATTTTTCAGTGGTTGAAGTTTATCTTCAGTTTTTCAAATCTTTGAGGCAAGTATGGTTTGAGGGATGTATTTTTATGGTAAAATATTAGAAACTCTTGACAGGTTATTTGTGGATCACTGATAAGTAAAATGAAGAATTGTATATTTAAATAAGAGCAAGCTCTAGCTTATAATTTTGAAAATTGATTTCAAACTACAGTAAACAGAGACTATTATTACTATCATGATCTTGCAGTGATTGCTTATCACATAATAGTTTGATCCTTATAAACTAAGTTTACCTGTTTTACTTTTCTTGTGTGACAGAATCAGAAGCAGTTGTGTATGAGCAATAATCCCAATATAGACGTTCCCTGACTTATGGTGGTTCAACTTACAATTTTTTTTTACTTTACAATGGTGCGAAAGTGATATGCATTCAGAAGAAACTATACTTCGCATTTTGACCTTTTCCTGGGCTAACAATACTCAGTGCAATTCTCTTGTGATGTTGGGCAGGGCAGCGTGTAGCAGCTCCCAATCAGCCACGCAATCACAAGGGTTAAATGGCCGATACACTTACAACCATGCTGTACCCATAGAACCATTCTCTTTTTCACTTTCAGCACAGTATTCAATAAATTTTGAGTTATTCAACTTTATTATAAAGTAGGCTTTGTGTTAGATGATTTTGCCCAACTATAGGCTAATGTAATGCTCTGAGCACATTTAAGGTAGGTGAGGCTAAGCTACAATGTTCAGTAGGTTAGGTGTATTAAATGCATTTTACATTTATGATGCGTTTATTGGGATGTAACCCCATCATAAGTCAAGGCAGATCTGTATTAGAGAAACTTACTTCAGCGTTGAAAATGGGAAGAAGCTTTTAGAGCTACTAAAAGGTGTTATCATCTGTGCCTTGTGACGTAGCAGGAGATTCTTGTGACAACCTTATATATTTGTTAGAGTTTGGCAGAGGCAGATAGATGACTGTGTTATCAATTAGGAAATATATGCACATTCACAATGAATCTGGTATCGAGTATAAGTAGAACTTGTCATTGGGCTATCAGTTTGATGTCCTTAGCCTCTTTATTTTATGTTATAGTAGTAATATAGGCAGTTTATTTAAACTTTTTATTTAAATACACATATAGGAAAGTGCGTATATCATAAGTGTATAACTAAATTTTCATAAATTATAAGTACCCACATGACCAGCACCCATGAAACAGAAGAGTAGCAGGATCGTAAAGACCCTTTTTGTTTTCTTCCAGTTGTTACCTCCACCAAGGGTAACCCTGCTTCTTACCTCTGACAGTATGGATTAGTTTGGTCTATTTTTGAGGTTTATATAAATGGACTCATACAGTTCATGCTCTTGTGTTTGATTTCTTTTGTTCAGTATCATGTTTGTGAGATTTATCTATATTGTCGCATGTTGTTGTGGATTGTTTGTGCTTATATCTGTTGTTGTGTGTAGTATTCCACAATGTGAACATGCCAGGCTGTATCCATTTTACTCTTGGTGGACATTTGCATAATTTCTACTTTTGGCTATTATAAATAATGTTGCTGTTACAGTAAATTTTCACTTTCTGAAAATCGTTTTTTAGTCTTAGGTTTATTTAAACTTTGTCTGATTTTCTTGGTTTGGATTGGGAAAGAACAGGGAAAATGATAGTGTTTGAAATTATTTTCATCTTGCCATTTGTTTTTTTTAAAAAATCTCTGGAATTCTAGTGATAGTCATCTCTTATTTTAAATTCTTAATCTTAGGTTGCAGTTTCTTCATTGTGTGCAGTAATCAAGTTTCTAGAACTCTTATCAGATGATTCAAACTTTGGACAGTTTGAACTGACTACTTTTGACTTTAGCCAGTACATGAAATTGGATATTGCAGCAGTCAGAGCCCTTAACCTTTTCCAGGTAAAAAAAAAATACATGGGTTAAAAATATTGAGTGGTTAAAAATGTTTCTCTCTCTCTCTCTCTCTCTCTCTCTGTGTGTGTGTGTATATATATATATATAAAAAAGACTCTTACTAAGGAGCTTAAATATTTTGAAATATTATACTTAAAATAGATAGTTTTGAATTACTGTATTTTTCTAATTGCAAGCTATATAAAAAGTATTTGTCCTGGTTTTATGAATAATTTTGTGTATTAATAGCAGTTTTTAAAAAATTACATTCTAAGAAGTTTTATGTCTAGAACTGCAGTAATTTGGTGGTTTTGGTTTGGGGAAAAATATACAGCAGAAAATCAGATTAACAGGTTGAAAGTTTGATTTTCGGATGAGGAACCTTTGTGTACATTTCTGTTTAATATTTGAAGAATGTTAAGTGTTTTTTGTTTGTTTGTTTTTACAAGTTTGGGGAGTGTAGGGGATGGTTATTTTTAAATTTTTTTTGGCTGCGTGGCTTGTGGGATTTTAGTTCTCCGACCAAGGATTGAACCCAGGCCCTCGGCAGTGTGGGCACAGAGTCCTAACCACTGGACTGCCAGAGAATTCCCAGTGTTAAGTGTTCTTGTTCCCCAAATTACTTAATCATTATTCATGGCATAGTAAAGTTTTCACTAATGAGCGTGCCATTTTTCTATTTTATTTTTTGTTCACTAGGGTTCCGTTGAAGATACTACTGGCTCTCAATCTCTGGCTGCATTGCTGAATAAATGCAAAACCCCTCAAGGACAAAGACTGGTTAACCAGTGGATTAAGCAGCCTCTCATGGACAAGAACAGAATAGAAGAGAGGTATATTACTAGTATATACTTTTGTAAGCTCTGAGTAACTTCCAGTCACTCCATATGATTATACCCCTTATTGTAACATGCAATTTTGCACCTATATTTCAGCATCTAACTTCACAGAAAGCTAATAAAGTAATATAGTAGTAATGATTTAGATTGATTAAATAACTTATTTTCTTAATTATTTTTTTTTTCCTCCACTATGAAAAAGTAAAATTTTATTACGGAGGTGGTATGGATAATGTCTCAGCATGAGCTTGGGAGCCAGATGACCTTGGTTCATGTTAAGGCTCTACCACTTAGGAGCTGTGTTATATTGGGTGTTATTCAACCTCTGTGTGGCAGTTTCTTCCCTTTTAAAATGACAGTAATAACACACCTACTTCTTAGGGTTATTATGAGGATTTGATGATTTTCTGAGGATTAGATGATCTAATGTGTATAAAGTACTTTGAACAAGGTCTGGCACATAGGAAGCACTTATGCTTTATTATTCTAGAAAGGATTTAAGGCAGCCTAAATGTATTTCAGAAAATCTTTAAAATTGAGGAAATAAAAGTTATATAATGCTGCTGTCCTAATATAATTAGCATTGGAGTAGGTTTTATTTTACTATTATTTTTTTTTTTGCGGTACGCGGGCCTCTCACTGTTGTGGCCTCTCCCGTTGCGGAGCACAGGCTCCGGACGTGCAGGCTCAGCGGCCATGGCTCACGGGCCCAGCCGCTCCGCGGCATGTGGGATCTTCCTGGACTGGGGCACAAACCTGTGTCCCCTGCATCGGCAGGTGGACTCTCAACCACTGTGCCACTAGGGAAGCCCGGAGTAGGTTTTATTTTTATCTTTTGTTTTAGATACAAGTTTTAAAACTTAAATGAAGTATACTGTGCACAAGAGCACAAATCCTAAATGTGCAGTTTGATGGATTTTCACAAAGTGAACACATTGGTAATAACACACAAGTCAAGAAACAACATAACTAGCATCCCAGAAACTCCCCTCAATTATCCTGATAGTTGCTACCTCTCTTTACTTCAAGAGTAATTACTATCCTAACATCATAGATTAATTAGTTTTGCCTGTTTTTGAACTGCATATAAATAAAATAATTTTCTATAGTGCACTCTTAAGTTTGATTGTCTTTTTAAAAACATAATTGTAATCCTAATATAGTTTTGTGCCCTTGTTTTTTCCCACTTGTGCTTACGTTATCATAAGCATTTTTTAGTGTTGTTTTATGTTCATATTCAGCATTTTTAATAAGTACATAATATTTTATTGACTAGATATACTTTACCTTTTTCAATAATTAGGTTATTTCATGTGACCTTATTGTATACCTAATTTTTTTTTTTTTACTTTATTTATTTACTTATATTTCTTTTTGGCTACGTTGGGTCTTTGTTGCTGCATGTGGGCTTTCTCTAGTTGTGGCGAGCGGGGGCTACTCTTCCTTGTGCTGCGCGGGTTTCTCATTGCTGTGGCTTCTCTTGTTGCAGAGCATGGGCTCTAGGCGCGCGGGCTTCAGTAGTTGTGGTGCACAGGCTTAGTTGCTCCGTGGCATGTGGGATCTTCCCGGACCAGGGCTCGAAACTGTGTGCCCTGAATTGGCAGGCGGATTCTTAACCCCTGCGCCACCAGGGAAGTCCCTATACCTCATGTTTTCGATTTGGTAAATTAAGATATATTGCCAGGATAGGTAAAAGAGAGTCAGTATTTTTATAGATTTGATGTTGTCAAATTGTTCAAGAATTTGTTGAGTAGCTACTGAATTCTGATGGTATAAAGCATGGTGATCCCTCGACTGTTTGGGACTGTGTATGCCAGGCAAATGTAAAATAGTTGATCAGTATCATAAGACACCCTGCAGATAACTACCAAGCAAAGTATTGATCCTGTGGATTCTCAAGGGTCTTAAAATAAAAATAACTCATGAGGTCAGTGATTCATGGGTATGTTGATATATCATTGAAAATGCAAAAATTGAAATGCTAAGGCAACTTTCTGAAGGCAGTTTTTTTGGGGAAGAAAAGTGGAATTTAGTAACTTAAAATAAGAAATAGGAAGGATTGGATATTTGCAAGTAATTAAGGCAGCTTACAGTTTTTTATTTTAATTATTTGTGAGTCAGTAACTACATTAACGTGTGTCAAAAGTCCAACAGAACAGAAGGATATACAGTGATGAGTCTCTTACTGTTGTCTTCCAGTTTCTCAGTACTTTTTTTCAGGGCCTCTGCACAGCTCCAGGGACACATTTCTTATTGTACTCTATGTGAATTGCCAACACCTGCCCTGGGAGCAACTTGTCTTAATCAGTTTCTTGAGTATCCTACCATGGAAAGCCTGTGCCTAAACAAGTAAAAGTTTATGTCCATTCTCCCTCATCTTTTAGTTGTTTCTTAAAAGAAATATTAGGTAATTTAAATAATTCCCAAGATCTAGGTCATTGGTTTTATTTTTAACTTTGGGCTTGTGGGAACAGGGCACATGTCAGTGGTCCTCTTCTGGCTTAACAACTAGAGCCTGCATGTATTTAAACCCTTCAAAAACCTTACATACTATTACCAGAATAACAAATTATTTAGAAGACAAGATATCAAAATTAATTTTTTTGACTGTAAGTAAAGGTTATTTTCATAGGACATAGCAATAATTTCCAAAATCTGGTGGCCTTATAAGACTTATTAATTAGAAATAACATTTGCGAGAAAGGCTTTATAAGTCAAAATATGATCTACTAAGATAAGAGGAAATATTTTCCCCTTTTTATCTTGGGGAGAAATTTTTTTTTTTAACCAGCAATTACTAAGGCCTGTGGTTTTCAAAGCCAAATGCTGAAATTCCACAGACCAAGAAGAAAAAGTTATACTCCTTAAGGCAGACTTTCACTGAGACAGTCTCCTTTTTTTATCACCATTTCTCAATTCCACCTGCTGTGATACCTCATGCTTTCTGGTTAATGCCTTCCTGGGGTTCTCAGGGCAAGTCTATTAGCTCCCTCTCTAAGCATTTAAGATTGATCTTCAGGATTACACACTGAATCAAGTTTTTTCTTTTTTAATATTTATTTATTTTTTGGCTGCGCCGGGTCTTAGTTGCGGCGCGCGGGCTTAGTTGCCCTGCGGCATGTGGGATCTTAGTTCCCCAACCAGGGATCGAACCAGAGTTCCCTGCATTGCAGGACGGATTCTTAACCACTGGACCACCAGAGAAGTCCCCAGTTTTTTCTTTTTTTTTACTGTCATTGTTTTGGGATGATTTTCTAGCAGAGAAAGTAGTGGAAATCTCTACTCCATCCTCTTAAACAGTAAGTGAGGAGTTAATTTTAAAGTGTGTGGTTGTGCGGTGAATTCTGTTAAGGGAAGCAAAGATTTCTCTTTTTCTTCTATTTTTATTAGAGCAGACATAGGGACAGTTATGACTAGATCTTTGAGTTTGATGCATACATCTTGTCCAGGACTATAGCCCAGTGATAGGTTCAGGAACGATGATGAAAATAGGATTACTTTTAAGTTACTGTCAGGCTCTTAGGAGGAAGAGAAGACAGGTTGCCTGGCACTGTGCTAAGCATCTCATGTTCATTAGCTGTGTGGTGATGGAGGCTGGCTTTAAAGCCAGGCTGGCCTGACTCCAGAGCCCATGCCCTTAAATGCTGTACTGTATTTCTTTTTTTAAATTTAAATTTATTTTATTTATTTACTTTTGGCTGCATTGGGTCTTCGTTGCTGCATGCAGGCTTTCTCTAGTTGCGGCGAGCAGGGGCTGCTCTTCGTTGCGGTGCTCAGGCTTCTCATTGTGGTGGCTTCTTGTTGCAGAGCGCGGGCTCTAGGTTTGCGGGCTTCAGTAGTCGCAGTGCGTGGGCTCAGTAGTTGTGGCTTGTGGGCTTTAGAGCTCAGGCTCAGTAGTTGTGATGCATGGGCTTAGTTGCTCCATGGCATGTGGGATCTTCCCGGACCATTAGCAGGTGGATTCTTAACCACTGCGCCACGAGGGAAGTCCCTGTACTGTATTTCTTGTTTCTGTCAATTGTATTTAATTTGATCCAAGTTGGATTAACATCAGAAGTGAAATGTACTATTTTGGCTTTTATTTAAGTTATATCCATGGAATTGCTTTATGTGTTGTAATGCTCATTTTTCCATTCATTAAAACCTGTTTGCACTGAGACTACAAATACTTTTTAGCTAATGGCTTAAATACTTTAATCTCCAATGAGAATTGATATGTTACTACCTTTTAGGAGTGAGTTTCTGGGCATTTCTTCCTTTTGTGCTTTATCTAACAATCAAATTAGGAATTATAAGAACACTGTCCATATTACTATTTTTGCACTTATTTTCTGATAGGTCCAAAGAGTCCTCATGTTTGCACATACACTAGGACTGTTACTATTACTTTTAATCTTCTGGGGTTTTTTTGTTTTTGTTTTTTTGTCTTTCCATAGATTCATCTGAAGCCTTGGTAATTTTCCCATGTTTTTTCAAAGTTAGAATTATTATTATTATTATTATTATTTTTTGCGGTACACGGGCCTCTCACTATTGTGGCCTCTCCCGTTGTGGAGCACAGGCTCCGGATGCGCAGGCTCAGTGGCCATGGCTCACGGGCCTAGCCGCTCCGCGGCATGTGAGATCTTCCCTGACCGGGGCACGATCCCATGTCCCCTGCATCGGCAGGCGTAGACTCTCAACCACTGTGCCACCAGGGGAGCCCCTCAAAGTTAGAATTCTTTAAAGAACGTTGAATATATGTTAGCATATGAAATAGTTCACTCGTGAAATTGCTGATGGTGTCATTTGCATATGTTGAATTTGGTATTCTTATTGCCTTCTAGTTTAAAACTGAGTATTTCTTTTTCTATGACATTTAATATTATTAATGTAGCAATCTTATTAGAAATATATATCTCCAAATAAAAGTAGTTCTGGGCTTCTCTGGTGGCACAGTGGTTGAGAATCCACCTGCCAATGCAGGGGACACGGGTTTGAGCCCTGGTCTGGGAAGATCCCACATGCCGTGGAGCAACTAAGCCCGTGCACCACAACTACTGAGCCTGTGCTCTAGAGCCCGCAAGCCACAACTACTGGGCCCACGTGCTGCAACTACTGAAGCCCACATGCCTAGAGCCTGTGCTCCACAACAAGAGAAGCCACCACAATGAGAAGCCCGTGCACCGCAACGAAGAGTAGCCCCCACTTGCCGCAACTAGAGGAAGCCCGTGCGCAGCAACGAAGACCCAACACAGCCAAAAATAATAAATAAAATAAATAAATTTATTTTAAAAAAAGTGGTTCCTATAAATGTAGAAATGGTGGTGATGCTTATGTGATAATATATCATGCTTCTTGAGGCAGTGTACTTCCAGGGTTATATTAAGACTTAGACCTAGACTTCTTTCCAGATTATATTAAGTATCCTTTTGTGCAAGGATGTCTTTAGTTAGTAGTCTGTATTCTGTGGAAACAGAGGTCTGGAAGTCATACAGTGAGTGCAGTTTCTTTAAAACAGCAAAGCATTGCTCTGGCCTCAGAGGAAGAACAGGAGGGCTGTCACTCTACTGCTTTTCCACCACTTTTCTCTGCTTCCAATCAAGTTTAGTGGAAACCCCTTTTTTCTGGTCTCTGGGCTGATGTGCTAGTCCCTTTGAATTTTATTTGCCTTCCTGTCCAGTCTGCACCACAAAGGCAGCCCTCTTTCCAGTGCTTTCATGGGGGCCATAGAATTTCTTGCCCCATTGGTCCTTTGTCATACTGGCCCCTCTCTCCTTAGCTTTCTTTCTCAATTAAAAGTGTCTGGAGAAGGTCACAGAATGCTGATTGGACCCACTGTACTTTCAGGCTATCTAGTTTTCACTGCTGCCTGGTATTACTTTTGTTACATGACTCATTTCAGTGACCAATCTAACATTTTTTTTTTTTTTTTTTTTTTCTTTTTTCTCCGCGGTACGCGGGCCTCTCACCGCCGTGGCCTCTCCCGTTGCGGAGCACAGGCTCCGGACGCGCAGGCTCAGCGGCCATGGCTCACGGGCCCAGCCACTCCGGGGCATGCGGGATCCTCCCGGACCGGGGCACGAACCCGTGTCCCCCGCATCGGCAGGCGGACTCCCAACCACTGCACCACCAAGGAAGCCCAATCTAACATTTTTTATTTTCCCTTCAGCTGCCTCCTACGTGTAAGCAGATGATCTCCTCCCTGATTCTTATAATCTCAAAATGTACCTGTATTTTCAGTCTTTTACTCCCTGGCTCTTTCTCAGAAGAGGAAATAATGCTCTTTCCTTTCCAAAGGCAACCTTTCCATTTTGCCTTGGTTATAGTTTTTTTCCCTATTCCTTCTCTGCTTCAGTTTTCTTCCAGTGCATTCTGTACTGTTCTCCCTTCAAGTCTCTGCTGTTGCTGCTCCACCCTCCCCTCCCAAGTATTTTCCTCAAGATCCTATCTCTTTAAATCCCAACTATTTAGAGTATAGGCAAATGAAATACCCCAAAATGAGGTTCCCCAGCTCCCATAGGAATTCTCTGCTTTCTTACTTGTACCACATTTCATTGCATTTTGTATCTTGGTTGTTACTCAGCACTAACTGTAAGATGCAACATGTCCTTCTCCACTAGATTGAAAATTCCTTGAAAGCATGTTCCTTTCTCTTACATTTTGCCATACTTTTTTTTCTTTTTTAATTTTCTCAAGCCTATGTAGCAGATTATCTGCTATTTAATGTATCAAATGAGTGGTTCTGTCTGCGTTAAACCATGTGAAGAACAGATAAAGAAGAGGCTCAAAAACTTGTAATTGTATTTAGGTACCAGATGTGTTCTCAGCCATATAAATAAGCTGTCATGAAATTCCAGTCAACTGTTCTTACAGTGAGAGATCAGAAGTGCTGGTTTTAAAGAACAGAATGGTGATTTTAAAATATCAAAAATTTCATGACTAATTTTATAATTTATTCTTTGGAATTTTAGAGATTAACTTACCCTAAAAATTATCTTGTATTCCAGTCAACTTTTGAATTAATGTATCAAATTGTGACAGCTGAGTAATTTTGAGTAGGATTGACAGGTATACTCTGTTTTGCCAACACTAACTTTGGTACTTCTGAAATTGTGATTTGAAAGTGGGATTGTCATGGAAACAGTAGAGCAGTCTTTTTTAAAAAAACCTCTGTTAGCCAGAACACAAACTAATACTATAATTATTTCTGAAATGGCATGTTGAATAGACTTGTGAAACTAGCAATTTATTAGACTTTTTTTTAAAATAAATTTATTTATTTTTGGCTGCATTGGGTCTTGGTTGCTGTGCACGGGCTTTCTCTAGTTGCGGTGAGCAGGGGCTGCTCTTCACTGCGGTGCATGGGCTTCTTATTGCGGTGGCTTCTCATTGCAGAGGACGGGCTCTACCTGCGCGGGCTTCAGTAGTTGTGGCATGTGGGCTCCGTAGTTGTGGCGCATGGGGGCTTAGTTGCTCCGTGGCATGTGGAATCTTCCCGGACCAGGGCTCGAACCCGTGTTGCCTGCATTGTCAGGCGGATTCCTAACCACTGTGCCGCCAGGGAAGTCCATTATCAGACTTTTAATGATATCCAGGCCAAAGACTGAGGGGGCTGTGTATCTTGCCTTGTGCTATGTGTTCCCTTGCTGTTTTACTTCTTAATACTCTTTCTGGAACTTTATGCTTTTTTTTTTTTTTTTAATTAAAGTACAGTTGATTTACAATGTGTTAATTTCTGCTGTACAGCAAGGTGATTCAGTTATATATATGTATATACATTCTTTTTTTATATTCTTTTCCATTATGGTTTCTCATAGGATATCGAATATAGTTCCATTTGCTATACAGTAGGACCTTGCTGTTTATCCGTTCTATATATAATAGCTTACATCTGCTAACTCCAACCTCCCACTCAATCCCTCTTGCCCTTGGCAACCACAAGTCTGTTCTGTATGTTCATGAGTCTGTTGCTGTTTTGTAGATAGATTCATTTGTGTCATATTTTAGATTCCACATATAAGTGATATCGTACGGTATTTGCCTTTCTCTTTCTGACTGACTTAGTACGGTAATCTCTAGTTGCATCCATGTTGCTGCAAATGGCTTTATTTTGTTCTTTTTCATGCCTGAGTATTATTCCATTATATATATTCATCCATTCATCCATCATCCATTCATCCATCGATGGACATTAGGTTGCTTCCATGTCTTGGCTCTTGTGAATAGTGCTGCTGTGAACATAGGAGGTGCATGTATCTTTTTGAATTAGTTTTGTCTGGGTATATGCCCAGGAATGGGATTGCTGGATCATATGGTAATTCTATTTTTAGTTTTCTGGGGAACCTCCATGCTGTTTTCCAAGTGGCTGCACCAACTTACATTCCCACCTTTTCTCCACACCCTCTCCAACATTTGTTACTTGTAGACTTTTTAGTGATGGCCATTCTGACTGGTGTGAGGTGATACCTCATTGTAGTTTTGATTTGCATTTCTCTAATGATTAGTGATGTTGAGCAACTTTTTATGTGCTTATTGGGCATCTGTATGTCTTCTTTGGAGAAATGTCTATTTAGGTCTTCTGCCCATTTTTCGATTGGGTTGTTTGTTTTTTTGTTGTTGAGTTGTATGAGCTGTTTGTATATTTTGGAAATTAAGCCCTGGTCAGTTGCATTGTTTACAAATATTTTCTCCCAATCTGTAGGTTGTCTTTTCGTTTTGTTTGTGGTTTCCTTTGCTGTGCAAAAGCTTCTAAGTTTGACTAGGTCCCATTTGTTTATTTTTGTTTTTATTTCTATTGCCTTGGGAGACTGAGCTAAGAAAACATTGGTAGGATTTATGTCAGAAAATGTTTTACAAAATTATGATCTCTTCTAGGAGTTTTATGGCATCATGTCTTGTGTTTAAGTCTTTAAGCTATTTTGAGTTTATTTTTGTGTGTGGTGTGAGGCTGTTTTCAACTTCATTGATGTACATGTGGCTGTCCCAGCTTTCCCAACACCACTTGCTGAAGAGACCGTCTTTTTCTCATTGTATATTCTTGCCTCCTTGGTTGAAGATTAATTGACCGTAGGTGTGTGGGTTTATTTCTGGGCTCTCTATTCTGTGGAACTTTATGCCCTTGAACAATGTTGGTTACTTATGATTCTGTGGTCAGCTTGAGAGGAAACAGTGATAAGACACTTGGTGGAACAGGAAAGAAGCATAGGGAGATTCTAGATCAGAGATGTCTTCTCTATGGATACTTACCATTTATGGAGAGTAGCCTAAGGAGTTTTAGGAAAAGAAAGATGAGGTAGGTGAAGCCAGCATCAGGTTTCTTTCGTCCTTTTCCTGACCCCCTTAAACTTCTCTTCCTGCTTTATCGTGAGAACTCAGAAATTTCTTGTGATTGTTAGAACTCACTTTTTTAAACTGTTCTGGGCCGAAGAATCGCTTGAGAAGCTCATTGCAGTTTCATAGGTGGGCCCCAACCTTGGGGATTCTGTATTCCACCTCCAAGTGATTTTAATATGGGTAATCTTGGATCAAACTTGGAGAAGCCCAGTTAGAGCCAGAGGATTAGCTAGGAAGGCCCGAATTTGCTGTGATTTGGCTGCATCTCTTACTCAATTTTGTTTGCTTTGTTTTTAAAATCTAGAGTACAAGCCATAGAAATCTTTTCCTAAGCAGTAAGTGCCTGAATAATTCTGTTTATATAACCTGTGACTGGTTCGTAATACAAGCTTGGTAGCAGATTATTTCCCCACTAATTTGGCATTTGCTACAACAAATATATCTACTACCAACTCCCTAAATATTATCTTGACATTCTATAGAGTTTGTTATTTTTCTCTTTATTTTCATCTTTTAAAGTGATTCAAGGTCACTTAAACCAGTGGCCCAGCCTGGGGCTGTCCTCCCCTCCCCCGCCACCTCTGGGACATTTGGCAGTGTCTGGAGACATTTTGGGTTGTTACTCTGGAAAGAGTATAGTGGGTGGAATTCAGGGATGCTGTTAAACAGCACAGAACAACCCCTCACAGCAAAGAATTATCTAGCCTAAATGTCAATGTTGCCAAGGTTGCAAAATCTTTTTTTTTTTTAACTTTTTACTTTATATTGGAGTATAGCTGATTAACAATGCTGTGATAGTTTCAGGTGCACAGCAAAGCGACTCAGCCATACATAAACATGTATCCATTCTCCCTCAGGCTCCCCTCCCATCCAGGCTGCCACATACCAAGGTTGCAAAATCTTGCTTTAATATTTGTAGTCATTATATGATTACTACAGGGGCAGCATATTTTTCCCTTCATATGACATGCTAGATGAACGTTATGATGATGTAGGAATTGTAAATGCTGATGGAGAGATCAGTAAATAGTTAAGAAATTTAGAAAGCTGATTTGGTTCCTTTTCCTGTTCCTGTGCAATTTGAGGATTAATTTACTACTCATATAGTTTACATATGTAAGGAAAACGGTTGTTCGTCTGATAGCGTTCTAAACCTAGGATTGTCTTCTGTGCCCACACCATTTCCCCTACCTTTGAATGTTAAAGTTTACCTTTCAGCTATTACTTCAATACCATCTACTACAGTTTTTCATACTGCATGTTGTGCCCCAGTGGTGGGTTGTGAAGTTAGTGTAGCAGGTGATAACTAGCATTTTTGAAAAGTTAAATACAATAGAAAGATAAAAGAGTGCACCACATATAGTAGGAGTTAAGTTTTGTCTTGCAAAACCTATTTTAATTATATGTTGTCAGGGAGGAAAGTTTCTTTTTCCTACTACTCTCCTAGTTCTTTGGCTGTGGCCCTATGAATTGGACTGACAAAAGACAGATTAACAAGAGAAAAAACAAACAGAAGTTTATGCTTACATGTGGGAGCACTCAGAGATGAGTAACTCTAGGGTTAGTTGGAACTTGGGCTTATATAGCATCTTAGCAAAGGAACAATAAATTTTCAGAGAAGTGACAAGACAAAGGAAAAGGACTTTGAGTTCCTAGGGCTACAAATTGTGGGAAGGGAAATGTATGGACACTAAAGGTAGATAAAGGCTAGCTGGTAGGGTTATGTAGGTTCCTCTGTTGCCATTTCCAGGCTGTTAAGGATCTAAAGTTGAGATTAATTGTTGTCCTTCCTGGTAAAGAAGGAAGGGGGAGCACCTTGGTAAATTTATGTCCTGCTTTCGGGCAAATAGGGAGAAGGCAAAGAGCTTTCCTTCTTTCTGCTCCTTTTCAATTGTCCTCAACTAAAAATAGTCCTTAAGGACCAAAGTAGTCCTTATGGACACTAGAGTGGCATGTTTTGAGGTGGCTTATTTTGCCCGCTACAGTATCTGTGCATGTGTGTGCTGGGTCATGATGTAAAACTATATTTCTTGCTGTGGATTACAGGGAAAAAAATGGAAAGCCACTGATTCCAATAAATTACAAGAGCAATATTAGCTGTGTATTTTATAGTTATTGAAACAAGCTAAGATTTTATTTATTGATTTTGTGAAGCAATAAACTTATTTCAGTTTTTTAATTAGAAAATTTTGGCTTTGTACTATCATGAGGTAATTTTAGAATGCATTTTGAATTTATAAGACTTTCTGATAGAATAAGTACTGAATTTGGCAACATTCTTGAATTGTAATTCTGTTTTATTAAAGATCATTTTGGCTTTGTACTATCATGAGGTAATTTTAGAATACATTCTGAATTTATAAGACTTTCTGATAGAATAAGTATTGAATTTGGCAACATTCTTGAATTGTAATTCTGTTTCATTAAAGATCATTGTTTCCATGTGCAGTAATGTGTCAATATCAACAATCCCAATAATGAGATTCCTCTATTTAAGAAATGTCAATTTGGTGAAAGGCAAACAAAATTGGGTATATTTCAGTATCATATGATACTACTTAACTAAACATTAATTTGGTTATTAACTAATCACAAACTGCTTACATCACAGTGTTATGGAGCTTTCCATCCTCTATAAAAAACTAACATTTCAGAATAGATTCAAGCTTCTTACATGGAGTTTTTGAGTTGAGACATGCACCTAGTTGACAAATTTTAGTTTCATACTAAAATATTTAAGATTAATTCTAGTATAATTTATTTCAGATTAAATTTAGTAGAAGCTTTTGTAGAAGATGCAGAATTGAGGCAGAGTTTACAAGAAGATTTACTTCGTCGATTTCCAGATCTTAACCGACTTGCCAAGAAATTTCAAAGACAAGCAGCAAACTTACAAGATTGTTACCGACTCTATCAGGGTATAAATCAACTCCCTAATGTTATTCAGGCTCTGGAAAAATATGAAGGTAATAAAATGATTTTGTTTTTGTTTTCCTTCACTCTCAATATACTTAGCAAATGTTCTGTCCTTTTAAAGTTGGTTCTAGTGACTCGTCTTTAAGTTCTCTTAATAGGTTTGTATTGCCCTCTGGCTGTATCACAGAAGCCAGAAGTCATGAGACAATTTAGAATTTTTGTTTTTTAGAAATGAATATTAGGATTACGAGGTTTATTAATAGGTGTCTTGCACTAACAGTGGCAGTTGAACAGGGTTTGACTCACAGGACCCGAAATGACAGTGCTTACAAACATATGGTTTATTACGGGAAAAGGATACAGTCTAGCAGCTGCACTAAAGTAAGGATAATGCATCACAGCCAAAGGCTGTCACAGCAAGGGGGCCAGGGAGGTCAGGTGCAGGTACCTATAAAAAGGTCCTTGGTGAGGTGCACCTTCTCAGATCAGGGACCATTATTGTATGCAGAACACCCTGGAACCAGGGAGCCTAAAACTGTATTGCTGGGCTTCTTAATATTTTGCTGGTCTTGTGGGCGTATTCCTGTTCTGTAACTAGTTTCTGCAGCAGAGCCCTCTTGGGGCCTCAGTGAGAGCAGGTGCAAATCATCCATTACATGGTGCTAAGCTGAATGAACCACCTTGAATCTCCTAGGACTAGAGATTACAAAACAACACAATTAGTATGTTTCATGCCTTGACCATCGCCGTGCAGGAACTTTAAGAAAACACCGGAGGCTAATTCCAGGCCTGCGGGAATTAATGTTTCCAGTACACCTATGAAAGAAAGTTAAGACAGAAGGTCTTGGTGGTAACAGCTGAAGTCAGAGGGAAGTTACTACAGTAAAGTAAGCAAAGTCATATATTAGTTAATCAATATAGTATTGGTGGATAAAATCAACTTGCTCTTACAAGCATAGTTTTTAACTTTAAGTGAACATAAGTTTCTACAACAAATATTTTAGTAAGTACAAAGTTATATGTCTAATACATAAAGCATTTTAAGTTTCAGAGTTAAAAATCAACATCTCTTAGAACTATGGAAAACAAACCTTTCAATATTATGAGAAAGCTTTATGATTTTTTCTGTAGGCAGACTTAAAAAAAACTATGATTACTGGTACAAAATAAGTATAGATTTAATTTAAATTTTATGGTAACCTTTCCTCTTGTTTATCTAACAGAGTGTAAAAGAATAGCTAACTGCTTATCGTTTCAGAGTACCACTGTATAAAAGGTATTCCTGTTCTAATCAAGGCTCCTCAGACTGATGAGGCTTAAATGCCGTAGAATTTAGTTCCACCAAAGTGGAATTAAAGAAAATGGGTCTTTAATCTTTTCTGTTTCACATTTCTTTAGTGTGGCTTAATTTCCCTCCTTTGTGCCTCAATTTCCTCATCCTGTAAATGAATATCTTCTACTGCTACGATTTTCTGACTCTGTCTCCTCTGGCCTCATTCCAGCAGGATCAGTTGGAAGCACAAGGGGATTGACTGGTGTTAGGGATGTAATCAGGGTGTAATCATGGAGATAGGCTCTCTAAACAATTTACTCTTACCACTTAACATCAGCTGTTTTAAACATTTGTCTCACATCTCTTCCCTCATGAGGTAAAAAAGCCATCCTTGTCCCTGTGTCCTCCTCTTGTACTTATACTCAGTGAAGTTTCTGAAAGCCTACATTTCCATATTCCATTCACTCCACTGGCTTCAGCCCTGACCACTGTACTGAAATGGCATTTGCTAAGTGACTTACTTGTTGCTGAATTCAGTGAACACGGTCCAGTCCTTATCTTACTAGGTTTCACTGGTGAGTGTGACAGGCTTTTTTTCCTCCCAGTTTTATTGAGAAATAATTGACATATAACATTGTATAAATTTAGGTGTACAACACGATTTAATATGTATATATATACTACGTAAATGATCACCACAATAAGTTTAGTTAACATCGTCACCTCACGTAGTTTTTTTTTTCTTATGAAGAGACCTTTTAAGGTCTAATCTCTTAGCAGCTTTTCGAATATACAATACAGTTTTAGTTTTTGTTTTTTAATTACAGTCACCATGTTGTACATTACCTTGCCAGGACTTAAATCTTATAACTTGAAATTTGTACCTTTTGACCACCTTCACCCATTTCCTCCACCCCCTGCCTCTCGCAACCACCAGTCTGTTCTGTGTTTATGAGTTTGGTTTTATTAGGTTCCACATATAAGTGAGATCACAAAGTATTTGACTTTCCCTGTCTCACTCTTTTCACTTGACATAATGCCCTCAAGGTCCATCCATGTTGTTGCAGATGGCAGGATTTCTTTCTTTATGGTTGAAGGATACTCCGTTGTACATATGTATCACAGTTTCTTTATCCATTCCTTTGCTGGTGGACACTTAGGGTGTTTCCGTGTCTTGGCTGTTGTAAATGATGCTGCAGTGAACGTGGGGGGTGCAGATATTTCTTCGAGATAATGATTTTGTTTCCTTTAGATATATACCCAGAACTGGAATTGCTGGATCCTTCTATTTTTTGCCATCCTCTTCAGTGTAGTCACCCCACGCCCACCCCACAACCCCCAGTTCTATTTTTGGCCCCCTTTTCACTCAATACCTGAAACTTTAAACCTGGGAGTTTTGAATGAGTTCTTGAAAGTATCCTGAGATTTAATGCAAAATTTTGTGTATTTGTATTTTTGGAGGGGTAAAGGATCTGCAAGTTTCATCAGATATTTGAAAGTATCTGTAAACCACCCCCCCAAAAAAAAAGGTAAGAAATATTGCTCTGCATATTCTCTGGGGAATCTTTCTTATTCCCTGAAATAAGCATGGAAGTTAGGAATTGGATTTGAAAGGCTTGGCTCTCTTCATGAACCTCTCTGCATATGTGTGGATTAATGTACTTGAGAGTTTTCAACAAGTCAGTAATTCCCTACTTTTTCAGTGATACACTTAATATAAGACCTGTGAGATATCATAACATTAGACATCATCACATATAGACCTGTGAGATATCATAACATTATGTAAATCAAATGCTTTACATTGTCAGTTTGATAACTGATGTCCAGTTAAGGTATTTGAAATCACCCAGCCTAGAAAATATTAAAGGAGGAAGACTGTTCCAAGTTCCGTGGTGCTAAGAGCTATGTATTTTCTTTCAATAACATGGAACATTGGAGAATCTAGGTGTATCCTAGTCACTGGGAACCTAACTAATCTCTCGAGTTGATTTACAATATTAGTTTCAGGTGTACAACATAGTGATTCAGTATTTTTATAGATTATACTCCATTTAAAGTTATTATAAAATATTGGCTATATTCCCTATGCTGTACAATATATCCTTGTAACTTATTTTACCCATAGTAGTTTGTACCTCTTAATCCCCTACCCCTATGTTGCCCCTCCCCGCTTCTCTCTCCCCACTGGTAACCATTAGCTTGTTCTCTATATCTGTGCATCTGTTTGTTTTATTATATTCATTTGTTTGTTTTATTTTTTAGATTCCGCATATAAATGATAACATACAGTATTTGGCTTTCTCTGTCTGACTTCATTAAGCATCATACCTTCCAGGTCCATCCATGTTGTTGGAAATGGCAAAATTTCATCCTTTTTTTTTTACGGCTGAGTAATATTCCATTCACACACACACACACACACACACACACACACACACACACCCCACCCCCCCTTCTTTGCCCATTAATCTGTTGATGGACACAGGTTCCTTCCATATCTTGGCAATTGTAAATAATGCTGATAGGAATATTGGGATTTGTGTATCTTTTTGAATTAGTGTTTTCATTTTCTTCGGATATATACCCAGGAGTGGAATTGCTGGATCATATGGTAGTTCTATGTTTAGTTATTTTTTTTTGCATACTGTTTTTCACAGTGGCTGCACCAGTTTACACTCCCACCAACAGTTTATGAGGGTTCCCTTTTTTCTACATCCTTGCCAACAATTTCTTATTTGTGGTCTTTTTAATGATAGCCATTCTGACAGGTGTGAGGTGATGTCTCATTGTGGTTTTGATTTGCATTTTTCTGATGATTAGCGATGTTGAGCATCTTTTCATGTGCCTCTCTTGAGTTTAAAATGGCATTTTGCAGAGTTCAGCATAGCTCCTTAGCCTACTGACTTCATGGAGAAAGTCAAAACTGAGGCTAATTTATGAGGAAAAGCCAGATGCACTCTCCTTAAAAGTAAAATCATTAAAAGTTTAAAAAAATATGTTTGTATATTACTAGAAATTGAGTGTATTCTGCTATCCTGTGATGTTTTGGTTTTGATTAACTCTAGGTTTAATGTTATTTTAATGTTATTACTGGAAAAAAAATGAAAAAAAGTAAATTCAGAGACAGCAGAGGGCAGCAACAGTTTAGAAAGTAGATTTGCATTGAGAGATAAAAGCTCTACTCTAAATTATCTTTCTCCTGTTTAAAAAAAAAGGCTATTTGAAAAATGTACTTGGCCTCCCTTATTCCTCATATCTTTTAAAATTGAAAAGTTGAGACACACATTTGCAGCAACATGGATGGATCCAGAGTTTATCAAACTAAGCGAAGTAAGTCAGAAAGAGAAAGACAAATACCATATAATATCATTTATATATGGAATCTAAACTACGACGTAAATGAACCTATCTACAAAACAGAAACAGACTCATAGACATAGAGAACAGACTTTTGGTTGCCAAGGGGGAAGGGGGTCGGGGAGGGAAGGATTGGGAGTTTGGGGTTAGCAGATGCAATCTATTATATATAGAATGGATAAAAAATGAGGTCCTACTGTATGGCAAAGGGAACTATATTCAATATCCTGTGATAAACCATAATGCAAAAGAATATGAAAAAGAATATATATGTGTAACTGAATCATTTTGCTATATAACAGAAATTAACAGAACATTGTAAATTATAGTTCAATAAAATTGTTTTAAAAAATTGAGGCACAACCTAAAACAATGGTATTCTGCATTTGGAGCATATTTCTGATAGTGCTTAAAACAACTCTAAGTATCTAGATTCTGTTGATGAATTATATTGTAACAGCTATCACACTGAGGTATGTAACCCTTCCTTCTGCCCACATCCAAGTAATCATCCTTTTCTGTTTCAGTATATTTAAAAACCTTACATGTGCTATTTTCCCTCCCCTGGTCATTGCATCCTCCTCAATGAACCCATAGTAATCTTTCTTAGCACGTCTGATCATATCATTTCTTCCCTTTTGGTTATGAACACATTAATTTGCTTCCCATAACCTACCAGAAGAAGACCCATTCCTGTGCCTGGCTGGCTGCTACTTCTCAGTCAGCCTCCCTTATACTCCCTCACCTACTCTTCTCCTCACTGTGCTGGTTCTCCAGACTGCTCTCATTTTTTGTGCTTTTCGCCATGTTTTTCCTTTGTCTTAAATGCCCTTTACTACCTTGTCCATGTGATGGAACCCTACTAATATTTAAGATTGAGCTCAAATATCACCCTTTCTGTGAAGCTTTCTCTGCCCTCCTCATGCAGTTTTCTGGTTTCCATAGCACCTTCTGCTTATCTCCATTGCTTTTTAACCCTAAATAACATAGTAAGTTAGTCTAATAATAATCCCCCCCCCCTTTTTTTTTTGCGGTGCACGGGCCTCTCACTGTTGTGGCCTCTCCCATTGCGGAGCATAGGCTCCGGACGCACAGGCTCAGCGGCCATGGCTCACGGGCCCAGCCGCTCCGTGGCATGTGGGATCTTCCCGGACCGGGGCACGAACCCGTGTCCCCTGCATCAGCAGGGGTACTCTCAACCACTGCGCCGCCAGGGAAGCCCCAATAATGCCCCCTTTTAACCTGATTGCTCAGTTTCGTTCTAAATAGAAGATAAGAATATGAAAGCAATTTGGCATTTCTGAAAAGGAATCTGCTTTACTAATGTAGCACTTTTTAAACTTTAGCCTATAAAGCTGCAATTTAAGATCTGGTTGGATTTTGTATTTTGGAGATATTTTCTTTAAATTTCATCTTTATCAGTTTATAAAAGCAAGGTAAACTCTTTGTAGTAATTATTCTACCATCCAGAGGTAATCATTATTAATATTTTGCTTTATGTTGTTTCATTCTTTAAGCAAAATTATAGAAGGTCAGTTAAGCTTAACACTTTCTTTGACAAGCAAGACTTGTTCTAATGTAGTTCATATATTAGGAAACAATTTGAGCATAATGTGAATTTTGTGTTGCTTATGCACATTTTGCCCATGGGAAACACTGGGTGAATGCAGAAAATTGCACCCAGCTGAACTGAGCAGTGTAGGCATACACAAAATGTACACAGACACACACCTCAAACATCCACCGTGTGTTCATGAGCCACACTCATTTGCATGTGGTGTTACAGCTTTGCACTGCACTTCAGAGGACTCACCATTTCACAGTAACTTACAAGCTGCAGCCTTTTGGAAGTCCACCTCCACAAGCAAACTTAATGTCTTTTGTGAGGTAAAATGCATTATTTATTGTAGTATTTTTGTATTTCCTATACATTTAATTTAATTTAACATGTGTAAAACTGCCCTTTAAATTCTTTTGTTTTTTATTTCTTTTCTTAATTTTATTTATTTTTTCATGGAAGTATAATTGACTTACCCAGTTAGTGTCAAGTCATAGAGGTTAAATTATGGCAACCAACAATTAGTACTATTTTTACTATTGTAAAATCAGTATTATTTATTTATTAAATGTACAATTAGAACATTTTTATCCCACCAATATATTCTTTTACACTTTTGCATACAGCCAGTTCTGTTATAATGAAACATATGCATCCCTATGCAAAACTGCAATAAAAACTAGTTTACGAGATAAAAGAGGTCAAGGCACAACACTCAGAAACTTCATCAGTTACACTTCCGGTCGCCAAATGTGTGGAGGTTTCGCCCCACAACAAGTGATTTCCTGTGACACTAACTGGGTGTTCTGCAGTTTAACTCAGTTGTGACACTGTCTCCCTGGAGATAGCATCAGATCCCATAGGTTAAGGGTTCAATCCCACAAGCCTGGTGCCCTGCAGCCTCTCTACCCAGTCTCAAGCCCAGGTATTACCTGTACTTCTGACCAACCAGTTACAGAGGAGATCCCAATGACCCCCTTCTTGGGTTTAATCAATTTGCTAAAACAGCTCACTAAACTCAGGGAAACACTTAACTTACACTTAACAGTTTATTGATAAAGGATGCAGATGAACAGCCAGATGAAGAGATATGACAAGTGTGGGGGGCTCCTGAGCACAGGAGCTTCTGTCCTATAGAGTTGAGTTGTGTCACCTTTCTGGTGGATGTGTTTGCCCTCCTGAAAGCTCTCTGAACGGAACATGCCCCCCGCCACCACTACTGGGGTTTTAGGAAGCTTCCTCACGTACGCTTGATCAATTTCCCCTCTCTGGATGACGGCGGAGTGGGGGGTAGAACTAAAAATTCCAAGCTCCTAATCATGGCTGGTCTTTCTGGTGACCAGCCCCCATTCAAGAGCTCATCTCGGGTCACCTTATTAGAACAAGAGATGCTCCTAGTACTCTGGTCACTTAGGAAATTACAAGCGTTTTAGGAACTCTGTGTCAGGAACCAGGAGCAGAGACCAGTACACTTTCTGTTATCTCACAGAGACTAGCATGGTATAAAATGATACTCATAACTAATCAGTGGAATCAGAAGAGAAAGTCAGCATAGGAAAGAAAATTACTGTTTTGTCAAAATGACAATAGTAAGAAAGGAAAATGAGGTATATTGTCAGGGAAAGTATTACCTGCAAATGAAGGAATGGAAACAGGTGGCTGTGCTCAACAAAAGGGGTGACGTGACCCGAGAATCTGAAAAGGAAGAGAGGGCAGGGGCCATGAGGGAGGATAAGAGACCAAAACTATAGGGCGGCTGTTGGTGGTGGAGGAATAACAGAGATGCCCTTGTGCTAAAGGTTGTTATTTAGAGCGATTGAATTATTTTGATCTTTTACCATGATTGACTGCACTTCAACTGTTGGCTTCTTTGCTAATTTGGTAATGTTTTGGCTCCAGCCTCATATTTGTGTGAATACTGTAAACTTTCATTAGCAGCATCTTGCTAGGCTTTTTGCCACTTACATGAATTTTTAAATCCATTTCATAAATATATTTAAAGGGTCAGATAAAATTTAATTGTACTTCATAAAACTTCTAGGTTGGAGTTAATAATAGAAGGAAATTACGTTAAATTAGTCAAGGGAACATGGGCATAGAATAAATTTTTAAATCTTTGTTAATTGAAACTCATGTCTTTTTTTTTTTTTTTTTTTTTTTTTTTTTGCGGTATGCGGGCCTCTCACTGTTGTGGCCTCTCCCACTGCGGATAATAAAAAGACATGAGTTTCGGGCTTCCCTGGTGGCGCAGTGGTTGAGAGTCCGCCTGCCGATGCAGGGGACACGGGTTCGTGCCCTGGTCTGGGAGGATCCCACATGCTGTGGAGCGGCTGGGCCCGTGAGCCATGGCCGCTGGGCCTGCGCGTCTGGAGCCTGTGCTCCGCAACGGGAGAGGCCACAGCAGTGAGAGGCCTGCGTACCGCAAAAAAAAAAAAAAAAAATTTACTAGAACAAGGATGTTAATACTAACTTGATAATTAATTTAGACTTTAGGTTGGTTTTTCCGGTCATATTCTATTTGGAAAGTCTGATTCAGCAGATTTGTGACTAGTGGTAGGCCTTGGACCTGAGTTAGTGTCGGGAGGGCACGTGTAGGGAGGCACCTCATGTCTGTTACCCAGAACTCTCCTATAGTTCATTTTGATTTTAGTGTTACTTGCTCATTTAACTTGATTAGAAAATCTTAGTGTCTTTTCCTTAATTATTTTGCCAGCTGTTTCCAGTTACTTCTCAGTTACATTAAATAAAATGTAAATGATTTGAGAGAGAAGACGTTTACCAGTGAGTATCAATAATTTAGGTGCAATTACAGCCAATTTACCCAGCAACCTCAACTTTGCCAGACACAGATCTGGGAAAGTCTTCTCGTGGTGGGAAGTTGGGGGCCTGTGGTGTGGTTGGTGTCTGCCTGTGGTGAATAAGACCGGGCATTGCAAGCTCGTGCCTGGAGGGGCCCGTCAGGTTACAGATATTGAGGCAGAATGGTGGGCTGATATTCTGATGAGCTAGGGAAGTCATGGTCTGACTAAAGTGGACCATTGCTGGTCGGACTACCTGATTATCACTGAATGGGAATTCTGACTGAGGATTTCTCATATGGGCCTATGTTTCAAAGTCTACTCTGAATTCCTCCTTCTAAACTCTGCTTTTGGTGTTCTCTCTCTCAGCAAATGGCCCCATTATCTACCCAGTGGTCTAAGCCTTGGGAATCAGCCTTAACTGTTTCCTCTCCCTCTTTGCATTCACTTAGTCACTAAGTCCTATTGGTATCGCATCATATATATTCTTCACCTCGGACACCTTTCCATCCCACTGCCAGCACCCTAGTCCAGGCTATAGCATTTCTTACCTGAACTACTGTCAGCCTCCTAATGCTTTTACTATCTCTTGTCTTGGCTCTTTCTAATCCTTTCTCTTTGCTTCAGCCAACTGTCTTTCTCAATATGTAAATATATTTATAAATAAAAATATAAATGTGTTGTTAACCCTTCAGGGGTTTTTCACTGCCTTTATATATTTACTGCCCTTATATTTCACTGCCTTATATTTTTGTGTGATTACTTGTCTAATGTCTGTTTCCCTCACATGCTGTAAGGGCAGAGACAAGACTGGGGTTTGACAGGCCCCTCATAAATTGTTGCCTCTGCCTATCTCTCTGTCTATCCTTTCCCTCCTAGGACTCATTGCCAGTGTTTCTCAGACTTTTTTGACCATGTCTCACAGTAAGATATATATTTTCATTTGACTTAGTGCATACCCATGGGTGTGTCTATGCAGTGTTAAAAAACAAAATTCAACTGAGTGAATTTTAAAGATCTTATTGGCTTTATTGAACAATTCATGAATTGGGCAGCATCCCATCCAGGAGATAGAAAGGAGCTCTCAAGAGCTGTACAAAATGAAAGACTTTCATAGGCAGAAGGGAGCTGAAACAAGGAAGTTATAAAAAGCGGGTTGGTTATTGTAAGGTTACTTTCCTTTAGGGGATTGTAAGGGTCTGTCAGGTGTATTACCTAACTGGTGCTGATCAGGTGATTCCTGATTGGCTGGTTTAAGCTTCCATTTCTGGGAGAGCCGAAACTGTAGTTAAGGTAAGCCTCGATTTGGTGACATGGGGCTTAGCATAAGCGACTCCATTTGGGGCCTGGTGTCTTGTTTTTAACAACATGTATACACGGTATATATAAAAACTGAAATAATTTTATAATAAATTGTATAAACTGAAATAATATGTAAAACTGAAACAACAATACAGTGTACTTGGACATTTTTCAATTTTTTCACTGAAAAACGCTAAGATTTATTAAATCTATGATGGAGAAAAGTCTGCAATTTGAAAAAACAAACTGCATTTGTTTTTTGCATCTGTTCAAGTGAACTTGAACATCCTCTGGATCTCACATATACTGCATACTCTTTGGCCTTTGTATGTGCTGTTCCTTTAGAGTCAGACATTTATCTCTTCCTGTCTCACCTGGCTTTGTTGTCTTCATCTTTAGATTTTCACCTTCAAAGTCATTTCTTTGGGTAGACCTACCTTGTTCCTACATTTGAGTACACTCCTGTCCTGGTCATGTGTTTCCAAAGCACCCTGTATTCCCCTGTCATTATACTTGCCATCCTTCTTTGTAATTAGTTTAATGACTGTGTCATCTCTCCCTGACACCTGAGTGTACGGTATGTCCCCAGGGAACAAGTATTCCAGCCGAACTTCTGACATGTAATAGGCCTTCAGAAACTTCTTTTGGGAGAATGAGAAAATACCACGTAGTGTAGGAGAGAGAATGTGTCAGAAAGGAAACTGAAAAGCAGTAAAAGAATAGGAAAGTACTTAGTGATGAATGGTTATGCTAGGGGTTCAAGATGCTTTGTCTTACCATTGTTATTTAAGAGGTCCTGAAAGCTTACGGTGTTCTTTATTTTACTTTAGTGTCTATACTAATAAAGGTATGTTAGCAAAAATTGATTAATTCATTGCTTACATCATAACAAAGGACTGGTATCCAGAGGTTGTTAGGGAAGATAAGGGAGAAGCAGAAACAGCGAGAAGGTTTAGCAAACACTTGGAGTACTCACTGTGTTCCTGACACTGCTAGCTGCTGAGGCTGTGATAGGACCCCAAAACAGTCTCTGCCCTTATAGCATGCGAGGGAAACAGACATTAGACAAATAATCACACAAAAGTATAATTTTGATAGATGTCATAAAAGGAGAATTCTAAAGTGGTATTTCAAGAAAGTGCAACATTTTATTTGGGGGCAGTGCACATGCCAAAGTGGTTTTCATTGGTGTTTTTGCCACTTGACAAGTAGCCGTGCGACTTGCAGGCTCCTAGTTCCCTGACCAGCGATAGAACCCGGGCCCCAGCAGTGAAAGTGCTGAGCCCTAACCACTGGACCGCCAGGGAGTTCCCCTGAAAATTAACCTTTCTAAATTCACTAAGGTTAGCCTCCATAGTATTTCTCTCAATCTATGATTAAGTGGCATGAACATAGGCAAGATGGAGAAAACAAGTCCCGAAACTGGTATTAATATACCAGTTAAGGCTTAGATTTAAAGCTGGCCTGGGCATCATTCCAGGAGTATATTTAATGAACCACTTAACTTTTTTTTTTTTTAGTATTTAAATATTTATTTATTTATTTATTTTTGGCTGCATCAGGTATTAGTTGCTGCACGCGGAGTCTTCATTGCGGCATGCGGGATATTTCCTTGCGGTGCATGGGCTTCTCTCTAGTTGTGGCATGCAGCCTCAGTAGCTGTGGCGCATGAGCTCGGTAGTTGTGGCTCATGTGCTCAGTTACCCCACAGCATGTGGGATCGTAGTTCCCTGACAAGGGATCAAACCTGCGTCCCCTGCATTGGAAGGCGGATTCTTTTTTTTTTTTTTTTTTGCAGTACACGGGCCTCTCACTGTTGTGGCCTCTCACTGTTGTGGCCTCTCCCGTTGTGGAGCATAGGCTCCGGACGCGCAGGCTCAGTGGCCATGGCTCACGGGCCCAGTCGCTCCACGGCATGTGGGATCTTCCCGGACCGGGGCACGAACCCGTGTCCCCTGCATCGGCAGGTGGACTCTCAACCACTGCACCACCAGGGAAGCCCTGGAAGGTGGATTCTTAACCACTGGACCACCAGGGAAGTCCCTGAACCACTTACTCTTGATAGACTTATGGGCTTTCAGTTTATCCTGAAATTTGTTATAATTTTTATCATAGTAAATGATGATGAAGTGTTTGATAGTGATTAAATTATGCTTTGGGTTGTTACAGAAGTGTAAGTACTTATGCTTGTTGACCTAAACATTGCAGCAGTTTCTGAGGCACATAGCAGCATTCTTTTAAAATTTTTCCTTGTGATGAGAATTCTGAGGATTTACTTACTCTCTTAAGAGTTTTCATACGTATCATACAGCAGTGTTAACTGTAGCCGTCATGCTGTACATTATATCCTTAGTGCTTATTTATCTTGTAACTAGAAGTTTGTAGCTTTTGACCACCTTCCTCCAATCCCCTTCCCCTCCCAGCCACAAATCTGATCCCTTTAACTATGAGTTGTTTTTGTTGTTGTTTTAAGATTTCATGTATAAGTGAGATCATAAAGTATTTATCTTTCTGGACTTCCCTGGTGGTGCAGTGGTTAAGAATCCGTCTGCCAGTGCAGGGGACATGGGTACGAGCCCTGGTCCGGGAAGATCCCACATGCCGTGGAGCAACTAAGCCCAAGCACCACAACTACCGAGCCTGTGCTCTAGAGCCTGCAAGCCACAACTAACTGAGCCCGGGGCCACAACCACTGAAGCCCACACGCCTAGAGCCCGTGCTCTGCAACAAGAGAAGCCACTGCAATGAGAAGCCTGCACACCACAACAAAGAGTAGCCCCTGGGCTTCCCTGGTGGCGCAGTGGTTGAGAGTCCGCCTGCCGATGCAGGGGACACGGGTTCGTGCCCCGGCCGGGAAGATCCCACATGCCGCGGAGCGGCTGGGCCCGTGAGCCATGGCCGCTGAGCCTGCGCATCCGGAGCCTGTGCTCTGCAATGGGAGAGGCCCCAACACAGTGAGAGGCCCGCATACCGCAAAAAAAAAAAAAAAAAGAGTAGCCCCTGCTCACCGCAACTGGAGAAAGCCCACGTGCAGCAATGAAGACCCAACACAGTCCAAATTAAATAAATAAATAAATTTATTTTTAAAAAAATAAAGTGTTTGTCTTTCTCTGACTTATTTCACTTAGCATAATGCCCTCCAGGTCCATTCATGTTGTTGTAAACGGTGGTATTTCCTTTTTTTTTTTTTAATGGCTGAATAATATTCCATTTTGTGTGTGTGTCTGTGCACATGCCACATTTTCTTTCTTTTTTTTTTTTTTTTTTGCGGTACGCAGGCCTCTCACTGTTGTGGCCTCTCCCATTGCGGAGCACAGCTCCGGACACGCAGCCCCAGCAGGCATGGCTCACGGGCCCAGCCGCTCCGCGGCATGTGGGATCCTCCCGGTCCGGGGCACGAACCCGTGTCCCCTGCATCGGCAGGCGGACTCTCAACCACTGCGCCACCAGGGAAGCCCCACATTTTCTTTATCCCTTTATCCATCGATGGATACTTAGGTTGTTTCCATATCTTGGCTATTGTGAATAATGCTGCTGTGAACATGGGAGGTGCAGATACCTTTTCCAGTTAGTGTTTTGGGTTTCTTTGGTTATATTCCCAGGAGTGGAATTTCTGGATCATATGGCAGTTCTATTTTTAATTTTTTGAGGATCCTCCATATACAGTTTTCTATAGTGGCTGTACCAGTTTACAGTCTCACCAAGAGGCTCAAGTGTTCCCTTTTCTCTACATCCTCACCAGCATTTGTTCTCTTGTCTCTTTGATGATGACCATTCTAATAGGCATGAAGTGTTATCTCATTGTGTTTTTGATTTGCATTTCATCTCTTCATGTACCTGTTGGCCATTCATATATCTTCTTTAGAAAAATGTCTTTTGTCCGTTTTTAAATTGGATTAATTGGAGTTTCTTTGCTATTGAGTTGTGGTGTTAGTTTTTTATCTATTTTGGGTATTAGTGCCTTATCAGATAAATGTTTTGCAAATATTTTCTCCCCTTCCATAGGTTGGCTTTTCACTTTGTTAATTGTTTCTTTTGCTGTGCAGAAGCTTTTTGGTTTGATGTAGTCCCACTCGTTTATTTTTAATTTTATTACTTGTGCTTTGGGTATTATATCCAAAAAATTATTGCCAAGACCCATGTCAAGGAGCTTCTCCCCCATGTTTTCTTTTTTCTTAAAAAATATTTATTTATTTATTTGGCTGTGTTGGGTCTTAGTTGTGTCATGCAGCATCTTTGTTGTGGCATGTGGGATCTTTCATTGCGGTGCGTGGGTTCTTTGTTGCGGCACGTGGGCTCTAGAGCACACAGGCTTAGTTGCCCTGCGGCATGTGGGATCTTAGTTCCCCCACCAGGGATCGAACCCATGTCGCCTGCGTTGGAAGGTGGATTCTTAACTACTGGACCACCAGGGAAGTCCCTCCCCCATGTTTTCTTCTAGGAGTTTCATGTTTTCAGGTCTTAACAAATTTAAGTATTTAATCCATTTCAAGTTAATTTTTTTAAGTGGTGCAAGATAAGGGTCTAGTTTCATTCTTTTACATGTGAATATCCAATCTTCCCAGCACTGTTTATTGAAGAAGATTGTCTTTTCTCCATTGAGTATTCAGCAGCATCCTCAAAAATGAAATCTTCAGCGAGTTTAAATGAATCTTTAGGGGCTGACAATGAATCTGGAGTTCTTAGAGAAATTATTGAATTTGATTGCTTAGATATTCCACATTTTGATGCATTTAAGGAGGTAACAGGGACTTCCCTGGCAGTCCAGTGGTTAAGACTCTGTGCTTCCACTGCAGGGGACGCAGGTTCAATCCGTGGTCAGGGAGCTAAGATCCTGCATGCCAAGGCCAAAAAATAAAAATTATTAAAAAAAAAAAAGAAGAAGCAGCTTAACAGTTATTTCCCGGTGTGATCTTTTGTATTTTTCCTAGGTGACTGTTGTGTGTATCAGAACTAATGACCAGTGATTGGTTGCTTCATTAGTCCCTTGCTCCCTTCATAAAGTCATTCATTCAGCATAGAGTTATCCATTGCCTACTTTGTGCCAGGCATTGTTCTGGGAGCTACAATGGTAGATATGACAGATAAGGTCCCTCTTCTTATGGAGGTTCAGTAACAGTGGAAGGGTAGAGAGAGAGAAATAAATGAGCAAGAATTTCAAAGAGTAGTAAGTACAACAAAGAAAGCATAATATTTTGATGTGACAGAGTGACTTGGCTGGGCCAGGAAGATGCTGAATATGGTGGTCAAGGATGGCCTCTCTATGGAATTCCTGTCTCAGGTGAATCTCAAATGATGACAAAGAGCTCACTGTTAAGATCTAGGGGAGGCTAGTGGGGCCAGCTAGTATAAGTACCTATAGCTTGACTTGTTGAAGGAGTGAAGGGAAGCTAGGGTTGTCAAGCATAGAGATAGAGAATAAGGGCGCTTGTTAGGAGGTGAGGCCAGAGAGGTGAGGCCTATCCAAGGTTCTTAACATTTTTCGTGCTGTGGACCCTTTTGGCTTCTAATAAAGCCTATGAACCACTTGTCAGAATAGTGTTTTTAAATGCGTAAAATGAAACACATAGAGTTAAATAGGGAGCCAATTATATTGAAATACACTTATCAAAATATAAAAGAAATTCTTGAGAAATAAGTCCTTTTTATTAATGCATTAAATAACATGATCTGAGTGAAGTTTGAACTTCTTTAATTTTGAACTAATGAGTTTAAATGTTAAAAGTTATCTCCAAAAAACTATAATATGATATGAAAATATATCTGGAATTTTAATTGATGACAAAGACACAAGTACTGATGATACTACTGTGGTTTATTACTTACATTAACAATGGAAGAAAATGCTTGATTCCAGTTAGAGGTTAGAGAAAATGAAGATGGGATTTACTTCTTTGTTTATGTACTACCTTGAATTCAAGGATCTATGGACCTTTGTTTAAGACCCTGGGATAGATCATGTAAGGCTTTTTAGGTTGTGGTAACTAGTGGAAGATGGAGTTTATCAAAACCCAATGGTGATGTTCGCTTTGGCAGCACATACACTAAAATTGGAACGATACAGAGAAGATTAGCATGGCCCCTGCGCAAGGATGACACGCAAATTCGTGAAATGTTCCATATTTTTAGGTAATAGTGTTATTAAGATTTTATTTTAGTTTCTGTACTTCTGTAATTAAAAACAATCGTACTGAAAAGTATGTTATTTTGTTACTAGAAATAAACCAGAAATGATTAAAAAAAAAACCCCAATGGTGCCCATCAATTGATGAATGAATAAATAAAATGTGGCATATCCATACAATGGAATATTGTTCCTCAGTCAAAAGTAATGAAGTACTGATGCATGATACAACATGGATGAACCTTGAAAACATTATGCTAAGTGAAAAAAAGCCGTCACAATATAATGTGATCCATTTATATAAAAAGACCAGAATAGGAAAATTTATAGATTCAGAAGGTAGCTTAGTGATTGCCTAGGCTTGGAGGAATGGCAGGAGGTTGGAAGGAAATTGTAAGTTACTGCTAATGGGTACAGGGTTCCTTGTTTATTTTGAGGGCAGTGACAGAGTTTGAAAATTGATTGTGGCAATGGTTGCACAAATCTGTGAATATACTAAAAACCATTGAATCGTACACTTTAAAATGGAGAATTGTTTGGTATATGATTTATATCTCAATAGAGCTGTTATTTTTAATTAAAACCATAACCAATTGGGGGAAAAAAAAACCCAGTTGGAAATTGCCAACTGGGGCTCAGTACAAATTACAAGTAGGGGAAGGAATTCAAGATGCTAGTGAAGGCTTTGCAGGATATGGAACAAGTGAGCAGAGGAAGGGACTTTAACTCTTAGAAGAGCTGCAGCAAGGTGGACCTTTGTGTGTGAGGGGCTAGAGGACATGTTCTGGAGTTTATACAGGTACTTCTGTAATAATACTACTTGTGTTTTCTTGGAAAACCTTACCTTCTTCAAAGTCATGTGCTAGAAAACAGAACTTACAGAAAAAAATAGAGATAAGGTAGACCTCAAAATATATGAAAAATTTTAAGTGATTAATAACAAAAGCATTAACAACCTTTAATAGAAACAATCGCCTGTGTAAATCTCCATTGCATTTGTAGCCAGCATCAAGTGACACTTTGCAGCTTTAAAGTCTGGGGCTTATTTCCTCCTTTGAGGTGCCCTTTGAGGTCATTTGCTTCAAATGTCAGTTTCAACAAAGTTAAAATTCTGAACCAGGGTATGTAGAATTCAGTTAAATAAAAAATTTCTTTTTAAACAGTGGCAAATGTTTTTGTACTCTTCATCTATACTCAGCCTTTCCACATATCTTAACATAGTGGAAAGTATAATGTTCATTAAGCCAGCCACTCTGAGGTCTTCGTATGTTGCTAAGCTTACTTTTAATTGTGTGAAAGCTTTCCCTTGATCTCTTCAAAACATTAATGGGCTGGGGGAAAAATCATTTGTGAACCAGTGCCACCACCATGTTTTGCTGCCATCATTCTCCTCTTTACCAATAGCATATGAGCTAATTCAGAATAAAGAACCAGGCATTGTAGCACAACAAACATTATGTGGGCAAAGTGTTGTTTATAGACTGTCTAAATAATGTTTCACACATATGTACTATTTTCTAAATATGTCTAGATGCTGTTATGATTAATAATAAAATATGAATTCTCACAGTAGTTTTACTGACTGCCATCATAACGTTTTCATCATTTTCTCAATCAAGAGCTACCAATACTTCTGGAAAATGTTGGGAATTATTGCTTTGGAGTGAAATGCAGTATGCTAGAGATCACTTGCAGCGTTCTCCTAAGGGAATTTATTGGAGATCAGAAGAAAATCCTTGTGTTATAACCAATAATAATGCGTGGTAACTATTGCTGAGCTTCTATTGTGTCAACTACTGTATATATACTAAGCATAGTTGTCTTATTTATTCACCTTCTAGGTAGCTGTTATTATTACTCCCATTGTAATAGACAAGGAAAAGGAGGCTCCAGATCACAGAGCCAGTAGATACCAGAGCAGGGATTGGCTTCCAGGTCTCTCTACTCATGCCTTTCACACTACAGACTCTGTTGCTTCACTTACTTCTCCTTACATAATTCCCCAGCATGTGCTCTTAAACAGCATCAAGTGAAGTTCCATTCACTTGTGGCTTGATTTAACCTCTGTTAATTGGAACACTGTATTATTAATGGAAATTAGGGATTTATAAGGTAAGTTAGATATTTTATTTTAATGACTTCAACTTTGGGTTATTAAATCTAAAAGAAACGCTATTCATTTGGTTGTAATTAATGTCATGTTTCTGCATCTATAGTACCTCTTCTGAAGGAGATTAGCAGACATGCAGGGCAGGCAGTGTTTTATTAGAGTGCCAGATCATCTCCCTTACTATATAAGTACTAAACACATTTGAATTAAGATACCTGAGTGAGTAGTAACTTCAGAGATCTGCTATACAGTTTGTGCTTTTGGGATCAAAGGCTGCTCATTATCGCAAATTTTCATGATTTGTAGTTTTGTATTTTTAATATAGGACCTATTTATTTATTTACTTTTTGCTTTCTTTTAGGAAAACATCAGGCATTGTTGTTGGCAGTTTTTATGACTCCTCTTATTGATCTTCGTTCTGATTTCTCCAAGTTTCAGGAAATGATAGAAACAACTTTAGATATGGATCAGGTATGCAATATACTCTTTAAAACAAGCGGCAGAATAGTTTTGGAAAGCAAAGGCACATCAGAAAACTTTGCAGATTTCTCTTTTTAATATTTAATTTTGGCACTTTTGTAAGGCACCTTTGAGACAGTGGATGTAAGATTAAGTGATGGGAAAAGGTTTTTAAACTTTTTTTAAAATAACAATCATTTCGGTGGACGAAAATTAAGAAAGATTAACTGAGGAAGTGAATATTGGGCATAAGTGGCCTGGTTAAAGGAAATTTCATAAATAAAAGATTTCACATATGCCAGCTGAGTTTTGTTTTAATTCCAAGAAAGAAGGAAAGTTATAGTCACTGGAAAAGGGAAGGGTATAGAGGTAAACATAGAACGTAAGAGAAGTCAGCTTCTCTTGTTTTATTTTCCACGTAGGGAAGGTCTTTGGGGGAGGAGGTTAGAGTATGGGTGTATCTCCTGAGTAGGAGTATACTAAAAAGTTAACCATGACTCTAAATACTAATACTTTGAAATTTTCTACACACTAACTTTCCTGTTAAACATAATCATGCAGGAAATATGTGCTTACATTATTCTTATTAAAGAATAGTTAGATTCTTTGCATTCTTCTTAATAACTGGATTAAGTGGAGTTAACATTTGCCATATATGATGTTGATTTATTTTGTTTTTACTGGATCATTAACTGAGATTTAAAGAAATTAAACCTCGTTTACTCTGTGCTCTTTGGATTTTAGAGTTACGTGTGTGTGTGTGTGTGTGTGTGCATGTGCACGCGTGTAGGTATAAATGCTCTTTTCTGGTAATTTGTCAGTGATAGGGCAATCTTTTCCATTTACTTGTAGGTTAAGCAGTCAGAAAACTTGCATCGTTCATCCTTTGTTTAGGAAAACTTGTGTTTTAGCTCTTGTTTCCTTTGTAATATTGCTGTTAGTGGATTGATTTTAGGTGCCCAACTTCTAGATCATTGGGAGCCCAGCAATCTGTTTTAACAAGCCCACCAGGTGATTCTGATACATGATTAAGTTTGAGACCCACAATATTAAGGCATGGAGATAGCAACTTAGAAGTTTCTAATAAAGCTGGCCACAAAGGGCAAAATCAACTGCAGCATTTCATCAGAGCTTTGCCTGGCCTCTGGGTTCCTTCAAGTGTGTAAATAGGTGTAATGACATGGAAAAGTTCAATTCTTGCTTTCCCACCTCTATTTTAGTCAGAGTTTTTTTTAACCATCAAGAGCTACACATTTACTTGCTTTCATTTAAAGGAATGTTTACAAATATCCAACTCTGCCCAGTCACAGGTAAGGCCACATCCTCACCTGTTGGGAAGAAGGGGGCAGCAGTATCCACCTGTTTAAAATCTTTGGATTTTAGAAGCACATGAATGTGTGAGTGTGTGTGTTTGTGTGTGTGTGTCTTCTGTGTGTGTAGGTATAAATGCTTTTCTGGTAATATTTTGTCAGTGATAGGGCAGTTTTTTTCATTTGCTTGTAGGTTAGTGTGCTTGTGGGTAGTTTTCCAGAAAGATATTTAAAATACCATGATATACATTTTTAAAGTGTTTTTCTTTATTTGGTGCATTTCTACTTATAAATGGAGCACATAGTATTAGAACAAGGGAAACGAAATGATGGAAAGAAATACAGAGTCAAAAATAACTGTCCTTGATATTTCTCTTTCCCTCTTTTCAGATGAACAATGTTAACGGCCTGGTGTGCTTTTCTCATTGTATTATCCTTATTGTGGGTTAAGGATTTTTACTTTGATCTGAAATACTTGACACATATCTGTTAAACTAGAATTTGCTGTGACTGTAAAATAGTAGTCAGTGTTAATTCTTGAATGATGCTATGGGATTAGAGCATTATAAGATTTTATAAATGTCTGGGAAGAGTGGATTGCGAAGGTAAGCAGTGCAATAATTGGTTGGATATAGACTGCAGAAGAAGAGGTCATTTGTCCTAATTTCATTGCTGTCACTTTAGATACAACAAGCCCCAGTTTTTAAATCTGAAAGTACAGTATTAAGTAGTTCACTTTGTAGGGAAAGAAAACTTTTCTTCTCCTTTCTTAGGTTCATTGTTTGGGGGACTGGTAATTAAACTGACCAAAAAAAAAATTTAGCAAGAGAACACAGAAAATGTGACTCAAGGAAGCTGTTATGAGTAACAGAAAAATGTGACTCAAGGAAGCTGTTAGAATTTGGGAATATTAGGGGAAGGGGAGTGGGAGAAAAGGCACTTATTGGAAAACAAATGGCTTTTAGGAAAGATAAATGAGCTCTTTGGAGAACAGATGGAAGACATGATAGTTTTGACTTGCCTGGTTGTGAAACTCCCTGGGAAAGGACTTAACGACAATTGAGTTCTTTGGGGAGGCTCTGCTTTTAGGTAGATAAGAGAGTTCAGAAACAAAGTCTACTCTCATGCTTTCATCTCAATATAATTTTTATGCCACAGTGACATGAGTAGATTACTTGTGGTTAAACTTAATATCAATTAGGACTCTTTATTTTTGCAGGTAATCTAAACTCTCAGTACACCTTGGCTCATGAAATTTTAAGTCTAGAGATACGGTAGGCTTTATTTAGAGTTGCTTTATTCAGCAGCTCTGTAAGGCCATCCAAAGGACCTAGTTTCTTGATCTCTTCTATTTTTTTGTGATTTAAATTTTGACCTAAGGCTGGTTCCTCTTTTGGCTCTAGGATGGCTACCTGCCAGGAGCAGTTCATGCCATATTCCAAGAAAGAGTCCTGAAGTTTGCCTTGATGGGACTATTTAAGCAATGATTGTGGCCAGAGAAATAGAATGTGATGTTTGGCCTAAGGTACAAGGGGTAGGTTATTTCTCTAGTTGGAGATACACAAAGTATAAGAGCACTACTGGGAAGGGAGAAGTAGGGAAATAACTGTTTTAAGACCACCAGGAGTGTCCTAAGATTCTGTCTTTATTCTCAGTTACAAACTTTTAAACTTAGCTCAAGTTATGAGGTGAATTCAACCCTTCACTGTCATTGTAGATATTTGTAGTGAATTTAGGCATTTCAATCACGTGATTCAGAACCACTTTGAGAAAACCTCAAGAGGATATCAATCGTTTCATGTATGATTTAATATTTTCTACCTGTGCACTTAGGAATTCATGTGATGAGAGGAGCAGTCATTTATATGAGTGGTTGGGTTAATTTTTGTTTTTTCCTAGGCTTAGCTTTTTATATAAATGTGTTGGGTGTTTTTTGTGGCTACTTTCTTATAGAAAGGTTTTCCATTTTTGAAGTAAATGTAGAGCAAAACTACCCCAAGACAGGGTTCAAAAAAACCAATGATTTTTCACAAAAATGTAAACAATATTTGTTTATTGGGTGATTCAGTGAGATGTATTAAATTTTTAAACCTTTCTATATGTATTTGGACCATTATATCTTTGAATCTTAGTTTTCAGATACACTTATTATTGATATTTCATCTACTATTGGAAAAGTAATGACTTTAGATAAATTTTTATTAAATACTGGGACAGAAGAAATTGAAATAGTTTTTTTTTTTTTTTTGTGGTACACGGGCCTCTCACTGCTGCGGCCTCTCCCATTGCAGAGCACAGGCTCTGGACGCGCAGGCTCAGCAGCCATGGCTCACGGGCCCAGCCGCTCTGCGGCACGTGGGATCCTCCCGGACCGGGGCATGAACCCGTGTCCCCTGCATCGGCAGGCGGACTCTCAACCACTGCGCCACCAGGGAAGCCCCTGAAATAGTTTTTAAAAAGCCACAATTGAATAATCCTCATACAATATATATATATTTCATATATCATTACTGTATAAGTATATGTAAGTTATAAAGATACTTTATAACTTTAAATTAACTATAACTTTAAATTAAATATAAATACTTTAAAGTTTTTGTACTTGGAAATGAAAAAGAGATACAAAAAATGGAAGTATTCATATTCTTCCATCTAGAATTCTGTCAAAGTGTTGACATTTTTTCTTATAGTTGTCCTATAAAAAACAAAACACTGTTTTTGTAAAACTGATACCTATATAAAATAGCATTCACACAATGCAGAAAGGTAGAGAGATGGTAGTTAAAAATATCCTCCACATCTACCACCCAGAAATAACTGTTACTAACATTTAGTCTTTTCTCAAGTATGGGCAGTATTGAAGGTTTAGAGGACAGATGTTGAAATTTTATGTTTTAGTCCCTTACAATAAAGTATTGTCCCACTCAAAATCCTAGTAGTGCCTCCATTGAGACACAGCTAATGGTCTTTTTATGGTTATGTACAGACAGATGCATAGATAGAGAAATGAGTTCATACTATAGACATAACTTCTAATTTAAAAAGGATCCAACCTAATGGTTTTCAGTGTAACAGAAAAAAAAAATTATGGGAGGGAATTGTTGAACTTCAAATGAATAATTTTTCATCATAAGAGAGGGAAAATAATCTAAAACATAGGTTAAAGAAACTCACATTAGGAAAAATATGAGGAGATTGGAGATTTCTTTGAAGGACATGTTTCAATTTTGGAGTATTAATTACCTGCTCTGAAAGTTGAGCAGTTAACCACTCTTGTATGTGCTTCTGTAGAACTCCCTTCATACCTCTTGGTATTTATTAATAGTTATATTTTTACACTGGCCAGGTCTAAAATATGCGCAACATATCTGTAGCCTTAATTCCAATTTCCAGGCTGTTTAATGTTCATGTTTATATGTAAATGGATTCAGTGCTTACCATGTCCTTTTACCATGGCTTCTTCATTCCTGGCTTTAAAATGCTTGATTCCACTTTTATTTGGCTAGATCTGTTTTTCAGGTGTTTTGGGTTTTTTAAAAAGAAAGGTTGATGGATATTATAGTCCTTGAATTATTTTATGCTTGATAAGCATATCTGTCTTTTAGCTTTATTCTCGAGCAAATCTTCATTATTACAGTTGCAGCTTTCCTAAACTTTGAGAGTGATGCGCCACTATCTTCTGACATTCAGTGTTAATGAAATGTCTGTTATCACTTTGATTTACTACCGCCCTGTCCTCCCACCTGCCTCCCCATCCCCTCATTCCAGGTAATCTGCTCTGCCTGGATGCCTGAAGAATTCTTCATTCCTGTTCCCTTTCCTTCACCCCTTATCTTTTTCCACTTTCACCTTCCCCCTTTCCTCTGTCTGGCCCCCTCTGGGCCTTGACCTCTTTTTCTTTCCTTCTCTCTTCCCACCCCTTTTCCTTCCTTTCCCCTTCTTTCTATCCACATTCTTTCTCCTGTTAGTTTCTCCATCCACTTTCCTCTGTTTTGAGGTATTTAAAAGTTTAAAATTTTGATTATAAAATACTTGTCATACTAATATAATCAACATTTGTGTGCACACTATAAAGTCCTGTTTGCATACATCCCTCCACAGAATTACATGCTATCCTGAAATTGGTGTTTATTATAATTTTCATGCATTTCATTAATATTAATATTTTCATCATATTTGATTAATATGTGCTATTGGTTATTTCTAAACTTTATAAATAATATTGTCTTAAGTATTTTGATTGCATTTAATTTAATTTAATGATTAACTTAGGGGAGAATCAATATCATTACAACATTGAGTCTTTTTAAAAATTAATTAATTAATTAATTTAACATCTTTATTGGAGTGTAATTGCTTTACAATGTTGTGTTAGTTTCTGCTTTATAACAAAGTGGATCAGCTATACACATACATATATCCCCATATCTCCTCCCTCTCAACATTGAGTCTTTCTATCCATAAATATATTTTTCCTTTTTTTTGTTTCCAATGATTACATTTTTTGGAGGGGAATTTACATAAAATTAACCAATTTAAAGTGTGTTATTCATTGGTATTTAGTACATTTACACTGTTGTGCAACCACTACCAGTTAGTTCTAAAATATTTTCATTACCACCAAAAGAAAACCCATATCCATTAGCAGTTACTTACTTTTCCCAATTTCCCTAGATGCTGGCAACCACTAATCTACTTTTCATCTCTATGGACTTGCCAATTCTTGACATTTTTTATAAATGGAATCATACAATATGTGACCTTTCGTGACTGGCTTCTTTTATGACTCAATAATATTCCATTATATGTATATACTACATTTTGTTTATCTAGTCAGTTGTTGATAGACTTAAAGGTTGTTTCTACTTTTTGGCTATTATGAATAGTACTGCTTTGAACAGTCATGTACAAGTATTTGTTCAGTTCTTTTAGGTATATACCTAGGAGTGAAATTGCTGAGTCATATGGTAATTTTATGTTTAACTTTTTGAGGAATCACTAAACTGTTTTCCATAGTCCCTGCACCATTTATCATTCCCACCAGCAATATATGAGGATTCCAGTTTCTCCACATTCTTGCTAATACTTGTTATTTTCTGTGGTTTTTGTTTGTTTTATTGTTTTAATAGCCATCCTAGTTGGTATAAAGTTGTATTTGATTGTGGTTTTGATTTGCATTTCCCTGGTGTCTAATGATAAGTATCTTTTCATATATTTGTTGATCATTTTATTTTATTTTTAAATTTTATTGATTGCTTTTTGGCTGCGTTGGGTTTTCGTTGCTGTGCACGGGTTTTCTCTAGTTGTGGCGAGCGGGGGCTACTCTTTGTTGTGGTGCATGGGCTTCTTATTGCTGTGGCTTCTCTTGTGGAGCATGGGCTCTAGGTGCATGGGCTTCAGTAGTTGCAGCACGCGGGCTCAGTAGTTGTGGCTCGCAGGCTCTACAGCGCAGGCTCAGTAGTTGTGGCGCACGGGCTTGGTTGCTCCGCGGCATGTGGGATCTTCCCGGACCAGGGCTCGAACCCGTGTCCCCTGCATTGGCAGGAGGATTCTTAACCACTGTGCCACCAGGGAAGTCCCTGTTGATCATTTTATATCTTTGGAGAAATGTCTCTTCAGATCCTTTGCTCATTTTGAAATTGTGTTGTCTTTCTGTTGTTGAGTTGTAAGTGTTCTATTTATATTCTGAATATATTTCTAGTAGATATATATTTCTGAGTTTTCCAGTTGCTAAAAGTTGTTCATAGTGATTGCTTATTATTTTTAAAAGGACTGCTGTATTTGCAGATAGATTTCTTGTTTATTTTTAATATAATTTGTTTGTGCCTCCCTTGACACTTCTTCCTTTCCATAGTTTGTCTGTTTTTTAGAGATCAACTTGTCTAAATCGACCTTTAAAATCCTCTTTTGTATCTTTGGTTTTTTTTTTTCCCATTAATTTCCATTCTTACATATATATTTCATCTATTTTTGGTCTCTTTTCAGCCTCTTTAGTTGAGCGTTCACTATTTTTCCAGCCTTTTCTTTTTTAGTAAGCACTTAAGATTATACTTTTCTTTCAATGTGTTGTTTTAGCTGACTGAATCCTGTACGATTTGAGAGGTACAATTTCTTACTTAGTTTTAAGTCCTTTATTCCATTATCATTTATTTGTTCTTTGGTTGTCATTTGTTTAGAAGTAAGTTTTTAAATTTCCAAGCTTGGTATGTGTCAGTTTCATAAAAATTCTCCGTGTGTGTGGATTATGAGTGCTCCCTAATTTTGGTTGCAGAGTTCTCTATATGTCCATTAGATAAAGCTTTAGTTGTTTTGTTCACATTGTCTGGATACTTGCTAATTTTAATCTGCTGAGTTACTGAGAGAAATGTGGATGTCTTCATAAATTCAGTACATTTTTGCTTCATATGTTTTCAAGGCACAGAGCTGTCATTTTTTGTGTATGTGTGGGCAATTGAACCTTTATCATTCTTAGGGGTATTTAAATAATAGTAATGCTATTATTATGTAATGCTTTTTGCCTCAGATTTATTTTGTCTGATAATAAGAAAGCAGTGCCAGAGTCCTTCTTTTTTGTTTTTCACATGGTATATCTTTTCCCATCCTTTGTGAGTTTTTTTGGTTTAGGTAAAACTTATAGCAGGATTTTATTTATTTTAAAATTTAATTTGAGGGCCTCCCTGGTGGCACAGTGGTTGAGAATCCGCCTGCCAATGCGGGGGACACCGGTTCAAGCCCTGATCCGGGAGGATCCCACGTGCCGTGGAGCAACTAAGCCCGTGTGCCACGACTGCTGAGCCTGTACTCTAGAGCCCACGAGCCACAACTACTGAGCCCGCATGCCACAACTACTGAAGCCCGCACGCCGCAACAAGAGGGGCCACTGTGGTGAGATGCCTGTGCACCTCAGCAAGGAGTAGCCCCCGCTTGCTGCAACTGGAGGGGGCCCGCGGCAGCAACAAAGACCCAACACAGCCAAAATAAATAAATAAAATAAATAAAATTTTTTAAAAAATTTTAATTTGATAGGGACTTCTCTGGTGGTGCATTGGTTAAGAATCTGCCTGGCAGTGGGTTCAATCCCTGGTGTGGGAAGATCCCACATGCCGTGGGGCAACTAGGCCCATGAGCCACAACTGCTGAAGCCTGCATGCCTGGAGCCTGTGCTCTGCAACAAGAGAAGCCAGTGCAGTGAGAAGCCTGTGCACGGCATCGAAGAGTGGCCCAGCTCGCCGCAACTAGAGAAAGCCTGCGCGCAGCAATGAAGACCCAAAGCAGCCAAAAAAAAAAAAAAAAAGTTTAATTTGATAATCTCTTTTTTCAAAGTGGTAATTTGGATTTATTTCTACCAAATTATTTTGTGATTCTTATCGTTCCTGGTTCCCCTTACCTGTTCTTTCTTAATTTTATGTTGATTGGGTTTTAAAAATACCCATTTTCCCTCTTCTTATGCTCCTCCTGTATCCTATCACACATGCACTGGTTTGAAGTTCTTCACAAATTTTTTTTAAAAATGTGTATACATAACTCATCAAAGTCAAAAACATTATCAGCATCTTCTTACTTCTCCCCCAGAACACTAGGACCTTAGAATACCTTAGATCAGATTATATTTCTTCATTACTGGCTGATAATTTAGTTCTATTTTTTATACCCCTTAGATTTCTCTATAGTCAGTGTTAAGATTTGCCCATATGCTTACCATTTTCTTTGCTGTTCATTTCTTCTTCCTGGATATTCTTTAGGAGTTCCTTTATTGGTGGAGGGGAGTCTGTTAGTCAGATTTTGTTTGTTGGAAAATGTCTGTATTTCACCCTTGTTCTTTTTTTTATTGGGGTATAGTTGTTTTTACAATGTTGTGTTAGTTTCTACTGTACAGTGGAGTGAAGTAGAATTGCCTGTGCTATACAGCAGGTTCTTATTAGCTATCTATTTTATACATATTAGTGTATATATGTCAATCCCAATCTCCCAATTCATCCCACCCCCGAACCCCCACTTTCCCCCGCTTGGTGTCACCCTTGTTCTTGAAGGATATTTTATCTGAGTGTACAATTCCATATTGATAGCTGCTTTTCCTTAGTACCTGTAAGGTTGTGTTGCATTGTCTGTTGGCTTGCACTATTGTTGTTTACAAGTTTTGATCCCAGATATTGGTTCCTTTTACTACACTGGGTCCAAAAGTGGATTTCTTTTTTATTTTTCCTATTTGGATTTGCTGTGTTTTCTTTTTTTTTTTTCTTTGCGGTACGTGGGCCTCTCACTATTGCCGCCTCTCCCGTTGCGGAGCACAGGCTCCAGACGCACAGGCCCAGTGGCCATGGCTTACGGGCCCAGCCACTCCGCGGCACACGGGATCCTCCCGGACCGGGGCACGAACCCATGTCCCCTGCATTGGCAGGCAGACTCTCAACCACTGCGCCAACAGGGAAGCCCTGCTGTGTTTTCTTAATAAGAGAACTGAAAATTATTAGTCATTATCTCTTTGACTATTGTGTTTCTTTACTCTTTTTTTCTAAAGCTATGATTAGACATGTGTTAGACTTTTGCATTCTTTTTCTGCCATGTGTCTGTGCTTCTCTCTTTGTGATTATTTCAGATGGTCTAATTCTTCAGCTCTAATATGTTGTTTAACAATCCCATTGGGTTTTTTAAAAATAAATTTATTTATTTTATTTATATTTATTTTTGGCTGTCTTGGGTCTTTGTTGCTGCGCGCAGACTTTCTCTAGTTGTGACGAGCAGGGACTACTCTTCATTGCGGTGCACAGGCTTCTCATTGTGGTGGCTTCTCGTTGCAGAGCATGGGCTCTAGGCAGGTGGGCTTCACTAGTTGCGGCACGTGGGCTCAGTAGTTGTGGTGCAGGCTCTAGAGCACAGGCTCAGTAGTTGTGGCGCACGGGCTTAGTTGCTCCGCGGCATGTGGGATGTTCCTGGGCCAGGGCTCGAACCCATTTCCCCTGCATTGGCAGGCGGATTCTTAACCACTGCCCGACCAGGGAAGCCCGGGTTTTGTTTTTTTTTTTAATGATTATATTTTTCATTTATAGAAGTTGTTTGGTTCATTTCTAAGTCTGCCTAGTCTTTTTTTTTTTTAAGTAGTATCTTGTTCTTTGCTCATTTATTCCATTCCCATTCTTAATATTCCATCTCTAAAATTTCTTGGATTTAAATCTGCTCCGTGTCTTCTTTCTGCTGAGTCTTACCTTTTTTTTTTTTTGACTCTCTTACTCGTGGTGGCTTGTTTCCTTGTCTGTTACGTATGTTTAGATTATGAAGTCTCATTTATCTGGGTTCCTTCTGTGCAAATCATACATCCTCTCAGATAAAATTTGCTTTTGCTTTTTGCCTGATACCCTACAAATGTAATTAACCCAGTAACACATTTAAGTTAATTTCTCAGCCTGTAGCTTTCTACATTTGTTAGGGCAGAGATTTAGCTGTTGAAAAAGAAACCTCAAATAAATAAATAACAGTGGCTTAAACAGGAATAGGGGTTTCATTTTCTATCACGACAGTGTGGGCATAGCAGCACAGGGCTGGCAGGGCAGCCCCACTGTCTCTGCACCCTGTCTCCTCCTTTACTTCTCTAGCATCCTTAGGGTGTTGCCTTCATCTTCAAGGTCTAGGATGGCTTACTACCTTATCTTTATTCCAGCCAATGGGAGAGGACTAAAGGGGAAGAGGAGGACACATTCTGGAAATGGTACACATCATTCCTGCTCACATTCTATTGGTCAGAATTTAGTTACATGCCCACACCAGCTTCAAGCGAAGCTGGAAAATGTAGTCTTTGTTCTTAGTAGCTACTTGTCTCATGAAAAATTGTCAGTTCTGTCACTGTAGAAGGAGGGGATAACGGAAATGGCCACACCCAGCAGCCTTTTTCACTGCTAAGACATACAGCAGACTTTTGAAATCCCAACCCCAGTGAAGGCAGGCTTTTATTTATTTATTTATTTAAAATTAATTTTTATTGGAATATAGTTGATTTCCAGTGTTGTGTTAGTTTCTGCTGTAGAGCAAAGTGAATCAGTTATACATATACATATATCCACTCTTTGTTAGGTTCTTTTCCCATATAGGTCATTACAGAGTACTGAGTAGAGTTTCCTGTGCCAGACAGTAGGTTCTTATTAGTTATCTATTTTATATATAGTAAAGGCTGGCTTTTAGTCACATATTGTCAGAGAGGAGATTCTGCCCCCGCCTTCCCTTTTCCAGGGGCCCAGGCTGATAGAGGCAGGTTTCCCTAATTGTTACCATATCTCATGAAGTAGGTTTTTAACATGGTCCCCCGGCCTTGCTCTATGCTGGGGACTCTCCACTTTGCAGGAGCTCAGACATAGTTTTCCCTAACTCAACTATACATTTATTTGAAAAAGTGCTTATAATATTTTATCTAGTATTTCTAGGATAGTGGAGTTTTTGCTTTTGTTTTTGAAGATTTCTAGTATCTTCCATACTTATTTTCTCCTCTCTAATTACTTTAATCTCTTTCATGTGAATTCTCTCTGATTATATCAAGTCTTTTCTACTATGTCAGTACAGGTAATTTGATTCGACGGTATCTCTCTTCTTTGTTATGTTGTATTTATTTGTATTTTAATGATATTGCTAGGATCTAACTTCCCTTTATTCTTTTTATCATGTTTCTTGATTACATTATCCCGTTTTGGAGTTCTAAGCCTGGGTTTATTTTGTTCCATTTCCTTTGTGTAGGCTGGTGTAATGGGTGTGTGTGTTTCTGGAGCTAGGTGGGTGATAATCTGAAAGATAACTCGTAGAGGTCATTGTATGGTGTTTGTTAGAATACCTCAGTTCTAGGTTAGATCACTTAGTTGGGTGGTATATTTTCTTATCCATTGTTTGGGAGGAGTAAGGCATTACTGAAGGATACTCCATTTGGTGTGTGGCCTAAGAGTGTTTACTAAGAGTTCAGTCATCACTTTCCCTTGCTTCACTGGGGTCTCCCAGCAGCATTTTCAGAATAGTATTCCCCCATCTGCAGAAGGAAAATGTAAGGGCACCCCTCAACTTTCTACTCTCCGGGTTGGGATTATTAGTGAGATTTCTCAGGGTTTTGTTGACTCACCAGAGAATTTCTGGAAGGTGGGAGTGAGGATGAGAACTAAGCCTGGCTCAGCCTCACTTCTCTTTAAGTTTCATTGGAAGAAGGCAGTTCTGCTGTAACACTGTCAATCCACCATTGTAACATTATTTTTTTCCTTGGATTATCATAAGTCTTGGTCCTTGTTTCTAGATCATCTTCATTGTTCGTTTAAATAACTGTATAATATTCTAGTGATGTACGATTGTGCAAATATTGTGATGTTCTGTTATTTCCAGGTCTTGTTGTAACAGATAAATCTGTAGAGATTTTATTCATCCCTGTGTTGTTTGCTTCTGTTGCATTATTTCCTTAGATTGAATTCCCAGGAGTAGAATTGCTATGTCAGAGTATAACAGATATCTCTGAGTCTTGTCTCATATTGCTTTCTCTTTTTTAAAGGTTATAACAACTTAGATTCTCACCAGAAATGAATGAGTATACTAATTTCACTATAGCCTCATTAGTATTTCGTGATAGGTTTTTTCCTTTTTCTTAAAAAAAAAATAGCTATAGAATAATACCTTAAGGTTGCTTAAATATTCATGTGTTTTGGGCTTCCCTGGTGACGCAGTGGTTGAGAGTTCGCCTGCCGATGCAGGGGACATGGGTTCGTGCCCCGGTCCGGGAAGATTCCACATGCCGCAGAACGGCTGTGCCCGTGAGCCATGGCCGCTGAGCCTGCGCATCTGGAGCCTGTGCTCCGCAACGGGAGAGGCCACAACAGTGAGAGGCCTGCATAACGCAAAAAAAAAAAAAAAAAAAAAAAAATTCATGTGTTTTATTATTATGGAGCTTTAGCAGTTTTCTGTGGCTTTAGTTTACTACTTATTTTCTCATCTGTGAGTTGTGTGTTTTTATGCCTGCTCATTTAATGACTTGATGTTTTTCTCATACATGCAAACAAGTGCTGTTTTATAAAAGAAAATGTCAACCTTTACATTTTTATATTTTGCAAAGCTATTTTTATAAATCTTTTGCCTTTTAAAAAATTAGGTTTATTTAAAATTTTAGTATATTATATAATTAAATCTTGTGTTGGTTTAAATTGAGAAAGTTATTTGATAAACGTTTTATTCTCTTTTTTGCTAGCTTTCTGTATTGTGATTTTATTTCCTTATTGTGGTGTTCAATTTTGGTATGTGAAGAAGGTGTGCTCTGATTAAGTGGATAGTAATGGGAGGAATTTATATCAATCTCACTTACTGAATTTTTAAAAATCTTGTTTTAGAAAACTGACTCATATTTTTACATAAAATTAGGTCTTTTCAATAGTTCTTAATGTCTATAAGGATAGGATTAATTCTTTTTAAAAAATATTCTTTCATAATTTTGTCTGTTCAAGTTTTAGTCGTTTTGTTTCAAAAAGGGATTTCAAGGTCTAACTTTTCGAGATTCCTAAGATGGATCCTTGATTTGGGCAAAAACTACACATTCTGTTACAGTCTTTAAACATTGCTTAGGGAAAAATATAAATAAAAATAATGAATACTGTTAGGGACAAAATTATCATCAGCACTATGTTTCATATGAATAATTTTTCTATATCTAGAGATCTAAGCTCCTAATAAACAGAGCTCTTTATATCTGTTAATGTATACAAACTCCTTATAGTTGTGACTGAATAACTTATGGATAGTGAATCATTTAACTCAAAACATTAGTGAATTTTAAATTAAATAAGAAAAATACTTTCATGACTTCCATCTTTACCCATCATTGATAAAATTTAGCTACTCTTTGTTCTGTCTCTAGGTGGAAAACCATGAATTCCTTGTAAAACCTTCATTTGATCCTAACTTGAGTGAATTAAGAGAAATAATGGATGACTTAGAAAAGAAGATGCAGTCAACATTAATGAGTGCAGCTAGAGATCTAGGTAAGAATGGGTTCTTGGAGGTTTGAATAATTCTTTTGTCTACATAGTGTCCACACTGGAGCCAGAATTGCTTTCCTAGAAGACACAATTGATCATGCCACTTCCTTGTTTAAAGTGCCAGCCCCCTTTTCTACTGAATAAAATTACAGTCACATAAAGTTTACATACAGGGTTCTTTACATCTGGAGCCTGGCCTCCCCTTCAGATTCTTCTCTTACTAATTTCCCTAATCCCAGGATGACCCCACGTTCCTGCCAGACAAATCATCCTACATGCCCTTGCATCATGTCTTTTAAATAAGACCTGTTTTAAATGTCACCACCTCTATAAGCCTAATTCTACTAGGAACAGTTCATTGATTTGCCTTTGGGGTTCCCAAGCACTTCATTAATGTCAACTTAAAAAAATTACTAGATTTAAATTCTCTAGATTATCAGTTCCCTAATAAGTCTCACACTGTTTTGTTCTCTTTTGCTCTGAATTTATAAACCTCTTTGTTCTGAGCATCTCTCACATGTATGTTGAGCAGATAAATCTTAGCATATCAGAAGAGCCCTCAGAGCAGTAATACTCTTGTATATGCCCATATCAACATATATAAAATTTTTTACAAATTTCCTTGGAGAGTCCTTATATGAACTAGATCCTAGATTTAAGACTCTTTGCCTTGAAGGATACTGAAATTTACCCTCCTCATTTCATAGATCTCTCCATGTTCTCTCTATGTCTCTTTGCTCCCTGGTCAAGTGACGTCTGTCTTTAGTTGTTTGCTGCTTCTGACATTCCATAGTCATGCTTTAGCAAATAAGTTTGTAGATGCTATCTCTCTCTTCTGGTTTAGGGTCTAAAGATCACAATGATGAATGAGATTATGAGGACAGGACAAACATAAAAACTCAAAAATCTTAGGTGCATAAAGTCTAGCTGATTGATCATTGCTTGTTTTGTGAAGCTTCCTACACTTAACACAAAGTATATGTCCTAATTTTTCTAGGGCTTCATTGTCAGAGTCTCACGTTTTTGTTTGGAAAGTATATTTGTTTTCTTTAATTACACTCTATATTAGTTCCAGAGAAATGCTTTGGTTAACTAGAGGACGCTCAGCAGAACTTCTCAAGGACAATGACCATTTCTTACCTACCCTCATGCCCACAGCATCTTAGAACGTGTGCGCTACCCACTGCTGGTGCTCTGCAGCCTTGGTTGGGTTTACCTAGAAAGGCCTCCACATCAGAAGCTAACATTAATAAGGGGATTTAAATATTTTCATGTAGTTTTTTGAGTGAAGTAGGATGTGCATCTTTCCCAGTTGGATAATATTAATAATTTCCGGTATGCTGTCATGTAATAAAAGTGTATTTTTCACTATTTAGATTTAAGTATTTTAAACACTTACGTTGAAAATGGCTGTAGATATCTATGACATACTTTTTGTTTTTTTCCTGATCATGAAGGCTTGGATCCTGGCAGACAGATAAAACTGGATTCCAGCACACAATTTGGATATTATTTTCGCGTAACATGCAAGGAAGAAAAAGTCCTTCGTAATAATAAAAATTTCAGTACAGTAGATATCCAGAAGAATGGTGTTAAATTTACCAACAGGTTTGTAAGCCTATGTTAAATTAAGTCTTTACTAGTCCCATGAAACTATTCTCTGATGAAATGTGAATGTTCTATGATAAGGAAGTTTTACCGTATTTATTGTTAATTGATATAAGGCATAAGATAAGATTGAAGCTTTTTTTTCCCTTACAAGAGGTTGGTCAGATATCCCAACACCACTTGTTAAATAATTCATTTTTTCCTCATTGACTGAAATGGCACTTTGGGTCTATTTTTAAGATTATTCTTTCATGTATGTCTCTTACCATCCTTTTATCAGTGTGAAATGCATTATATTACATTTATTTTATGTTTCCATATCTATTAGAGTTAGTTCCCCTTCATATCTCTGTTATTTTCACATTTATTTTTTCTGAGAAAACTTTGTTATTCTTGATCAATTAAATTCTGGTATATCAGTTGGATGTATCATTTAGTTTAGGGAGATGTCTACCAGCCTTAATAAGGCCATTCATTAGACAACAGCTTTAAAAAGAAAGAAAATGCGTTCCATGTTAAAAAACCTTACCAGTTTTTTTCTGCGTTTTCTCTTGCTGATGTTCGGAAGTTCCTGAGGCAGATTATTCATGGGTGAAAAAAGAATTATTTAAAAATAAATCTTCTGTGACTGGTAGAGTGAGGGCATTTATCCTTTCTCTTCTGTATTGTTCTAGAACTTATGGCCAGCCTTACTCCCACCCTCCTGAATATTCTTAGTATTTACAGCTAACTTTTGTATATATGATCCTCTTTTATCCATTTATTTAGTAAGTGTTTTGAGTATCTGTTATATGTAGACATTATTCTAGGTGTTCAGACAACCTAGTAATGAGAACAGTCGGTCTGTTTAGTTTGTTTCTCATAACAACTCTCTGAGATAAATAGGACAGGTTACAGTTCTCTCACTTTTTAGATGGAGAAACTGAAACTCCAGTTCCCCAGGATTGGACAGCTAGTAACAATAGATACTCAAACCTGGATCTTCTGTTGCCAAATTTATTAGTTGCTGCTTCTCAATCACACTATATCCCTGATTCAAGAAATTTATATATGTTATAACTAACCACTGGGTGACTGGAAGATGATTATAACACCTCAAAATTTCTGTCTTATCTAAGCCAAAATATATATAAAGTTTGAACTGACCACAGTGGTTCCAAAAGTTGTGAAAAATTCATTCGTTCATTCATTCATTGCTTGTTGTCAACAGATTGCTTGCTGTGGATCTGACTCAGATCATATAATTGTCTTTAAAAACCTCCAGTGTCTGTCATCCAGAAAAATGTTAAATCTTTACTATAACCTGTACAATCTGATTCCTGTCCACCTCTTCTTTTCTCTCTGTCAGCTCTTCCCGTCACACAGCAGTCTCACTTTTATAATGTCTTTGCTTCTTTCTTTTCTTCCTTTAATTCTTTCCAGTTGCCTGTTTCATAGTCTTTTTGTGCCAATGTACTGTTCTCGAGCTGTATATGCATGTTATGGCATTGGCTGGTTGCATCATGTTCACAATTATTGCCTTGATTGACTAATACTCTCCTTCTGATAAGTACTTCCCCCTCTTTCTCGTATCCTCTGTGACCCCCTCATCTTGTCTTTTTGTTTTTAATTTCATTCCCTTCCTTTGATACCAGTGAATATCTTTTCTCTATTCTCATCTCCAGCAATTTTTATTTCAACCTTTAATTTTCATTTACTCTTCAAATTGCTCAGTAAGATTGTTTTCAAAACATTTACCTTACTTCGACAACTTTCAGTATCAAAGACCGTTTCCTACAGTGATGAGAGAAACTGTGTGGGTGTGTGTGTGTTATTTATTTTTTAATCGAAGTATAGCTCATTTACAATATTATATTAGTTTCAGGAATACAGCGTAGTGATTCAGTATTTTTATAGTTTATACTCCATTAAAAGTTATTATGAGATAATGGCTGTAATTCCCTGTGCTGCACAATATATCCTTGTTGCCTTATCTATTTTATACGTAGTAGTTTCTATCTCTTAATCCTATATCCCTAATTTCCCCCTCTCCCCACTGGTAACCACTAGCTTGTTTTCTGTATCTGTGTCTGTTTCTGTTTTGCTGTATACATTCATTTGTTTTATTTTTTAGGTTCCATTTAAATATTTTAGAAAAGGTCACAGACCAGAATTTTACTCAAGGGAATAATTGTTATAGCAAGAATACTATTGGTGCCAGTGGGCCATTCCAAACAGCATAAATGTTAATACACTGAATTCCAGCCACATCCGCCCCTAATCTAATGAGTTGCCCATTTTCTACTGATATTTCGATTTTAATTGTTTTGATGCTTTATAGGATAATACTCTGGATATATTTTATATAGTGCACATTATCTCCAGTAGATGTTTTAATATTTTTAATAATACCATTATCTTGATTTGCAGTAAATTATCTTCTCTCAATGAAGAGTATACCAAAAATAAAACCGAATATGAGGAAGCCCAGGATGCCATTGTTAAAGAAATTGTCAATATTTCTTCAGGTAAATTTAATAGAACCAATACATTAAATGTTGAAGGTTTGTGGCAACCCTACCTTGTCAAATGATGGTTAGCATTTTTTAGCAATAAAGTATTTTTTAATTTAAGGTATATACTTTTTTGTTATTGCACACTTATAGACTACAGTATAGTGTAAACGTAACTTTTATGTGCACTGTGAAACCAGAACATTTGTGTGTTGCTTTATTCTGATATTCCCTTTATTGCGGTGGTCTGGAACTGAACCTGCAATATCTCTGTTGAAAAAAATGTTTAACCTGGGGCTTCCCTGGTGGCGCAGTGGTTGAGAGTCCGCCTGCCGATGCAGGGGACACGGGTTCGTGCCCCGGTCCGGGAAGATCCCACATGCCGCGGAGCGGCTGGGTCCGTGAGCCATGGCCGCTGAGCCTGCGCATCCGGAGCCTGTGCTTCGCAACGGGAGAGGCCACAACAGTGAGAGGCCCGCGTACCTCAAAAAGAAAAAAAAAAAAAAAGAAAAAAATTGTTTAACCTGAATAGTAACAAGAAGAAAAAAAATTGGATAAATTTAGATTGTGGGACATACTTTTTAACGCCTGCACTCTTTAAAAATGTCAGTGTCATGGAAGCAAAGAAGGAATGGGCAGGTTCTGTTCCAGATAAAAGGATACTTAAAGTGACAGAACAGTCAAAGGCAGAGGATGATCCTTGATTGGATCCAGTACTAGGGGTTGGAATTGGGGACTAGCTATAAAGGACACTATTGGGACAAATTGGCAAAGTTTAATATGAGATAATATGGTATTGGTGTCACATTTCTTGGGTGTGTATAGTGATTAAGTAGGAAAATGTCCTTGTTCTCAGGTTATGTGTGCTGGATTATTTAGGGGTAGTAAGTCATTTAAAAAGTATAAGCATGTATAATTCTGTAAATTGTTTTACTATTATGAATTTTTATAGTAAATCAGAAAGAAACATAAAACTTTTAAAGGGTTTTAGTATACTTTATATATTTGTGTTGAGATGAATGAGATTCGTAAAGATTACATTTTTGCTTGGTGGTATCAGATTGCTGTAGCATGGTAATCTTCTAGTTGAATTAAGTTCCTAGCCTAGATTGCATTTGTAAGGACCCTAAAAAACACTACATATATTCAAACTGGGAGTCTTCCCCCAAAATAATATTAACTACTATTCATTAAGTACCTAGTAGGTTAAAGCTGCTAGATTTTAACATTTAAATTGAAGGTTTTTGGGCTTCCCTGGTGGCGCAGTGGTTGCGAGTCCGCCTGCCGATGCAGGGGACGCGGGTTCGTGCCCCGGTCTGGGAGGATCCCGCATGCCGCGGAGCGGCTGGGCCCGTGAGCCATGGCCGCTGAGCCTGCGTGTCCGGAGCCTGTGCTCCGCAACGGGAGAGGCCACAGCAGTGAGAAGCCCGCGTACCGAAAAATAAATAAATAAATAAATAAATAAATAAATAAATAAATAAATAAATTGAAGGTTTTGTATTTGGAGTCACCTTGAATTTAAATGAAACCTCTTCTTGGTCTAATATACACATTATAAACTATCTTTATTAAAAATGTAATAGATCATTTTTGTAATTATCTTGCTCTTAAACCAGAAAAGGTGATGCTCTGAAGAGCCAGGTGTTGTGAGATACCAAATATAGACTCTTGATTAAGAGGCTTTTGGTTTTCTTTTATTATAAACCTATTCTTGTTGGTATGTTAGAAATTTTATGAGTTAAAGTAATTATGTAAGTACTCCACTAATATTTAAGTAATTCTCACAGGTTCCTATTGCTATATGGTACGGTAGTATGATGAACTCTCCCCCCCCCCTTTTTTTTAATATGTTAGGTAAAACAGGAATAAATTTAAAAGTGGTGAAACAGTAAGAATTATTTGTTTTGGGCCATTCATAAGTTAATTTTTATTTTCAAAAAATATTTTATCACTTTTATGGGGAACAAGGGAATCAGAGATTAGTCAGATTTTCTGCCATTTGATTAAACTCATAATGTTGTATTTTTCTAAAATTAAACAGTGTTCTCTTGATTGTCTTTTGAAGCTTTTGACACATTGATGTCCATGTGATAGTTCCGTGTGACCCATGTGTCTATTATACCAGCCCCTCCGACCTATTAAAATTTTAGAATCTATTCTGAAAATTTTGACCATTTTTGTTGCCTAATCATGCTTTGCCTAGCATGTGTCAGGGACTGTTTAATGTATGTAATAGCTTTTAGTTTTACTGCTCTAGCGGAGTGGAATCTTGTTGAAAGTGTTTTAAGAGACAATTATGGAACTAAATTTATGCTAAAATTTAACTGCATGGGAAAAAAACCTCAAGTAACAATCTTGACAGTCACATTATATCTTATTACCTTGTGTTTGCAGGTTTCTTAGGATAATTGTGAAATGCCATCCTGGTTTCAGACTCTTAAAATTTGGAAATGTGCTTCACATATCTCTGCACCCTGCTTTTCTTACCTTATCAATATATCATGAAAGCTTTTCCATAGAAGCTTTTTCTTGTTAGCTTTTTTTTTTAACCTACCTCATTTCCTTATATAAGCAGCTATGCACTCTTTTTTTTTTTTGAGAACAGTCCATTTATTTTGTAGAACATTTCTCAGTTTGAGTTTGTCTGATGTTTGCTCATGATTGTTTTCAGGTGATACAGTTTTGTCTGGAATACACAGACGTTACCGTTGTCTGTGGATTCATATTAAGGGGCACATGATGTCTTTTGCCGTATCATTGGTGATGTTAACTTTTGCTGCGTGCGGGTTTCTCTAGTTGCCGTGAGCTGGGGGCTACTCTTCGTTGCAGTGTGCAGCCTTCTCGTTGTGGTGGCTTCTCTTGTTGTAGAGCATGGGCTCTAGGCACGCCGCCTTCCGTAGTTGTGGAACATGGGCTTAGTTGCTCTGTTGCATGTGGGATCTTCCTGGACCAGGGATTGAATGGTGTCCCAGCATTGGCAGGCGGCTTCCTAACCACTGCACCACCAGGGAAGTCCAGGCAGCTATGCACTTTTATATTTTAATGGATCTTGGTAAGGGAGGGCATCATACTCTATTTTTGAAATCTGTTCATAGTAAGGGAAAATGTGACAACACATTTTAACCTCATGTTAAGTTTTAGGTGTTCCTTTCATGTTTAGTTATGGCAAACCTCTGTTAGTTTTTAAAAATTATATAAACTAGGAAATGGTTTTTGAATTCCCAAATGGAGGAGGGTTGAATTTACTCTTACAGCTACTTATATGTATTTTTTCTTATCCAATATTCCTGTGTACCTTTTCTGTTTTTATATAGGCTATGTAGAACCGATGCAGACACTAAATGATGTGTTAGCTCAGCTAGATGCTGTTGTCAGCTTTGCTCATGTGTCCAATGGAGCACCTGTTCCATATGTACGGCCGGTCATTTTGGAGAAAGGACAAGGGAGAATTATACTGAAAGCATCCAGACATGCTTGTGTTGAAGTTCAAGATGAAGTTGCATTTATTCCTAATGATGTTCACTTTGAAAAAGATAAACAGATGTTCCACATCATTACTGGTAAAAAACTTAGTTTATGGGCTTTTTGCGGGTCATTTTTCCCATTTATTATGTTGGAGTGGAAATATATTTTAAGTTGATGAAGAAAATCCTAGTCCTTGATGTTAGGAAAAGAACATTGTTCATTCTAGTTAGTAGTATATTAATAATATGTGAATGAATGAATGAACGAATGAACGAATGAATGAAGATATGTGAACAGAATGAAACCCCTGTTCCAGGAGTTCAGTGCATTTAAAAATGAACATCTCTTCATCCTCCAAGCTTACCTTTGGGCCAAACCTTTCAATAGTGAGGTCATTGAAAGTCAAGCAGAATTTGGTGCTGGAATGACCTCAGCTTAGGGTAGCAATTCTTTAAAAGACATGATACTATAGTCATGTGAAACTCGAAAAAAGTAGACTTGTGTATAGACTAAGGTAGCTTGTCTCAAACTAAAGGGTTTTGAGAGATCTTAACGAGATTCTAGAAAATAAAAGTGTTAGGGTGCAGGGATGATAGGAGTCTTTGGGCAAATGTGTTTGGGAAGCAGTCAGTGATTGTATTTTATTTCCCCAAATGGATTTTCAACTTGTTCATATAATCTAACACCATTAATTGGTAAATTGCACATTTTCCAAAAGTAGGGTCATGTCTTTGGGTTTTAGTGTGGAATTTACTTGATTTGAAGGATTTGATCATACTGATTCATTCTCTGATAGATGCATTTATTAATGAATTACAGTGTTTAGTTAATTAATCAGTTAGGCCTGTACTGCTTTTCTGAATGTCATAAAATTATCCTGCAGGCAGCTTTGTGAGCTGTGGGGAAGTGGTCTGTATGTTCTTTCTAGACCATAGTCAAATTATAGGTAAGATATATTTTTCATGAGTCCTCTTGAAGAAGGGTACAGCATAGGTTTGTCTGAAGAGAAAATAGCATCGTTTCAGGGACTAGTATAAGGCAGGAACTTTGTTCATGCCTTTGGGCAGCCTGTGGTCTGCTTCTTGTATGTCATATCACATGACCTAGGTAATTAGTAACCAATGTGCAATTTAGGAGTAATATTTAATTTATTAGTAGCACAAATAAGTTAATAATCTTGCTTGTTGATATCATGTTTTGTAGGTCCCAACATGGGAGGTAAATCAACATATATTCGCCAGACTGGGGTGGTAGTTCTCATGGCCCAGATTGGGTGTTTTGTGCCATGTGAGTCAGCAGAAGTGTCCATGGTGGACTGCATCTTGGCCCGGGTAGGGGCTGGTGACAGTCAGTTGAAAGGAGTCTCCACATTCATGGCTGAAATGTTAGAAACTGCTTCTATTCTCAGGTGAGTTCATTTCCCAGTCTCCTGAAAATGGAAATGGATATGGATGTCTCTGTCCTTTGAAAAGTAAATTTGCAGGTTCATCTATAAAACATCTGTGATCTTTTATCTAGTTTAATAGTTTTCCTGTGAGCTTTATGCACTTTATATTATCTTAAAAGGGTGATTGGCGATAGTTGTGGAAAGCTTCTTTGATTTTTAATGTTGTCTTCTTAAGGTTTCTGGTAGTTGTTCACCTTATGAATCTCCCCACTGCCATGCTTTTGCTTACGCTGTTCACGCTACCCGGAATGGTCCTTCCCTGCTGTTTACCCAAGCAAGTCCTTTCTAATCTTTATAGGCCCGTAATGACAGAAATTCTACTTCTCTGATGACTTTCCTTGTCACATGTGCCGAAGGTCATGGGTGTTTCTTCTAACTCTTTGACATGCCTGTAATTTATTAGCTTTTAATTTTAGAGTTTATGAAATCTCTTGTCTTTATTTCATTTTTAGGAGCTTCTTTGAAGACAGGGAGGCTATGCCTTCTATTTCTTGGAGTCTTCTAAAGTACTTTGCATATAGTAGTAGCTCCTTAATAAATTATGCTTTGATTATCGTTTGTGGGGAATTATAAAAGCAATACAAATGTTCAGTAATTAGTCAATAAGTTAATATGCATAACTTAAAAAATTAAAGAAATAAGCAAAAGGTGTCAGTGGCATTTCATGGAGAAGGAAAGAAATGACCAATAAGCACATGAAGAACTGTCAAATTCTCTAATTAAAAAAAAAGTTCCCCTCCTTTCACTTGGTTAAAGAGAAAATAAAATGCTAATATCTGGTGTTGGTAGGGCTGTGGCAGGCACACAGATTCACATGACCACCAGCCGTGTATGTGAGTGTTCGTGTCACCACACCCTTGTCCCATCTTCTTGTGGTATTATTTTTTTTAATCTTGACTGATTTCATTGTTAAGAAATGAATGATAGCTGCTTTATTTGGAAATTCTTAGATTACAGCTAATGAGATTGGTAATTTAAAAAATATTTATTCACCATTTGTTTCCTTTTATGTCAATTGTTTGTTCATGTCCATGCCCATTTTCTTACTGAAATTTAGTGCTTTTCATTGACCTTATTGAATTTTTGTATATATTAAGATAATCTGTTACATTTGTGGCACATCTTTCCCGTTGTATTGCCTTAATTTTGTTGTTTGCATTACCACATGCTATATCATGGGAAATTTTCATGTAATTATGTGTTTCAGGTCTGCAACCAAAGATTCTTTAATAATCATAGATGAATTGGGAAGAGGAACCTCTACCTATGACGGATTTGGGTTAGCATGGGCTATATCAGAGTACATTGCAACAAGGATCCGTGCTTTTTGCATGTTTGCAACCCATTTTCATGAACTTACTGCCTTGGCCAATCAGATACCAACTGTTAATAATCTACATGTCACAGCACTAACTACTGAAGAGACCTTAACTATGCTTTATCAGGTGAAGAAAGGTGAGTGCATACCACTGGTGTACTGTAAATTAGGTGTTCCTATCCTTGGAATCATTAGTAATTGCCTTATTCTGCATTAGGATGAATTACTGATGTTTTTACAGAACACATTTACCTCTTAATTTACAGTCTGGGGACAGGGACGTGGTATGTTATCTACATTTCTTTTTTTTTTTTTTGGCGGTACACGGGCCTCTCACTGTTGTGGCCTCTCCCGTTGCGGAACACAGGCTCCAGATGCGCAGGCTCAGCGGCCATGGCTCACGGGCCCAGCCGCTCCGCGGCATGTGGGATCTTCCCAGACTGGGGCACGAACCCGGACTCTCAACCACTGCGCCACCAGGGAAGCCCTATCTATATTTCTGTGTGTCACAGTAGAACCAGTCATTTTAAAAAGGTCACAGAAAGAATGATCTGCACTTTGGAACATCGTCACAGGGGTTTTGTTCTACCTCCCATGACAGCATGTTTTCTTGTCAAATTAGCTACTTGATAGTAACAATAAGCTTTGAAGTTCTGAGGCTCTAGCTGTTACTGTTTAATTGTCATAATTATCTGATTATATTTTTAAGAATGTGTTATATAACAGGTTCATTTAAAGCTGGGGTTTCCAGAAACCTTGAAATTTTTAGTAGTTATCAAGTAAGGAATGACTTATTTGTTGGCATTTCATCCTTTGAGAAAAGTTTGTCATTAGTGGACCTGGCAGCTCATCAGATGACTGCGTTGATAAGATTAACATACTGTAAAGTTTTTATTGCTTTAACATTTCACCAATCATCAGAATAGCTTTTTCAGATGGCTCTCTGATTTTCCATGAATACATTTTTCTGCATCAGTTGGTTGCACATAAATGAGATTATTTTTGATTCTTTGTTGCTAATGCTTCTTAGGAATCCTTCTGAGTTACTGTTTGCATTGTTGTTGTTGATAGAGAATATAGATACTCTTGGTTGGACATGGCATTTAGCATGAAGTTGAGGTTTTGCTTTTAAAAGGTGTTTTGTGTGATAAAGAAATGGGTTCAGGGCTTCCCTGGTGGCGCAGTGGTTGAGAGTCCGCCTGCCAATGCGGGGGGCACAGGTTCGTGCCCTGGTCCGGGAGGATCCCACATGCCGCGGAGCGGCTGGGCCCATGGGCCATGGCCGCTGAGCCTGTGCGTCCGGAGCCTGTGCTCCACAACGGGAGAGGTCACAACAGTGAGAGGCCCGCGTACCGCAAAAAAAAAAAAAAAAAAAAAGAAATGGGTTCAAAGTATTAAAAAAGACGAGGTGAAGTTTGGAGAAGATAGGAACAGGTTCCTCCTTCACTGTGGATGTTTATCAAACACTTGCTTCTATTTTATTTTTGTTTCTCTAAGCTGTGCAAAATATCCAGCTCCAGAATGCATGGGATACATAACTAGGCTAAAGGAAAATTTACGGTTGAGGCGAAAATGGGAGCTCCATGATAACACTGTGAGCATCACTGGTATTTAACATTTGGAAGGAACGTCTTAAGTCAGTTTATTTTCTGCAAATGTGGGTGAAGTTAACATACCTAGTCTAAAAATTTACTAGACTAGATTTGGGTCAAAAATTTCATTGTCATTTGAAATACATTTTGAATTAAATACTCCTCCTAATTAGTGATACTTTACATTTATCTTTTTTTTTCCACAGTACTTTAGTTCCTCCCTCATGAAATGCGAAAACCTCAGAGATATTGTGTTGATTAATTTTTCTTCCGATTCAGATATTTGTCTAGGCTTTTGAGGACTATCTGTCAAGGCTTTTCTCTGCTATTTTTATTTTTCCTACTACATTTGTCGAGGATAAAATACAGCACTGTGCCAAGTCATAATCACTTTTCACTGGAGGCTTAATTAAAATTTCTTTAAGTTACTCTGAAACATTTGGCTAATGTATTTGAAATAATACAAAATTAAGTTTCCTAATGACAAAGTGAGAAAGTAAGTTCCATTTGCATAAATTGCTGTCTTCCTACGCTGCCCCTCACACTCCTCAAATTTCTTACAGGTGTCTGTGATCAGAGTTTTGGGATTCACGTTGCCGAGCTTGCTAATTTCCCCAGGCATGTAATAGAGTGTGCTAAACAAAAAGCCCTGGAACTAGAGGAGTTTCAGAATATTGGTAAACCACAGGAATATGATGAAATGGAACCAGCAGCAAAGAGGTGCTATCTGGAAAGAGAGGTTTGTCAAATTATTTTTGTAGTTATTTTTTTCCTATATGATTCTAATGTTTACTTATTGATCATTCATTATTGGTTTCCACTTACATTTCTTTGCACGGTAAAGAATCCATCTGTATCATTTCGGTTTCACCACTGCACGCATCTGCACAATTGAAAGATAGCACTTCAAGTACCAGATTTCAAAAGTAGGAGGATAGGAATATTAGTGTAGGTTAAAATACATAATTCAAAGGAGTTATAGAGGTCCATGCACATCTTTGATTACTTGTAAACAAATAGATCGAGTTCAGTTAAATTACATATTTACTCAGTGCTTAGCTAAGATGATGAAGAAATGAACACAGTTCCTGCCCTCCAGTTGTTTAGAAACTAGTCAGGGAGGTAGTAATAGTGAGCATGTCATGGAGAATTATGACAAATGTTTACTCAGGAAAGCTCTCTGTGGGCAGGATGTTTCAGTTCTTGTGGGAGCAGTGGATCTTAAGTTAGGCCTTCTGAGTGGTGGGTGAAATTTAGATGTTCACACAGAAAGGTATAAGCATATGCCCAGTGAATTTTTTAAAAATTAAAGGATTATTAGTTTTCTGTAATAACAAAAATAAAAGAATCTTAATTTACATCTAGGTCCTGGCAGCATTTACTGTGATTATGCATTGTGACAACTTCTTGTCACATTGTTAGCATTTACCTGGTGAATTTTTTGTTGTTCTTACTTGAAGGATAGATGATGTTACAATAATAGATGATGAGTATGGTTTTGGGGCTTAAAAGATAAGGTTTTATCTGTTGTACCTATACAAGCAGGAGATATGTATTATAACTTGTTAATAGTTTTAAGTAGGGAAGGTTGCCATCCTGGATATGAAACGGTCTTGGTATCAGCCCCACAGCTATCCATGATCCAGGATTAGGTAGGCTCCTTTATGTAAATGATCCCCAATTAGAATAGAAGTCATATACTTTTGATAATATTAATTACAATGAATTTTTTAAAAATTTTAAGCTAAGGGAGACATATAACACAGAATTATCGATGTTACTCAATCTAGATTTTATTTTTTGGGAAAAAGAGGCACTTGTTATTTAATAGAGATGTGTTTCTTCTCTATCTTATCATTTGGATTATCTACTTTCACCTCTAAGGTACATATTACTAACTGGCTCCCTGGTAAAAAGCAGACTTTTCAGTTCAGCTTCACATGCAGTAATAAACATTATATCCTTTGCCAGGCACTGTTCTTAGCACTTTATACTCTTTAACTCTTTAATTCTCACAACAGCCCTCTGTGGTTGGTAATATTATTGTCCCCATTTTACGGATGAGGAATGTGTGTTAAGGAATTAGCCCACGGGTCACATAGCAAGTAATAACCACGTTCTTTAGAATGGCGATAACTAGGCAGTAAAATAAACAAAGAAGAAACATCCCATGTGTGTATGAGTATTAAATTTTCAGTGACTGTTTATACCTTATAGTATTTGTAAACCTTGAGTTCTTTTCCCCCCAGAAGGTTAAGTTTACATATCAGTTATAAAAGCTGAGGGATTTGGGAACTACTAAAATATTCAGTTTCTTTGGCATTAGCAGCTGAAAATATATTTATAAATATCCTTTTAATGACTTGCTATGAAGAAATACAGTCAACTAAGGCCTTTGGTATAAATTCTAGATGGTGCACACTTAAAACTTAAAGAATGTTGTTTAAATATTGGGTGGAGTGTTTAGATTGAAATTATAATGGGACAATTCATTACTATTTAATGTGACTTTTAGAAAAGTCATTTTAAAGACTAATGAAACGTTCACATGTTTTTCAGCAAGGTGAAAAAATTATTCAAGAGTTTTTATCCAAGGTGAAGCAAGTGCCCTTTACTGAAATGTCAGAAGAAAACATCATAATGAAGTTAAAACAGCTGAAAGCTGAGGTGATAGCAAAGAATAATCATTTTGTAAATGAAATAATTTCAAGAATAAAGGTAACTACATGAGTAAATTCCACTAATGGAATGAAGATAGTATTGATAAGCTATTGTCTGTAATGCTTTTGTACTGTTCTATATTAACCCTTTTTCCATAGTGTTAGCAATTGATGTCCATGGGATATCAAGTTAATAAAATATTTAGTATACTTTGCTCTACCTGAGTATATTTTCAAAGATCTTTATTTTGAAAAATGAGAGCTGTAACTGAGGAATACTTAAATGGACATGGGCAATAGTAGGCAATATGTTGAATTTTATAAATAAAATCACGTAGTTTTTAGAATTTGATATGTGTTGTATTTCTTTGTGATAAGACTTTTACACATATTCCCGAATGGTATGGAAGAAACAAGTAGCCCAGAGACTTTGTAAAAAAGTAAGGGATCTTAAAGCTAGAAGGAAGCGTGGAACCCATTTCCAGTGATTTCCCCACAGTGTCCATCTGTTGGCACGAGCCAGGTTGGCTGCATATGCGTTAGTCAAGGAACTTATTATAAATCCAGGGTCCTAGTGTGATCCTCCAGCCCATCTGCCATTCTCCCACCCCCAGTTTGTAATGAGATTTAGAAATCTGTGTTTTAACAAAATCTTTCAGATTGCGAACGCTGATTTAGTCTACTTTTATTTTACAGGGAGATGGAGAGGTTAAGAGTGTAGTGGCTGGTCCTGCTGAATATGGAAGGAAAAGGATAGCCTTTTTAATAAATGGTGATGGGATGATAGGGTATTCATATAGGAACAAAACGAGATTGGATCCCTATTCCATATCGTATAGAAAAATCAACTCCAGTGAATTTTTTACCTAAATGTACAAAGCAACACTACCAAGATTTTAGTGTTTGTAGTCCTGTAGAAAATAAAATAGGGAAATACTTTTATGACTATAAAAATATAGGAAATATGAAGTTGGCTTTGGGAAAGATAGTTCTTAAGTCACAAACACCATCCATAACGTTTGACACACTTAGCAATATTGAAATTAGGAACTTATTTTCATAAAAAGGCATCACAAAGTTCTAAGAGTACAGTTGACCCTTGAACAGCGAGCAGTCTGGGGCACTGACCCCCTGTGCAGTCGAAAATCCACATATAACTTTACAGTCCCTTCATATCCACAGCTCTGCATCTATAGATTCAAACAACAGTGGATCATGTAGTGTTGCAGTATGTATTGAAAAAAATCCAAGTATAAATCGACCCACAGAGTTCAGACCGGTGTTGGTCAAGGGTCAACTGTAGATCCATAATGGGAGAACATATTGGTATCACATAAAATATCAAAGAACTTATATCTATGATATAGAAAGAACTATAAAAATCACTAAACAGACACGATTCTTAATACAACTCATTAACAAAAAGACAACCCAGTTAAAAGGCAAAGGATCTGAATAATTTTCTAAGGAAGATACGCAAATAGCCAATAGGCAAATGAAAAGATGCAAGATGTTATCAGGGAAATGCACATAAAAACCACAGTGAGCTACTGCTTCACACCCATTAGGATACTAAAATCAAATCAGATAAACCAGTATTGAGGATGTGGAGAAATTGGAACTCTCCTACACTGCTATGAAAACTGCAGTCACTTTTGGAAAACGGTCTGGCATTTCCTCAGTTAAACATAAGAGTTACCAGATGACCCAGTATTTCCATTCCTAGATATATATCCAAGAGAAACATGTTTACACAAAAACTTATGCACAAATGTTTATAGCAGAATTGTTATATTTTTAATTAATTAATTTTTCTTTTTGGCTGTGTTGGGTCTTTGTTGCTGTGCGCGGGCTTTCTCTAGTTGCAGCGAGCAGGGGCTACTCTGTTGTGGTGGGCGGGCTTCTCATTGCAGTGGCTTCTCTTGTTGTGGAGCATGGGCTCTAGCCATGCAGGCTTCAGTAGTTGTGGCACATGGGCTCTAGAGCGCAGGCTCAGTAGTTGTGGCGCACGGGTTTAGTTGCTCCATGTCATGTGGGATCTTCCCGGAGCAGGGCTCGAACCCGCGTCGCCTGCATTGGCAGGTGGATTCTTAACCACTGCGCCACCAGAGAAGTCCCAGCAGAATTATTTATAATAGCTAAGAAGTAGAAACGATCCAAATGTCCATCAGTGGATTAATGAATGGATGTACAAAATATAGAATATCCATACAATGGACTATCGTTTTTTTAATTTTATTTATGTATGTATGTATGGCTGCGTTGGGTCTTTGTTGCTGCACGTGAGCTTTCTCTAGTTGCGGTGAGCAGGGGCTACTCTTCATTGCAGTGTGCGGGCTTCTCATTGTGGTGGCTTCTCTTGTTGGGAGCACGGGCTCTTAGGCACGAGGACTTCTTAGTTGTGGCACCCGGGCTTAGTTGCTCCGCAACATGTCGGATCTTCCCGGACCAGGGCTTGAACCCATGTCCCCTGCATTGGCAGGCGGATTCTTAACCACTGTGCCACCAGGGAAGCCATATACAATGGACTATTAATTGGCCGTAAAAGGAATGAAGGACTGATACATGCTAAAGCTAGGATGAGCCTTGGAAATATTAGTGAAGAAGCCAGGCACAAGAGCCTACATAATATGTAACTCCATTCTTGTGAAAGTCCAGAATAGGAAAAGGTATAGAAACAACGTAGATTAGCATAGGGCTGGCAGGCAGGGCATGGATGGCTAGGGAGGTGATAGCTAAAGGATATGGGGTTTCTTCTTCAGATGAAAATGTTCTAAAATTGGTGATGGTTGCACATATCTGTGAATATACCTAAAAACCATTGAAGCATACACTTTAAATGGGTACACTGTACAATGTAAATTATATTTCAAACTTCTTTTTAATTTTAAAATTTTTATTGAAGTATAGTTGATTTATAATGTGTTAGTTTCTAGTATACAGCAAAGTGATTGAGTTTTATATATATATATTCTGTTTCATATTCTTTTCCATTATGGTTTATTACAGGATATTGAGTTTAGTTCCCTGTGCTATACAGTAGGGGGCTTGTTGTTTGTGTATTTTATTTTATTTTATTTTTTTACTGTACATGGGCCTCTCACTGTTGTGGCCTCTCCCCTTGCAGAGCACAGGCTCCGGATGAGCAGGCTCAGCGGCCATGGCTCACGGGCCTAGCCGCTCCGCGGCATGCGGGATCTTCCCAGATCGGGGCACGAACCCATGTCCCCTGCATCGGCAGGCGGACTCTCAACCACTGCGCCACCAGGGAAGCCCTATTTTATATACAGTAGTTTGTATCTGCTAATCCCAAACTCCTAATTTATCCCTCCCCCATCCCCTTTCCCCTTTGGTAACCGTAAGTTTGTTTTCTGTGTCTATGAGTCTGTTTCTGTTTTGTAAATAATTTCATTTGTATCATATTTTAGATTTTACATGTAAGTGATATATGATATTTGTCTTTCTCTGTCTGACTTCACTTAGTATGATAATCTCTAGGTCCATCCATATTGCTGCAAATGACATTATTTCTTTTTTATGGTTAGGTAATATTCCATTGTCTATACAACACCTTTATCCATTCATCTGTCATTGGACATTTAGGTTGTTTCCATGTCTTGGCGCTTGTAAGTAGTGCTGCTATGAACATTGGAGTGCATGTATCTTTTTGAATTATAGTTTTCTCTGGATATATGCCCAGGAGTGGGATTGCTGGATCATATGGCAACTCTATTTTTAGCTTTTTAAGGAATCTCCATACTGTTTTCCTTAATGGTTGCACCAATTTACATTCCCACCAACAGTGTAGGGAAGAGTTCCCTTTTCTCCAACAAAACTTGTTTTAAAAGAAGTTCAGGCACTTTACCCAAGAGGAAATATAAATGATCCATACACATGAAAAGGTCTTCAATCACCAGTCAGAAAAATGAAAATGAAAACTATTCTGGGTTACACCCTCCTGACTCTGCCCTCCCCATCAGATTGACAGTCTTTTAAAATGTGACAATACCAACTATTGGTGGTATTTGTTGATGTGGCACAACACTGCTGGTGAGAATAATTACCTCGTAAAGTTGAAAACAGACATATGACCCAGCAATTTTGCTCCTAGGTGCATACTGTGGAGATACGTATACACACTGTACAATGATGGTATACAAGAATATTTGTGGTAGACCCAAACTGGAAACAACCCAGCTATGAAAACAAACTATAACTACACAGAATAACATAGATGGAATCTTAAAAGCAGTAAGCAAAAGAAATGACAGACAACAAATAATACCATTTTTCTCCCAATCATATGAAGTTGAAGAATAGGTAAAATACTGTTTAATGGTGCATTCATGGGGGTGAGACGATAAAGAAAAGCAAGAACTTGACTATGTAAGTTGGGAGAGTGGTTGGCGGTGCTGACAGGGAGGGGCTTTTAGAGGGCTTCTGGGGTGCTACAGCATTCTGGTTATTGACCTGAGTGGTGGTTATGCAGGTGCTTGCTTTATGATTATTGCTAAACTCTGCAATTATGTGTTAAGCGCTTAGTTTGGTATGAGAACAGATGAAAATTTAATGCCAATAAGCCCTTTAAAATGCTCATCTTCATTTACCACGCTCTTTTTCATCGTTGATGATTTAGAGTAAGATACATCAGCTTTTCTTTTCTGGCTAGCAAATGCTTGGGTAGAAGGCAGACTTAACAGAGAAAAAATTTAAATGTGGACATTTTTATTGGTTTAACAAAATCATGTAGCTGCTTATAAGCGGAAGACTTTTTTATATAATTCAAAAAGGCAATTTTAAAATTCCAGTGAAATATTTTATCCCCTGGTTAGCTATGAGCGCGTGGTTTTAGATTGCTGTACAAAAGCATGTATAAAATGGAGATCAGCCCATGGTTTTAGTTGTTAGGGCTACGAGAAATGGAGGCGGGGAGGTGTTGATTCTAAGAAAACATGTAGTCTCTCAAGCTCTGATAAATCAGGCTGCTTTCATTTCTCTAAAAGAGACTTAATGTTTAGTTCTAAGATGTTTTTGAAAGTGAAAAAAACATAATAGACCTGTTGTTTAAGATGTTTCAGACTTAAGCTGTGCTTATTACATGAATATGCTAATGAAGCAACCAGTTTGGAATGGTAGATATAAAACAAAAGATAAACTAATTTCTGACCTGTCAAAAGACAAGTTGCGTTTTAAAACTCTAATTGCAGTGTGGCTTGGTTTTCCTTCTCCACTCAAACACGAACTTGGATAATACCAGAATAAAGCTGAATCTATAAATATTATCCAAGATTTAGAACTCAACCATACTGTTACCATGAAATCTTTTGGCCACATAACCATGTTTCTGAGAAAATACATGGCTTTTTTGCATTTTAAAAAAGTTAGCACTAAGAATCCATCCAAGATGCAATTGTTTTTGTAGTTAGATATTTTTCCTTAAAATACTCTTTTGAGGGTAAAAATTAGAACAGAAGGAAGATGTTTTAGGATATATTTAAAGAATAACTTTTTCCCTGTAAAATCTCAGTGTTCCACATACTAAGCACATCCTGTTAGACTTCATGAGTATTAAATGCATCTTCTATCCTTAGTCTTTCTGCATTTAGCTTTTTTGGGAAGTATGTTTTTACCCACAGCATATGGTATGAGCTGCTGATTCAGTGCTGAGCGGTTCTTTAAGCTTGTTAGTTATATTCTGTTGATTAAGATGGTGTGCAGAATAGTCAGAAGGAAAACCAGTGCCTGGTCTGAAATAAATTAAACCATGTTAATCAGCTTATGGGGAAGAACAAATGAGTAAAGAGAATTTTCATATACAAAGGAAATCTCTATTATTGCCGTCCTAGGGTCGGTCAGTGTGTTTGGGATAAGGAGATAGGGTGTGGCCGGGAGAGATGATGAAAGTGCCCAGAATGCTGCACATATTTTCCGACTAAAACTGGAAGTGGAGCCCAACTTAAAATAATAGTTTCCTGCCTGATGTTCTCCCCACTCTGCTTCCCTTGATAGACAGAGCCACTGCTTTCTCTTATTATTCTGCTCCAGAATTTACCTATTTGGCCAGCTTTCAGGTATCTGTGAACATTGTGGTACAGAGCCAGGGTATCCAGAGGAAGTAGTCCCTTGCAGACACTGTCTCATTGCAGGTAGCAATGCCTCCTGTTCTTTGAGGAGGAAAATGGGGAGCCCTCGCCTTGCCTTTGACACAGCAGCTTTCCCACGGTCCTGGAAGCAACAGTGTTTCCTGTGTCAGACCACATTCAGAACATGATCCAAATTCAATGTATGTTAGCATATTTTTGCCTTGGCGTGTGGTTTGTCCAAACAAGTGCCCACACACATCTTTCATCCAGCTATGTGGGGAACTCAGCAGTGGCATGAATGATACTGGATGCTGGGTGGCCTTCACTGGACCATTCCCATCCTATTTCTAGACTTGGTAAATAGAAGACCAGACTGCTGCTGCCTTTGCTTCACCTCAAAGAGATAAAATTATAAACTCCCTAAAATTGTTAAATTTAGAAGAAAGGATAATTCTGTCAGTGGACAATTTCTTATTCTAGCAAAAGACCAATGGCAGTGAATTCCTCAGTGTTCAGAATCAACCAGTAAATGAAACCATAGGGATTAACCTGTAATATCACAATATTACTATTGCATTTATTTCCTAGAATTTTGTTGACACTTATCTGTTAGAATTAGCAGTCAGTTTAATTTTATGAATAATCTTGATATGTTTTAAAACCACATTAAGTATAGTTAAATCTAATTAAGGCAATGCAACTACTTTCAGTTCAGCCACTAATCTGAAATTTTATGGTGCATTGCCCATCTAGCAAGATGTGTTTTATCAATTTTTTCTTCACATAATGATTAGGACTTCATGTTTATTATCAATTCTAATGTGATGTTTTATTGCTAAACATTGTTTGGCTCAGCCAAATCCATCATGAAAATGACTTTACACATTGAATCCTTAATATTACAAAGTAGATGCACAATTTGGCAACATTAAATACTTTGTGAATATCTGCAAATGGCAAGGTGCTGTGCTGGGCTCCTCAAAAGACTCGTCCTCTTCAGCAATACTGAAAGGTGGGTACTTCTATTACCTGCGCTTCACAGATGAGAACGTTGAGGCTCAGAGGTTGGGTAACTTGCCCCAGGCACCCAGCCAGTAAGTGGCAGAGCTGGGGCCTGAACCCCAAGCAGTGTGTCTCCAAAATCCGTACCTTTTTTCTTTCCATTTAAAGGCTTAAAATATTGTTAGGAATCTGAGATGCGCATGTGACAAATTTAATCTTTCTAAATATTATTTAGTGTCAAATGAGTGATGTCGGCAGTGCAACAGGAGTTAAGGAAGACGGGAGGTGTGGTGCAGACATTAAGAAGTACTATTTCTGTTCTCTTGTGGAAGCTGGTTCTCCTGTGGAAAGCTTCTCTCGGGGCTGTGGACACAGCAAGAGGCATCCACCTGGGGCCCTGCCGCCCATCTGGCTCATGGCAACTACATGGCTGCTCTCTGGGGCTTGATACCCCAAAGGAAACAGGAGCTAAGCAGCTGCATTCTTTCAGAAGTTCACCAGTCACCAAATGCCAACATCTGGCCAAGGGATTACATTGAAACGTTTGGACAAAGGATTATGTTTAAATGAGAAGAGAGACAGTCAGCCAGAAGCTTGCAAAATGAGGAGATGGAATTAAATGTCAACAGTGTTTGGAGCAGGACACCGCATCTGGCACACTCAGATATTCGGATCACTTAACTTGGAGGTGTTATGTATGTTCTCTCTTGAGCCAGGAAAGTTTTATCCAGCCTGTGGGGAATAACCCCGGAGGTTTTCTCCACCGCTGTGCTCTGAATTCGTGCCTAGTGAGTAAAGTGCTGAGTAAGCCTGCACAGGTCAAGATATGGGTGAGTTAAAGTGAGCAGCAATGTGGTGCGTCAGGAAGGCTGCTTGAATTGGATTAGCCCTTGCTTGGCCACTTAGCTGTGTGACTAGAAACTGCCCCTCCTTGGATTGCCCCTCTTCTGTAATTTAAGGGGCTTGGGTTGTTAGAGTTCTCAAATGCCACACCTTCAGGGCCAGGCAGGTACAGAGTACAGGGAATAGTAGGGTTAAGGTGAATGCCCTAACCTAAAAACAAATGATTCTTTCATAGGTACTATAAAAGGGCTTAAGCCTTGGTTGCAGTTAGTCTAAGCCAGCATCCAAAGAGCCACCCTGAGGTGATACCCGCTCTCCTCAAAGTGCCATGTCAGTAATCTAGCTCGTAATTCTCTAATCAGCAACAGAGCACTTTGCTGCTTTATTTTTATCATTTTTAGCTGTGATCTTAGCATCCAAGTATGTTGAGGCCTAGAAATATTCATTGATAATGCTTTTTCCTGAAACCCTTTTGGTGGCCCTTTCACTAGAATCAGACATGGAGAAAAACGGTCCAGTGAATTCCAAGCAAATAGAATGGGGGAGTCTGGTTACCTGAGAAGGGAAAGAAAGGCAAGGCGGTCAGACCAAAGTGGCACTTCCAAGCCTCTTTCAGCTCCATGAGCTTAAGTCTAGGTTTTGGGGGCAATGGGGATGAGATAAAGCAGGCTGTTGCCTTCAGAACTGGCTATGACTGAAGTAACTTTCAAGATTGAAAAATAGTAGCTTGAAGTAAGTCCGTAAAGCAACCAGGTCGAGGACGGGAATCCCCAGAAGGATGGACTCGAGGAAGAAATGGGACGAGTGGACCTGCCGTGTTTGAGTGCAGTGAGGGGAGCGTGGGGGTGAGTTAATAATAGCTGCAAAGGAAGAGCAATAAAGAAGAAAGGGGGCAGGATTATTAACTCCAGGAATATCAAAACTGTATCATGATAGTACACTGCCTATCCTAACTATGAATTTTACTCACCGAGAAGTGATTTAAGAAAAATAGTAAAACAAACTATATTTGGGATGAAGGGTGTAAGAGAATAAATCTGCCACTCTTTCTGTAAGGTAATGTCTAAAATTGTAAAATAAAGAAATAGTAGTATAAGCATGTTAAAAATATGGAGATAAATGCTAGAGGATTCTAAGCTGAAAGTGAGCAGGGCAGCATTGAGAGGGGGGACTGGTATTTTTTACTATAAACCTCATGATGCTCCAATTTGATCTTTTAAAACTATATTGCTTTGATAAAATCAATATTAAATTGAAAATGACTGTCTTATCTTAAATCAAGGACTATCTAATATTACAAAATATCTTCAAGCACCCTTACAATTGTGACTAAAGAGAATTTACTATTAAAAACAAAACATACCTAGGACTGGGGAGGCAGAGGCAGAAATGGGGAGTGACTGATAATGGTACAAGCTTTCTTTAGGGGATGATAAAAATGTTCTAAAATTAGATCATGGTAATAATTGAAGAACTCTATAAGTATGCTGAGTTGAATACACAGGCAAACTGGTATGTAAGTTTATATATCAATAAAGCTCTTAAAAATAGTAGCTTCAATAAGATGTAATAATAGCTATGTGTCTGGCACCCAGTTTATTCTCAACCTATTAGGTAAATACTATTCATTTTAGAAATGAGGAAGCTGAGGTGTAGAGAAGATAAGTGACTCGACAAAGATCATCAGACATGAGTAGATTAGGGTGGAAGTTATTTTTCTTTCATGTGAAAGAAATCTGGAGGGAGGAAGACTAGGTAAGGTGGCTCTATGAGCATCAGGGACCCTGATTCTTGAAGCTTGTGTCTCTACTGTGCTTGGCTTCTCTTCCCAAGGTCCCCTCATGGCCCAAGGTGACTGCTGGGGCTCCATCCAGTGCACCCACATTTCAGGCAGCAGGAAGGAGGAATGTGTAAGGATGCTCTTCCTAGCTTTAAGGAATCATGGACATTGTACACATTGCTTCCATTTACATCTTCTTGGCCAGAATTAAGTCATGTGTCCACACAGAGAAAGCCAGGAAATGGAGTCTTGGCTGTCCTCCCTACCTCATAGGGGGCAGTTGGACCAAACTCATTTTGAAAAGTGTGTTTTGGGAATGGCAAGGATTTGGTGCTTTGGGATGATGATGTTTCTTTCCTCTTCAGCCTACCATCTTCAAAGCCCCACCCTGTCTAAATGTTAATTTTTTACTGTTATTTAATTTGTTTTTTCTCAAAGCGTGTCTTGGCTTCTGTTCTTTCCTTCTCTTTCCCGAATAATAGCTTCTTTGGACTCCACTCTGTTCTGTAATCCTGTTTCCACTGAACTCAACTAAGCTAAAAACTCAGGACCTCAGCACAGCAGGCATGGAGTAGTTTCTTAGGAAAGACTTGTGCACAGAGCATGAGCTCCCTGGGGACTTGGGTCACTGATACCATGGAGCAGGGACTCTAATGTGGCCCCATGCAGATACTTCTCCCTCTGTGCTGTCGTGAAGGGTAGTGGAGCACTTGAACATTGGCACAGGTGGAACAAGATGACCCTCCACAGGATGCAGAGGGCGGGTGATGTGCCGATGATCTCATGGCTGGTTGGTGGCAGAGCTGTCCTGGAGGGTGAGCCTCCTGACCCTCCAGCACCTCTGACCACAGAGCTTCTCAATCAGACACTGAGTTCCAGGTGGAGCCACTTCACACAGGGTCATTAAGTAAAAGAGAAATGGATGATAAATTTTTGTGTATTCAGAAATTGTTTCTCTCCTCCCCTCCTCTTGGGATTGATTAACTTAGTTGGAAATAATGAACCTGAACTGATTTTTGAGCACCAGGTCTAAGTGGTAATTGCTATACTTGTACCTTGTTTGCAGACTTTCCAGAGACCGTAATACTTGCTAAGATGATCCTTTTCTCTCCCCTACTCTCCCAGTTTTCCCCTTGGTGTGAGAACTGACAAGCCAGAAAATAAATGAGCTGGAAAAAAGAATAGTTTCATTTTTCTCGGAGTTGTGTCCTTTTTCTAAAGGGCAGCGCTGGAAGTGCCATCTTCCTTTTGGGGAAGCCATCATGCTTCAAGGACACTCAGTGGCGGGCAGGCTCCAGGGCAGAGTGGGCATTTCAGGACCTACAGTCATTGGCCAGACTCCTTCCTTCCCACAGTCTTGCTGACGGAGGCTGTAGGGTCACCTCCAAGGGTGTTTTGAGGCCATTTCTGCTTTCTTCTGACTTTTCTCAGTAGATTTTTGTGGCTCTCTTAATGATATTGTCTCTCAGACCACTTGGAATCAACCCACATCTATCTCTTGGTTCCTCCTTATGTGAAGTCGACTCCTATTCTCAACTGGCTTCACAGGTTTTAAAGGCAGCCCTTTCTCTGAGTCTCAGGGGTTGGTGGGCAATTCTGTCTACCTAGCGAGGGACATGGAAGCATCACAATCTCCCCTGGAGCTAGTCCAATGGTGACTCCTGCCCAGATTCTGTGGTCACCAGAGGTCCCAGGTGACAACTCAGGTCACCATCCCCTGGGAGCCCTGGGGACTCGGCCTCTTACTAGCTTGAAGATGTTCTCTGTACTTCCCACCTGGGCCCTGGCAGCACAACAGCCAAGTAAGAAGAGGCCCAACCTCCTTGGCCTGAAGCTGAGTTGCTTCCTCTATACATGTAGCTTTTACTCTCTCTGGTTCCTTCCTGGAGCTTCCAGATCCCTGCCATCCCGGCCCCACATTCTCCCCAGTAGTCCAGGCAGACTGAGGCCCGAGTTCCTGGAGCACCTTCACAACTTCCAACAGTCTGATGCCAGTTCTTCCTCACCCACAAGCAATTTGATCTTCCAGCGATGCCAAGCCCAGCTGCTTCCTGATCTTTGCGAGGGCTGGCCTTTGGTCCTGGCTTTGGCCAGCCCCCCGCTTTAGCTACTTCAGTACCAGCTCCTGCACAGTTTGGGGCTCAGGCTGTGGCAGGGATCCCTTTCCCAGGAGGGCTTCATGTATTGTTGCTGTGACAGTCCTTGGATGATCAACGTTGGGAGGGTCTTCAGACAACTCTGCCAAGTTCAAATGCTGGATTTAGATATGAGGAAACCAAGGAACCAAGGCCACACAGGTGGTATGAAGTGGAATTGCCAGGAATGGAGATGGTAAGCAGCTGTGTGCCCCCAACCCAGGGTGTTGTTGCGGGGAGGCTGGACTGGACGTCCTCCACTGAGCCTTCCACAAACTCTAATCCACTTTGACAGTGAGGTGATGTCTGATGTTTTGTCTGTTCACCATCCCTTCCCTCCCCACCTTTCTTGGTGAAGCCCCTCTATGTAGTTCAAAAGGGGCTGCCAGTCACAGGGCCCATTTTCCTGGCCACAGAGGTGGGCCAATGAGCCAAGCTTCCTACTAGAGTTTATACACAGATTTGGGGAAGGAGAAGCTCTCCTTCCTCCAAGATGGTTTGGGATGTTGCTTACCCATAACTGTCTATGGGCGTGCCCCTCCCCTCCCTTCATCTTCCCTCACCCACCCAGCCATCATCACATGGAGCCCAGCAGCAGCAGGAAAAATTGAATCAACATCCAGAGAGAGGAGAGCTCTTAGATGTTGGTGGGGGAAAGGTGCAAAAGCAGGCTGACCATGTTGTTGTGGTCCCTGGGGTTTCTGAGGGCAGCTCCACCCCTGGGCTCTGAGTCACCAAGCCAACCAATTCCCTTTTGGCTAAGTTACTTTGAGTGCAGTTTCTGTTGCTGGTGACCAAAGGGTCCCTGGATGATTCATGCACAGATTTCATTCTGAGCCAGAGTGAAAACCCATGACAGCCAACTCCTAATGGGCCTCAAAAGAGACATAAGAGACTCGTGCTTCTGTGAATTATTGAGGCATCCACTGTTTAGGGCAACTCTGCTATGAGTTGTTTTGCAGCATCATGCAGACCGTAAATATGGCTTTGCATACGTGGATTTGAATAAAGTGGGGTTGTATCAGTAACATGTGACTGCACCTCTTCCTTAGGCTGTTCTAAGAGAAGAACAACCCTTTCTCCACTGTTGTATTTGCACAGCATCCAGCGTATGGCCACATTGGGCACTCATTTAGAATGAAATATATTCATGCAAAAATCTTTGCTCTGCCTCTGGACCTCAGAACCTTAACCTCATCTTCCACAGCTTTAAATTGAGGATAATAATAGAATTTATCTAATATACTTATCTACGAATAATCAGAACTTTTTTGCTTTCAGGTGAGAGAAAGCCAACCTATACCAATTTATACAAAAAGAGACATCTGGGGTCGGAGCTGCTGGGAACTGGAGCAGTGCCAGCTGGCCTCCCTCCCTCCCTCATCCCTGCCTGTCTGGGTGTTGGCCTCGTCCTCAGGTTCCTTCATGTGACGGGGAGGACATGGCCACCAGCAAACAGCAACAGGGTCATACCCTTACAGCTCTCAACCCAGAGAAAAGAGGGCCTCTCTCTTTAGGGTCCACATGTAAAGTCCCAGGAAGGATTTCAATCACCTTGATGTGAGGCAAAGGCTACCAGGGCAGCCCCCCAGAACCATGCAGCATGGGGGTGGGGCTTCTTGGAGGAAATGGGGGGCAGTACCATGATGCAAGGAAGTGAAGAAGGGGTGCTGGGCTGAAGAAAAGGGCACATGTCCACACACTTCTTTTTGGAGGCTTTCGAGGATCAGAAGGGACATGACTCGGGAAAAGCGGAGCACAGCGTCTGGCTCCTGGCGAGCCCTCAATAAGTGTCAGCTGCCGCTAACATGGCCGCTGGAGAGAGGGAGGGGAGGGGGAGGGGAGGGGAGGGGAGGGGGAGGGGAGGGGTGGGGGAAGGGGAGAAAGCGGAAGGAACAGGAACAGTGATGTGGCAGCTCCGCGCCTTGCATGGGGGTGGCCAGCTCCTGGCTGAGGGGGCGACACTGCAGCCTTCACTCCACCAGTCGCCCTGGTCTGGCCTTTATCTGCTCAGAGGGGCGTCTGGTTCTCATTACCACAAAGGCCTCTGAGGAGAAGGGGATCTCTTTGTGCTGAAGCACAATGAATGAAAGTGATTCTCAAGTCTGGTAAAGGATGCTGAACTGGGGCGTGAATTGGTGGCTGGTGGTGCAGTGAAAGGAGGAAGGGTTTCAGAAAATCATTTCCTAGGAGCCGTCAGCTACTGAGCCTGGCTTGGTTTCCAAGTAGAAGTCATCCTAAGGCCTCAGAGGTGTTAGTCAAAGATGGGGGGGGGCACCAGAGAGTGTTTGGTTGGCCTCAGCATTCGGGATCCAGGGGAAGCCTGTGCCTCCTGTTCTAGGCTGAGGGCACTCCGCTGAGTGTGGACAGCAAAGATGGGGGGCGGGGGAAGGGAACAAAAACCAATGAGCACCTGGCGTGCTCCGCGTGCGCCATGCGTCTCATTTAATCCGCACGCGAACCTGTAATCTACACAAACACGGAAGCGGAGGCTCAGGAGAGGGATGCTACTTGCCCAAGGTCACTGAGCTCACGAGAGATGGGAAGACCGTCCCCACCATGCCTCTCGCCCCGGTGAGCTGGCGCCCGGAGAGAGCACCGTCGCAAGCAAGCCTGCCGGCCGATATAAGCGAGGTGGGTGCTTTTCCTACTTACCCGCTAGTAAATGGAGATTCAGAGAGGTGAAGGGCCTTGCCCAAACTCACACGGCTGGTAAGTGCCAGAGCTGGGTCTTCTGTCTCTAAATGTGCCACCTTAAATAACCCCACTAGCCGCATCGGCAGCATTTTCTCAGCAATGTCTTTGGAGGAATCTTACGGTCGAATTCCTGGTGGGTAGTGGCCTGCAGAGATGATGGGGTGTTTCATTCATCATGTTGATGGGTCCTTGTTTCTCACTGTGGCAACAAAATTTGTAAGATTTTCCTCTTTTATCAGCTGAGAAATGCTGCCCCACGCTGTTTATCAGGCACTTTTGTAGGGAGATACTTTCCCCCTAATTCTTCCGGGGGTTGACTTAAGTTTGGGCAGAACTCAGGTGGCGAGGAGAAGTTTTTTTGTTGTTGTTGTTGACACCTTTATTGGAGTATAATTGCTTTACAGTGGTGTGTTAGTTTCTGCTTTACAACAAAGTGAATGAGTTATACATATACATATGTTCCCATATCTCTTCCCTCTTGCGTCTCCCTCCCTCCCACCCTCCCCATCCCACCCCTCTAGGTGGTCACAAACCACCGAGCTGATCTCCCTGTGCTTTGCAGCTGCTTCCCACTAGTTATCTATTTTACGTTTGGTAGTGTATATATGTCCATGCCTCTCTCTCACTTTGTCACAGCTTACCCTTCCCCCTCCCTGTGTCCTCAAGTCCATTCTCTAGTAGGTCTGCGTCCTTATTTCTGTCTTACCCCTAGGTTCTTCATGACCTTTTCTTTTTTTTTCTTCTTAGATTCCATATATATGTGTTAGCATACGGTATTTGTTTTTCTCTTTCTGACTTACTTCACTCTGTATGACAGACTCTAGGTCCATCCACCTCATTACAGATAACTCAAATTTTGTTTCTTTTTATGGCTAATATTCCATTGTATATATGTGCCACATCTTCTTTATCCATTCATCTGTTGATGGACCCTTAGGTTGCTTCCATCTCCTGGCTATTGTAAATAGAGCTGCAATGAACATTTTGGTACATGACTCTTTTTGAATTATGGTTTTCTCAGGGTATATGCCCAGTAGTGGGATGGCTGGGTCGTATGGTCTTTCTATTTGTAGTTTTTTAAGGAAGCTCCATACTGTTCTCCATAGTGGCTGTATCAATTTACGTCCCCACCAACAGTGCAAGAGTGTTCCCTTTTCTCCACACCCTCTCCAGCATTTATTGTTTCTAGATTTTTTTGATGATGGCCATTCTGACCGGTGTGAGATGATATCTCTTTGTAGTTTTGATTTGCATTTCTGTAATGATTAGTGATGTTGAGCATCCTTTCATGTGTTTGTTGGCAATCTGTATATCTTCTTTGGAGAAATGTCTAGCGGGGAGAAGTTTTTAAGGAGGTGGAGGCTGGCTGCTGGTGCTGCAAAGCCCTCACTTAATGGACTCTCTGGCAGGCTGTTGTGTAGGGAATGCCTGGCCTGAGGCAGCTGTCTTTAATGTATCCATCATCTCCTCATTTAGCTCGTGGTGGTTTCAAATTTCCTCATGGACGGTCCGATTAAAATCCTGGAAGGAATCTGGACTCTACATTGTCTTCAGTGGAGCAACTGAGAGCTGAACACAGTAAACTGAAAGCCGAGACAAAGCCAGGGCCCAGGTTAGGAAAATGAGACTCTGAGGCTTCTTCCTTGTGCAGGAGGAGAAAAATGTCCTAGTGGTGTCCATTAGAGAAGGAAATGTTTTATGAAATCAGATGTAATCCTGGCAATTGCCTTCTATTGGAGCTCGAAGAGAGGTCTGGGAATGTTTAATCTCCCAACACTTTCTCTGTACCTCCCTTAAGACACTTTTCACATTCTGCCAAGTCATTTGTATCTTGGTCTTAATATTTAATTTTCCCTTCTAGATTGTATATTACTATATCTACTTCTGTGGACAACTTGCAGTGGCTTGTACATAGAAGGTGCTCAAAAAATGATGTAATATAGATACATGGGTGGATGGGTAGATGGATGAGTAGATGAATGGGTAGATGGATGGGTAGGTGGATGGGTAGATGGGTGGAACAGTGAATGGCTGGATCAATGGATGAATGGTTGGTTGGGTAGCCCCTTATAGTCAGGTTGGCACAGGAAAAGTAGAATTTGTGGATTGATAAAGGGAGATAAGAAGGGAACTGAATGTCTGTGCTAAACACTGTGTCTGGCACTTTATAATATCATTTCACACCAATTCAAGGTAAGGTAGGTTTGTTTTTCCATTTCAAGATGTTGAAACTGATGCTAAGAGAGGTTAAGGAATTTGCTTAATGGGACCCTCATCCAGGTCAGTCTGAATAGAAAATCACACCACACTCTAGAAGTCAACCCAGCACCAAGTAGACACCAAAAGTTGATTTTTATGATGTTTTTTACTCAGAGCATTGACTCAGAAAGCATGTGGGTGCTGGATTAAAGTGGAGTAGGCTCGGGCTTGACTGAGAGTCTGCAGTAGGGGCTGAGGGAAGAGCTGCCCTCCCCCAGGCCTGGGTGACTCAAGTGTCAGCCTCAGAAGATTATTCTTCTCCTTGGTTTGAGAGGAGTCTGAGGACAGGTGTGGCCTCAACAGACCTGTCCTGGAATGCTGTGTGCTGGAACAGGTGGGGCCCAGGCCAAGGCCAGCTGACCCTGCCTATCTTGGTCCTTCTCCCCTCCCATGTCCCCCAGCCCTGCCTTCCCCCAGGCAGGCAGCAGATCACCCCTTTCTCAGTGCTTATTCCAGAGTGTAAAAGCTGAGAGCAGGTGTCACCTGAATGGACAGGCCTCAGAGGAGGAGTGAGATGAGGTCTCATTGCGGGAGCTGGGGGCTGCCCAGGAACAATGTTTGCCAGGCCTGGTGTCACTCTCAGAGGAGATGGGGCCGGCTGGGAGCCAGTGGGCAGAGTGGTTTGGGAGCCCAGCCTGTGGATTCGGTTCTGGAGACTGAATCCTTGGTGTGACAGCCCAGCATGATTGTGGTTCGACCCCAAAGCCTACCGCCACCCTGGCTGTGGGCCCGTCCCTCCCAGAAGCCCTGTCTAGGTGACCTGTGGGGTGAGGCTCCGTCAGCAGGCCCACCCTTGATGGAACCGTCTGCCACGACTGCTCTGTCTCTTTGAGGCTGGGCTTCTGAGCTTCTGACAAACCACAAAGCTGCTGGACCTTTGTGCCCTCCCACCCCCTCCCCACCCCCAGCCCCTCGTGGTACCAGTGAGGCCTATTTCTGCCTTTAGCTTTGCCATAAACAGCCCTATGCAAGGGTTCTATTGTCAGTCATCTATTTTTGTGGTAGTATAAGTGGAAATCACAGTATCTCCTTTCTCCCTGGTTATTTACACTTCAAGTCATAGTGTGGAGAAAAAGTTTCTGTCAGCAAAAGAATAGTAATCCTCCTCATTTCTATTCATAAGGCCTCCAACGGTAGACATAATTTTTCTCATATGTCATCTTTTGGGCATGGAGTATTATAACCCTGTTTTACTTGCATCCCTGTGGAGGGCTCATTTGCTTATGTGGCAGCTCTGGCAGGCCCAGGCAGTATTGACATATTTTTGTACAGGGATCAGGGGTCCCTGTGGCCTTTGGAGTTGGCAGGGGGGAAAACAGCCCCAAGATGGAGGAAAGAAATCACCCCCTCCATCCACCAGGATGTTGACAAGGTAGAGAAGAAACTCCTCGTGAGGCTGCAAAGACTTAAGGCACTTGCACTGGACCTTGGAATTCTGTGGGGAGAGGTACTTTTGGGTATGACACTGTGTAGTGCCATGTGAGTACCCTTTGATATGGATTGTCCATGGTTCCTTGAGCGAGAGAGCTATAGGAAAAAGAGCCAGCCGGGCCTGCTCTTGAGGACATTACTAGGGGCTGTAACGCTGGTAGAGAGAGAACTTCTACCTTCCAGAAGAGCTGAAAACGGGACGTGTGTGAAAGTGATACAGCGGAGTGATGTCACCAGTGGGCGTGCGAGAGGCGCATGTCAGGGTCCTTCCACGTGGAGAGTCAGGAGGTAGAAGGGATAAGGGTCACCTCTGATGGCTGCAGCAGGACAATTTTTATGGCCACCAAAGAGAACACATCAGCCCTTCAGGTCCCTGTTTGGGGAAGAGAGGGTCTTTGGGGCTGGGATCTGGTGCTGATTCTGCTGGGAGGGGCCATGAAGCCGAGCCCAGCTGTGCTTCCAGTGCTCTTCTTGCCCATTTTGGCCACTGGCCTCTGCTGGCATGACCCAGGGAGGCAGAGTCTACCTTCCAGTGAAGAACTGGGCCCAGGTGCAGGTGTGTGCAGGAAAGGGTCTACTCAGCAGGTTGGGGGTGCTCACATCTGCACGTTCTCAAGGCCTGGCCCTTAGCTGCTCTGGGGAGATAACCTCTGAGCCCTTGGAAAATCCTGCCTGATAGCAGTGTCTTTGCACACCTGGAAACTCGAGCCACGCTACATAGTTTACACTAACAGTGTGATTCATGGTGATCACCTGGGCCCTGGGCAGTGCTGTGTTGGTTTGCTCTCTGGAGGGGCTGAAGGCTGAGTAGCTAAGGTCAGTCTGTGGGTGCTCCCTGCCTGCGTGACTGACCCTCATGAAAACCCTGGACACCAAGTCTCAGGTGAGCAGCCCTTGCTGGCAAATACTTCGTACATGTTGTCACACATCGTTACTGAGAGAATTAAGTGCTGTTCATGTGGTTCTGCTGGGAGAGGATGCCTGGGTGCTGATGCACCTGGTTTCTCCTGGATTCTTGCTGATTTTAATCTGTATCCTTTCACTGTAATAACCCACAGCTGTGAGTAGAGTAGCTTGTCTGAGTTCTGTGAGTCCTTCTAGTGAATCATTGGACCTGAGGGTGGTCTTGGGGACCCCTGACAAAAGGAGCCAGGGTCTGAGCCTCATGTTTGTTTCCAAAGTCCTACAGCAGGTGGTCTTGCCAATTTTCAGCACCAAGATGCTGGTGGGGGAGCATTGTTTTTTCTTCAAATGGTACCATTGGTGAAACTGGGGAAGAGATGCCTGAAATCTCAACCCAGAGGCAGCTGCTGACTTGCCTGGGGGTTGCACCTTTTCTTGAATGTCTCAGGTGGTGTGCCGGTCAATTCATTTTCAGTGACCAGCAAGTAAGCACTGGTGGGGACTGGGCCCTGACATGGGCACTGGGGCAGATGGGATCGGGGGTTGATGATGGAGAAATGGGGAGTAAAGAGATTTTATATTTAACAGTTGTGCTGTTTCCAAGCTATGTCTCTTTTTATTTTCACAAAATCCCTAAGAGATATGGGCTAACATTTTAAACTCCACTTTATGGTTGAGAAAAGCAATTCCCAACAAGGCTGTGACTTGTCTAAGTAAACAGTAAAAGGGGGGACAATTTGGCCTTGTTCTAGGGGGAGATCATGAGCTCCTGGAGCAGGTGGGGACATACACTCAACCTTGATGAGAACAGCTATAGATGAGCAAGTGTGTACCGGTCAGGATAAGCAATGCGAAGCCGCAGTAACAAACAATCCCCACATTTCAGTGGCTTGACATTTCAGAGGTGTATTTCTTGTTCATACAAAGTCTACTGTGGATCTGGATGACTCTCCGGGCAACTGTCTGGGGGACTCTCCAGGTGGGCTGGGGTCACCTGGGGTTAGACCTTGAAGGCCTTGAAGTGATAAATGTTAGAAGAGAGGGAACCTGTAAGCAGCGGAGGAGAGCATCCCCTTGGGGGTATGGGTCAAGGCCATGTTCTCCCTAGCTATGGCTTGACGTCATGGAAAAAACAGAGGCTTTCTGCCAGAGGTGCCAACAGATGTGCTTCTGGTCCAGGCTTTTCCCACATACAACCAAGAGACTCTGGCCAAGTCACTTTTCTCCACGTAGGCTCCTCATCTGTAACACAGGAGGGTCAGACTAAACCATGGTGGGCTATGCAGGCATCTGTAATTTGGGAGGATTTCTTGGATCTCCCGTCCCGAAGAGAGGTGGCCAACCCAGGCTGGAATCTGGCCTCGTCCGCAAGCTGCTTGCCTGTGTGGCTCTAAGCAGTTTCCCCAGTGTACAGTGGGTGAGCTGGAGCAGGCAATAAGATGGCAGTGATGCTCGTCTTGCTCGTTCTGTGGTCAGATCGCTTATTTCACCACTGCCTCTAAGGGGGCCCTGAAATTGGTGGCAAATCTCTCTGGAGTTTCTGCAGCAGGAGTGAAGCTCTTCCATTGTATCAATGATGGAGCAGCAGGTGTGAAACCAGCCTGGAGTCCACATGCGGTCCCCACAGTCATGGTGCAGATAGGATGGGGCACTCACTGCGTGAGGCTGTGGGAGGAGGGAGGGGGTCTTGCTGCCTTCAGGAAAAGGGGTTGAGGGGGACTGTAACATCCAGGAGAAGGCTGCACCCTAAGACATCTCCAGGCCAGAAAGCTTGACTCTGCCTTCAGCATTTTGCATCATTTTCATTAACTTGTTTAGGATGAATAAAATTGCGATAGTAATAATTTTTCCCCTTTCTATTATTTTGATTTTTAACCAATGAAAAAGAAAATTCCTTGTTAGGGAGAGTGGGGTGAGAATTGGAGGGCTGGGGAGGGGCGGACCTTCCAAGTTTCTGGAACAGAGATGCTCCTGGCTTTCCAGCCAGGAGGAATCGCCCTCCTGCCGCCCTCTTGCCCCAGGCTCTGGGTGCTCAGAAGAGAATCTGGGGAAGTTGGAACATGGAAGAGAGAGACAGATTGAGAGATTCCTGCGAATGTTGGGGTGTTTGGTTAATAGAATTAGAAGCTGGGCTGGCAGAGACACTGTCACATAAACATTAAGTCAACACAGGAGACTGAGCATTTGTTAGAAATGTAATGGGATGGCTGGAATTTTTTTTTTTTTCTTTTTTTTGCGGTACGCGGGCCTCTCACTGTTGTGGCCTTTCCCGTTGCGGAGCACAGGCTCCGGACGCGCAGGATCAGCGGCCATGGCTCACGGGCCCAGTCGCTCCGCGGCATGTGGGATCTTCCCAGACCGGGGCATGAACCTGTGTCCCCTGCATCGGCAGGCGGACTCTCAACCACTGCGCCACCAGGGAAGCCACCTGGAAATTTGTTTTTTAAGGGAAGGAGTGTTAGGGCTTCTATTCAGTTTCAGTTCTATGAAGCCTGAGTCAGCAAGGTTGATCCATGATGCCCTCAAATGGCCTTTTCTGTGGCCTTTGTCGGATCAGTAGAGCTCCCATCTCCATATGCCAGGAGCCAGGGCTTTTCCCTCCCTCTGCTCCATCAGAAACTGGTCTCAGGAGAGGCTCCATTGTCAGTCATGTACACTTTAGTGTGAAATGTTATTGTACTCACTCTCCCAGAGCGAGTCTGCATTCCAAGACTGAACTTTCCTATGAAAGTGACTATCGCTGTAAAAGGCATTTCAGCCCTCAGAACACAGGGAAGGAGTTAATTTGGGGTAAAGAGACAGTGTTAGCCCAAATTTTTTTGGTTGCAGGGTAACCTAACTCAGCCCACAGGCAAAGGGGGAAGTTACAGGTTTTCACTGGTAAAGAAAGGCTGAGGAGGCTCCCAGATTTGAAGGAAGAACTGCAGGCACTAGGCCTCAGGGAGCACAGCTGGGCTCAGGCAGGCGGCTAGGCCAGCCTCTGCTTCCTCTGCATGGTGGCTTCCCTCTCCTCCTGTAGGCAGACCCTACACCAGGGTGGAGATAGCACCACCCTGTGGGTGTGTCTCTCCTGAGAGTTGGTCCTGAGAGCCCAACCTAGAGTCTTTTCAGCTTTCCCAGTGATGGGCCATTTAACAGCCCAGGTTAAATTAAAAAATGAATCCCATCAGAGACCAAAAGTAGAGTGCTGAGTGAAAAAGTTTTCTGCCAAGCAGGAAATCTGATCCAGGACAGGGTCTAGGAAGGCCATTAAGGCCATTTCGATGAGGATCTTTTTTTTTTTTCCCCCTAGCCACGCCCTGCAGCTTGTGGGATCTTAGTTCCCCAACCAGGGATCGAACCTGGGCCTACAGCAGTGAAAGCACCGAGTCTTAACCACTGGACCACCAGGGAATTCCCTGGATGAGGTTCTTGAGGAGGAGAATTGGTGTAGGTCTTTTAAAACCAGAAGACTGCTGTAATGCACAGCATGGTGACTACAGTTAATAATACTATATTTCATAGCGGAAAGTTGCTAAGAGAGTAGATCTTAAAAGTTCTCATCACAAGAAAAAAAATCTTGTAACTTTGTATGCTGACAGCTGGTAATGAGAATTATCGTGGTGATCATTTTGCAGCGTATCCAAAATCAAATTATTATGTTATACACCTGAAATTAATATAATGTTATATGTCAATTATACCTCAGTTGAAAAAAAAAGGCTGCAAATTCCCTCTCTGTCCCATAGTAGGAAAGCAAAATCTCTGAGTGATATTGGCTGGATTTGTTGGCTGTGTAAGCATTTGGGGAATGGTGGTGGCCTGTTGTGTACGAGTAGTGCCTGTCTCAGGATTATGGTGTCCAGATGTCTCTCCTAAGCACCTAAGACCCTGCCCGGGGACTGTGGCATCAGTGCCCTGTGACATGCCTGAGTCGTAGTATGTAACTCTGTCAGGTTGTCAGTGTCAGTGGGCTGAATGGCCAGGTCAGTGTTTATCACCTACAATAAATTTTTTTCTGCTTAAACCAGCTGAACTGAATTCTGTTGTATTAACTTTACCCTGACTGGTGTACTAGGCCTAACTTGTATTCCAGGAGAAGAAAGGGCCACTCTATCACCTCCAGTCCTTGTAAGGCCAGGGAGCTGCTTGCCTGGCCGGGGCATGTGCCCTTCCTTAGACCAATGATTGTGTCTTTAAGGATGTGGGACCATGATTGATCCAGCCTAGAGGGGAGGGTGGCAGGGGCCGTAGGTGGTCTTACTGCACACCATCCCAGTCCCCTTGCCCTTGCTGTCCTCCTGTATAGAGGATTGAAAGCAAAATGCACCATCTCCTAGCCTCCCCTGTAGGTAGTGGTGACCATGGGACATTCTTCTGATTAATAAGATGCCAGCAGAAGGTCCCTACGGAAGCCTGGGAAAAGGCTCACTGGGAATTCTCCCTTCCTACTTCTTGCTGCTGGTAACATGGATGTGAGACTTGGAGGTGTAGCTACTGAAGTCACAAGCATGAGGACCAAAGCCAGCATGCTAAGGACCCCAGGGCAGAAGAGAGGAGGAGCTAGCTGTACGGCGGGCATCACCGAGACACGCACCACCCCACACCACCTGCCTCCAGACTTCTGGTTATCGTCATCAAATAAACCCCTGTTGGGCTTCCCTGGTGGCACAGTGGTTAAGAATCCGCCTGCCAATGCAGGGGACACGGGTTCGAGCCCTGGTCCGAGAAGATCCCACATGCCATGGAGCAACTAAACCTGTGCGCCACAACTACTGAGCCTGCACTCTAGAGCCCTCGTGCCACAACTACTGCAGCCCATGTGCCTAGAGCCCGTGCTCTGCAAGAAGAGAAGCCACTGCAATGAGAAGCCCACGCACCGCAACAAAGAGTAGCCCCCGCTCGCCGCAACTAGAGAAAGCCCGCGCGCAGCAATGAAGACCCAGCACAGCCACACACAAAAAAGCCCTGTTTCTGCTTCTTTAATCTACTCTCTGTTGGGCTGTCTGTTAATTGCAGCTGAATGCATTGGTAACTAACACAGGAGACACCCTGTGATCCACAGGCCCGCTAGACCACAGGGAGATGGGCTGGAGTTTTTCGCAAAGGATAGAGCGACAGGGATACTGTTCCCATAAGAAGGAAACAGAAGAGCATCCTGGGCAGACAAAGGCAAAGGCTCTAGGATCTACCTTGACAGGCCTTCTCAGCACACCTAAAGTCTCACCTGCAGACAGCTATGATCCCAACTACGAACATGCCCCACAATCATGGTTTGTGCCTACTGAGTGCAACTCAGCAGTACTGCAACCTGGGTGTGAGAGGGTCTTTAAGAACTTGATCTGGAGCAATTTTAGGTGGAGGAACGAAAAGGATGGGGTGTGGGTAGAAGAGGTCTCTAAACCCTGGTGCTAACTGGCTGCTGAAATTTTGATAAATGAAGAATGTATCTTATTCTTTGCCAGGTGGAAAGTAGGTGAGGAATGGGGAGCCACAGGACTAGAGCTGGGGTGAAGTACAGAGCCACCCAGTGCTGGGCATGGGGCCCATCCCCAGGCCCTGGCTGTACCTCCTTCTGTGGTCACCCAGCACCATGTCATAGCTCCTCGACCACAGTGGGCGGGATTCGTGTCTTATTGACTGTAACTGCTATAGGGCTCAGCACAAAGCATACACGCAATAGGTGCTCATATGTGTTTGTTGAATGAATGAACACATGACCAGGCAGATGGGCTGGACAGAGCTGTGGGCCAAGCAGGAAGGCCATCTGGCTTCTGCTGGAGATTGGCTAGTGAATTGCTGTGTGACCTTCTCCTTGCTGGGCCTCATTTTCCTCCATCTGCGGAATCAAGCAAATGCTCCTTTTTTGTTCCCTCTCTGCCAGAACATTCCTCAATGAATGTTCAGATCAAAGGGAACAGCTCTATGAAGTTTTGCTTCATGTCTTACTTGCAGCAATTCCTGGAACTAGGCTTTTAATAGAAATGTTTGTGTGCCCGTGCATACACATATGTATTTGGACCAAGGGCTCTCATGTGTGAGGACATGCATCCCGAAGAAATCTACCCATAGCCCCAACGTCTGTGGGGGCTGTGGTGGGAGAGGCTCCCATTTTACCAATGTGGATGTCACCCACAGTGGTATAAAGTCCTAAAGGAGGCCTCAAGGGGTAACCAAGGGGTGGGGGAGGGGTGGGCGCCCCATGGTGTACAGCAGCAGGAGGGCTTTCCATAGGGACAACGGAGAAGAGGCCACTTGGAGGTGGAGGAGGGCCTGGTGGTTGGGAAAGAGCCTCCACTTCAACTTCCGCCAGACCCGGCCGCAGAGCCCCCATGGGGTTCAAGCTTTCTGATTGCAGAGCTCCTCTAGAGCAGCACTGCAGCACAGACCTCACTGCGGTGAAAGAAATATTCTGCGTCTGTGCTGGCCAATATGGTAGCCATTAGCCACATGTGGCTCCTGAGCACTTGAAGTGTGGTTAATGCAGCTGCAGAGCTGAATTTTTAATTCCATTTAATTTAAATTCATTTAAAATTAAAGAACTGTGCGTGGCTGGTAGCTACTGCATCGGACAGCACAGCTGTAGAGAATGGTACAAATGAAAACCAGGACCCGGCGCTGGCGGAGGTTCTTACAAGGTTGTGGGTGTGCTGGAGCCGCAGCTTTCAGCAGGAAGCTGGCCAGTCCTCAGGGGGCACAGTTCCTTCCCTCCTGCATCCAGATGGCTGGTCCTGCTCAGCCCAGTCCATGGGCAAAGAAGAACAGGGACAAATTGTTGAAGCTGGGTTGGGCATATGGCTGAGGTTAGCTAACGGTGGTTCTTGATGAGAATCCCTGTGGTACTCTCACATTTCTCCTCCCAAACCTCAGAGTTACAGAGCTGAGAGGCCAGCCCCTCATTTTGCTGACATGGAAAAGGAACCCTAGGGAGGGGAGGAGATCTGCTCACAATTGGCCAGATAGGCAGAAGCCAGAGAGGCAGAAGTGAGCTCTCATCACCTGGCGTTCATTGCCTTATGGTTAAACCTTTCTTTAGCGGTTCCACCAGCATCCCTTCTGTGAACATTTCCCTCAGAATGGAGTAGGAAGCGGCCTTGAAAGTAGTTTTCTTTGCCGGGACTCTACTTCTTCCAGTCAAGAAAGCACTGTGCAGGCTCCAGGCCCACAGGACTGCACACAGTTCCCCTCTCTGTCTTCTCACATAGGACCCCTTCTGCCTGGGACACCTGTGCCCCGCTGCAGCTGGCTCACCGTGGCCCCTCTCGGGCTCAGCTTGGACAGCCTGCCTCTGAGAGCCTCCCCTGACTGCCTGGCAGGCTGGCTGCCTCTCTGTGGGTGCCCCTGGCAGCCCAAATTGCCTGCGGACGTGAAGCACTCATCCTTCAGAACTGCGGGGCCCTGTCCGCTGTCAGCTTCCCACAAGCCTGGAGTAAGGGCTGTACTGTCTTTCTCACTTTGTCTCTCCAGCCCCTAACATGGCAGGGGGGTCCTGGCCCCAAACTAAACAAATTACTTATCCCCTCTGACCCAGGACAAAATGAAGGGAAAGTACCAAATTCCCAAGGTTGGTAGGAGATTAAGTGAGAAAAAATATGCAAATCTCTTGTCCAAGTAAATGTAAGTTTTTTTTTTTTTCTTATCAGGAAAACAGAAAACTGACCAACTGACCATAAAAGGGAGAGGGTTGGCAATCCATCCAGGCTGGCTGGCTGGGGGTCTAAAATGTCATAGGAATCATAGGCCTTAGAGCTTGAAAGGACGGTAAGGACCACTTCATGCAGCTAAAACACCCACCTGAATTGATTACACAGCTGGGGCACGAGACCCAAAGAGAGAGGAAGACTGGTGGGTGAGCAGAGCCCAGGCCTGTCCACTGCCACAGCTGGCTTGTGGGTCTCAGCTGGAAGCAGGGTAAGAGAAAGGCCTCTTTCCAGAAACACCACAGGCTAGAGGTTTTCAAACTGCTGGGTATAATTCCTAGGCAGATCAGGAAATCAATTTGATAGCTTTGACCAGCACTGAAGCAAAACCAAACCAAAAAACCAGAATGGAAAATAGTACGCTGTGTATCACTGCAGCTGTATGAAATCTTTGGGGCTGGGGGGAGCCAGAGAGTGATTTTGCAGATTGAGGCAGGCAGGGCCTGCACTTGAGTGACCTGTCAATTACTTCTCATCTCTAGGGCAAACTGAAGGAAAAAGATGACCTGGGGAGGGGGCTGTGGAGGAGAGAGGAAGTCTCAGTGGAGTTTGGCGATGGTGATTAAAGAGGTGCCAAAAAGGAGAGGGTTGCAAAGGCATCGTGGGCGGAAGCCATCATCTAGCTGCAGCCTTCTCCCCCAGCTGGCACCACAGAAAGGACCCCCTGCAGAAGCAATAGGGGCTGCCTGGTCTCTTATCATGAAATGCCTCTATAACAGTGATACTGTATTTGTGGAGCATTTACACTTTTTGGAGTTCCCAGCCTCCTGCGAGGTGATGGTGAGGTGCGGGGGGGCGTGCGGGGTGGGGGGAGATGAGATCATTCTCCCATTTTAGAGATGGGGAAACTGAGGATCTGATGAAGCTGACTGCCAGATGCGGAGCTAGAATCCAGACCTCCTAGCTTCTGAATACGTGCCCTTTCCACACCACAGTGTGAGTGCTCAGTGTTTAGAGTGTACGTTTCAGAACCTGGTTGCCCTTTAATTAATTAATTTATTATTATTTTTTTGGCTGCGCCGCGAGGCATGCGGGATCTTAGTTCCCCGACCAGGGATCAAACCCATGTCCCCTGCAGTGGAAATGCAGAGTCTTAACCACGGGACCGCCAGGGAAGTCCCCCTGGTTGCCCTTTAGAATCACCTGGGCAGCTGCCAAAAAATTCCATTGCCTGCCCGCTCCCCTCACTGAAATTGAAATCAGAATCGGGGAGTGGGAGCGGGGCCAGGGCATCAGTATCTTTCAAAGCTCCTTTCATAGAATCTAGTTCACAGCCAGGCTTGGAAACCATGGCCACAGTTGGGGTCATTTCCCCCAGTGCTGAGTTCCTCATGCCCCTACCTTCTTTCCAGCCCTGGCCGTCAGAATCTGCCTTGGCCCAGTCTGGCCAGGCTGCCTGCAAGGTCCATTGGTGCCCTTAGCTCAGATGGATTTCACTGTTGTTTTGTAAAGTAACTCCCCTGGGACGCTGCCACCCTGGCCCGATCCTCATCCTCGGAGCTGACATCTCTTGGGGCCCCGCCGAGAGGAGGTGTGATTAGGGAGATGGGGAGGCAGACGGCTTTGACAGACGAAAAGCAAACAGCTCAAAGGGGTGGCAGGCTGCATTTTATTCATCGTTAATTTAATAAACACCCCTCAAGCCCTCTCTTGGAGTGTTGCTCGGAAAAATAAATGTATTGTCTAAGAAACCCTGCAGGCTTGCCCCGCATGCTCTAACCCCCTCCTGAGAGAATGGGTAGCATAGAAAATGATTTATAAAGCAAGGGGGAAAGCTTCCCTAGGGAGGAGGTGGGGGGAAGCTGACAGAAAGGGGAAGGGGGTCTTGGGCCAGGTCGGTGCAGAAAGCTCACCGCTTCAGTGATGAGACCGGCTGGGTTCGGTACCTGCAGGTGTCAGAGCTGCTCCAGGGACGAGAGTCCGGGCCCTGAGTCCATGCCAGTGAGCCCGTCCTGGGGTTCAGGAGTGGTGTCAGCAGCCCTCCCCTGCCCCAGAGTGGAGCCTTTGGTGGCACCAACCAGCACATTTTATAACAACTGTTCCAGCAAAAAAACGGGCCCCAGCCAGTGCCTCTTCTGGACTCAGAAGTGCCTCAAGCAGTCTGTCTGAATGTGCTTTCCAGACAGTGTGCGTGTGGAATTGTGCTTTTTGTTTGTGAAGAATGTAAAAAGTTACAGTAAGGTGGAGCCGCCTGGCCCATGGCTCCTGTGGTCTCCGCCTCTGTGCGCTGCCGTGGCCAGGAGGGCTCGGGCGCCCCTCACCCAGGGCGCAGGAAGAGGGATCTGCCAGGAGGCCTGTCTGAGAGGCGGAGGAGCCTGTGTACATTCAGCAGCTGTTTTCCAGGGTTTGGCTTGGGTTTGGCCGCTGGCGTCTGTGTAAAACACAGATACGTGCAAAGTGTCCATGAAACTCCCCCAAGACAGGGAGGAATTTTCCAGGCCCCTGCAGATCTCCAGGGAGTTAAAAATGCAAAATCCTTCTCCTTAAAGTGGCCCAGACCAGGATTTTTTTTTCCGTGGGGAAAGGGGCTAGTAGCTCTTTATAAGGCTGACGTGTGTGTGTGTGTTGTGTGTGTACACACATGTGTGCATGATGCTGTGATGTGTGACACTCCTGGCAAAGCCCAGGACTTCGTGGCATTTTCCACAAGCTGAAGGCCTGAGGCTGCCTGAGCCTTCCGACTCCTTCGCCAGGCCCGGAGGTGCTGGCTTCAGTCAGAGGACACAGGGCCCTGGCCACCTGGCCTTCTTAGAGAGCAAGGGCACCAAGGGCAGCTCCTCCTTCCCTGCCTGCTCAGCTCTGAGAAGGCCCGGCTGCAGTCTAAGATCCTGGCCTCTGTGTGGCCACAGCCGAGTGACAAGAGCCCATGCTGATGGGCTGCCTTTACGGGAGCCCCAGAGCCCCAGCACAAGAGGGGTGAGTGTGGGCCTCAGGTTAGGAAGCAACTCGTGGAGCCTGGGGACGTTGTGATTACAGTGAGCTACCAGCTGTGGGTCAGACTGGAGACCCCTGCCTGGTGGGAGAGGCCACAGCATCTAAGAGGAAGGAGCCCTTTCTTAGCCTGAGGTTCAGAAGAATCTACACTAAAGAAAGGGGTCCCTATCAATGTCTATAATCCTGAAACGATGGGAGGACCCCATCCCAGCTTGTCAAGCAGGTCTGGTTCTCTATGCTCGCCCTCAAGCAGGATGTCAAACAAGCCCTTTAGGCACGGGTCTAGGCTCCAACAAACCCCCTGACCTTGAGAGCCCGGCTTTTCCCAGCAGCCCCTGGCATCTGGGGGACTGAGCCCTTTGGCCTGAGGTAAAGGACAATGATGATTGAAAAGGGCGGCGGTAGGGGGGAACCAGGGGAACATGGACAAAAACACGTGCATACCACTGAGTCCTGAGCTACCATTGTACACTAGAAGACTGGTGTTTCTCTGGGAGGTTGCTGAGCAGGAAGGGTCCCTTTCCTAGCTCCCTTGAACCATGCTTTCGATTCCTTCAGCAGCGTGCTCAAGCTGCCTGCAATTGCCTCCTTCCAAAGCCAAAGCATAGGAAAAGAAGTGAAAACAGCTAAGGCTGCAGCATGAGCAACTCAGAATAGACTTTAGGAAGCAGAGGTGACAGAGAAGACTGCCAAAGAAGGTTATGAGCTTTCCTTCTCCGGAGGCAGGTCCTGTTCCCGCCTGTGGGGATGGGATTCTTTGCCGTCCTGCGTGCTGGTCAGCAGATTGCCCGGATGCCTTTTTGGCCTGTCTAGCTCAAGGAGCCATGATGACTGTGTCTTAAGCCTCCTGTTCTCTTCCTGGGGCTCACTTTCTCTGAGCTGGCTGCTATTTTGCCTGCTATTAAGTCCTCATGATCTAGATGTCTCTGTCAATGGGGATGTCCCCTCTGGATAGCTCAGATCCCCAAATTATTTCCTGTTGCCTAGGTGACACCTCTAACTGGATGCCTTTTAATCTTTCCTTCTTTTAAAGGGATAAACCTGAAACTTTATTTCTAGGTCCTGTTAGAGGACTCTGCCCTAAACAATGCATGCCTCTCTGAGCACAGTGTGACCGCAGCCATTGCTCAGATGGGGGAAGGGTGGCAGTGTTGGGGAGGCTCACGGAGCTGGCCTGGGGCTGACGTCACAGTGCATCCTGGAAGCGTGGCTCTCTGGAAGCCTACCCTTCAGGAACTGGCAACACTGACTTCTGGCCAGCTCCTCCTCACTGGCTTCACCCCCAGCTTACAGTCTGTGTTTAAAAACCAATCCAAATTAGAAATTATCCCTCACCCCCCAGAAAAGAAATTACCCAAAGTAGCTGGAGAGTTACTCAGATCTTAACTTGTTTCTTCCTTCCTGCCATGAACTGGAAGGGGCGACGGGAGGCTGACATTCGAGTATGACTCTTCATGCTGTGTGTGTGTGTGTGTGTGTGTGTGTGTGTGCGCGTGTGTGTGTGTGTGTGTGTGCGCGCGCGCGCGCGTGTGTGTGTGTGTGTGTGTGTGTGCGTGCGCGCGTGTGTGTGTGTGTGTGTGTGTGCGCGCGCGCGCGTGTGTGTGTGTGTGTGTGTGTTTGAGTGTTCTAGGCACATATGCTTCCTTCACTGCCAGGGAGGGAGATTTTACAGCTTTTGATGCCTCTCAGGCAGACGGTCTGAGGAGTCCTGGTGCTTTCCTAAGACTTCCTGTCAGAAGCTGTATATATATACTGGTGGGTCACACTGTGTCTGACTAGACTCTGGTATTTATCCTTGGGATCGTCATCTTTTTGGATGAGAAAAAATGGGCCAAAAGAGTATTGTTCCTTTACAGTCCAAGACCCCCATCTCTTCAATGAAGGCTGGGTATCTGGCCTTCCTCCAGGTCAGTGACCTCCTATGAGGTAGAGGGTGAGTCCGGGAAAAACTGTCCTTCACCTTGAGGATCATCCAGAGCAAAACTTTAATCCTAAAATTGCTTCCATCCACCAGCTCTCTCCCTCCTGCCTTCCTCCACCTCCAATACAGACTGTGTGTGTGGAAAAAACACATTCCCTTGAATATTAGTGGGGGCCAAACAGGGTGTAGAATGGGATGTGTCCCAAACACATCATGGGCTCTGGAGTCAAATTCTCTGACACTTGCAGGATGACTGCTTTGGTTCCTGGTGCTGCAGGCCCTGGTGCCCACCAGTGTAGCTGGCAGAGCCCTGATATAGAGGAGGGGCAGCTGGAGGGGGTACTGCATTCTGCACCCTCGGGCTCTCTAAAAGGGAAAAAAAGATAAGAAAAAATCCACACCAACAACGAAAAATCTTGTCTCAGAAGACTCAGACAATCCTGGTTAATAACGAAAAGCATTCCCGTGGATGATGCTGGTGAAAGGAAGGAGCATTGAGGGGATTCAGAGATGTGCCCTGAGCCTCAGAGATCAGCCAGCTGAAGCGGAGCTGGGCTCCTGCAGCCTGAGTGCTCCCGGCCCTGCAGGCCACTCCAGGCTTTCCCTCTTTAGAAGGAGTTGCCCTGTGCGCTGTGCTAAGTGGACTAACTCCAGGCTGAGAAAGGCCTGCTAAGCCCCTTACCACTGCAATTCCCAAATCTCTGGGAAATGCCAGAGTCCGCAAGTTGGTGCTATGTTCCATCGCATTGCATAATACTACGCCATTCTCTGTGTGTAGCGGCTGTACTATATATATACATCAGGAGGCAACATATGGCTCTCCCCATCCCCACCTGTCATAACTGTGACTATATCACTTCTGACGACCAGAAGGAAGCTGCTGGGCTGGGCCAGGATTCTAAATGCTGCGGAGGTAATTCAGAGCCATGAAAGTTGCACCATATGCTTTGGGGTTGCCAGCTGCTTACGTGCATCGAGACGGGGTTTAGTGCCAGTCTGCAAAACCCAGGGGTGGCACTCTTCTCACTGCCGTGTGCACCGGGCGAGGGTCTGGGGTGCCACTTTTTCTCTCCCCGGAGGAGAATCTGCTGGGGACCACAGTTCTCCAAGAGGGAGCCCATAAGGAAAACAGGCTCCCCCAAAACCTGCCCTTGATAACATCGGGCCTGGCCAAATAGTATTTCTTTAAAAAAAATTTTTTTTTTGGTTTCATTTTATTGGATAAAGGTTAAGAAAGCGCCAGCGTCTGAGAGAAGGAAAGCAAACGCCGCCCGGCTGCACCCCAGCCTGGTGAGGGTCCGTGGCGCGGCGAGGCACGCGTCTACCTGGAGGCGCTGGTCTCGGCCAGGCGGTTGTTCATGATGCCCAGCGCGCCCACGCCGCCCGAGAAGCCGTTCTGGCGCGTGTTGACGCACACGCTGCGCGGGTAGCCGTTGGCCGTCTCGGACAGCTGCTTCTGCAGCAGCGCCAGCGACACCTTGTTGGAGGCCGTGAGGTCGCGCATGGAGATGAGCTCGCCCGACAGGCGGCGGCCCTCGGCGTCGCTGTCGCGGGCCGCCGGGTCGGCGCCGAGCGCGGCCAGGCGGCGGCGCAGCCGGGAGCCCGGGGTGATGGCGTTGCGCCGGGCCAGGGGCGCGCCGGGCGCCGGGCAGCAGCGCGCGCAGCAGCGGCAGCTCAGCTTGCGCAGCATCCAGTTGAGCACCTGCTTGATGAGGATGGAGATGACGTTGAAGAGCGAGTAGATGCAGCACACGCCGAGCAGGATGAAGAGGAAGTTGCCCAGGCGGTAGAGCCCCTGGTTCCGGTAGGCGGCGTGCTGGCTGCTCACCAGGTCCCCGAAGCCGATGGTGCTGAAGGTGACGAAGCAGAAGTAGAGCGAGTCCACGTAGTCCCAGCCCTCCACGCTGGTGTACATGGCCGAGGCGCAGCAAGCCAGCAGCACGGCGAACAGACCCAGGATCAGCAGCACGTGGTACACCGAGGGCTTCCAGCCAGCCAGGCAGTCGGCTTCCGAGAGCGCTGAGCCGCGGCGGAAGGTGGCGGGCAGCAGGCCGCTGCGGCGCAGCTGGCGCTCCCGGCAGGCGCGCATGATGAAGGCCAGCAGCGAGATGATGCGCTCCAGGAAGAGGTTGAAGAACAGGATGGTGCCGGCACAGCCGAACAGCCCGTAGGCGATGAGGAAGGCCTTCCCGCCCACCGTTGCGGGGGTGGTCATGCCGAAACCTGTGGAGACCAGAGCAGGGGTCAGCGAGGTCCTGGCTGAGCAGGTGGTCCCCACCCTGCGCGGGGCAGGCATCTGCAGGTGCTGACATGGCTCCTATGCTGAGTGGTATCGCTCAAGTGGTATTTAGACATTTCTCTTTGGTGGCACTAGATATGGTTCCTAATCTGGGCAACCCCTAAACTGATGGAGGAGACATGGCCCCTCGTCTGGGGGGGGAATCTATAAATCAATATGGGTGAGGCAAGATGGTCACTAGGAGGGACCCATCAGGACACACAAAACAGAAACCACTGCACAGATGCAAACTACTGTGATGCCCACAAACCGAACAAGTGTCACCTGGTCTCCTATCCCTCAAATTGTTTTTTTAATGTACCAGTGGCACACCTGGGCCTTGTTAGGACAGACTTCCATAAAGGCTTCATTTTATGGGATTGCTGGGGACCAGGTAGGGTGTGTTCAGTCCAGGTAGCTATATTTGATGGTCTCTGAAAAGGGGTTTATGAAACTGACAAATGGATTGTTTGAGAATGAGTCCACAACCTTCAGAGAGTAAGTGTGGCTCTGCCATTGGACATCAGCTCCTTCTCACCCAAGGACAACCATCACCCTTGCTCACACGTGTAGCCAAGGGAAAGGTTTTGGCCCTGCTGGGTCCTGTGCTGCCGTGTGTCTGGAGTGGCTTTTATCCTGAGAGGTCTGCTCTGTGCCAGGGCAGCTGCTCAGTGCTTTGACTCTTGTAATTAAGTCTTAATTTACCCATTCGTTCAAAGCACAGTCTTTAAGGGAGCTTCTTTATCAACTGATTTCTGCAGAAGGCGTGGCTTCCCACCAGGGTGCTTGGCCCCTGTCATCCAGGGCAGTGCAGAGTGGCAGCTCTGCTCCTCCAGCCTGAGCGCTCAGCCTGTTGTGGTGTCCTTGTGGGACCCATGCTGCCCGCCTCTGGTTATGGGAGGGGATGTAATCCCTTAGCATGAAGATCCACTGCTGCCTGGAGCCTGAGCAGAAAATGCATCATCTGTCTGAGTGGCACAATAGCACCTGTCAACATCTCTCTGTAGCAGAAGTTCAGGGGCATCCCTCTTTAACGCATGCCCGACGTCAGGAGGTCTACCTGTGCACTGTTAAGTGGGGTGGCGCCAGCTCTGGGAAAGGGGTGGCTTACCATTTCCCTAAAAAGGCCAGAGAAAGTTTTTTTTCAGAATGTTCCCTTAAACTTGTATGCTAATCATTTTCTAGATTCCTTGGAGGAAATGCCCAATTGCCTGACGTTGTCTTCATCTTATGCTTAATGACTCAAGTTAGGAGAAAATCTTATCATGATACCTCTGTTGAGGAAGATGGATTATGTCCCTAGATTCAGAATTTGGCCGTAAGAGTGTGAAAAAAGCCAAACTAGCAGTGTAACCAGGAACTCAATAGAGGGATTTTGCTGCACTTTAAAGCCAAACTCAGGTTCTTGAATTCATGAAGAAATCAGCTCTGAATCGATATGACTATACGTGGAGTGGGAGTGTTTGTATTTGTGTGTGTGTGTATTTATAAAAAGTCCTAGGTTGATGACCCAAGTGTCCAACAGCCTAATTCATGCTCTGTTCATACAAGGAAATACTATACAGCAAGGAAAAAGCACAAACCACTGCTACTTGTAACAACATGAATGAATCTCACAAAAAGAATGTTAAACAAAAGAAACTGGACACAAAAAAGTATTCCATTTGTATAAAATTCAAAACCAGGCAAAACCAAGCTACAGTATCTTTTTAGGGATGCATACTTGGCTGGCAAAATTATAAGGGAAATCGAGGAAGTAATTTTGATAAAAGTCATAATTGGGGTTTCCTCTGGGGATGGCAGGGTGTGGTGACTGGAAGGGGACCCAGGGGGACTCTGGGGTGCTGGAAATCTTCTGTTGATCTGGGTGGTGGTTACATGGGTGTTCGTTGTGTAATAACTTTCAAATTGTGTGTTTTATGATTTTTTTGTAGTGTCATGATAAGAAAAACTTCAGAATGCCTAGACTATTAGAACTGTGAGGGACCTTAATTCTGGTCTGCCCCTCGCTGTATAGGTGAGGGAGAAGGGGCAGAGGGGACATGGCCTACAGCTTGTGAGGGACACATGCCATTCACGTGTCCTGGCTTCTAGCTTGGTGCTTAGACCGTCATACACAGCACTGCTGCTACTCATGAAGGGAAAACAACACCTCTCGTAGGGGGATCACTTGGCTAAATTCCTAGAGAAATGAAAAATCCTGAGCCTGGAATATTAATGCTATGCCTAAGAGGATATTGAATGGGATTTTCCTATTTTGAGAATTTTCAGCTAAAGTCTTAAACCTAAGAGTGACATGTAATATGTTAGCCCTCATTCTAAAGAGAAGTTTTAGATACATCTATGTCATATCGATTAAAATGGCAAAATGGGTCTGGTGACTAGTAACCCCTACTACCCACTTCCAGGCTGTACAGAAAGGTTAGAAATTATCCAGGGATAATGGGAGACGGTCCTGAAGTAGGAGGGGTGCTGTGGCACCCGCAGGTCTAGAGATGGTGGTGGTGGTGATGGTGAAGAGAACGTCAGGCTGCAGCAAGGGCAGCTTGGCAGCTCATTTCCCAGTGGATGCTGGCTGAGCTGCAGACACTTGAAAGCTTACCCAGGAGCACTGGAGTGGGGCATGGTGAGGTTTTCGGGAGAGCCAGAGGTGTCTCCTGGAGTCTGACGCTGTGCTGGATAGTTCTGTGGGTCAGAGGCTGACCGGAGCAGCCCACACAGGCAGGGACAGGAAGAGGGCATCAGTGGGAGCAGTCTGTACTCCCAGGGCACCTTGCACCAAGGATGGGGGAGAGTGACATGGGTCAAGCAGACTCTGCAGACAGCAGCCACATCTGAAGAGACTCTGCCCGGGAGGGCTGCCTGCTGGATCAAGGGTGCCTGAGGGGCGGAGGGCAGGGGACAGTATGCGATGTAGTCACAGGAAGCACCACCCGCTCAGGGAAAGGTGCAGGGCAGTGGTCCCTGTATTGGGGGGGAATCTCCAAAGACCCATATGGGCTCCATGCAAGGGTATGTCTGTCCTAGCCGTGGGTATTGTGATGCCACCAGCAAAAGCTAAGAAAGGATGATAGTGGCACCAGTGATGTAAGACCAAGAGGAAACAAACAGATGACTCCTCCCATACTGCAGGTCCCTGAGCCGGGGGCTGGGCCAGAGCTGGAGGGAGAGGCTGAGCTTTGATTAGAAGTGAATTTGAAGGTGGGATTTAGATTGGGTTGGACATCTGAGAGTGGGTCTCAATTTTAAAACTGGTGGTACTTAAAAAAATATTATTTGGAAAACCCTAACATCTATCCAAGATGTTGTTAAGAAATCCAAAGGAGAATTCTTCAAAACCATAGATGAAGACAAAGCCATTTCCCGTGCCAGCCCATTTAATAAACTGGTTCCAAAGGCCCACCACTCACAGTGCCAGCCCCGCAGGTCTCGTTTCGCTCCATCTCTACAACCTGTGAGGGAGGCACACCCCTGTTTAACAGATGAGGAGACCTCGGGTCAAGGGGCTAAGTAGTTGCCATGGCTGCACAGCCCAGAAATGGTGGGGCTGAGCCTGAAACCCAGGTTGGCTGGTGTCTAACATCCACCTTCTCTCTGCCACCCTAGACTGTCTTCTGAGGGCACCGCAGGGCCTCCATGCCTCTTAGAAAACCAAGAGGGCTGGCAGCTGGGGGAGCACTTTCATGGCAGGGTGGCTGACCCTCAGTCACAACTCCTGTCCCCAAGACTCCACTCTCCTCTTGTGGCCGTCTCTCCACGGACTGTCGCTGGGGAGAGGGGCCACTGCTCCTCCCGTAATGTCTTCACCAAGGTGGACTCATCCCCTTTTCCGTGGCACAGCTAAGACAGCGGGAAAATTCAAACCAGACTCAACCCAGGGCTTGGGGACAGCAAGAGGACTGAGGCACAGAAGGGACCACTGCTTCTGGCCCACAGTCCAGCCGGTTGCCCCCAGGCAGGGTGCTCATCTGCCTGCTGGGCTCCTGACAGGACTGCCCCTACCTGACCTACCCCCGAGTCAAAAGCCATCTCCAGGGCTTCCCTGGTGGCGCAGTGGTTGAGAGTCCGCCTGCTGATGCAGGGGACACGGGTTCGTGCCCCGGTCCGGGAAGATCCCACATGCCGCAGAGCGGCTGGGCCCGTGAGCCATGGCCGCTGAGCCTGCGCGTCCGGAGCCTGTGCTCCGCAACGGGAGAGACCACAACAGTGAGAGGCCCGTGTACCACAAAAAAAAAAAAAAAAAAAAAAAAAAAGCCATCTCCACCCTCGGGGAGCATCTTCAGGTTCCTCCAAACTCCTCCATGAGTGGATCCTGGCTTCTGCCCCAGCAGCCCCTTTAGAGTCCACGTTTCTTGCTGAGGATCTCCCTCTTCCCTGGGTGACAGAACCCAGAATGAGACTTATTTTTCCACCCACGCTTCTTCTTCCCCACACGGCCGTGGCCTTTGCCAGGGCCTCTACACAACAGCACCACCAGATATGCACCTGGAGCACCATCATCCACCTGCTCATTCCTTTCTTCAGCAAACACTTACTGAAGACCTGGTTTGGCAGGCCTCAGGCTGCGCTCAGGGCTGTGGTGGAAAACCAGACAGACACCCGCACAGAGGATCCGGGCTGCCTTCTTAGAGGTTTTGCACAGCTCCCCACCCCTCTGCTGCCTGTGGCTCAGCCCTGGGCCAGGGCACAGCTTTACCCTGCTGCCCCCGTGCAGAGGCTGGGCCAGACCTGTCCTGAGGTGTCCTCATGGCTATGACTCCAGGCCCAAAATGATGCCAAGTGCTTGACTGGCTGTGGCACTCTCTGCCCAGAATGAAGGGGACAGGCAGGTCAGGAGGTTCTCTGTGCCCACTTCACCTCCCTTTGCTTTCCTACAGACCCACGTCGGCTCAGCGCCAGAGGCAGGGCAGAGGGGGCACAGTCTACCCTCCTGCCCCATCAACGCCAAGAGGCTCAGAGCTCTGGGCTGCTGAGACCCCTGGGCGGGCCTCTTGCTGAGGGCAGTAGGGTCCGTGCCCAGTGCTGCTACCTAGCCAGATGCTTCCCAGGGTGGAAGAACAGTCCCCCAAGCTCTGGGGAGCCAGGCCGGCTCTGGAGAGGGGCCTTGAAGCTTCAGCCAGAGAAAAGGCAAACCCAGCCACCCCGAAAATCCCCATTTCCCCCACTCACACCCTGCGGAGGCAGGCGTAATCTGTCCCTGGGTTCGCACCAAGCCTCTATTTTGTTTATGCCACAATTGATCTGCCATCCCAGTTTGCAAAGAGCAGACACTTGGGGGCTTTATTATGCCACTTTGACAAAAGCTGTGAAGCTCATTCCCACAGCCTGTCTGGTGCCGCCTTCGCAAATGGGGCCCTGGTGACAGGGCCTCCGGAGTTCAGCTCCGAGAGCCTGGAAGTGAGATGGAGAGACCAGCACTGGTCTGAATCGGGCCCTGGGTGGCAGCCTCTGTGCTGGACACTGGACGCATGTCCCCTCATCCAGTCCCTCCAACCACCCTGAGAGGGACGCATCATCAACCCCAACAATGCAGGCAAGGACATGGGCCAAGGGAACTGAAGATACTCGGCCGAGTTACCGTTTGTAAGTGGCTGAGCTGACCCTGAAGCCCTTTCCACTGCGTCAGATGGGAAGCCTGAGCTCATCACCTTGGGGACTTTTTCCCACTGGCTCTGCAGTATCAACTTGGTGGAGGGGAAATATAATTTATAATCCAATCTGGGATACTTTTGAGAGCAAATAATTACCCCAGGATAGCAGGTGTAAACCAGAGCTGATCAAGCAACTGGGATGCATGATTAAAATGCAGATTCCAAGGCAGGTCCCACTCCAGAGGCTTATTTAGAGGGACCCAGGAATCTACATTTTAACAAATGTCTCCTGATGATTCTAATGTGAATGGGCTAAACCCCTTCCTTTAAGAAACAATATTATGCTGTATCCCTGATGACCCTGCTGGTTGGAATCTGCCCAATTTCAAATACTTTGATTTAAATTTCTTTTGTAAAAAAAATTTCCAGCTTTATTGAGTTACAGTTGACATATAAAACTGTAAGATATTTAAAATATACATCATGATGATTTGTTGGTTTAAATTTCAAGTGACCTAAAACCCTTGTTGTGGACATTGCAGCTGTCTCCTTAACAACCATCACCCCACCCCACAACCTAAAGTGTAGCAGCCAGGCCCCTTGGAGCACTGACCCAGCTGCCAGGGGTGGGCTCTATTAGTCTAGGCCAATCAGGAAAATCCACTCCCTTATCACGACTGGCTCAAGGATGGATAGGCCTAAGCCAATCAGTGCAGGCCATTTTCACGGCTGCAGAGACTTGCTCAGGAATGGGCATGTGACCCCATTCAGGCTAATCAGATGAGAGTTTCTCTGATAGTTTCTGGGTAAAATGCGTCTCACTTTAAAAAAAATACTTATTTATCTTATTTATTCATTTTATTTTATTTATTTTTGGCTGCATTGGGTCTTAGTTGCGGCACGTGGGATGTTCGTTGAGGCGCGCGGGCTTTTCCCTCTCTAGTTGTGGCATGCAGGGTTTTTTTTTCTCTCTCTCTAGTTGAGGCCCACGGGCTTAGTTGCCCTGTGGTGTGTGGGATCTTAGTTCCCCGACCAGGGATCGAACCCATGTCCCCTGCATTGGAAGGCAGATTCTTTACCACTGGACCACCAGGGAAGTCCCTAAATGCTTATCACTTTTAAGAGCTGCCCTGGGTGTGGAGGGAGCAGGAGGTGGCCCCAGGAGTGGTTGGCGGCCACCTGTGGCCATGAGGAGCCAGCCTTAGATGAAGCTGACACTGCAGAAGTCTGTCCGAGTATCCTGAAAACCCTAATGAGCTGTCCAATCAAACTGCAGGCTGCCTGACCTACCCTTGGACTTCCAGTTACATGAGCCCATAAATCTCTTTTCCTGCCTAAGCCTTCTGTGACAGGCAACCAAACACACTCTAGCTGGTGCCGATGGTTAAGGGCCTGGTTAAACATCCCAGGGTCAAGGAAATGGTATCAGACTTGAACTCAAAGCTTTGACTGCTGTTGTAGCCTCGTATCAGCCAAGTGATCGAAGCAAGTCACTCTAACTCCTCTGAGCCTCTATTTCTTCATCTGTAGAACATCGACCCCCTGATGCGAGCCCTCTCTGTGAACTGTAATACAACCTGCCAATGCGTGTTCCTCAAGATGAGACAGTAGACTTAATGCGAGGTGGAGAGAATGCCCATGATTAAGAAAAAGAAATTTTAAGTAAAGTGAAACACGTTTATTCACTGCGGGACTTTTTGGAGCGCTCACCGTGTTAATGTGATTTATGAAACCACCAGGGCTATGCTAACACTATCCAGTGTTCCCCAAACTAACTTGACCATCGAATGTATTTAGTCGCCTCAGGTGACTCGAGTATTTCAAAGAGTAATATTTGGGAAATGCCATACTCTATCCTCGTGACGAATTAAGGATGAGGCATTTAAAAACATTCTCGAGGATTTCCCACGTTTTAAAAAGTCACTGCGACACTGCAATGCCTTTTCAGTGCCTGGCGTGTAGAAGGTGTTGGGCCACGTCTGCTGGGTGAATGAACAGACTGTCACTCTGCTTGTTTGGAGCAGTGATTCTCAAACTCGATTATCTAGGACCCAGCTGGGGATCTTGTTAGCTTCTGGGGTGGGGCTCACAATTCACAATTTCTAACCTGGTCCCAGGTGAGGCCACTGCAGCTGGTCAGTGAACCTTATTTTGAGTACCAAGCACAGATGACTTATAGTATTAATTACCTTCAGGGGCCTGTCTCCACAATGAGATTGGGAACCCCTTGGGAGTAGGGACCCAATTATATTGGCTGTTTGGAACTATAGGTTATATGGGCTGCTCAGGTTTGAATCCTAGCTCCACTACTCCCTAGCTGTGTGTCTTTGAGCAAATTAATTGACCTTTCTGTGCCTCATTGTTCTTATCTGCAAAGTGGAGATGATAATATTTGTATTTTTGTACTCAACTGAGTCAATATGTGCAAAACACTTAGAATAGTGCCTAGCACATTAATAAGCCCTTAATAAAGTCTTCTTCTTCTTTCTATTCTCCACAGTGAGCAAGGGAATCATGTATAAATTAGGCACTGATAGTTATTTGTTGACTGAAAATAAAAGTTTCAAGAACATCTCAAGGGTGAGAGTTAAATATCAGGGAGAGTGGGAAAGCTGAGGTGTGGGGTTGGTGGGCAGAGGAAGGGAAAGGACCCATTAGGACTCATCAGATAAAATACAGGACTCCCAAATAAATATGAATTTCAGATAAACAAATCACTTTTTAACGTAAGTACATCCCAAACATGGCACAGGCCATAGTTACACTAAAAAATGCTTCATTGTTTTTCTGAAATTCATATTTGACTGGGAGTCCTGTATTTTTATCTGCTAAATCTGGCAGCCCTACCCATGGCCCTACTTGTCTGCTGGGCACACTACTTTGGAGAGCGTCTCCTAACATCCCGCTCTCCCGGGATCCTTCCTGGCTGGCTGGAGGAGGGATAACAGGCTCACTTTAACAATCAAGGAGCCTAAAGGTCACACAGAACTGGGCCTTGCCCACCCAAGGCCAGGCCAGCAGCCTAGTCTTCCAGCGCCTCTCTCTCTCCAAACAGGGAACAGTGGGAGATGTGGAGTGGGCTGTGGTCAGAGGGTGGGGCTGCCAACGGGCTGCTCTGTGGTTGGAGCTGAGACAGGGACTCTTGGAGAGAAGGAGGGAAGCTCCTGGCCACATTCCGTGGAGGAGGGCTGGACGCTTGAGAGGAGACACTTCCCTGGGACTGGAGCCCCAGGCCTGGAACCTCAGGGCTGCCCATGTCATCCTTTTCCAAGTCTCTCCCCTGAGGAGGACAACTGACCAGCCTGGCCAAACCTTTTGGGAGGGCTGGGAATGAAAGGAAGACTAGAAGAACTTTAGTGACAAATGGAAACGCGGAGGGGATAATAATAGCTGAAACGTGTTGAGTCCTCACTATTTCTGGGCACTGTGCCAAAACTTCATGTGTATCAATGCATATTCCGTCGTCACAGCTCTGTGAGGCACTGGGTAGCATTCATTCTAAGTCACAGCCTTTTTCCTCAATTTTTTTTTTTTTGCGGTACATGGGCCTCTCACTGTTGTGGCCTCTCCCGTTGCGGAGCACAGGCTCCGGACGCGCAGGCTCAGCGGCCATGGCTCACGGGCACAGCCGCTCTGCGGCATGTGGGATCTTCCCGGACCGGGGCACGAACCTGTGTCCCCTGCAACAGCAGGTGGACTCTCAACCACTGAGCCACCAGGGAAGCCCTTTGCTCAAATTTTAACAGCCCTGAAATCAGGATGCATCTTACGATCAATGACTTGACATAGTTCATTTGGCAGCATTCTAAATTCTTAATGGTACACGTTATTGGTATATTTATAATTGATGGTGTCTTAGATTTGATGAACTACAATGGGAACTATTATCATTCCCATTTGTGAGATTAGTAAACTGAGTAACACTTAATAAAGACACTTAGGTTAAATAACTTGCCCAGATCACAGAGCAAGCAAGTGGCAGAGCCCAGGTGTGAAACTAGAGGAGGGAGCTTGTGATGTGATAAGGGAGAAAGTTAAATGCACGAGAGTTCGGAAGAAAGAGTCATAGGTTGCTTTTGGTTGGAGCAGCAGTTCTTAACTCTGGCTCCATAATGGAATCGCCTGGGAAATTTAAATTAGTCCCCAGACCAGCTTAGGTCAGAAGCAGGGCTGATGTTCTCCTGGTGCAGTGACTGGGAGAGTCTTACAGAGGAAGAGGTATCTGTGTTCAGTCTTGTAGTGTGGATGGGATTTCGAGAGGGAGGAAGTAGAGGCCTGGGCTTGAGAAAGGTGTGCCCTGCTGGGAGAGCGCTGTGCACAGGGCCAGGGTAAGGGGCTGGGTTCAGCCTGGCTGGTTCCCACGTGCAGCTTGGCATCTAGCCCACAGACAACGTTTAGTAACTCTTGGATGAAACTGTAGCAGAAGGAGGACAAGGCTGGGAGACCCTCCTATCCACGTTGTACTCAGGCTGAACTTGGCAGGAGCACTGTGGCTGTGAGGGTGTCACCTGACACCGCAAGAAGCTTCTCCATCATCTGGGCCTGGCATCCAGCAACATGTCTGGCCTTGTAGAGACTTACAAACCCTGGAAACATCAAGCTGCAGAAGATAAACTCAGGGAGTCTCCCTTCCTGCAGGCTTGGGAAGGGCCAGCATCAGCTTTCTTGGAGAGTTGAGAGCAGAGGCTGTAGCGTCAGGCTCTGGCGCCTCCACTTGCTGATGGGCCAATGGGGACACGTTATTTCTCCCCCTAAAAGTGGCCTGATGACCGCCTACTTCGTAAGGTTGCTGTGAGGAGTAAATGAGGAGGTGGCTCCCTGGTGCGTTCAAGAAGCAGCAAGCGTAGCTGGGAAACGCCCGGGCGAGGCCCCAGCCCTCACAGTGCAGCTGAAGAGCTGAAGGTGGAGCAAGGAACGGGCGAACCACGGACTAGGAGTTTCGGTGGAAAGGACAAGCCCCACCCCCGTACACACACCTAAGACGACTCTACCGCTAACTTGCTGTCCCTGCGTCTCACCGGGCCTCTGTGTCCTCGGCGGTCCCCGGTGAGTGGCAGCGTCCCCTCTGGGATGGCTTCAGGCTCTGGTCCCTGCGCCGAGTTGGGGGGTGGGGAGGCACCACCTTTTCCAATCCTGAAATCAAGGGTGGCAATGGGGGAGGCGGACGCTGGAGAGTGGGCCTGTGGTGGGAAAGCTGAGACTGTGGGCTGCGACATTTGCTGCCGCTGGAGGGTTTGTCTAAATTGTAACCGAGATGGGCAGCTCCCTGAGGGCGGGCGCGGGCCTGGGCTCGTGCTGGATGCTCCCTGACTCAGGACAAAGAGGCAACACAGAAAAACACAAGTCACGTGGAGAAAGCGGACCCTTCCATTCTCCTGTTCAGTTTTGCTTGTTCTCTGGGGGCCTTTGGGATGATCTTTGTTTGCTGAGAGCAGAGGGTGTGTGGGGATGGCTGAGAGGGCAGAGGGGCTAGGAAAAGAAGACTGAACCCCGCAGGCTGCAGGTCGGGGATTTTTAACATTAGGAAAGTTTCGGTAATTTAGGAGTGATGGGCAAGTGAGCCCAAGAATCCGCTTCGAACCTCGGCGCTGTTTTCCTCGCCAGTGGGGCTGACTGAACCTGCCCCACCTGCGCGCTTCATCTGTGGGATTAAGGTTTTCTCTCCTCACCAGAAATCATTCAGCAAAATGAGTTGTTAAAAGCCAGTTAACTACTCCTGCCTCCAGGAAGCTCCCGCTTACCAATCTCTCCCGGGGCCCGAGCTGGAGCAGCTGTCAAGCTCGGGCCCTCGGAGCTGGAGGGAAGATGACTCCTTTACATAGAGCCCGTCCTCCGTCCTGCCCCCCAGACCTGTCCCTGTCTCTCTGATGACTAATCCTTTCCAGGGATGAGCTCACCGCCCCTATTGCCGACCACGAAAGGAGCAGAATTTGGGGAGAAGACTGGCTCCAAGGCCAGGGGCGGCAGGGATGGTCCCTGATGGGACAAAAGTCTGGCCATCGGGGCTTCCCTGGTGGCGCAGTGGTTGAGAGTCCGCCTGCCGATGCAGGGGACACGGGTTCGTGCCCCAGTCCGGAAAGATCCCACGTGCCGCGGAGCGGCTGGGCCCATGAGCCATGGCCTCTGAGCCTGCGTGTCCGGAGCCTGTGCTCCGCAACGGGAGAGGCCACAACGGTGAGGGCCCCCCCAAAAAAAAAAAAAAAAAAAAAAAGTCTGGCCATCAAGAGCCCGCACCGGGGCAGTGAGATGAGGAAAGCCCTGAAGCCCACCCAGCCCTGGCCTTGCTCCCTCCACCTTAGGGTTCCACACACACACAGGGCTGTGGTGAGGCACAGGCCACCTCTCAGAAGGGCAGACACACCTGCTGTGGGGAGAAAGCAGGTCCACCAACCCGGAAGTGTCAATATGATGTCAAATGAATCACATTTCATCTCAAATCCTAGATCAGGGAGGAGCAGATTTTTAAAAGGGAATCTGCGGTGGTTCCTGTCAAGCAAAGGCCCCTGCTCTCACGTACACAGTTTCAATTACTCTCAGTTAATTTAGTTTTTATCCACCTGGCGAAGCACGGGCTCATCGCTGCCCACGCAGCTGTGAACCACTTTTGAAGGAGGGCCTCTGCGCCCAGGCTGGGGGGAGACGCGAAGAAAGGGGCCAGTGCCCTAGAGGCTCGTGCCTCGGGGCCGCTCCTCAGGGCTCCGAGTCCATCTCGCTGACTTAGCCTTGGTGCCCGGCCGCCTCGCCATACCTCTTCTCACAGAGGCGGTCTGGCTGGCTGCTCCAGAGGAGCAAGCAAGCCAAGAAGGCACAGTGAAAACAAACCGCACTTTAAGCTGCAGCCAGGGGAGCGCTGTGGAGGGTCCCGGGGAACCCTGGGCATGGCCTGCTGACGTGGCCCCTAGCCCGAGAGGCTGGTAAGCCAGCACGAAGGGCTCCGTTAGGGCCTGGCTGGGTCAGGACGGCCTAGACTTGTGCCCCTGGACTGAGGCTAAGGGCTGAGGGTGCCTCCTTCTGCAAAGGGGGCGGCGTCTGTTCCTATCGCACAGTCTGCTCCCAGCCCCCCTGCGGGGAAGGGAGGTTGGTCATTGGCTTACAGGGAGGGAGGGACGGAGGGGCTGGATGGCTAGAGCCTTAGGCTGTGCGCCGCACTCTGCTGGTGCGTTCACAGAGGGATCCCCAGAGCTGTTCCCGGAGGCTGCGGCAGTGTGTGGCTTCTGGTCACTATTGAGGAATGGAAACCGAGGCTCAGAGAAGTAAAATGACCAGTGAGAGAACATCACCAGCATTCAGGTCCCAAGCCCCACATTCACGGCTCTTTCCTTTCCATGTCTTAAGGCCTGACTCAGCCTTTGGTTCAGAGATCGTGGCTGTGATTTTGTGGGTTTTGTTGTTTTTTTAAATTAATTAATTAATTAATTTATGGCGGCGTTGGGTCTTCGTTGTTGCGCGCGGGCTTTCTCTAGTTGTGGCGAGCGGGGGCTACGCTTTTTTGCGGCGCGCGGGCTTCTCATTGCAGTGGCTTCTCGTTGCAGAGCACAGGCTGTAGGCGCGGGGGCTTCAGTAGTTGTGGCACACAGGCTCAGTAGTTGTGGCGCACGGGCTTAGTTGCTCCGTGGCATGTGGGATCTTCCCAGACCAGGGCTTGAAGCCGTGTCCCCTGCATTGGCAGGTGGATTCTCAACCACTGCACCACCAGGGAAGACCCTGTGATTTTGTTTTAAAACATGCAAACAACTGTACCATGCAGGAGGACTTGCTGTGGCCAAAATACCTGCCCTGGGCCTATGGCATGAGTCCGAACCAGATCCCAAGCAACAGGAGATGGAGGCTAGGGCTCAGAGGTGTTAAGGACCTTGTCCAAGGTCCCAGCAATTCCAACTCAGGTCTGCCGACTGCACATCCCACATTCCTTCCACCTCATGGTGATGACCTTGCCTTTAATCCCCTCCCCCCATTTGCACAGAGGCCCTGATGACTTGGGACCCAGATTCCTGGTTTTCTGAAAACGATTCTTTCTCCTTCTGGTCCATTCTGCACATTGTCCCAGATCGACTGCATTGAAGCACGGCTCTGCCCAGATCTCTCTCCTGCTCACTCCACAGTGAGCTCCCAAGTGACAGGAAGATCCAGAATTTCTTAGACTGGGATTCAAGGCCCCAACTTTTCTAGCATCATCTCCTCAGAGAACCTTCTTCTTCAGGGCCACGAGTCCCCTCACTGATCCATACACACACAGATTCATCCGCCAGGTAGTTACTGAAAGCCTGCTCTGTGTCAGGCCCTGTGGGGATATGAGGCGAGCAGGACGGGCAGAATCCCAGCCTGAAAGAACCTAGTGTCCAGCAAGCATACCATGAATATTCCCTCCTCCGTGCCTTTGCACCCGCCGTTCCCCATCTCTCAAAGTCTGCGACAACTTCTTTCCTTTTCTGTTCACCTACCTGAATTGCATTTGTCACCTGACAGCACTTAGAGTTCATCAGGCATTTAATTATGTGCTGCTCACAATGGCCCCCGTACTACTGACTGTGGTCCCACAGGATTATTTAACCTTGTGTGTTTCTGTGTGCCCTTGCCAATGAGGACATGACCCGTGTCTTACGTTTCCTCTCACACTTTATAATGCAGGAGTTCAAGGAACAGCTGCTAACTTCCTGGCAGAACCAGCGGTTTGTCTAGTGACCACCAGCAGGTTCCGTACCAGAAATGTGGTTTCCGTCTTAGTTTTAGTTAATTTACTAACATGTTTTTGAGACCTGCTGTGTGCCAGGCAGGGGAGGTGGGGGGATACTCAGATGTACAACATTGTCCATACCCTGCTGCCAAAGGCCACCAGGGACACACCTGCAGTGGGACAAAATTGAGTCTACAGACTCACTTTAACAAGGGAGACTGTCCACCATGGGGGGACATCGCCATCAGCAGATATCAGAAAGGACTCATTCAGGATTTGGGCTTGAGTTAGGTGACGTGGGGGAGGGCTCAAGAAAGCAGGGCTTTGCTCTGGATTGGATGCTACCAAAGCAGGGAGCAGGAGTAATTCTACGATTGGGTATTTTAATAATTCTTACCTAGAAGGGGGAATGATGGGGCAAGGCCAAAGCTGGGATTGGTAAAGAAGCAGCAGTTGCTCATGTTAACCAGATGGGGGTGTTTGGTCATTTTTGTGGTTTGGATGATGTGCTTATTTGGTCTCTGTTCAGACATGATTACCGGTGAGTGGTTTGGTTTTTACTCTCACTCCACCCTGGTCCCAAGGTGGCCTCATGTGATGTAGATGTCCTGGGAAATTGCTTATGTTCAAGGTCAGAACCCCACCCCCACACTCCCTGTTGCCTAGCTGTGAGTGCTGGGCCAGCTCCTGGCTCTCAGAGGTTGCTTTTGTCTTTCTCAAGACAGTTCTGTACTTAGTGTTCCATAAGATGCTATTCACTATTTCTTTTTAAAGAAATTCCTTCCAAGTCTTCCAGTTTATTTGGCTCTATATATGGGAGACATCATGGAATGCCAGGAAACAAGAGAAGAGGTCTGGGTGGGCTTCCTAGAGGAGGTGCTGCTGGCTGAATAGTAAAGATGCCTTACCCAAGCAGGTGGAGGCAGTGGGAGAGAGTCTTGGAGTTCTGGGCTGGAACTTGGGTTCAAGGGTCATGTGGATAAGACATCCCAGGAAGCATGTACGGTATGAGAATGGGGGTCCCTCGGGAACCCCAGCATTTAAAGAGCAGAAGAGGAGCCTGTGAAGGAGGCTTTCATTCACTCAACAAATAGTTACGGAGGGCCCACTACCTACCAGGCCCTTGGGAGTCATGAGTGATCAAGACAAAGTTCTCTCTCTCGAGGCTTACATTTCAGCATGGGAGATGGACAATCAACTACAAACATAATGTGCAAGTAAACTACATGGCATATTGGAAAGTGGCAAGTGTTATGGAAGAAGAAGAAGGAAAAGAAGGGGAAGAAGGAGAGGAAGAGGAAGGAGGGGGAGGGGGAGGAGGAGGAGGCTTCCCTGGTGGCACAGTGGTTAAGGATCCACCTGCCAATGCAGGTGACACGGGTTTGAGCCCTGGTCCAGGAAGATCCCACATGCCGCGGAGCAGCTAAGCCCTTGTGCTACAACTACTGAGCTTGCACTCTAGAGCCCACGAGCCACAACTACTGAGCCCGTGAGCCACAACTTCTAAAGCCCAGGTGCCTAGAGCCCATGCTCCGCAACAAGAGTAGCCACTGCAACGAGAAGCCCGTGCACAGCAACGAAGAGTAGCCCCTGCTTGCCGCAACTAGAGAAAGCCTGTGCACAGCAACAAAGACCCAATGCAGTCAAAAATAAATAAATAAATAAATAAATAAATAATTTAAAAGAAGAAGGAGAAGTAAAAAGAGTTGGATGAGGGGGTGGGGAGAGCCTGGGGAAGGGAGGGGGCAGGTTGCAGTATTAAGTGTGTGGGTCAGGGCAGGCCTCGTTGAGGAAGTAACATCTGATGAAGGACTGGAAGGAGGTGATATCTAGGGGAAGGGTGTTCCAGGCCAATCAACAGCCAGAGCAAAGGCCCTGAGGCAGGGAGATGGAGGTGGGGTAGAAGAGAAGAGGGAAAAATAAAGGAAACACTGGACAAAGAGTTGGTCAGCAGATCTCTTATGGACACTCTCAGGGCAAAGTTTAAGTTACACAAATGCCCCAGAATATGAAAAAAACCGAGGAAACTACCAGGAGCCTCTTAGATAGCCTCATCACGAGAGGGCAGACAGCAGAAGCAAGAAGAACTACTGGCCTGCAGCCTGTAGAACAAAAACCACATTCACAGAAAGATAGACAAGATGAAAAGGCAGAGGACTATGTACCAGATGAAGGAACAAGGTAAAATCCCAGAAAGACAACTAAATGAAATGGAGATAGGCAATTTTCCAGAAAAAGAATTCAGAATAATGATAGTGAAGATGATCCAGGACCTCGGAAAAAGAATGGAGGCAAAGATCGAGAAGATGCAAGAAATGTTTAACAAAGATCTAGAAGAATTAAAGAACAAACAAACAGATGAACAATACAATAACTGAAATGACAAATACACTAGAAGGAATCAATAGCAGAATAACTGAGGCAGAAGAATGGATAAGTGACCTGGAAGACAGACTGGTGGAATTCACTGCTGTGGAACAGAATAAAGAAAAAAGAATGAAAAGAAATGAAGACAGCCTAAGAGACCTCTGGGACAACATTAAATGCAACAACATTCGCATTATAAGGGTCTCAGAAGGAGAAGAGACAGAGAAAGGACCTGAGAAAATATTTGAAGAGATTATAGTCAAAAACTTCCCTAACGTGGGAAAGGAAATAGCCACCCAAGTCCAGGAAGCACAGAGAGTCCCATACAGGATAAACCCAAGGAGAAACACACCAAGACACATAGTAATCAAGTTGGCAAAAATTAGAGACAAAAAAATTATTGAAAGTAGCAAGAAAAATGACAAATAACATACAAGGGAACTCCCATAAGGTTAACAGCTGATTTCTCAGCAGAAACTCTACAAGCCAGAAGGGAGTGGCATGATATACTTAAAGTGATGAAAGGGAAGAAGCTACAACCAAGATTACTCTACCTGGCAAGAATCTCATTCAGATTCAATGGAGAAATCAAAAGCTTTACAGACAAACAAAAGCTAAGAGAATTCAGCACCACCAAACCAGCTCTACAACAAATGCTAAAGGAACTTCTCTAAGTGGGAAACACAAGAGAAGAAAAGGACCTACAGAAACAAACCCTTAACAATTAAGAAAATGGTAATAGGAACATACATATTGATAAGTATCTTAAACGTGAATGGATTAAATGCCCCAACCAAAAGACACAGGCTTGCTGAATGGATACAAAAACAAGACCCATATACATGCTGTCTACAAGAGACTTCAGACCTAGGGACACATACAGACTGAAGGTGAGGGGATGGAAAAAAATATTCCATGCAAATGGAAATCAAAAGAAAGCTGGAGTAGCAATTCTCATATCAGATAAAATAGACTTTAAAATAAAGAATGTTACAAGAGACAAGGAAGGACACTACATAATGATCAAGGGATCAATCCAAGAAGAAGATATAATAATTATAAATATTTATGCACCCAACATAGGAGCACCTCAATACATAAGGCAACTGCTAACAGCTATAAAAGAGGAAATTGTCAGTAACACAATAATAGTGGGGGCCTTTAACACCTCACTTACACCAATGGACAGATCATTCAAACAGAAAATTAATAAGGACACACAAGCTTTAAATGACACAATAGACCAGATAGATTTAATTGACATTTGTAGGACATTCCATCCAAAAACAGCAGATTACAGTTTCTTCTCAAGTGCACATGGGACATTCTCCAGGATAGATCACATCTTGGCTCACAGTCAAGCCTCAGTAAATTTAAGAAATTTGAAATCATATCAAGCATCTTTTCTGACCACAATGCTATGAGATTAGAAATCAATTACAGGGAAAAAAACTTAAAAAGCACAAACACATACATTACTAAATAACCAAGACATCACTGAAGAAATCAAAGAGGAAATCAAAAATACCTAGAGACAAATGACAATGAAAACATGACGATCCAAAGCCTATGGGATGCAGCAAAAGCAGATCGCAGAGGGAAGTTTAGAGCCATACAAGCCTACCCCAAGAAACAAGAAAAATCTCAAATAAACAATCTAACGTTATATCTAAAGGAACTAGAGAAAGAAGAACAAACAAAATTAGCGGAAGGAAAGAAATCATGAAGATCAGAGCAGAAATAAATGAACTAGAAACACAGAAAACAATAGCAAAGATCAGTAGAACTAAAAGCTGGTTCTTTGAGAAGATAAATAAAATTGATAAACCATTAGCCAGACTTAACAAGAAAAAGAGGGAGAGGACTCAAATCAATAAAATTAGAAATGAAAAAGGAGAAGTTACAGCAGACACCACAGAAATACAAAGCATCCTAAGAGACTATGACAAGTAACTCTATGCCAATAAAATGGAGAACCTGGAAGAAATGGACAAATTCTTGTAAAGGTATGAACTTCCAAGACTGAAGCAGGAAGAAATAGAAAGTATGAACTGATCAATCACAAGTAATGAATTTGAAACTGTGATTAAAAATCTCCAACAAACAGAAGTCCAGGACCAGATGGCTTCACAGGTGAATTCTATCAAACATTTAGAGAAGAGCTAACACCCATCCTTCTCAAACTCTTTCAAAAAATTGCAGAGGAAGGAACACTCCCAAACTCATTCTATGAGGCCACCATCACCCTGATACCAAAACCAGACAAAGATACTACAAAAAAAGAAAATTACAGACCAGTATCACTGATGAATATGGATGCAAAAATCCTCAACAAAATACTAGCAAACAGAATCCAACAACACATTAAAAGGATCATACCCCATGATCAAGTGGGATTTATCCCAGATGCAAGGATTCTTCAGTATACACAAATCAATCAATGTGATACACCATATTAACAAATTGAAGAATAAAAACCATATGATCATCTCAGTAGATGCAGAAAAAGCTTTTGACAAAATTCAACACCCATTTATGATAAACACTCTCCAGAAAGTGGGCATAGAGGGAACCTACTTCAATATAATAAAAGGCATATATGACAAACCCACAGCAAACATCATTCTCAATGGTGAAAAACTGAAAGCATTTCCTCTAAGATAAGGAACAAGACAAGGGTGTCCACTCTCGCCACTATTATTCAACACAGTTTTGGAAGTTTTAGCCACAGCAATCAGAGAAGAAAAGGAAATGAAAGTAATCCAAATTGGAAAAGAAGAGGTAAAGCTGTCACTGTTTGCAGATGACATGATACTATACATAGAGAATCCTAAAGATGCCACCAGAAAACTACTAGACCTAATCAATGAATTTGGTAAAGTTGCAGGATACAAAATTAATGCACAGAAATTTCTTGCATTCCTAACACTAGTGATGAAAAATCTGAAAGAGAAATTAAGGAAACACTCCATTTACCACTGCAACAAAAAGAATAAAATACCTAGGAATAAACCTACCTAGGGAGACAAAAGACCTGTATGCAGAAAACTATAAGACACTGATGAAAGAAATTAAAGATGATACAAACAGATGGGGAGATACACCATGTTCTTGGATTGGAAGAATCAATATTGTGAAAATGACTCTACTACCCAAAGCAATCTGCAGATTCAGTGCAATCCCTATCGAACTACCAATGGCATTTTTCATAGAAGTAGAACAAAAAACTTCACAATTTGTATGGAAACACCAAAGACCCCGAATAGCCAAAGCAATCTTGAGAAAGAAAAATGGAGCTGGAGGAATCAGGCTCCCTGACTTCAGACTATACTACAAAGGTACAGTAATCAAGACAATATGGTACTGGCACAAAAACAGAAATATAGATCAATGGAACAGGATAGAAAGCCCAGAGATAAACCCACACACCTATGGTCAACTAATCTATGACAAAGGAGGCAAGGATATACAATGGAGAAAAGACAGTCTCTTCAATAAGTGGTGCTGGGAAAACTGTACATGTAAAAGAATGAAATTAGAACACTCCCTAACAGCATACACAAAAATAAACTCAAAATGGATTAGAGACCTAAATGTAAGACCAGGCGCTATAAAACTCTTAGAGGAAAACATAGGAAGAACACTCTTTGACATAAATCACAGTAAGATCTTTTTTGATCCACCTCCTAGAGTAATGGAAATAAAAGCGAAAATAAACAAATGGGACCTAATGAAACTTAAAAGCTTTTGCACAGCAAAGGAAACCATAAACAAGATGAAAAGACAACCCTCAGAATGGGAGAAAACATTTGCAAATGAATCATCGGACAAAGGATTAATCTCCAAAATATATAAACAGCTCATGCTGCTCAATATTAAAAAAACAAACAACCCAATCCAAAAATGGGCAGAAGACCTAAATAGACATTTCTTCACAGAAGTCATACAGATGACCACGAAGCACATGAAATGCTGCTCAACATCACTAATTATTAGAGAAATGCAAATCAAAACTACAATGAGGTATCACCTCACACCAGTTAGAATGAGCATCATCAGAAAATCTACAAACAACAAATGCTGGAGAGGGTGTGGAGAAAAGGGAACCCTCTTGTACTGTTGGCGGGAATGTAAATTGCTACAGCCACTATGGAGAACAGTATGGAGGTTCCTTAAAGAACTAAAAGTACAATTACCATATGACCCAGCAATCCCACTACTGGGCATATACCCAGAGAAAGCCGTAATTCAAAAAAACACATGCACCCCAATGTTCACTGCAGCACTGTTTACAATAGCCAGGTCATGGACACAACCTAAATGCCCATTGACAGACGAATGGGTAAAGAAGATGTCGTACATATATACAATGGAATATTACTCAGCCATAAAGAGGAACGAAATTGGGTCATTTGTAGAGACGTGGATGCATCTAGAGACTGTCATACAGAGTGAAGTAAGTCAGAAAGAGAAAAATATTGTATATCAACGCATATATGTGGAACCTAGAAAATGGTACCTATGAGCCGGTTTGCAGGGCAGAAATTGACACACAGAAGTAGAGAAAAAAAATGTATGGACACCAAGTGGGGAAAGTGGCGGGGGGTGGGTGTTGTGGTGGGATGAACTGGGAGATTGGGATTGATATCTATACACTGATGTGTATAAAGTGGATGACTAATAAGAAAAAAAATTTTTTAATTAAAAGAAAAGAAGAAAACCTAATACTCTCGTTTGATTTTAACATAAGACACAAACAGATAAACAAGTGGTTTTATAAAAAGAGGAAGAAGGGCTTCCCTGGTGGCACAGTGGTTGAGAGTCCGCCTGTCGATGCAGGGGACACGGGTTCGTGCCCCGGTCCGGGAAGATCCCACATGCTGCGGAGCGGCTGGGCCCGTGAGCCATGGCCACTGAGCCTGCGCGTCCGGAGCCTGTGCTCCGCAATGGGAGAGGCCACAATAGTGAGAGGCCTACATACCACAAAAAAAAAAAAAAAAAAGAGGAAGAAATATAATAAATATTCAAGTAGATTTCAAAGGACAGCTGAGATGCTGAATATAACTGTTTTTTTCCTCTATGAGCAGAATCTCCTGCCAGTTTAGAAGGTATTAAGATGATAAGAATAACCATCAACAGTTTTTAATATCTCTGGACAATGAATAGAGCAAACTTTTACATCTTATCTCATTTGATCATCACCATAACCCAGGAAAAAGAATGTCATCATTGTCCCATTTTATAGATGAAAATATTGAATCCATGGGAGATAATGTGACGTAAGTGGCATCTGACTTCCTCAAGTCTGAGCCCTTCTCCTCTCTCTCAACCTCATCTCTCAAACCTATAATCTTTCAGTGATAACAAGGGAAATATTTGAGGGCATATCAGTTTGTATTTTGTATACAGTGTTAATATACACTCAATCAATGTGTATCTACTAAAAATTTTACATGACAGTAATTTAAAAAAAAGGCCAGTCTCTCTGGTTGCTGTGCTGAGGACATCTGAAGGGGTGGGTCAGGGAGTCCAAATCAGAGGCTGTGGCATCAAAGAGGTGGGGTTGCCCAGAGCAGGGTGTTAGCTGGAAGGGGACTGAGGAAGGGACACCAAAGGGAGGGCACAGACACAGGAGAGAATGAAGTCACTGACGCTAGAGGAGGAAGCAGGAACGAGGTGGGGGGGGGGATCAGAAACTTCTAGAAGGGTCTAGTAAGATGGGACCCTAACTGTTCCCCTGGGATTTGGGGAGGAAGCTGGCTGTAAACGTAAGGGGAGGGAGCACAGCCTCGTGGATGCCAGACCGCAGGGGGCTGCAGAGGTGCCGAAAGGGGAAGAAATGAATGGGTGTGGGGGACCGCCTTTGAAGCAGTTTATGGAGAAAGCTGGGACACCCCCACCTGGGAAGGCCAGAACCAAGACAGGCACTTCACTTACTTTTCCTCAGGGAGTATTATGGACTGAATGTGTCCCCCCAAAATTCAGAGGTCCAAATTCTAACCTCCAATGTGATGGTACTAGGAGGTACTAGTGAGAGGTGATTAGATGAAGGTGGAGCCCTCATGCATGGGATTAGTGCCCTCGTAAAAGTGGCCCAGAGAGCTCCCTTTCTCTCTTTCCACTATGTGAGGACACAGCGAGAAGGTGGCCATCTGGAAACCAGGAAGCGGGCCCTCACCAGACACCAGATCTGCTAGCGCCTTTATTTTGGACTTTCCAGCTTCCAGAACTGTGAGAAAGAAATAATGTTTAAACCACTTAGTCTGTGGCATATTTGTCATAGCAGCCTGAACAGACTAACACAGGAAGGTTGAGTCGATTGCTGGGGTATCAGAGTACAGTGGTTAAAATCCCTGGCCCTGGAGTCAGAGATTTGGGTTGCATTCAGCCCCCAGCACTCACTCAGAGCCACTGGCCAAGCCTTCATGTCCTCATCTATCAAAAGGAGACAGTATTACCTCCCAGGATGGCTGCAAGGGTTACATGGGGCAGCTCCTGTGCTCGGCACAGAGTGGACACTCAGTAAACATGCTCCTCACTCAGGTTACACACCTTGCAGTGGTCAGAGAAGGGAGAATGCCTAGCTGGGAAGACCTCTGTCTTGGAGAAAATACCTAACGTTTCATAACTGCGTGTCAAGTGTCAGATCTTGCTTTGAAGGCATTCACTTCCTGTCTTAGTCCATTTGGGCTGCTATAACACAATTCCACAGACTAGATAGCTTATAAACACAGAAATTTATATCTGACAGTTCTGGAGGCTGGAAGTCCAAGATCCAATCACCGGCAGATTCAGCGTCTGTGAGAGCCCTCTTCCTAGTTCACTGACAGCACATTTTCACTGAGTCCTCACTGAGTCCTGGAGGAAGGGGCAAGGGAGCTCTCTCAAGTTTCTCTTTTTAAAAATTTTTTTAATTTGATTTTTTGAATTGTATTTTATTTTATTTTTTATACAGCAGGTTCTTATTAGTTATCTATTTTATACATATTGGTGTATACATGTCAATCCCAATCTCCCAATTCATCCCACCACCACCTCCACCCCCCACCACTTTCCCCCCTTGGTGTCCATACGTTTGTTCTCTACATCTGTGTCTTTATTTCTTCCCTGCAAGCTGGTTCATCTGTACCATTTTTCTAGGTTCCACATATATGCGTTAATGTACAATATTTGTTTTTCTCTTTCTGACTTACTTCACTCTGTATGACAGTCTCTAGGTCCATCCACATCTCTAAAAATGACCCAATTTCGTTCCTTTTTATGGCTGAGTAATACTGCATTGTATATATGTACTAACTTGGGTTTCTTTTATAAAGGCACTAATCCGAGTCATAAGGGCCCTGCCCTCATGACCTACTCACTTACCAAAGTCCCCACCTCCTAATAACAACACTGTGGGGGTTAGGTTTCAACATATGAATTTTGGGGGGACACAAATATTTAGACCATAGCATTCCCTTACATGTGCACTCACCTATTCACTCACTTTTGTAGCATCATGAAGTGCCTACCATGTGCCAGCCATGAGGTGTGTCTGCTGTACCAAGGGGCTTAGTGTCTGGCCTGGGAAGTGGGAGGGCACAGGCTCACCCCATTAGGGGCTTGAACGAGCCCAGAGACCCTAAGCAGTAAGTCCCCTCTTGTGGGAACTCCAAATGCCATCTCTGCATTAGGTCAGGTCATCAGAAAATAGCAACCATGGGCCATATTACCTGCTCCCCACAGAAATGCCTTCACTGTGATTTAATGTTTTACCTCATGCCTTTAGGAAGCGGTAGTAGAAACGTTCATTTGAAGGCCCCGTCTGTATCTTTTGCAAAACCAAAGAAAAAAATATCATTGCCCATGCCCCTTATTTAAGACTTGGGAGATTAGTTTCTCCTTGAATTCAGGATCCAAAGTGCTGGTCTCCTAGGGGCACTCGTTCACTAGCTCCCTTTTAGCGAACGCTGAGCGCCCATCTGCTGGCTCAGTAGAAGCTCAGAGCCAGTGCAGTGAGCAGTTGCTGTAGGATGGTGTCTAGCACGTGGCACATCTCTCATCAATTCTTAATTATTTTCAGCTCCCTTCCTCCCTCCCTCGTCCTCCTCCTCCTGTCCACAAGATCTGTTGAGCGCCTGCTAGGGGCAAGCATCGTGCTAGGATACAGTCCTGCCCTCTTAGAACGTACAGTTCAGCTTATTTTAGTTCTATCACCTAAATTTGTTCAAATCCTTTGTGGAAGTAAGCTGGCTTTTAGTCATGTATAATAAGCAACAGCAATTTCCAGAAATCTCCAAGTCATAGCAGTCCCACCAAATACATGGACCCTCTTTCTCTAAGGTGGTCTTTAAAATGCAGACTGACTCTCTGTCACCCAGGGGGGTCCTGACATGTTTCAGTTTGAAGGCAGGGGACTGGCCTCAATGACCTCTTGTCTCCCCAAAATTCATATATTGAAGCCTCTAGTATCTCGGGATGTGACTGTATTTGTAGATAGGGTCTTTAGAGAGGTAATTAAGGTAAAATGAGGTCATATATGTAGGCCCTGATCCAATATGACTGACGTTCTTAGAAGAGATTAGGACCCAGACACACACCAAGGGAAGACCATGTGGGGGCACAGTGAAAAGGCAGCCATCTACATGCCAAGGAGAGAGGTCTCAAAAGAAACCAGAAACCCTTCTGATGACCCTGATCTTGGACCTCTGGCCTCCAGAATTGTGAGAAAAGTAATTTCTGCTGGTTAAGACACCCAGCCTGTGATACTTTGTTTCCGCACCCCAAGCCCCTGTTTGCTGGGCTGCAGAAGCTCTGCATTGCTGCACCCTTGCTCGTTCTGTTTCTGCAGCAGCCGAGGCTGCAGGGAGCTCAGATGCAAAGCTCAGTTTCTAAGCCCAGATCAGGAGGGAGGCTGTGTTTATATTTATCCTGCTAACTGCAGGGGACTGTTTCTACCCAGAGCAATAACCTCCCCGGGGGAGATGAGGGCATCCAAGGAAACAGCTGCCTCTGTCGGCAGGCTGGGTCCCTCTAGCAGGGCCCCCACTCTCAGGCCCCACGCTTCCCAGCTTCCTCCTCCCTTCAAGCTCTCTTTGATGCCGGGCTCTCCTAACCCCTACATGGGGCTCGGGCTCCCAGGCCAGAGTCTAGTCTACCTGGCACACACGGATTGTGAGGAGGATGACTGCTCTCACAGCCTCTCCAGAATGTGCCCAGACCAAGGACTGGTGCTTTTGCCAACAAGTCCTGATGTTCATCTCACTTAACCCATTTGACTACAGATCAGAAGGTTCTATCCGTTGCACCACTGGCCCCTCCAAAGATGCTAATCTCACTTAGATTCAGCACAGTACCAGGTACTTAGTAGGTGCTCAAAAACCAGAATAAAAAGTGGGGTTTTGTTTTGTTTAAAAAGTGTAGTCTAGATTCATACCTTCATAAGCCGTAAAGCGTTTCTGCCACCTGTCCTCCTGGGAGCTCTGAGGGCATGGTCACCTGGGAGTGGGTCCTAGCAACCCTGGGCTGTTTTGGGCTCCTGCGGCCAGCCAGGAGCCTATGGGAGGTTTCAGCTGGACCCTGGCCACATTGCATAGGTTCTTGTTTTATCAGAGAAATCTCTCTGCTGCACTGGGACCCTTGAGGTCCTCAGGGATAGCGTGAGGTGAGAGTACCAAAGCCAGGGGGAGGCACCCAGGCTGCTGCTGCTGCGGAGAGCCCGAGCCTTCGGGAAGCCAGGACGCCGCAGGGACAGGCAAGAAAAGGCAGGGAGAAGCTTATGGGTTTTCAGTGCTGGCTCTGATGGATAAATACATGGGTCAGTCTATGTGCCGACATGTGAATGCATTCTCTTTAAAGGAATTATTTGAGGTGGGAACTTTAATTTACTTGAGCAGGGGTGTCCGTGGAACTATGAAAGAAAGATCTGCCAGGGCCTTACATAGCAGACCCCGTCACCACCACAAATAGCTACAACCCCACTACAACAGCATGCATGACAACCGCTTTTTTTTTTAGCTCTGATCACTGCACTGCATCACTCTCCTTACGAGGCTTCTGCGGGGTTTATGGTTTTAGAGGTCATTTTCCCACAGTTTATGTACCTTTCCCTCAAGCATCTATGATGTGTCATATACATCATCTATACATGGCATATACAAGCATCTGTAACACTCTTCTGTTTTCAGATGCACAATCTGAGGCTCAGAAAGGCATGGTCTAAGGCAAGTAAGTGGTGGAGGTGGTGTCAGAAATCGGGTCAGTGACCCCATGGTGGCTGGCCCTCCCCTTGCGGGTCTGTGACAACACTGTCTGGGGCTTTCAGAGCAGAAACCCGTGGGAAGCTCAGCTGTTCCACTGGGTACTCCTGCCCCCCTGGCTGGACAGATACCCCAGAAGGCAATAGGGTGCATTCCCCCAGGCATGTGCCCTGATGGCTCTTTGGCAGAAAGTATGGTCAGGAGGTCCTGGATGCTGCTCCCGGACTGGTCTTCTGGGAGCTGGGCCAGCAAGCTGGGGTGGGGAATGGCTTGTCCCTCCTCTCCCCCTGCCGCTGTGATTCTGTTGATCTGGAGAAGGATGTTCCACATTTTTTTTTTTTTTTGCGGTATGCGGGCCTCTCACTGTTGTGGCCTCTCCCGTTGCGGAGCACAGGCTCCGGACGCGCAGGCTCAGCGGCCATGGCTCACGGGCCCAGCCGCTTCGCAGCATGTGGGATCTTCCCGGACCGGGGCACGAACCCGTGTCCCCTGCATCGGCAGGCGGACTCTCAACCACTGCGCCACCAGGGAAGCCCTGTTCCACATTTTTAAAGTCTCTATTTCCCATCCCTCTGCCAAGGAGTGAGGCATGGTACACTGGCTTCAGTTCTCATAGCTATTCTGCCACTGATGGGAGGAGGGCAGAGATTCTTTCTACCAAGGAGCCAGGAGGATGCCCCATCACTGCTCCTGGGAGCCCCAGATGTGGTGCTGAGTCCCCAGGGCCTGCCCTCCCTCGGCTCTTGGTGGCAGCAAAAGGCCAAGTAACATTCTTGAAACCCCCAATTTCACCTCTTGTTTTCAGACTGACTCCACTGTCTCAGAGGAAACCGACCTTGACCCTGACACTGGAGGCACAGACATGCCCAAACCCCCCCTTTGCTGCCCCATCCCCTACCTCCCCCTTGACATACACATGGTGTCTCAGGGATAAAACAGACCAAAGGAGTTCTCATCGTGTCAGTTCTTAGCGCAGTCTCAACCTGTCTCTCAAGGCCTCATAGCTCAGGGGAGCCCCGCGACTCTCAGTGTGGAGTGCTCGCCACGTCAGCTCCAAAGGACAGGGCTTGCTTACTGACAGCAGCACCTAGGAAAGCCTCTCCCTTTCAAACCCTACCTTCCCAGGCCTTCAGGATGGCTAGCACCGTTGTTCTCCATGTTCTTACTAAAATACATCACCCCTGTGTTCTTTCCTGTCTGAGTAACTCATAGGTTGCAAAAACTGTAATTTCCTGGGATCTGTTTTAAATGCCCTTTGCTGGCAGATGTGGGCTCAGCAGGAGTTCTCTGTAATTTTCCAGCCTCCTAAATGGCCCCCCTGTAGCTAACATGTACCACGCACCGAACATAACTCACCGGCTTTCCACCCCGCCCCAGACGACCCAATTACTCACTCACAGAGTCTTCAGCAGGGCCCTCCTGGGGGTCCCTGGATAGGTCCTGGGCGGGGGTGGGTGGATGCAGTCATGCTTCTGACAAACTACAGCACATCCTCTCCAAGAAACACTACATATCCAACAACAGGGATGCTTGAAAAGTTTATTTCTACATCATATATCAGTATATAAAAAGGAGGACCCCAAATTTTTGTCTAGAAAAAGGCTTGTAGTGATTCTATTTTAGTGGTGAAAATGTGGGGATTTTTTTCCCCTTTCACTTCTTTTTCAAGAATTCTAATGAGCATATATTATCTTAATGAATTACAGACAGCTCATTTTGTCATTATTTTTTAAAGTCAGGGTCTGACAGCATGGTGGGGCGGGAAGTCACAAACCTGTGAGAAGATAAGGCAGTGAGGGGTCGGGTGGGTGGTCAGATGATCATAAGCAGAAGTGAAGTGAAGAAAGGGTTGGTGAAGCCTGCATTATCAGGGTGGGCTCTGCAGAGGAAGTGACCCTTGGATAGTGTGTGGACTTGGGGGAAGTGCAGGGCGATGGATGGGAGAGGGTATTCTGGGCAGAGGTAACGTTGTAAGGAGGACCCGGAGGTATACGGTACCTGGTCTAGCTTGGCTACAGCTAGTGCAGCAAGGGGAACATTAACTCCCTTGGGCTTGGAGGGGTTGGGCCAGTTTGTAGAACCCTGAACTGTAAAGGAGGTTTCCCTGGAGGAAACCAGGGAGGCTGCTGCCAGAGGATGGACCCTTTGGGAGGTCTGGATACAGGCCAATGTCTTTCCCCAATTCAGTCCTTTTTTTTTTTTTTTTTTTTTTGCCACGCCGCACAGCTTGCAGGATCTTAGTTCCCCCACCAGGGATTGAACCCGGGTTCCGGTAGTGAAAGTGCCAAGTCCTAACCACTGGACCATCAGGGAAGTCCCTCAGTCATTTATTAAGTACCTTTCATGTCTCTTAATTCCTCATCATTCAAGCAGCACCAACTTTGCCGCGCAGGGCAGGGTGGGATGGCAGAGGCGGTAGGGCCACCTGGGTTAGGATCTCAGTTTGGTCACTTGCTAGCTCTTTGATCTGAGAAAGCCATTTGACTTCTCTTTGCCTCGGTTTCTTCATCTGTAAAGTGTGGGTATGAATGGTACCTACTTCCACAGGAGGTGATGAGGATTGCAGGAGATAAAGTGTGAAAAGCACTTAGCATGGGCCTTAGAAATGTTGAGCATTTGTGCTGTTAGAGAACAAGGAACAGAGTTTCTAAAGATAGGGTGTAAGGAAGAATAGAGAAGAGGAAGGTGGGGATATGAGTACAACCCCAGACTGAATTTCACTAAGCTCCTTTTGTTCTCTTTGGGGAATTAATTTGTTCAGGAGGCCAGCTGGCATTACCTATGTGCTCTTTGGGGGAAGAATCCACCCCCACGTTAATCTCCCAGAGAAAGAGACAACTACAGACCAGACCAGATGGGGAAAAGCTGTAAAGGAAGTAGCACTTAAGGGCCCCCGGAACAGCCCCTCCCCCATTCAAAAACTTCCAGTGGCTTCCCAGGGCCTAAAGCCATGGGTCCCAGCCATCTGACTTGGATGCCTATGACTCTGCAATTATGGCAGAGGCATCTGGATTGATTTGTTCAAGTGAGTCTTGTTCTCAGCTGTCGTAACTTTCTCCTACATCCTTGTGCTATTGGTGCCCAAACATATGTAAATGGTTTTACGATGACGAAAAGATGCATTTAAAAGTGGTATTGAATTAGTTCAGAGGAATTTGTGTGTCAATATATATTTTCCCTATTAATGAATGGATACTGGAAGTATATGTGACTCCTGTCAGACAGGTTCTGTAAAAATATCTCTAGCTTTTAAAGTGATCCTCACACTTAAAAAAGCTGGGAGACTTCTGATTTAAAATGATCATCTAATCACCTGATTGTATCTACTCTCCCTCCCAAGAATCTATGAAAACGATGGTAAAGGGATGTAAAGGCTCAAACGCTGAGAAGGGGGAGGGAGATTTCCAGTGGATGAGGAATTTAAACAGACTTTGTTCGGGAAGGTCACGGCAGGTGAGAGTGGTGACTGATGAAGGTGACTGCAGCTCAGACAGGACGATAGCCAAGGAGGGGAGGGAGATGAACTGTCCCAAAGAGCCCTGGGGAGACTTGGGTCTGAGCAACACCACGTAGATAATGGCTGGCTGCTCACCCACTGACCTATAGAGAGGCTGGAGTCCACAAGCCCCACCTGTGCACACTGAGTTTCCAGTCAGTTTCGATTCTAATTCTTAAATGTGGGTGGACAGCCACAGTTCTGACATCTGAGGAAAGCCTGGGACCTCTCCCTCTAGCTCAGTCCTTCCTTCATCTTCAAGACCAGTAAGCCTCCATCTACTCTCCTGGGTCCCACGAGCATGCCCTAGGACTCCGTGGTTCCAACCCTGGCTGTATATTGGAGTTACCTGAGGAGTTTAACAAAATATGAATTCCTAAGCCCCACCCCTGGAGAGTATGATGCAGTTGAATTGGCGGGGTGTGTGTGGGGGGGGTGATCAAGCCTTTTAAAAGCTCCCCAGGTAATTTTAATATGCAGCCAGGGTTGAGAACACTGTCCTAGCTGATATTTGGTAGGGCTTTAAATAACACTTAGAAGAGTGGTTCTCATCCCTGCCTGTACGTTAGAATCACCTGAAGAACTTTAAAAAATATCAATTCCCAGCCTGACCCCAGAGATTCTGATTGAATTGGCCTAAGGTCAGGTCTGAACATTGATTTTTTTTTTTTAAGTTTCTTAAGTGACTTTAATATTGCTTCAGCCAGCGTTAAGAACCAGTGGTCCATAGACTCACAAATCCTGAATCTGCATCTCAGTCCCAACTGCCTAAATGACATCCAAATTGAAGTCTGAGAGACATCTCAAAATAAATATTTCTAGGGCTTCCCTGCTGGCACAGTGGTTGGGAGTCTACCTGCTGATGCAGGGGACACGGGTTCGTGCCCCGGTCCGGGAGGATCCCACATGCTGCGGAGTGGCTGGGCCCGTGAGCCATGGCTGCTGAGCCTGCGTGTCCAGAGCCTATGCTCCGCAATGGGAGAGGCCACAACAGAGGCCCTCGTACCGCAAAAAAACAAACAAACAAAAATTTTTTTTAACTGAGCTCTTCTCATCTCCCTCCCAACCACCCCCTCCTTAGTTCTATTAAAGCTTCCCTTATCTCAGTAAATGACAAGTCCATCCTTCCAGTTGTTAAGGTCAAAAATCTTAGTCCTTTTTGATTCTTTTCTTTATCTCATACTCTACATCTGATCCATTAGCAAATCCTGCTGCTCTACCTTCAAAATATATCCAGAATCTAACCACTGGTTTTTGCTTCAGGCCATGAGGGAATAACTGGATCCAGATTTCTTTCCCAACATAAACAACTAGGAAACTGAACAAAATTTATGACATAATTATTTTCAGACACTGGAAAAGAGGTAGTACAAGGTTATGGTTCCTGAGAGAGAGGGAAACAAACAAGGTGAGACCTTTGATTGCCCTGGTTTTCTGCCTGGAGGCAATTTTCACACAACAGTAGAGGGAGGGGAGATCCAGAACCCAGCAGTCTCAGCAATTGAGGAAACAGAGATTTGAGTTCAAGGAGGACAAGGCAGCTTCAAAAAAAGGCAGACTTGCAGGGTAGCAAACGGGAGCAGAAGGAACTACCAAGAGAAAGAGCTCCAGAAATCTGTGCAGGGGTCCCCCTGAGTATTTGGCTGAATAACAGTCTGTGCATGTATAGGGTGAAACCAAGGGAGAAAAAAAAAAACAACTTCCAGGAAAGAACAATTGCCAAAGAGCTGTAAGCCAAATAATTCCCAGAATTCTCATAGAGCCAGGAATCACCTGAGTTCCCATCAGCCAGGGTGGAGAGGTTTCAGTGAATACACAAAGCATTCCAGAGAGCCCCAGAAAGGTTATGCCTAATACTGTGGCTAAATTAGTCCCAGAGAAAAGGCTCTTTGAGACCTGACTTTAAAAAGCTTAAAAACAAGTCTGGAAAAGAACACACTTATCTATAAGAAGCTTAACTGTCTGCCATAACAGAGTCCAGCCCTGTTTAAAGGAAGACAACATAATCAAGCATCAAAAATGTAAAACTCACAATGTTCTGGTCTCTAATAAAAATGTATCAGACATGCAAAGAAGAAGGAACATGTATGTAATCCACAAGCAAGAGAAAAATCTGTCAACAGAAACAGAACCAGGAATGGCAGAGATTAGGGAATGAGCAAAGACATTTAAACAGCTGTTATAAATATATTAACTATGCTCAAGGATTTGAAGAAAAAGATGAACGTAACGAGGAGAGAAATGGAAAAAAATTTAAAAGAACTAAGTGGAACTTCTAGAGATAAAGAGTATAATATGTGAAATAAAAATTTCACTGGATAGGATTTACAGTAGATTAGACACTGCAGGAAAAAAAGGTTGAACTTGAAGACCTAGCAATAAAAACTATTCAAAATGAAGCACAGTGAGGGGAAAAAAGACTGAAAAACAAAAAAGAAATCAAAGATAAGAGCCTCAGTTACTTGTGAAACAATATCGGTGGTCTAACATATGTGTAATTGGAGTCCGAACAAGAGATGGTGAGGTGTAAAAAAAAAAAAAAAAAAAGACTATTTGAAGAAATAATGGTCAAAATTTTTTCAAAGTTCATAAAATTTATAAACACACAGCTCCAGGAAGTTCAATAAGCCCCAAGTAGGATAAACACACACACAAAAGCTGTACTGGGGCACATCAAAATCAAGTTGCTGAGGGAACTACCTGGAGGTCCAGTGGTTAGGACTCCACTCTTCCACTGCATGGGGGTGCAGGTTTGATTCCTGGTTGGGGAACTAAGATCCCACAAGCCATGCTGCATGGCTAAATAAATAAATAAATTTTTTAAAAAGCAAAAAAACAAACAAAAAACAAACCAAATTGCTGAAAATCAGGGAATGAAGAGAAAATCTTAAAAGCAGCCAGAGGAAAAAAGCCATGTTACTTACACGTAAACAAAGATAAAAATCACAGACTTCTTGTCAGAAACTGTGCAAGCCAGGAAACAACCTTCTAAATGCTGAAATTAAAACAAAAAAACAAGGGACATCCTTGGCAGTCCAGTGGTTAAGACTCCGTGCTTTCACTGCAGGGGGCATGGTTTGATCCCTGGTCGGGGAACTAAGATCCTGCATACCATGAGGCACGGCCAAAAAAAACCCAAAGCAAAACGGCCATTCAACCTAGATTTCTATACCCAGTGAATATATGTTTTCTGAAAGATATTCTGAAACATCTGATCACTTTTCTCTGACACTGCTCATCACACTCTTGTCCAAGTCACCATGATGTCTCACCTGAAATATTTCAGAAGCCTCCTAACTTGTTTGCATGCTTCTACACTTGCTCCCCTACACATATGAGGTCATCTCACTCCTCTTCTCACAACCTTCTTATGGCTCCCATTTTACTCAGAGTAAAATCTGAAGGCCTGGCCATGGACCACAGACCCTACATGATGTAGTCCTTGGCTATTGTTCTGACTTCACATTCTAACACTCTCCCACTTGACCTTCCTTCAAACACTACTCCAGCCACACTGGCCTCCTTGCTGCTCCTCCAGTAAACCATGCAAGCTCCTACTTAAGGACCTTGCACTTGCTGGAATACTCTTCCTCCAAGTAGCCACATGGCTTGCTCCCTTGCCTCACTCCATGTCTTTGCTCAAGAGTCATGTCATCAGAGACCCTTTTAGATTACCCTATCAAAAAAAGCACCTCTCTTCCATCACTCTTCATTATGTTACCTTTTTCTTTCAGTAGCATTTATCACTGTCTGACACTTACTTATTTGTTGGCTGACTGCCTTCCCCAACTAGAATGTTAGCTCCATATAGCAGGGACTTTGTCTGCTTATTCACTTTTGTACACAAAATGTGAAGTCAGTGACACACACATATACACACACGCACTGCATCCATACCTCAAGTTTGTTCTAGACTCCTTGATGCATAAAAACATTTTGGTGCCAGTTCAGGGGAAGGCAAGCCACTGGTTGAAAGTTCAACTCTAACCACAGGCTGCCCTGCACATAGCTCAAAGGGGCTGGGAGGAGCTCTAAACGACATGTATGTCACTTCAGTAGCACCACTCTGTGGCTGGAAACCCTGGAAAAATTACAAGGGAGAACAGCCAGTGCCTTGCAGATGCTGGCTCATTCATTCACACAGAGAATTGGGCCTCTCTCTGCTGGGTCTGCATCAGCTCTTTCCTCTCTGCTCAGCCCTAGGGAGAAGGGAGGGTCAGGAGCTGGGATAGAATTGATCAGAGTACTCAGCACCAAGTTGAAGCTAGAGTGCCCTTCAGCCATAAACAGCTATAAAAGAAGAAAAACTTTTATGGAAAAACATTAAAAAAATATGTAAACCAGGGATTTAGAAGAAGGTGAAGGTGATTTCTAGGGACAAAGACGACATGAATTAAGGTCATTGCTACACCCCAACCTCCATTGCATTCAGGCCCTCCTCTCCCAGTGTCTTTCTCACCTGCAGGGCACAGGAGGCTGCCCTCAGCAACCTCTGAGCAGGGAGGGGAGGGCTGCCCTGCTGAACCCAGCTTTGGAGGAGGGGCTTTCTCCCCCAGCCTCAGCCTGACTTCACTTCCCACCTCCTGTGCACCTGCAGCATCCTCATCCCCCTTCCTCCCATTATTAGATGTGCACACAAATCTCTGGATGCATCACAGAGATCCCCAGGCCCATGGTCAGCTCAGCCCCTTTCCCTGGATCTTCATGTGTGATCTTGATGTCAAGAAATGGGGGAGGAACAGAGAGTGAGAACCAAGATTAGTGGGGGTCACACTGAGTCCTGTTGAGTGCTGGTCACTAGATCCTGCCATTTGGCTCCTGAGAACATCTCTCACACCTTCTCTTCTCCTTTCCAAAGGCCACAGGATCCCCGGCCCCTATCCCTAGCCCTCTCCACCCAAATCACTCTGCACACAAATATTCAGCATAAACACACATAAACAAAACAACAAACATTTACTGACCCTTGGCCTATTATGTGGGGTCCTCCCCACAACCCCATGAGGCAGACATCATGGTGAGAAAGATTTGTACACAGCTGCTAAATCAAATGTGCCAAATTCTACTCTTTGCTCAAAGTGTGTACACCACTGGCTATAAAATTAGAACTATCAAATATCATGAGCCACTTAGAGCTCATGAAGAAACAATACGCATTGGCAATCTTTTGAATGAGTTTGGAATCACACAGCAGTTCAGAGATGATATTTCAAACTCAAGGATTTGCCACCTATAGAGATACATAAGCTCCCCATAAAATGAAGGGGACAGCTCGTAGTGGGCTGATTTAAATGTTCAAAGTGAACAGCCAAAACAAGGGACTTCAAATTATCTGGTTGTTTCCAGGCAGTCTAGAGACCGGCAATTTACACTAACTAGATTGCCTGATTTAATGGCATAACTATATAGTGACTAATCAGCCAGAATCCTCTTCTCAAACACTTATCATCACTTTACAGTCTTGCTCAAGAACATGTAATGGCTCCTTATTGCTCCCCATGTCAAGTCTAAGACGTTTCTGCCCAGCTTTCAAGACCCTCTGATACGACCTAAACCTATTAAAGCAGTTTTACCTGTTGCTGGTCCTCAACATGCCTAAGGCAGGCTGGTCCTGACCTCACTCACACTGCTCCCCCAGGCCTACCCTGCAACCTGAGAGGTGGCATCAGACACGCTGGAATGAGCAAAGGATTTGGGGTCCAGCTTTACCACTCACTGTGTGATCTCAGCCAAATTATTAATAAAAACACTAGCTCATATTAGAGTGCTTATTAAATGCCATGGCCAGATGAAGCACCTACATTCATGGTCTCATACAATTCTCCTAACAACTGTGTGAGATAGGCACTGTTTTATTCCCATTTTATAGATGTTAAAACAGAAGCTTTGGAAGTTTGTTCGTTTGTTCAACAAACACCAAGTGCTGTGCTGTGCGCTGGGAATATAACAGTGGGTGAGGAGACGAGACCCCTGTTCTCATGGAGCAGGGAGTGGCTAGAGGTCAGGCAACAAACAAGTAAATACAGGAACTGGATGATTTAGGAAAGTGGTACACGCTCTAATAAGACCGTAGTGTGAGGGGCAGCGGCTGGGGGTGAGTGGGGGATACTATTATAGTCAGGTAGTTAAAGAAGGCTCCTCAAGGGGTGACATTTCAGTTTTAGATATTGAGGCTTGAATGTGGTTGAGAAGTCAGCCATGCCAAGACCCAGGGAGCTGAACTCCCAGGAGCAGGAACAGCAAATGCAAATGCCCTGAGGTCTAATAAGTCCAGTCTGGACGCCATAATGAGTTGAGCAAAGGGGAGAGCAGTACCAGTGAGGCTGAGAGGAGGCAGGGCCAGGTCACACAGGGCCTTGCATGTCATGGTGAGGAGTCAGATTTCCTGCAATGGGGAATCACTGGCGGGTTTCAAATAAGGGAAGAGCTTGACTGATGTATACTTTTAAAGACCTCTTTGGCTGCTGTGTGGAGAAGAGGTTGTCAAGAGGCAGAAAGGAAGCTGGAGGATTGGTTAGGAGACTGATTTAGTTGCCCCAGCAACATACAGTGGTTTTGATCAGAGTAGACCAGTAGTGATGGGCACAGAGACACGGGATGAAATTGGAATGTATTTTACAGATTGAGCTGACAGGATTTGATGATGAATATGGAAAATTAGAGAGAAAGAGGAATCAGGACAGCTCTTCACGATGGTGCCATTTATTGAGATGAGGAAGACTGGAACAAAGCAGAAACCAACAGTTCTATTTTGGTCTTTTTAAGTTTTAATACATATTAGAAATCCATGTGGAAATGTCAAGTTGGCCCTTGGACCTATGGTCTTGAAGCATAGTGTGGAAGATTGGGGTTATTCTTCTGGAAGTCATCAGCAGATAGGTGGGCTTTAAAGCCATGGGGTGTGAAGGGGATCAGAGGATGTGACCCCAAAATATGCAACTTTGGCATAAGGATTATTTTGAGCTGGAGGCAATAGAGAAACAGCAGACTCAGGAAAAGCTCTCTACCCTTCCCCTATCTGCCCAAAGGTAGGGTATAAATTTTCCTTTGTGAAGGTGTCCCCCTCCCCTCAACTATACCAGGAAAGAAGAACTCTTAATAACCAGAGACACTTCTCACTCCACGACTGCACAAATTGGAGTCTGCACAACAAACCTTACTAAAATAACCCTTACCTTCCTTTCCCCCATATATTTACCTTCTCACAATATACCACTCCTAGAAGCCCAAACCCTTTTGCCTTTGCCTTATCACTTCTCCACAATTTACTGCTTTTTGTTAAAATGGTATATAAGCCTCAGGCTTAACTGCTTCTTTGGATTGTCAGTTCTTTTCTATGAAGCCCTCCATATGCATACATAATAAGACTTTTCTCATGTTAATCTGTTTTTTGTCAGTTTAATTTGCAGTACTCCAGGTATAAAACCTAAGGGCATAGAGGAAAAAAGTTTTCTTCCCCTACAGGTTAAGTGACATTGTCTGGAGAGAGAATCCAGGGAGAAAGGTCTAAGGACTGAATGTGGGGTCCTCTAACAATGAGAGATCACACAAAGGAGGGGATCAGTGAAGGAGACAGGATAGCAGCCAGTGAGGGTCAAGGAGAGCATGATGTCTCAGAAGCCGAGAGAAAAGGATTTCAAGGAGGAATGGCCAGTGGTGTCAAATATTGCTGAGTTGCTGAGTAAGATGAAGACAGGGAAGTCATCACTGGATTAGCAGAAAGGAGGCCATGGGGGATTTTATAAGAGCAGACTCAGTGGAAATATGGGGTAGATTCTGGATTGATGTGGATCCAGGGGAGGAAGGGAGATTTTGACTACCCTTTGGAGAAGTTTTCCTGTAAAGAGGAGCAGAGAAATGGGGAGGTAGCTGGAAGGTGATGCAGGGGTCAAGGGAGGGGTCTATTAAGAAGGAAGAAAAGACAGCATTTTTGCATGCCAATGGAGGACAGACTGACAATGTATGGGGCGGGTCATGGCAGAAACAAGTCTTTGAGAAAGTTGGAGGGGATGAGACCCAGTGAAGCAGGCATTTGAAAGTGGACAATCTGTCTGCTATCATAAAGAAGCAGCTCCACATGATGAATGGATTTGCGGTTGTAAAGATGAGAGTCCCTGTCTGATGACTTTTATTTTCTCAGTGAAATGTGAGCAGAGAGTGAGGGCTATGGGAGGCTGGAGGTGGGAAGAAGAGGGATAAGTGGTGAACTGACAAAACAGGCAGGTAGTAGGAGGGTCTGCCAGCATGGAGTGTCCGGCTGGTCCCCAGGGTCACTAATTTAAAGTTGGACCAGTCAGCATGTTTGCATGGTTTTCTCCAACCATGTGTAGCAGCTTGGGTACAGGTAAGGAATAGGTGGAAAGCTGGCATTTTGATGGTACCAAGTTGGGGACAGGGACACAATGCAGGGAGAGAGAGAGAGGCAAGGAAGTTAAGGATGCTTGCAGAGGGAGTGAATCTAAGCTGGATTAGAAAAGAAATGAGGGCCCAGAAAAGATGATGGAAACATAGTAGGGGACTGCCCATTTGGAGTCCAAGGAATACTATATTGGGGCAACAGAGGATGACAGCTGGAAGGATGGGAGGTGGTGATCAGAAGGTGAGCTTTGAAGGCAGTGCAGTTCACTGGTCATAGCAAGGACATGGGTAGAACAGAGTACCTGCCAGAGTGGGACAGAGAAAAACATTGCTGCAGGTGAGACGGTCAAGGAATGTGAGGCCCGGGTCTTGGATGGATCACGCCTGGGAGACTGGAGAGGGGTGAAGAGGAAGGCAGTGAGCCAGGCTTCTTCAGTGAATGAGCAGGAGATGTTCCCTGGCAACCCCACTGGTGAATGACAGAGCTGAAATGCTAACCCAGGCCGGGGCCCTCAGCACCTGTGCCTAACCACTACACTGCACTGCAAACTGTCTCTTGGTGTTGCAGATTTCTTCATTCTTAAAATGGAGACACATACAATACCCACCCGCCTGGCTGAACAATGCACATCGAGGAGCTTTTTTTTTTTTTTCTTTGCGATACGCGGGCCTCTCACTGTTGTGGCCTCTACTGTTGCGGAGCACAGGCTCCGGACGTGCAGGCTCAGCGGCCATGGCTCACGGGCCTAGCCCCTCCGCGGCATGTGGGATCTTCCCGGACCGGGGCACGAACCCGCGTCCCCTGCATCGGCAGGCGGACTCTCAACCACTGCGCCACCAGGGAAGCCCATCGAGGAGCTTTATAAGGCACTTTCCGTACATTGGGCATATGCTCCGTCGGCTGGACGGCTCCAGTGAACCTGGGCAGCTCGTCAGGACAAGACACACCACCCACATTAGCTCTTGAAACACCCACTTCTGAATTGCCCACTGGGTCATGTGTATTGCTCGCTAATTCGACCAGAAGCCCTTGACTTTAGGCACTGGGCTGCCTCAGGGATTTGGGGTTTGTGTGAAGGTGGCAATGGCAGTAAAGGGGACTTGATGTGGCTGCTGGGTTCCTGACATACTGGCTGCACGTTGCATCTCACTGTAAATGCACTGGTGTGCCTGGCTACATACAGAAGCCCCGGAGTGAATACCTTTGCACATTGAAGCTTTCTTTTACAAAGTGAATCATCATCTGATTTGTAAGTGGAGATTTTCGTATTTTACTTTTTCTTAAACTGGTGCCTAGGTAGAGATGAAAATCTTGGAAACGGCCAATTATTCAAATTTATGTTCTTTCCACAAATACTCGTGGAGCCCCTCCCATGTGCCAAGCCTGATGCCAGGCACTGGGTGATGGAGCAGAGAACAGGAGAGACAGGTTCCCGGGTGCTGGGAGGATCAGGCCCCGCAGTTTCACTCAACGTGGGCAGAGTTTTGTGTTTTCCTTTCCCTCTCTGGCCTGGGCTGTCCCTGAAGCTTTTCTGGCAGGTCATGGTGTGAGCAGCTCACCACGAGGTGCTCAGAATTCAGAACACTTGGCAGCAAGGGAATGAGGTCGTGGCCATTTGGAAAGGATTAGGGAAAAGTCACGCGGAGTGCGATTTGGGGCTTGTGTTTATCTCAACTGTAACTTTCCAGAAAGCTGGGACACCCCATTCCAATAAAAGCTTCCCCAAGTATTTTTAGAGGCATTGTGATGGTGCTGGGCTGTGTGGATGGGGTGGTTTTCTGGATTTGTGGAATTGCATTTAGTTACTGATAAAACTTCTGTCCAATTTGTGAGCCAACATCTGGTTTCTAAGGGGTGTGCCATGGGCTGGTGATGGAAAAGGTAGAACTATTGAGCCGAGAGGCAGAATTCAGCAGGGCTTCCTTGTGGCTGGAAGCTGCGGCCAAGGCCAGGGCCAGATGGGGGCATCTGGGTCGGTGGGAGAGCTGGGGCCAGAAGCCTGGCCTCATTGTTCAGAACTGAACTTTTCCCACCACTCCTGGGGCTCTGGGGGCTGAGGCTTAGAATTGTCTGGTTTGGTTTCAATCCAGTGATTCTGCCGGGCCCCAGGCAGGGTAGGACAAGGACCCAGCTGACTCAGAGAGCCACGGAGACAGCACTGTCCGCCAGGGGAGCCCCAGCCAGAATGAGCTAGCTGTCTCCTGCACACCTGCCAGGCGGGGAGGGAGACGGGGGTGCTGGGAGGCTCCTGGAGCCCAGCCTGGGCCCAGGTTTTTCCACTCTCTTTTTATTATTTCCAGCAGTCCAAGGTTTTCAGTTACTCACACTCATTTATTCATTCCATCCATTCAACATTGATTAATCACCTACTTTGTGCCAAGCATTCTGCTCCATGATTTGCAGAAACTACCTCTTTGCTTTTCAATTATCCCCATCTCCGGACACGGTGCCCACTTTACAGCAGTCATTCAATGCCTGGCTGCTGCCATATGGCTATTATTGTCATTAACTGCAGCAGTGACAAGCACTACTAAGACAGAGCTCCTGACCTGGAGGAAGGAGAAAGGATACCTATGATGTTTTGGGTCCGGTGCCAGCCTTTACCATACCTTACCCCACTGAACAGAGGCTGGTATTATTGCCAGGGAAACTGGCATAGAAACAGGTAATGACCACGTGTCTGGGGGCAGTAAGAGGGGCTCCAAGAAGGTCTCGCTCTAGTGGCCTCGTTTGAGCTGCGCCTTGAAGTCCAAGTTCACTTGGTGGAAAATGGAGAGAAAGGGAAGAACATTCCAGGTGGAGAAAACAGCCTGAGCAATGGCCTGGAGGCTGAATGTGCCTGGGGTTCAGGGGTGGGGTGCAGGAGGGATGGCCAGAAGTTAAGAGTGGCTAGAGCTGGGGGTGCACCAGCAGGTGCTTGGTTTCATGCCTTCCCTCAATGTCTGGGTGGGTTTGCCTCCAGGACATGACCTTGGACAGTCCTGAGCTGGCCGTGTGCCCAGACTTTCCTGGCTGATGTGCTCAAGTGCGGACATTCTGGTTATTTGCTTTTCTGGTCCCGCCGCTCCGTGGCCACTGCTGCTATCCCAAGTGCAAGGCTGAGGGCCCTCAGCTCATGAGGTCGTTTCTCTGGGCAAGAGCTTGGTGCAATTGGCCCCCAAAGTTCCCATCAACGGCTCCCAGAGTTGTAGTGAGCTCTGTGTGAAGCACCATGCTTTGCCTGCCTGCAGCCTCCCTCAAAAAGGGTGCAGGGTTGTGTAGGATGGAAAGCTCAGTGTAGCCACTGGGGCTACAAGGAGCACAGCACAGCCAAATCCAAATCCCTAAACTGTGCTTGAGCCCTTGCTGACACCACCTCATATTCACCTCTTCTGCCCCCCACCCCCCAGCAGACCCCAGACTGGGCTGTGACTCTTCTCCCTCTGTGGTCGTGCATGGCTCAGGGGCAACAGAAAGGATGCTATACAGTCAGGAGCCCTGAATCCTCTATCCTGCCATTGACTCCCTGCTGTGTGAACCCAGGCAAATCGCTTAACCTCTCTGAGCCTGTTTCTTCATCTGTGAAATGGGATAATAGCATCCTCTTCGCTGTCCTAGGGTTTGGGGGAGGTTCCTGAGTAAACATGGGTAAAAACACAGTAAACGGGCAAGCACGACGTGTGTGTGTGTGGGGGGGGATGACAATCAGTGAGACCAGCGATGTTTTGGTTACCCTCTTGCTCCCTGGAACAAAGGCCCTGGCTGCTGGCATGGTGGAGTCTGGAGAGGGAACATGCTGGCAGGCCCTGCAGTCTCCCCTGTCCTGCCCTAGGACAGGGAATGCTTTTTCTACCCAGCAGGGGAGCTGAATAGCCCCAGGGTGAAGGGTACAGAGTAAGGTTTGGGCCTGGGGACCTGGAGCAGCACCCTGGCTCCCACCCAAAATGGGGCTGTTCACCTCAGTGCCATCCTGCAGCCTCCTCCACCCGCAGTCCCAACACCAGAGTCGCCTCAGAGAAGCGTAGTGAGGCCTGGCCTCAGCCCCATCTGGCCTCTCTGCTGGTCTCAGCTCCACGACCTCCCCCTAAGCCCAAGCACTGCCAAGAGGCCTCAGCCCACTAAACCAGGATGGTGGGCAGGGGTGTGGCTCCCCAGGGCTCTCCTCTGGGGGTGAGAAGCAGGGACGTACCGTGGGACAGTGGTCTAAACCACCGCTCAGTCACTTGTTCAGTTATTCACCAAACAGCTCCTTTAAAAAGATCAAAGAGCACACACATGAGGAATTATTAAGACCTTCTAGTTGAGGAACCAAAGAAAATGCATTTTAAAAAGCACCCTCCCGGGCCAGTTACGTAACAGCGTAGGACAGCAACATGCCCCAGAGACAGCGGCCGATGAGAGGGTGGCAGATGCCACAGTGCAGGGGCAGCTGAGACCCAGAGGGCTGTATGCAGAGTGGTGGGTCGGCGATGAACTGGGCCTCGGTTTCCCCCCGTGCAGGGTGGCAGCCCAGGGCTCACCCAGGAGGCTTGCCCAGTTCTGAGGAGCTGATGCTTTCCAAGGGTTTGCCAGGCACTGCACACGTGGATTAGCTCATTCAACCTTTGTAGGCGCCCGTGGGGTAGGAAGCATTGTTATCCTCACTTTACAGAGGAGGGAACTGAGGTAAGAGGCACATCCTCTCACTGGGAGCACATGGCTTGTCAGTGGCGGAATTGGGACTGGGACCCAGTCTGCAGAGTTGGTGCATTTAGCCTGCACTAAACTGCATCAAAGGATGTGAGCGAATAGCCTTCCCAGATATGAGAACATCAGAGCTGGAAGGGACCCAAGTGACCCTGGCACTCCCTGCTTTTAGGAATGAAGACACTGAGGCCCTGCGTGGTGACGTGTCCTGCCCACAGCCGTGCCGTCAGTGAGGGGCAGAGCGGGTCCAGGCTGCCAGTTCCTGACTCACTGCTGCGTCTCTCTTCCCGTGCTATGCCCAGTGCGGTCTGGGAACCAAGAATATGGGCGTCACTGGGAGCTAATGAGGAATGCAGTCTCAGGTCCCACCCAGACCTACTGAACTTGTACTTTGACAAGAGCCTGGTGATTTGCATGCACTTTACTGATTGAGAAGCACTGCTCTGTGCTACCCTGCCTTCCTGGTTGGCAATATCTGTTACTGTGATGAATAATGACGTTGTATCCAGACACTGTAAAACTTCAAATTACAAGTTACTGGAAGCTTCATCCTGGAGTCACTTGGGATCTGGGGGAAGTGACAGAGTGGGTCCCCCAGAGCTTAATCCTTCACAGGGCCCTGCACATCCATCCTGCTAGTGAGCTTGGGAGCTTAGTCCTGATCTGGGCTTGCCCAAGCCCAGGGAAGAGGTGACACTCACAGATGGTCCAGAACATCCTCACCAGAGCCACTGGCTGCTATGGTCCCCCAAGAATTAGAGCTGGCGGTTGGCTAGGGAATGGCCTGGTTTAGGACAGGACTTCCTGGGGCCAGAGCCTGACAGCCGTGGTGGCAGCTGCCAAGGGCTGGCTTGGGGTGAGCCAAGGGGCTTTGGTTCTCTCTCACTCTCTACCAGCACCTCTCCTGTACTGTCTCAGTCCCATGGAAAGTCCTTTGCCCTCAGAGCCTCAAGACCCTATGCCTCCCCAAACTTCACCTCGTAGAAACCCTGCCACTGACCCCAGGTGAGATCAGAGCCTGAGACTGCCCAGCGCGCCCACCTCAGCCCCACATTCTGGTTGGCTGGCTGGCAGCCCCTGGCCAAGCCCTGGATCCTGGGAAGGTCAGTGGAGCTGGGCAGGAGCAAGGGGAGGGCTAGGAGACTAGGGAAGACCCTGGGCTGGAGCTGTGCACAGGAACACAGTGGCTTTTTGCTCCATCTCACCTCCTCTGAATCTGAGGTCACCACGCAAGGGCACGGAGAGTCCCACTGTAGCTGACGGGGGTGGGAGCCCTGAGCTCCACCTTCGAACACAGACCTGAGGCTCCCCCACAGCCTTCAGATGCAGCAGGAGCTTCTGCCTGGAGGACCCTCCAAGGCACTCGACTTACTTTGCTGCTCCTCAGATGCCCTACCCCCCTCCCTCCAAGCTCTTCCCCTTTGTCTTTGATGTACTGTTTAACTTTCACCCCTTCTGGGAAGACTGGTATCTGCTCAAAAGAGTCATGGCAGGATCTGGTTCTGTACTTGTCCCATCATTTGCAGGGGAGTGTGTGTGTGTGTGTGTGTGTGTGTGTGTGTGTGTGTGTGTGTGTGTGTCACAGACAGATCTTCAGCAGTATTCAGGAAACTTTTCCAAGGCGGCATGAGAGCTCAAGGACCTCAGAGTCCACATAGGCAGGTCCTGGGTCAGCACCAGCTCTCAGCAAATGCCCCTCTGACTTGCTGTGCAACCTTGAACAACCTCTCTCCTTCTCTGAACCTATGTAAAATGAGGAACAAGGCTAACTTAACCCTCTTCAGGTTGGTCTTGGAGGAGCACTAGGGCTCCTCAGAGAAGCTTTCAGGGAGTACATGGCATCTAAGGAGAGGCCTGATGGGTGGGGCTCCAGCTCCCCCGTTTTCTGTAATAGGCTGCTTGTTGGCTTTTGTTGACAAAATGGTATAAATGCCTGGGGAAAGTTCTGGAGGATTTTTGTGGTGCTTTCCAGCTGGAATACTCTAGAGGTAGGTGTCTGCTCCATGTGGCACAATTCTGGGCCAGTCGAGGCTGGGGTCCTTGGGCACAGTCAGGACCAAAGGGAAGAACCCTCTCCCTCAACTGGCTTGGCCCAGGAGTGGTGGCAGACATCCCTGGGAATGCAGGGGACAGGAAGGAAGAAGGTCCAGGTACCCTGTCTCTGTCTTTGACGGCCGGGCAGCTGCTCCCGTTTTCCTTCCTGCCCTTCTCCACCCATCCAAAATTTCCCAGAGGAAGTGGCTCTCATTAAAGCAAGGGAGGCTGAAGGTGCTTTAGTCACTGACTTGTTCAGGGGTCAGCTCAGCTCCTGGGAGTGAGTGCAATCCTGGAGAAAACCAAGGGAATCTGTGGCCTGTTTCCATGGGGCAATTGCTGGGTAACTGTCCAGTCTCTTCTAGGCTTTGTAGAGGTTGTAGGCTCAGCTCAGGAGAGATGAGACAGTCCTTCACTCTAAAGGGACTGGCCCCAAGAGCCTTGAAGATGGTAGTGTACCCTGACTATCCATTTCACTGCTGGGAATTCAACTAAAGGAGATATTGCATAAAGAAAAGGCCATCTTCATAAAGATGATCACTGTGGCATTACTCACAACAGCCCCCAAATTGGGAACCACACCCAGCTACACAGCAATAGGGGTAGTAAATTACAGAACATCAGTTAGATAGAATGTTATGCACCCATTAAAATTAGTATGTAGAAACATGGAAACAACACTGATAAAAAAATGTTACCAGAAGCAGCTCAGCGCTTGTCAAGTAGTTCCCTTTCTTTTTCCTACAAAAGGTGACAAAGAACTGCAGGGGAACTTGCAAAAATGAAAACAGTTATGTTAGGGCAGAGTATTATGAGTTATTATAATTATTGACTATTTACAATGTGCTGGGTTCAGCGCTGGGTGCTGAGGATGGAGCAGTGAATTAGAATGTATTTCCTTGCTCTCCGTCTACAGCTTCAAATCTAATGATGGATTTTTTTCCCTTAAATGTCCTTCAAAGTTGTCATAGCATCATCTTCCAAGAAAAAATAGCTGATGAGAGAAATAAGCAAGGAAAGGTACTCCTCTCCTTCTGGGTAATGTATTTCATTCCCAGCATCAGAGCCGCCTCCAGCTGGATTACATACATGTCGGAAGAAAACCGAATGTAAATGTGGTAGTGACATTTCGGACTCATAATGTCTAAGTTTCCTTTGAAGCAAAAACATTTTTAAAACTCCATGTTAAAAAAGAAGTAAAAAGTTAGGACTTGTTACTAATCTTGCAGCTGAATAATTAAGTATGCCTAATTCTGAAAGTAGCAAGCTAAATTATGCAGTGCCAAAAGTGACATCTCTTATACCTACACCATCCCGGCTACAGCGGCATGGTTTTAGCTTTATAGCTAAAATATGCTGCCAGAAAACCTAATAAAATGAAGCAAAAATATTTCTGTTTTTATCAAGCTGCCATTTGAGAGAGACTTTTAAATATGTTCTTCCCTATGTGTAAATCTTACAGCAGTTGCATAATTAAAACCCCAGTGGAGAGTTTCCTTTTAATCTTTTCAAAGTAAACCAATGAAACATCCTTTAGGATGTGAGATGATGGATTAATACTCTTTGGATTGTTTGAATATCTTTGAGCTAGGGCCTGACTCCAAGAATACTACTTAGTACTAAAAGAACACCAGCCAGTGTCTTTCTCTTTAGGAGTTCATGTAATCATGGGAGATGCAGATAACAACATGCCAGAGGCGACACATGCATGGTTATGAGTTCTGCTTGTCTTGGATTTTGTTAAATGGAGGGATGAATAAATGGATGTATTTACATTAAAACAAACTTGATTTCAACCCCCTGGGTATATGTCATATAGCATAAATGGCAGAAATAATAATTGCCCAGGATTTCAGTTCAGTGTAAGCAATCAATATGAATAATTTAGACCACAAAGTGGATTTTCATTTTGCTTAAGCTATTCAGACTGACTTTCTATTCAGCCTCAACTACCACTGAACAACCACTGGCAAATCTTCCCACTGGGTCTATGTCGTGTGGACAGTTGCAAATTACCTAGCTCCGGATATGGGCCTTGTTCAAGCCAAATGTCGGGACAAATATTCTACCTTATCATGGTGTTTCATCTAACATGAGTACACACAACCACACCTGAATTTTTCTTCTGTGTCTCCCTCTAGCTGAAAGCCCATTCCTGCCCCTTCTTCCCCTCCCCTGCACACACACACACACACACACACACACACACACGTGCAAAAAAAGGCAGAGAGAAAGTGGCTGCTGTCCTTGGACCAGAATTTACCTGAATGTCTCCTACTTGCTAGCATTTCTGTTGCTAACCTTCTTGGTACTGGCTCTTGCCTTCCCAGCTGTCTAAGACTTACCAGATGCTTCTAGTCTGTCTGACCTCTAAGATGTGTCTGATCTTTCAAGTTTTCTCTGGACTTAATCAACTGTTGGCCTGACCAACAGACCAGTCCTTTTGCTCAGCCCTGCTGCAGTGTCTGTCAGACACATACACAGATACACACACACACCCCCGTTATTAAATACTTCAGCCTCAAACAGGAATGTGCCCACCAATTATATCAATGAAACTGGTAGAATAAACACTGCATCACTTGGATTCTGGACCCAGCTGAATACATAATGAACTGTGACCTGAGACACGTCCCTTAACGCTCTGAGCCCCATGGGATTGGACCCAAGGACCGCCCCCCCCGTTCCAGTCATCATTAGTGAGGCTAGCCAAGATGTGGCGCTCACGATCACTGCAATCCAACTGCCCATGTTGGAATATGCTTCAACCTTTGTCTTGTAGAATAAGCTTTAACCTGTCAACATATTAGCACTTGGGGCCTGATATACACAATATATCATATTTATGGGATGAATGAAGAAAGGGTTTTCTACACTGAAGTCTAGTTGAATCACTTAGTTGGGTCTGTACAATACAAGAAAATGTCCACACTGCTGCATGGACCATACACACTGTGATATGCAAATAAAACTGAGTGCATGCTAATTTTCCTCTTCGCTGGATGAGGTGGCAGATAGAGAATACTGACTGCCCATTTTGGATTCAGCTTTGGCTCCCTGAGCTGCAGAATCCATAAAAGCACCAGTAATAATAATTTTCTCTGAAGACTCAGGGCATTTAAGGGAAAGGAACTACATAAACAGAAGTGAAACTGACGTATGTAGGTCTTTACTTAAATCTCATCCAAGTACATTTTGCAAGAGGAGCCTGAAATAAAAATCATGCTACTTCAGGATTCAGCAGAACTTATCTGACAGAAGTGACCAATTTGAACCACTGCCCCAGACCACATCAGCAGGTGGATAACTGACAGAGACCCTGCTACTTGTGTGGCTCTCTTGGCACCTCTGCAAAGGGGCTAGTTCAATGCTGAGCTGTCCACTGGCTGGTTCTGGTCCTGAGTGCAGCTCTTCTCAGAGATAAATATCTCCCTGCAGCAGATTTTGGAAACAATGTGCTGGGTCATTTGTAACACAGCCACCAGCTTCAGCATAGCCTCCTACAATGCTTGCCTACATCCCAACACACAAATCAAGAAAGAGAACATAGTTTCTTTCTGCTTGACTAAAGAACAGCCAGCCAAACACAAATCAAGAAAGAGAACATAGTTTCTTTCTGCTTGACTAAAGAACAGCCAATCCTGCTCGTAGATTAAGGGCTCGGGCTTGGGACAATTTACCAACACCCTGACTTGATTTTGTGCAAAGAACTGACAGAAGCTGTAGAAGCCATGGCTGGGCAGTGAATGAAGGCATTGATGGGAGATCATCAGAAAGGCACAGAGACCACAGGTCACTGGAATGAGGCCCCATTTGGATAGACTCATGGCCTGTAGGGGAAGGGGACACTGCTACCACCTTTCCCTTAATCTGTGGGTTCCATTAGGAAGCCAAGGTCAGAGCACACAGCTGGGAACGAAAGGCTATGGCTGCCCAGTATGTGCACAGGTTGCCTCTAGGTGAAAGCAAAAGGGTGTGTTTACAAGAGGAAGAGCATAAATCAATAATGAGCTATGAACACATGATGTCATCTCCCAGGACTAAGCATCTTTAGTACTTTTAAAGCACTTAAAAAAAAAAGAAAAAAAAACCTCTAGTTGCTATAGCAACTTGATGCAGCTCTTAAAAGGGGATTTTTTTTAAGGGGGTCATTTTATATCTTCAATCACCATAACAACATGATATAGCTTTTAAATGGTATTTTTATCCAATTTGTGTGTACTTTGGACTTGGGCCACATTTGCCTTTTCTATTTAAAGTCATCAGATCAAACATGACACATGAAAATTCATTGAAAGGAAGCCCTTTCGTAGACTATACATATACACTCAGAGAGCCATCTCTAGCTGCTCATATTCTGCACATGGATGCAGTCTTTCTCTCTGCCTCCCAGCAGCCACCTACAATGGCTTACACTGGTCAGTTAGTCCATTCCCCCGTCTCTAAACTGGCATACCAATCCAGCCCAGAACCCACCCACAGAAGGCGTGCGGTGCAATCCCTCACCTCTCAGCCCAGTGAATCCAGTCCCCTCCTCCAAAACTACCACCGGGGGATAGTGCTTTGGGGTGACTAGAGGCATGACCAGCCAAGTGCCTTCTTCCACCCTGGGACTGGAAGCAGGAGATGAGACACAAAGTCTTGCCGAAGTGAAAATCTTGTATTTATTCTGCACTCTATACAGTAACGGGAAGAGGTCTGTTTCACGTGACACCCAGGGCCCAGGGAAAGGGGGGGATGGGGAAAGTGGGTGAGAGAATAAAGAGAGGGACAGGGTGGAGTGGGGAGCAGTGATGGCTCCACAGTCTCTACAAGGGAGGCTCAGAGGAGGGGCGAAAGAAATAGGGGGGCTTCGAGGAATAGTTACACAGCATTTTTTGCACAGTTGCAAATCATGAACTATTTTACCAAAAAATAAGAGGAAGGGATGATGGAAAGTATAGAGAAACTACCCCCTGCACCCAAGCTACCCCCTTGGTGCCACTATTGGTTGGAAAAGATAGCAAGGTAACCAAGAAGAGAGGTCAAGAAATTGGAGGGGAAGTTGGAAGTGGGGAGGGGGGAAGTAAGAGGAGAAAACCAGAACCAGAGCGGCTGAAGTCCTATTCTCCAAGTCTAATGAGGTGGTGTAGACTGTAAAAAAAAAAAAAAAAAAAAAAGATGCTAAGGAGATCTAGGGATTCGTCTGGGGAAATGGTCGCCTTCCCCAGGGTAAAAGGGCTGGAGGACTCTGAGGGAAAACGCGTGTAAAAGAAGAAAGGAGAAGAGGAGGGAGATAACAACGCTGTGAGTGGAGAGAGGAAGGGCTTTCCAAATCACCTGGATGAGGAAACCGAGGACTAAGGGGCGTGAGAAATAAGAAGGAAGCAGCAGGCCCCTGATACATGTTCTCCCAAGTCCTTTTTTAGAAGCCAAAACTGAGGCACAAGCTGTTAGGTCACGCAGTTGGCAAGTGCTGGAGCGCGGGCGGCCCCCGGTCTGCCCAGAGCCCGGGTAAGGGTTCTCCCCGTTTGGCCTCTTTGCCAGGCATTCACCGCTGGGTGCGCGCCAGAGATGGGCCTCTCAGGCCACCTCCCGCGCCGAAAGCCAGTAAAGAGGGAGACCGAGCAGGAGGAGGGGGACGGGTGGGGAGGAGAGGGCGAAATGAAAGTAGGCAACGGGGCCTCAGAAGGGCAGAGGGAGCCGAGGGACGCGGCTCGAGCCCCGAGCAGTGGAAAGGGCGGCAGGTGAAAGACGCGGAGAGGAAAGTCGCCCGCTGGGCGCGCCGCTCACCTATGGTCGACACCACGGTGCCCACGAAGTAGAAGGCGCCGGGGAAGTCCCAGCGCGGGCGCAGCGCGTCGGCTCGGACGCCGGCTGCCAGCGCGGCCTCGTAGTGCCGGAGGAAGGCGCGCAGCTCCGGCTCGGCCACTCCGTGCGCCGCGCTGAAGTTGCGCAGCGTGGCGCCCCAGCGCGCCCGCGCCTCCGCCTCGCCCGGGCTCTCGAGCGCCGAGAAGACTGTGGCGCCCGCCACCAGGTAGAGGCCGATGAGCGCCGCCAGCAGCACGAAGCGGCCCGTGTCCTCGTTGAGGTGTGAGCGGCGGCAGCAGCAGCAGCAGCAGGAGGGGCGCGGCAGGCGGCGGCGGCAGCGGCGGGGCGGGGGCCGGGGGCTGCGGGAGGACATGGTCCGGAGCTCAGCCCCGGGGCCGGGGCGGCGCTCGGGGCCCGGGCCGCGACATCCCCCCCGCGGGAGCAGAAACGTGAGGATGGTGACCAGGGGTCGGGGGCCGCCGCGGAGCCCCTCGCCGCCTCCTCCAGGGCCCGGACGGCGGGGCGCCTCCGCCTCCTCCTCGGCGCTCAGGCCGCACACGGGTCCCGCGGCCCTTCGGGCGCCGGAGCTGGGGCGCTCCTCTCTGCGCCCCGACGCCTGGCCGGCTGCCGCGGCTCCTCACCCACCGCCCTCGGGCGCGGGGGTCTCAAGGTAGGCCCCTGCCGCCTTGTGGCCGGCGTCCACGGGGCCCCGGGCCTCATACTCCTCTCCAGACAGGCCGCGGGCTGCGGGCGGGGCGGGCTGTAGAGCCCGGGCGCCTAGGACAGGGACAGGAGAGCAGGGCACGAAGAGAGACCCCGGACGCGTCCCATGAGACGTTCCCGGCTCAGCGGCTCCCCGGCGCAGGCTCCGTGGGCAGTCCAGCTCCCGCCCCCGGGCTTGAGCTGGCGGCGTCGGCTTCGGAGCCTCGGAACCGAGCTGAGTCCGGGGAAGCGCTCCCTTTCCAGCTCCAGCCGGAGAGCCGCCCGGCACGGAGAGGCGGAGCCACCGGCGCCCTGGGCGGGGTGTTGGGGGGTGGGGAGTAAGGAAGGGAGAGAAGGGGTGGGGAGCTGGGCTGCTGCGACGCCTCCCTGTCGTTCTGGCTGCACTAATGCGGGGCACCGAAGCAGGTGTCCGGACTGCGGTGCTGGCTACCACGCCGCCAGGGAACACCGTCCAGTCCCTCCCTGCGCTTCGGCTCCGGAATCCCTCCCTTCTGTCCAAGCTGCCGCCAAACTTTGCTCAACTTGATGTTGTCCTGCGGTCTCAGGTGCTGGAGGCCGAAAGACGCTAATGCCCTGACACCGGGCTCTCCAGCTCCAGTCCGAAGTTTAAGTTCCCTGTCGCTCGCGTCTTCTTCCTGCATCCATCCACAGCGCCAGGTCTCGGAGGGTTCCTTTGGGGAAAAGATCCCGCTTAGGAGAGGGGAAAGGGCCACTCGACTCGGGGCGACCGGAGAATGAGGGCGTCTCCTCCCTCTCCCGACCGAGCGGGCGGCCGGCGTCAGCACCGCGGACAGCGCATCGGTGCCGCAGCCGCCGGGCGGGCGGCGCTGGGGCTGCGGGGACCCGCGGCGCGGGACGAGCCGGTCACCCTGCTGCGCTGTGCTTCCCCAAACCCCCGGTTTCCCTTTCTACCTCCCTTGTGTCCCCTCAACCCTTAAGGCAGGTGCGGTCGCGGAAGCGGAGTGCTGACAGGGAGGGGACGCTGCGGAATAGAGACGGGGGAGGAGTCAAGAGCGAGTAGAGGACCAAGGTGCCACCGGAGGAGGAAGCGTTCGGGCCCACCGGCTGCTGGATCTCCCTTCGTCACCCCAACCCTCTGACCCTCCGGTCCAGGGCGGGGGACGCTGGATAAGAACCTGGCTGCGGCAGGGTGGGTAGAGGAGGTGCAGGGAGAGCCCACTAGCTGGCTCCCCCGAGGCCGGCGGCGGGAAGGCTGGGTTCTTGAGCGCTGAGGAGGGTGTGTGGGGGGGTGTACATCGTCGCCCCCTCCGCCGCGTGGCCACAGGGAAACACGGCGGGGGGCTCGGCCCCAGCGCGGGAGCTTCTCCGCCTTCCGCGGGCCGCCTTCGCCGGGATCTCTAAGTTCTGTGTCGAGGAACGTCCTTGGTACAGACAGAAAACCGTCCTCTTCTGGCAGCCAGCCCCTTCTCCGTCCGTCCCGCTTCCACAGGAGAGGGGGACCCTGATGACGATGAGACGATACAGATAACAGAGAATGATAATTATGGAGGCTGTGCTTAGCTACGCTAGGTGGGTGAACCGTGACTAAATACAGAACTAGCCCCCCACCCCAAGTCTCGGGCGGTCTGGTCTCCACAGCAGAAAACACTCAAGCTAAGGCCGACCCAAAGTAGTGGCATTGTCAGTCCCCTAAGCGTCAGGGGACTCCAAGTCGTTCCCGAGCAAGCCTCCACCGTTCACTGAGCATTTGAAAGCCTGGAAACCAGGTCCTTCTGACCGCATGCCCCGACCTGGAGACTGGAGGGCAGGGGGTAGGGGTGGGGTTTGGGCAAGAGAGCTGTCCAGAAGCTGAAAGGCATCTGACTTCAGATGTTGCTTTACCCAAACCAGGGCACATCGGAGGCTTGGATCTTCCTAGACGTTCTCCTCCAGTTTATGGACGGAGCCAACTATACTCCCCTTTGTGTTAGGGGAGGGCCCAATGGGAGAGGATCCACCACTAGCATAGTCAGAACCAGCCTTACTGGAACTGGATGGCATGTGGTTAACTTCGCAGTGGTCTTCTGAGAAAGGGGCAGGGGGAACCTCTGTGTGAGGGGGAGAACATTTCATCCACTGAGAATATAGAGCCCTCTCCTTTTTCTGGAGCACAGTGGGAGCCTTATGTAAACACAAATTTTTGCCATTACAGACTATTGTTACTATTGGCAAAATGCACTTCAACTACTCTCTTCAAGCCTTTGCCTCCCCTGGGCTCACCACTGGTGTCACCCCAGCCTGTTCCCCCATCCCTACCATACCCCCATCTCTACAAGCCCCTACCATACCCCCATCTCTACAAGCTTCTGCAGGCAGGGAGGACAGCCTAGCCGTGGGCCTCCAGGGCTGGATTCCACTTGACTGGTCAGCTCTGACAGAAGTCCTAGAGTGTCATTCCAGGAGTTGGCCCTGGAGTCTCCAGATGCAGCTGAAGGGCATTGCCAGATCTCTCAGTGGTTTTCTTTGCCCAGACTCCCAGGTCAGGGACAGAGTGCTTTGCTGCAGTGTTCTGTGCCTCTGGACCTGCTCCTTGCCCAGCTGGCAAAGGACCTGCCTTGTCCTCCAGCTTGTTATTCTAGCTTGATTAGTAGCAAACCCCTGGCATCAATCTCAACTGTGAATGACCTAATCAATTTATATAATAGGGAAATGATGAGTTCCCTGAACATAGGCTCGGGTCCTTTGGGGAACCAGTGCCATGATGAATGCTGTTTTTTTGCCCACTGAATCCATATAAGTCACTGGCTTCCAGCTGGCTACCCTCAAAGCTTTTACCTCAGCCCTGAATTGCTGCAACAGCCTCCAAAGAATGGGGGCTTGCTATCACAGATGTGTCCGTGCTTTGGTCTATCCTGCCTGCACCTGCCCATCATTGCCCTGATCATGTCCATTTGATCTGATCCTGTGACTGATGTCCCTAGACGACAGTCTCCGATGGTTCCTTCAAACCTATAAAAATTTAGTCTCAAACACTTGTGGCTGCTATTCAAAGTCCTTGATGATGTGATTCCCAATAAATCATTCTAACCTCACCTTCTACTACTTGCTACTTATCCCCTAAGTACCCCGTACTCGGCCCAGTCACCAGCACTTTGCTTATGCTATGGCCCTGCTGGAGTGTCTTCTTCCTTCTCTTCTTCTCCAGCTCTTCATACATGCAGCTCAACTCAGGTTAGAACTTTTTTCTTCCAGAAAACTTTTTCTTTGTAGCATATTTTGACCCAATCACTTTGACTGCCATCATTTCAGCTGTGGATCATTTGATTCTGAATGTCCTCAAGAACTTCAGACAAGACACCAGAGCAGGTACAGCCTCTCTGTGTCTCTGCCTGTCTCTGTCTCTCTCTCTGTCTTTCTGTATTTTGTAAAAAGAAAACACAATGGCAGGAGTGTTAATCAGGAAAATTAGGTAGGGTCAAGTGCAATCAATTGATGATTCCACTCCTAGGTATATGTCCAAGATAAAAGAAAACATACATTCATGCAAAAGCTTGTGTGTGTACGTTCATAGCAGCATTAATCATAAAAGCCAAAAAGTGGAAACAACCCGTATGTCCATCAACTGATGAACAGTTCAGGACAATGTGGTATAACCGTACAATGAAATTTTCAGCAATAAAAAGGAATGAAGTACTGATTCATGCTACAACATGAATGAATCTTGAAAGCATTATCCGAAGTGAAAGAGGCCAGTCACAAAAGAGGACATAGTGTATGACTTCATTTGTATGAAATGTCCAGCATAGGAAAATCCATAAAGACATAGTAACTTAGGGGTTGCTTAGGGCTGGGGGATTAAGGAGGAATGGGAGTGACTGCTAATGAGTATGAGATTTCTTTTGAGAGTCATAAAAAATATTCTAAAATTGATTGTGATGATTGCACAGCTCTGTGAATATAGTAAAAAGCTTCAAATTGTACATTTTAAATGTGTGAATTGTAAAAAAAAAAATACAAATGCAACTAATCAAGCAAATCTTTATTGAAAAAAATGGAAACAGAACTTATCCCAAGAAAAATAATTTCTTTAAAATAAAAAGGAAAAATGGGAAACAGTTTAGCAATATATAATGTCTTTTTTTTTTTGTCTCTTGTACCAACTTTTTATTTAAAGTCCATTTTGTCTGATATTAGAATAGCCACTCCATCTTTCGTTTGGTTACTGTTTGCATGGAATATCTTTTCCCATCCCTTCACTTTCAATGTATTTGTGTCTTTGGATGTTAAGTGAGTCTTTGGTAGAAAAAACATAGTTGGATCATGAGACTCTGTCTTGCAACTGAACTTGTTAAGAATGCCTATGATTGTACATCTGCCTCCTGATATATTTCCAAATAATCAATGAATAGATATATTTATTGAGGACCTACCAGCTACAAAACAGTGTGCTATGAACTGTGTGTGTGTGTGTGTGTGTGTGTGTGTGATGAGCTCTGCTATTCCTGCAAGAGCTTAAAGCCTGGCTGGGGAGACAAGATATGCATATGGGAAGCAGTAAGGACTATGCTACAGCAGATAGAGTTAGGAGCTGACTGTGTGGTACTGATCATGGGAGGTCAGAGAAAGGGGTCTGTGATGAGGGCTGCAAGAGTCCAAAGTTTTGGGTAGCAGGCAGTATGTGGGCTGGTTCTGAGGATGGGTAAGGTTCACATGTACTGGAAGAAAGGGAACATTCCAGCCAGGAGAACTGAGCTGGGTGCAAGAAAGTGAAGCAGGAAAGAGCATATTTTGTTCAAGGAACTGTGGCAAGCAGAGAGTAGATGTGGGTGAGAAGAAAGGGAAGAGTCTCTGTCTTTTATATTCCATGACCTCATTCTCTGACCTCTCAGCCTCTCAGTATGACGTTAATGCATGTAATAACTGACGCTGTGAAACTCAAAGATGAATGCTTTCCTTCCAGAGTGAGAATCAGGTATCTAATATAAATGGACTTGGGCTTAATGAAGACAATTTTATGGCAAACTTTTAGTTTCCCCACATATACCACCACATGGGGTTAGCTGTGGTTGCAGAGGAAAAGAGGGACAGATGTGGAACCTATTGGGTAAACAGTCAAGGGCTCTAGTGTTAAAACCTCCCTGGGCTCCAGTTTCCACAACTGTCTCTGCAAAGAGAATGCACTGTGTCATCTTTATATCAACATGATTCTTAAGGATTAATGAAGTCACTGACACCTGTCTGTTTATAAGGAGCTTGGAAATGAAGCCCAGAATCCTAGGTTGAGGAGTTGTTATGAGGCCACTGGAGACCACTCCTTGCCTCCTAATTTTCTTGTCCAGAAAGCTGTGGGTTTCTTGTCTAAATGTCTCCATGAGTCCTCTCTCACAATGCCAAATCACTTTTTATTAAGAAGTGATTTTTAAATGTCTATTTCAATTCTTTCTTATTTTAAAATCTGATTTTTTGTTCTGTAGGTAAGGCCATACATGTACTGATTTTGTCCCAAATAGATTTTGATATAGCTTTTTAAAGACTGTGTAAGTAATGTATCAATAATTTAGAATATTTGGAAGATTCAAAAAAACAAAAAAGGAAAAAACAAAAATTACTCCAAATTCCATTCCATTATCCAGAGAGAATTACTATTATCAGTCATTTTAATGACTCTCCTGCCTGCTTGGCTGGCTCTATCTATCTATCTACACATACATATTTAATTTTATTAAAATTATGGGATATATTACACACCACTTTAAACTTACTCTTTAACATTATAGGTCATTCAAAAAATATTTCAAATATTTCAATTCAAACATATCTGTGGAGTGCCTACTATTACAGGTACCTGGATTGATTAATGATCATGGAGCTTACATTACTTTCATGTTTTTTGAAAATGTGTGTATATATATATATATATATATATATATATATATATATATATATATATGGAGAGAGAGAGAGAGAGAGAGAGTGAGAGTCATTTGTTGGCATAGTGCCTTTCCAAATGAAGATGTAGCTAAATTTCACATTGGCAGGTATTCCTGGATTTTTAAGGTTCCCCCCTCATCCCTTTCTCCTATCTTTTTGCATCATTCTTTAGTTTCCTATTAAAATATCAATAGATGTTTGGGTTTGGCTTGTCAGTGAGACTGCTAGTTCCCACTCAAATCCATTCTCCACCTCTTTTTCTGCAACAGAACACCCATTTTATTTGTGGTGTCAATGTGCCCACTTAAAAGACTATATTTTCAAGCCTCCTCTGTAGTTAGGGGAGACTGTGTTTCTAGCAAAATATTCTAGTTCTAGCAAAATATTATATGGGACTTTCAGGAAGGCTGAATAAATGAAGATAATTCCATAGGAAAGGGTGCCCTTTTATCCTCCCACTATTTCTCCTTCCTCAGTCATGCATCCTACAATGTGGATGTGATAGCTGGGACTCCAGCTGCCATCTTGTATCCTGAGGTGACCTTGAGGAAGGAAGCCACATTGTTGTAGAGCAAGATGATGAAATGAGCTTGCATAACAGAGAAATGCCTACCTCTAGTCTTACATGGGAGAGAATTAGCCTTTATGTATTAACCCACTCACTAATCAAATATTCTGAATATTCAAAAGTTCCTGACTGAAATCAGTCTGAGATGAGACTTTAGACTTCAAATACTGTGAGACAATCAACAGGCCTGACTCCTGCTTCAAATTTTCGCTCTCATTCCCCAATTTCCCCTCTCTCAGGTATCTTATACCTTATGGTCTCACGATGGTTGACTTACCTCTATGTGTGTGTGTGTGTTTCCACTTTATTCCTACATATTCTTGCAATTGGGGGAGCTGAAATACCAGCAACTTTCCTAATTCAAAAACACTAGGTTACCAGACCCCAAAGCAAAGACAGGGCAGAGGAAGAGGGCACAAGGAGAAAGATGCTTTGGAGTTACTGTAGCTAATATCTCATTGTTTGAATGAGTCATAGGTCTAAGAATATTGAACTGATCTTTAGAGATTTGAGCATTTGTTTTAGCTGGGCAGCTCTTAAAAAAGAGCGTTGAGCCCAAGAAGAGAGAGGAATGGAAGGCAGCATTGGACAGCAGGCAGTTTTTGGAAGCAGTTGTTCTTATAACGAAACCATTGTTCAGATTGTTAACTGGGCTGTGGTAGTGAAACATGTGCAAAGACAAGATTTGTTCATTAGACATCAGTTAAAACTCTTGTGCTGAAGATGGATCAAAGCACAGAGCATCATGCTCACCTTAAACAATTGAGAGGGAAATATGCTCTTTCCCTTGCTAATAGCCCAGTAATGAGCCTTGGTGGGTAGAGATATTGGAGGACAGTGTGGGAGTGGGGGTGATGTCTGGAGGATTGATGGAGGTAGCTGTGGGGATGGGGTGGGAAGAAGAATCTTGGGGACCCCTTTCCTGTATTACATAAGTCAATAGGGCTTCTAGGGGCAGCAGTGCTCCTTGTGGATAGAAGATCTTCTCTACAGATAAATATGTGAATGTGATCAGCCTGCCTTCATCCCCCCCTACCCCCTCTTTCCCTCCCTTCTTTCCTTCCTTCCTTCCACCTATACAACAAATATTTCTGAACCTCTCCTCTGTGCCAGGCACTGTGCTACTAAGGATTCTGACTCATTACAGATTATTTTAGGATGGAGTAGGAAGGAGGGTGGAGTGCCACTGGGGGTAGTTGGAGTCATAGATAAGAAAGCTAAGGCCCAGAGGGACGGTCAGAGGTACTCACATCCCACAGTGCATTTGCAATCTCTGTCCACCCAAAAGCCCACTGGACTGGCTGGGTGTGAAGTGGAGTGTATTCTATCTCTGTGTGGTCCTGGAGCCTCCAGCATCCAAGTTCCCTGGAGCTCTTACCATATATTCAGTGCCCAGGGTCCAACCCAGACCTGCAGAATCCCAATATCTAGGGATTGGGCCTGGGAACTTGTGTGGGCCACAGACTTCCCAGGTGAGCCTACTAGACCCTCGAGTTTGTGGAAGTTGGGCTTGGGCCATTGGATCAATTGAAATGGGCCTTACAGGGTCAGAGTCTGGAAATCTACTTGGCCATAATTCCTGTGTCATGAGGACAGGTAAAAGAAATGCAAAGCCTGCTCTAGGGCCAGCTTCGCCACTCACTGGCTAGGTGACCTTGACTAGTTGCCCTCAGCCTACGGGTAATTATTTGAGCCAGACCCAGCAACAAACATCCCATTCCTTGATGCAGAATCATGACTGTGTCCAGGTATCCTGGATGCTCAGCTCAGGCACAAAGAGGTGATGTCATTAAAAACCTTTCTTATGAGTAATTCTTAAGAGATACCTCTTCAGAGTTGGAAGACATTCCATTTCTATCCCAGACTCTCCTGCCTTGTTGTCAGGGAGGTTCCTGGAAGTCTAGGGACCCAGAGTCAGTCTTTCCCAGGAGCAGAGTCGTGAAAATGTGTCTGTATCATCTCCAGGGCCCCCGAGGATGTCGGCCTGAAGCCCCAGGTTTGCAGGCCCTTCTGTTCAGCCTATTCAGCAGCTCATGCCCTTGTAGTAGAACAGTTGAGAATTGTCAGGAAGAGAGATGAGGGAGAATGAAAAGGGAGACAAAAGGGACCAGCTCTGGAAAAGTTTGCCAGAAAAGTTCCAGTCTCCCCAGTTTGCTGAGCTGAGATGAGAGCCCTGAGTAAAAGCACTGTTGTAGATGGATTACAATCTGGGAGGTGCTTTCTCTTTATATGAGCCCTCATTATGTGATGTGTAAAAAGCATAATATATTGTAACCTGGGGTAAAAAGCCAGTGAAGCACTGGCTGGATTCACTCTGGGAGCTACGGCTGCCCTCAGCATTCCTCATAAGCAGATTTTATGAGGAGAAAAGCCCAGGTCAGGGTACGGAAAGGCCTACGTGAAAATGCTGGGATTCCAGTGACTCTCTCCTCTCTTCCCACTTCCCCAAAGCAAACTACATCTCAAAGGGCCTCAGGTTCATGGGAAAGATCCCAGGCTCATTTGCTCATTTCTTTTCCATTTTCCAATAAGTATTATGGGGCATCAACTACATGTCAGGTGTGCTGCTAAGTGCCAGCTACAAGAGCCCAAACTGATGTTCTGGCCTTCACACAGCTTCAGGCCACTGGGGAATCACAAATCACAGAAGTAAGTGAGAAATTAACAACGTAACAATACTGTGAGTGAAAGCTGCATGGTTCTGGGAAAATGCGTAGAGGGAGATTTGACCAAACAGGGCAGAGATGTGCAGGCCTTGACCAAGAGGAGGGCATGCGAGTGCCAGGGAGCAGCCACACAGAGGGAACAACATGTGCAGAGGCCTCTGGGCAGCTGGGAGGAACTGAGGAAGGGCGCTGCGGGGGTTGGGGGGGCGGCCAGCAGGGTCCCCGCCCCTGCAGGGCTCTGGAAGCCCTAGGAGAGTGCCTCAGAGGAAGGGGAAGCCGATGTCACGCTCTAAGCAGAGGGTGCTGGATTCTCAGGTGGCCTCTGATTCTCCCAGGGTCTCATTGTGGGTCAGGGGAGCCTGGTCTGAAGCGCTGACTTCCTCCCTCTCACCTGCCACATCTAGGCAGACACCCAACTCCTGTCCATTCCACCTTAGAAATTGCTCCCAAGTGGACCATCCTTCCTGAGTCCACTGCCACTGCTGTGGTGGGAGTTCTAGCGTTCCTTTGCATGAACTGTTGCCGTCCTCCCAAGTCCTCCACTTGAAAGTCGTCCCTCTGCAATCCACCCTCCCCAGCGGCTTCCTTCCTAAAACACACACTCGGCCTCTCCCTGGCTTGTGCACCTCTGGTGCTTCCCAGAGACTAGAGGAGCAATCCCAGTCTCTTCAGAGCAGCCCTCAAGTCTCTGCTCTTTCTGACCTTACCGACCTGCTACCTTGTCTCCTTACTCTCCGGCGTCCCCCTCCCCTCCCTGTACCCCTGATGCTAGAGCTGCAGTTCAAGGAACTTCTCAGCCTTCCTCAAGCACACACGTACCATCTCTACACTATTGCCTCTTCCTGGAATGCCCTTCCTTCTTCTTTACTGGAAACTCCATTTCCTTTGTCAGCACAGCAGTAGACATGTCACCTCCTCTGCCAGGACACCATCAACCACCACCCCCAACCCTAGCAGGAAAATTCGACCGCTACAGGTCTTCCTCCCTGGCTAGGGAGGGCAAACCTCTCTTGAGGGCAAACACTCATACAGTACTGGCCCACAATGGATGCTCAAGAAATGATGAAAGGAAAGACCATATATTATATGATTCCATTTACATGAAATGTCCAGAACAGACAAACCATAGGAGATAGAGAATAGATTACTGATTGCCAGGGGATGGGGGGAGGAGGGAATTGGGAGATATGAGGTTTCTTTTTGGGGTAATGGAAATGTTCTGGAATTAGATAATGGTGATGGTTGCACAATATTGTGAATATACTAAAAACAACACTGAATTATGCACTTTAAAGTGGTTTAAATGGTGAATTTTATGGTCTCTGAATTTTCTCTCAACAAAAAAGTTTGGAAAAGAAATGATAAATGAGTAACGAAACACTTTTTCTTATTTTCTAATTTCCTTTTGTCTCGTATCCTTTCCCTATTCCCTATTCACTTCCCTAATGGCCAATATTTTAATTGAAATGAAGAATTTATCCAATCACCAATCATATCTGAATTATAATAACATACCAATTGGCAGTGTTGGATCAATGGGGTTTGACTCTTGCGATGTGTCTTTTTCTTGCTCATGTAGAAACTTTGAAGGGAGAGAAGCTACCTGGTCTGTGTCATCTTCAATACATCCATTGCCCACTTTGCTAAAGACCAAACTTGGACTGGTATCAGTGAAACAAGTTATCATTAGGACTGTTTGTAGTTAGACTGTAACCAAAATAACTTTTCAAAGCCCTTCATGCACATGAGCTCATTGGTTCATCATGAAAATCTTCTGGGGAGGAGTGTCCTTTTGATGGAGAGAGAAATCATGTGTCCTTCCTAGCTCGGGAGTGGCCAGAGTTGCTGAGCTGAGCTCTTCTGACCTGTTGGTCATTTCTGCTGCTGAGAGAGTGAGAATGTGCTGAACATTTTTCTATGTGTGGGTTGTACTTGTTACTCTCGTACTTGTTACTTAAATTGTACTTGTTACTGTTGAGTAATAGCAGCCTCCTTGGGAACATCAGAAAACACTAGAAGGTATAAGATAGAAGATATCACTGCAGTCACTCCAGCAGAGAAAGACAGCAGCAAACCCCAATTAATGAAGTTGCTTATGTTGACTCCACTGTAAACAATTGACTCAAATTCCCGTCTCCAGCCCCAAGAGACCCGAGACACACTATTAAGTGGAAATTACAGCAAACCTCCTTCACCCCAAGATGTCCCAAACACTCTTGTGATTACAGAATTCTCAGCTGAGAAACTTAAGACCTGCTTTACAAAAATGGATTGGGGACCAAGTTAATCTATGAAAACCTTTGTAAATATTTTCCCATGGATTAATAAGGAAATCCTCACTTATATTACAAAAGAGAATTTCAACCATATTGCAGACAAAATATGTGACTAATTTGTTACAAGCTAACATTTTCTTGGCACATACTATATGCCAAGCACTATTCTAAATGCTTTAGATGTATTAATGCATTTAGTCCTCACAACGACCCTGTAAGATAGGTGTTCCTGTTGTCCCTGTTTTATAGATGGGGAAATTGAGGCACAGAGAAGTCAGGTAATTTGCCCACGGTTACACAACTAGCAGATGGCAGAGCTGGAGTCTGAACCCAGGCAGCCTGGCTCCAAAGTCTATCCAACAAGTGGAGTCCACAGGGCTGTGTGGTTAGTGGGACAGGCAATAAAAAAACATTTTGGCTGAAACATTCTCAGTGGAGGACACAACACACAGGAGTAAATCTACATTTAATAGGATCTCACTGGAGATTAATTTGTGATCGTAAATGCTTTCTGTTGTGCAGTTTGCTTTTTTCCACAGAGCGGGAACAATCTGCCTAGACTATTTTCATGTTTATGAACTGGCAGGTGGGCCAGGTTAAGGGCTTAGGAGCTGATGGGGAACAGAGTGAAGCTAAGTGGGCTGGGCAGTGAACGAGGTGAGGTCAGCCTCCTTATCCAGCTCCCAGCCCCTCCATCCTACTGGGCACTCTCCTGACTATATTCTTCATGTGCCTCCTGTCCTTGCCTCCAGGACACTGGATTCCCTCCCATTTCAGAAAGACTGAAAATCACCTCCCTTGTCCTCTAGAGAGAAGTGCCCTGTTTCTTAGGCAGAGATGGTTAATTAAATTTTCAAGTAAGTAGACAGTGGCTTCCTTAGTTCCCTGACGTGGGGTCAGCACTAATTCTTTAAAAAGAACACTGTAGAAACTCAGCAAATTCTGAATATAAGTTGGATGCTTGCCTGACTTGGGCCCAGACAAAGGGCCTGGTACCCACCTTCTCCTTGCCCCCTCCTTACTTCCTGGGAAGCTCAGCAACTACAGCGTTCCTTCATCCAAGCACAGGATCTGAGGGCGGATGGGAAGTGGGGTCCCTGAGGTGGGTTATTCCCTGCTCCAGAGGATGGAAGCTTTCTGGAGTGAATGCCTGCAGCTGAGTATATTCCTTGGTCAATCATCACCAAGTCTACAGTGGGAGGTTCTAACAGTGTGTGCTAAACGAGTTCTGGAAAGGAAGATCCTGGCACGGGCCACAGTGGTTGCAGAAGGAGGTCCGTGAAAGGAGGACTTGGATCCTGTGTGAGTCAAACGACAGCCCCCAGGGAGGGAAGGGGCAGGAAGAAGATAGAGAACTCCTATTAGCTTGCTCTGGTGTAGCTAAGATTGTTAGGTGGTTGAAGAGATGATTCTGGAAAGGTCCACAGGGTCAGTGTGGCTGTGAGAGATACCGGCCATGTTTTCCAATCTGGAATCAGGACACATGGTCTGCTCCAAGTGTGGCATTGGGACACATGACTGAAAATCAGGGCTGTGCCAGGGGACCTGAGGCCCGTAGTCAGGTCCACTTACACAAGAATTATTCTTCTTGTGCCGTGTCCTCCAAAAATGTCTCAGCAAGAGGAGAGAGGGATCAGGAATGAGAGAGACAGGAGAAGCCAGGCTCTCTGTGGTCCTAGAGTAGACATCGGTGGTTTCTGCCCACCCAGACTCCACCCAGACTGCCTTTGGAGAACACCTCCTCCCCCTTCACAGTTCTCTGGTCTGGGGGTGGGGGTGCGTAGGCAGGTCCTGTGAGGCTCACCCCCACCCCTGCCACAGGGACGGGCTGAGACCCAGCCTGGCCAAGCAGCACACTCCATCCACCTGCTACAACAAATGAGCAGGCAGATGAGACTTAAACCTGGGACTTTTGGTGGATCCTTTGGGGAAAGCAAAGCTCTCATTCAGTGGGGAACCTTAGCTCTATGGATCACGTCTGAGTGGAGGGTCCAGAAGCCAACACGTGGCCAAGCCTCCCAAGGAGGAAGCAGACTGAGAGATGGAGAGAAAGAGAGACTAAGTCCTGATGAGGTTCTATGAGTGCCTGCCTGGATTTTCTGATTACTCAAGCCCACAAATTGCTTTTTTAAACTTTTTTATGTAACCACTTTAAAATGAAGAAATCGGTGGTGTTGAGGATGCTCACGATGTTGTGCGACCACCACCTCTATGTAGTTTCACTTCCAACACCCCAAAATAAAACCCCATACTCAGGCTTCCCTGGCGGCGCAGTGGTTGAGAGTCCGCCTGCCAATGCAGGGGACACGGGTTCGTGCCCCGGTCCGGGAAGATCCCACATGCCGCGGAGCGGCTGGGCCCGTGAGCCATGGCCGCTGAGCCTGTGCGTCCGGAGCCTGTGCTCCGCAACGGGAGAGGCCACAACAGTGAGAGGCCTGCATACCGCAAAAAAACCAAACCAAACCAAACCAAACCATACTCATTAAGCAGTTACGCCGCATTCCTCCTCCCCTCAACCCTAGCAAACACCAATCTACTTTCTGTTTCTGTGGATTTACCTACTCATCTAAATGGAATCATACTGGGAGTTCCCTGGCAGTCCAGTGGTTAGGACACTGCGCTTTCACTGCCATGGCCCCAAGTTCAGTCCCTGGTCAGGGAACTAAGATCCCACAAGCCGCAATCTGTGCAGCATGGCAAAAAAAAAAAAAAAGGAATCACACTATGTGTGGCCTTCTGTGACTGGCTTCTTTCATTTGGAATAGTGTGTTTGAGGTTCATCCACATTATAGCTTGATTCAATACTTCATTCCTTTGTAAGGCTGAATAGTGTTCTGTTGTTTGGATGGACCACATTTTGTTTATCCATTCACCTGTTGAGGGGCAGTTGGGTTGTTTCCACCTTTTGGCTGCTATGAGTAGCTCCACTACAAACATTCAGGTACAAGTATTTGTTTGAACACCTGTTTTTAATTCTTTTGGGTATATGCCTAGGAGTGGAATTGCTGGGTCATATGGTATTCTATGTCTAACTTTTTGAGGAATGGCCAGACTCTGTCTCCACAGCGGCTGAACACAAATTCCTTTTTTATTGTCCTGCATGACTCAAAGAGACCAGCTGGATGCCAAGGCTGTGCCGTCACTGTCCCCAGGGCCTCCAGCAGGATGGTCCTCACTGGTTTGGAATTGTTCCTGGACTGGTGACTGCAATGGTGCAATCCAACACCCAGGAATGATCACAGCTAAGGAACTCCATCCCATTGCCCCTAAGGCCCCTAAGGAGCCGTGTCTCAGAACAGCCTTCCTCTTCCGCTGCTGGGAGAAGCACATCTGGACAATGTCCCTCAGTCCATCTGTCCATGCTTTCTGCCTGGGCAGCCTCCCCCAGAGCAGTGCTGAGAGGTGGCAAGCTGGTTTGGGCTGAATTTCAGGTTGGGTCAAGGCTATAGGATGGTCTGTCTCTTCACAGACCCAGACCTTTGGGGCTGAGTTGGGAGAGGTAACAGCTGCCCACCCATCATCATGGTGGGAATCCTGGCCTGGGTGACTGTGGAGAGAGCTGAACCCAGGGTGTCAGAGGAGGTCATTGAGAGGACATGACTGCTAGCTGGACCCGGGCAGTCAGAGTCTCCTCACTCCCTCCTCTGTCCTTGGAATGTACATTCTGCCCACCGTTCCCACAGTGGGAACTTTTCCAAGAATGCAGCCTTGAGAGAACAATGTGCTATTGAGACTAACTGAACCCAGTTAAAGCCTCTATATAAACTTTTAAGATTTTGGTGGGCAAGTGCAGAGATCTACTCATCTGGTGTCTATTGTAAGACAAGCCTCGTGTGTAAGTTCCCTGGCTTATTAAACCTGCCACCCACCAATCTGGAGTGGTCTGCCTTTTTCTTTGGTTTCTCCTTGCCCCCAGTTTCGATTTCACCCAGGAAGCTCCCAAGTTCGTGAACCAACACAGAGCCTGGACACTGAGCTTTATCTGCCACCCGCCCACTATGTGACCTTAAGCAAGTCCTTTTCTCTCTCTGGGTCTCAGCCTCTCAAGTGTCAAATGAGCTGGGTCAATTAAATGATCACACTGACTGTCTTGGGTCTGGGTGACTCCCACCCCACCTTGCTCCCAAGTTTTCTCTTTCTCTCTGAATCTTCATAAAAGTCTAGGATTATTGCTAGGCAGCTGGCCGAAGTCACAGCAATAATCCAGACCTCCTGTTCTGGTGCCTTGTCCCTGCCCTCCATGTGTGCGTATTGGTTTCCTGGAGGACATTTGTTCTTAGCGCCGATGTTTTCCTGCGACTGTTACTCTGCAAGCAGCAGTCCCCCTGCAGAGGGTTGGTGAGCTGTGCTTCCCATAACTAGCCCCTAGTGAGGTCAGAACTCCCTGGGGCTGTGTGAGAAGGCAGCTCCCTTCTTAAATGCTGAGCCCAGAGTAACCAAGTCCAACCTCATCAACAGTGGCTTCTTAAGTGCCCCTTCCCATTCTCTGAGCAGTGTCTAGGGTGTCTCTCTGTTTGTCTGTTTCTCTTTCACACACAGACAGACAGCTGTCACAGACCCTGCCCTGCACATACCAAGTCTCCACTTGAGAATGCCTCTCTCTAATATTATTCTAGTTAAATGTTCACTCTGTTTTACAACATGGATAAGTGTACTTGGCACACCAAAAAACAAACAAACAAACAAACAAAAAAAGCTATAATAGACTTAACTGTTTGTTTCTATTGCTATCATAATAGTAATATTATTATTATTGCCTAAATCTTATAAATCCAATAGATACGAATGACAGCTTCCTAATTGTAGTTGCAAGACTATTTTCAACGCCTAAATATTTTTGAGTTTCCGTATAGGAAATCTAATACTCTTAAACTGGTCTTTTAAATACGACAAGATAGAGGCCAATGCTTGGGCACCCTCTGTCTCTATGGGAGGGGGGCCAGAGTGTGGTCTGAGGAATGTTCTGTTCATATCATGAACCCCTGATTTTTCAAGAGCCAATAAGTTGTTTTCTTGAAGGGTGGGTTTCGTGTGATTCCCGAGGCTTCATTGCCCCATCCCTTCATGTCCTCTCAAAGAGTAGAGGTTACAGAGGCTGTAGATGGGATAAGGGTCCTTGACCCTTATCAGGGTCAGCAGCAAGGGGCCTTGGTAATGAAGGGAGGGGGAAGGTGGGCAAGGCCTTCGTAGAGATGGCCAGCACTGGGGCTTCTGCTCAGTACTGCTGATGTTGGCAATGGGATGCAGGTGATGGGTGAGGGCTGGGGTTGGCCGGGGGGTGGCGGGGTGACTAAGTGACCCTTAGGCTGTTCCCCACCCTGAGATCCCAGGCTATGTGAGAAAAGCTCTCTAGAACTGCAGCCCTTGAGGATTTTGTGCCATGTGGCTTCCTCCTGCTCTGGGAGGTGCTCTCAGGCTCCTGTCTCTCAAGCCATCTGAATCTCCCCAGGCAGGGCAGGCGATGTACTGTTCCCCACAGCAGGCAGCCCAGGACAGGCACACACTGTTTAAAAATGGACTCGCTCTTGATTGATTCATTGATTGTGGGTAGCAGTGCCAGGAGTGGACATGTGAGCTGGAGACCCCTTATCCTTATCCCTCTGGTCCATGGCCCTCTGCCACACATCAGAGCAGGATAGAGGCACAGAGAGGGTGAGACTGTGTGTGTGTGTGGTGATGGTGGGGGGATGTTTGGGGACATTTGTCCATCCATCAATCCAATCAGATCAGTGCAGGCTCCTCCCTGGGCCCCTCCCTGCTCTCTGTCCCTCAGGCCATGGATAATACGGACTGGCAGGGCCAGTTGGATCTGTACTAAGGGGAAAGGGCTGGCAGAGCCCATCAGCCCCTTTCTTCTCATTTCTCCAGCGAGCCAGGGGTCTCTGCCCAGCGGAGAGCCCTCCGATCATGCCAGCCAGGAGTCTGTGTCGCCATTTTGCCTGGGTGAAATAGACAGCTTCCTATGTGGTATGAATTAAGACATGGAAAAGCCTCCAGTGCCACCTGAAATACATTTCTTTTTTGTGCCTGATCTCCTATCATTAGCAGTTCTCACCTTTGAGTTTTAATGGTTTAACTATTTATGGAAAGGGGAGAATGTTACACTTGAAGACCCCTCTCTTCTGCATTGTATTTCTCCTGTGAGAGAAGAGCCCTGGGGTGACACAAATCCCACTCCCCCACCAGGTCTGGGGGTGGAGGCTGGGGGTGGAGGACCCTCAAGTCGGGTGGGTGTGTAGAAGACCAACGGTCTTAACTTCCCTATTTTACTGTGAGTGTCACAGCAGTGTCCGAAGGAGCGGACAGGCAGGGGCAAGGGGAGGCTCGATGTGAGTGGCTGCTGTGAATTTCAGTTCAACTCAGTCTGCCTGGCTGACTGAATCAATGTTGGGAAAACACAGCGCTCTCCTGGGAGGAGAGGTGTTTGGTATAAATAGAAGGTATTATCATTGTGAGGCAACTGGGGGATGTCATGTCGCTCAGTGCAGCTCAAGGCAGCTGTGAGAACCCCAGCTGTGGGCTGCAGGGCTGCCAGCCATCTGCTCTCATTTGCTTGTCCATAGAGGAAGGGCCCTTCCTCCATTCGGAGCTCACCCTCAGGGTGACCTCAGCAAATCTAGAGCCCTCTCTGAGCCCTTTGCCCCTTCTCTGCTGGGCACATTGAGCCACCTCCATTCTCAGGGGGCATTTGATGGGGTCCTAACCATGCCCATGAACGGACTATAACAAGGGATTACCACTCTCCACTAAAACTCTGAGCAAGCATCGTGCCTTTCCCCACACACCACCGTGCTCTTTATTTTTCTTATTTTTTTTAATCCTCAGGATTCTCTTTATTTTATTTAATTTTTAAATTTTTATATTTTTGGCCGCACCGCACGGCACGTGGGATCTTATTTCCCCAAGCCGGGATCCAACCAGTGCCCACTGCAGCGGAAGTGTGGAGTCCTAACCACTGGACGGCCAGGGAATTCCCGTGCTCTTTTTTTTTCTTTTTTTTTAAATTAATTTTATTTTTGGCTGCATTGGGTCTTCATTGCTGCGTGTGGGCTTTCTCTAGCTGCGGCGAGCGGGGGCTACTCTTCGTTGCGGAGCACAGGTTCTAGGTGCACAGGCTTCAGTAGTTGTGGCGCATGGGCTTAGTTGCTCCGCGGCATGTGGGGTGTTCCTGGGCCAAGGCTCGAACCCGTGTCCCCTGCATTGGCAGGCGGATTCTTAACCACTGCTCCACCACGGAAGACCCCCTGCTCTTTATTTTTCAGCAGTTTTATTGAGATATAATCTACACACCATACAACTCACCCATTTAAGTGTATAATTCAGTGTTTTTAGTTTATTCACAGATATATACAGCCATCACCGCAATTTTAGAACATTTTCATCACCCCAAAAAGAAACTCTGTACCCCTTAACTATCGTCCCCCCATCACCCTGTCAACACCCCAAGCAGCAACTCTCCTTCCTATTGCTATAGATTTGCCTAATCTGGACATTTCATATAAATGGAGTCATATGATATGTGGTCTTTTGTGACTGGCTTCTTTTACCTAGCATAATGTTTTCAAGGTTCATCCATGTTGTGGTATGTGGTTCTTTTATATGGCCAAATAATATTTCATTGTATGGATATATTATCTTTTGTTTATTAATTCATCAGTTGTTGGACATTTGGGTTGTTTCTACCTTTTGGTTACTAAGTACATTTTTTGTGTGTGGACATATGTTTTCATTTATCTTGAGAACATACCTAGAAGTGGAATTGTTAGATCACGTGGTACCTCTGTGTTTAATCGTTTGAGGAAACCCACCTTGTTCTTAACAATTGTAAAGCAATTAATTGATTAGTTGGGGCCCTAGGCAATCATTCAACAAATACTTATTTAGCTCTTTCCGTATTCCAAGCACTCTTCTGAAAGTTGGGGAAACAGCAGTATGAATAGAGGTCAGCCAGCTATGTACCTTTACTGCTGTAAGGACTTTGGCTTTTATTTTAAATACAATGCAAAGAACTTAAAGGTTTGTTTTTTTCCCCCAAAAGGTTTATTGAAGTATAATTTACAAACACTAAACTGCACACATATGAATTGTACAATTTCATTTCTTGCATGTGTGTATGTCCGTGAAACTATCAACACAAGACGGAACATTATCCCCCACAGTTTCCTTGTGCCCCTTTGTAAGTTCTCCCTCCTGCCCCTCTCTCCCCACCCACGCCCAGGCTACCACTGATCAAACTACAGATTAGCTGCATTTTCTAGAATGAAACAGCTTGTGCTTTTTTAGTGTGGCTTCTTTCACTTGGCATAATTATTTTGAGGTTTATCTATATTGTTGCTTATATTAGTAGTTCATTCCTTTTTATTGCTGAATAGTAGTCCATGATATGAATACAAAACAATTTGTTTCTCCATCCCCCAGTTAATGGACATTTGGGGTGTTTCCAGTTTGGAGCTCTTACAAGTAAGCTGCTATGAACATTTGTGTACAAATCTTTGAATGGGCATATGCTTTGGTTTCTCCAGAGTAAATATCTACGCGTGGAATATTTACCTTATAAGAAACTAACAAACCATTTTCTAAGTTGATTATAGTATTTTACATTCCCGCCAGCAGTGTATGAGAGTTCCAGTTGCTCCACATCTTTTCAAACATTTGGTAGGGTCAGTCTTTTTAATTTTAGCCATTCCAATAGGTGTGTACTGGTATCTCATTGTGATTTTGACTTGCATTTCAAAATGACTAGTGTCGTTGGGTATCTTTTCATGTATTTGCCATCTGTATCCTCTTTGGAGAAGTGTCTGTTCAAATTTTTTGCCAAATTTTAAAAAATGGGTTGCTTATACTCTTATTATTGAATTTTGAGAGTTCATTATATATACTGGATACAAGTCCTTTACCAGATATACAATTTGCAAATATTTTCTCCCAACCTGTAGCTTATCTTTTCATTCTCTTAACAGTATCTTTCAAATAGCAGAAATTCTTAATTTATTTTTTTAATTAATTTATTAATTTATTTATTTTTGGCTGCTTTGGGTCTTCATTGCTGCGTGTAGGCTTTCTCTAGTTGTGGCGAGCGGGGGCTACTCTTTGTTGTGGTGTGTGGGCTTCTCATTATGGTAGCTTCTCTTGTTGCTGAGCACGGGCTCTAGGCCCATGGGCTTCAGTAGTTGGGGCACGTGGGCTCAGTAGTTGTGGCTCACGGGCTCTAGAGCACAGGCTCAGTGTTGTGGCACATGGGCTTAGTTGCTCCGCAGCATGTGGGATCTTCCCGGACCAGGGCTCGAACCCGTGTCCCCTGCATTAGCAGGCAGATTTTTAACCACTGCGCCACCAGGGAAGCCCAGAAATTCTTAATTTTGATGAAGTCCAATGCATCAGTTTCTTTCTTTTTTGGTTCATACTTTTAGTGTTACATCAAGAAAACTTTGCCTAACCCAAGGCCACAAAGATTTTCTCCTGTTTTCTTTTACAAGTTTTATAATTGGAGGCTTTACCTTTAAGTCTATGATTCACTTTGAATTAGTTTTTGTATATGGTGAGAGGTATGAAGTTCATTCCTTTGCATTTGGCTCTCCAGATGTTCCAACACCATTTGTTGAAAAGACTTTTCTTTCTCCTCTGTATTACCTTTGCACCTTTGCTGAAAAAACACTTGTCCTTTATACCTGGGTCTATTTCTGGACTTTCTATTCTGTGCCATGGATCTATTTGTCTATCTTTATGTTCCTCCAGCTTTATTCTTCTTTTTCAAAGTGGTTTTGGTTATTCCATGTAAATTTTAGAATCAGGTTGTTGATTCTACAAAAGAGCTTTTTAGGATTTTGATTGGGATTTCATTGACTTTAGGGAACAATTTGGGGAGAATTGACATCTTAACAATACTAAGTGTTATGAGCTGTGACCACATTTGTTCATATCTTTGATTGCTCTCAACAATGTTTTGTAGTATTCAGTGTCCAGGTTTCTGCAGGGTAACTGTTTAACTGTGTTCCCACATATCTTAACATGGATTGGTCACCTACTAGGTGAGCTCCAGGTCTGTAGCAATAGACCTGGGGCCACTTGCTGGGAATATGGAGGTGGTTATGAACATATGGTATCGGCAACTGCCCACTTTCCCTGCCAGAGAGTGCCATATGGCTGCTACTTGGGTATTGACAAGCCTTTCTGGCTACCATCCTGCAGACCTGCAAGACCAACCCAAGTGCCTTGGAGCTTCAGGCCCAACCCAAGCCTGCCACCCAAACCCACAGAAGCAGGATTGAGCCTCTCTTGAAGAAAGCCAGCTCCTTCCTCACCCTCAGCTTTGTGCGTATCCTTCCTGACCTGGGCTCATCATCTCAGATCTGCATATGTCCCTTGAATCATCTTCTTGGACACTACTACTCTCTAAGTTTTTCAAGGAAAACACCCACAGATGAGAAATAGGTAGATTGGTGCTATTGATGCCAGAAGCCAAGAAGTAGTGGTGTCAGATGAGTCTGGAGCCCAGAAGAACTTCTGTGGATTCTTCCACTGGGCATTTCTAAGATTGGTCAGTTCCCTCACTCATGCCCCATCCATTTAAGCTCGTACGGAGTTAAAGCCAGGCCTTGCTTTAAGGTCTCCTTGCTCATCTACAAATTATTTCTGCATGGGGTGGGATAGATGTATCCTCTTATGTCACTGTAGTCATCATACTGCTTGAGCATCATACTGCTCAGATGTTCAAGAACTATCCATGACTCCTCAGTGCCTTCAGAATAAGGTCCAAACTTCCTGGCCTAGTATTCAAGGAAGCCCAACATCTGGTCTTTCTCCACATGCCCCAAATACTCTGTTCCAGTCACACTAGTCTTCTCACTGGCCTCAGATGCTCCCATCTATGAGCCTTTGCTTATTTATGCCCTGTCCTTCCCCTCCCCACTTACCCGTCCAAATCTCACCTCTCAAATCTCAAGTGGATTGATTCAAATCCCATTTTTCTATGAAATGCTACTAACAATTCCAGGTTTAATTAGGGGTTTTATTTTACAACTTGCTTTCACTTTGAGTAGTTTTATTTAAAATACTTAATTATTAACTAATAGTAATTAATAAGAGCTTCCATTTAATGAGAGCCCTGGTATCTATGCCAGACACCACACACACGTCACACACACTTTTTTACATTTTTTGCTTGGTTTATAAATGTTTGTTTTCTTATAAAAAATTTTTCTGGCTTCCCTGGTGGCGCAGTGGTTAAGAATCTGCCTGCTAATGCAGGGGACCACAAGCCCTGGTCTGGCAAGATCCCACATGCCGCGGAGCAACTAAGCTCATGTGCCACAACTACTGAGCCTGTGCTCTAGAGCCCGTGTGCCACAACTACTGAAGCCCCCGCGCCTAGAGCCCATGCCCCGCAACAAGAGAAGCCACCGCATTGAGAAGCCTGCGCACCGCAACGAAGAGTAGCCCCCGCTCGCCGCAGCTAGAGAAAGCCCGAGCATAGCAGCGAAGACCCAATGCAGCCAAAAATAAATAAATTGATTAAAAAAAAAAGTTTTTTTTTCAAACTCACACATCAGAAGTCTGGACTCCCAACAACCCTAGTTACAGATGGCGACACGGAGATTGAGAGAGCCTAAGTAACTTGCCCAAGTTCCACAGCAAGTGAGGGTTGTGGGTGAGATTAGAGCCCTGGCCTGTGTCCTTTCCACTCTTGCGCATAGACTCCTATAGCCCTGGAGGACAGGCAGGCCTGAGAGCCTCATGTTACAGAGGAAGGGGATTGAAGGCCAAGAGTTTTTTCCCTTTAAGCCATGCAGGAAATCAGTGGGGCCTTCCATATTTTAAAACATTGTGATAAAGTACACATAACATAAAATTTACTATTTTAACCATTTGACAGTGGGCAATTCAGTGGCATTGAGTACACTTCCAAAGCTGTGCAGCCCACATCACCCTTTAGTTCCAACACATTTCATCACCCCAAAGGAAATCCCGTACCTGTTGAGCAGTCACTCTCTCTTACCTCCTGCCCCCAGCCCCTCGTAACTGCTAATCTGCTTTCTGCCTATTTGCCTATTCTGAACATTATATAAAAGTGGAATCATATGATTTGCAGCCTTTCCCATCTAGCTTCCTGTTGCTGGGCCCTGTCCTTTAAATGCTGCCATTTGAGACATATTATCTGTGTTGTAGCTTAAAATCATGTGTCGAACGGTTGTATCAAAATGGTATGAGCCCTGACTGGTGGTACACAGCCTGGAGCCCAGGTTTTCTGATCCCGAGTGGCCAGGAAGATGCGTACCCCTGCCTGCCCTAGTGCTTTGAGTCTGGCCCACAGCCTTTCACTTCCTCTAATTCAGGAAGCCCCGCCTTCCTGCTTTTCTCCCAGACCCCACTCCCACCCCAAACACACAGCACCTGCCACAGAACTGGGCTGCCCGAGCACATGCAGTGCTAGCTGAGCTGCCTGCAGCTGGCAGAGCGTCTGACCTCCTCTGGCACAAAGGGCCCAGCAGGTGCGGCCAGGGACTGCCTCCACGACCCCAGTCGTGGTCTCTGCTCAGTCTCCTGAGGTCAAGCCATCAGCATTAAGCATGAGTACCTTCCCCCATGCCCTATCCTTGTACCCAATCTGAGGTTGTCAGCCCTGGACTGGGGTGTGCCCTGCCCTGTGTGTGGAGCTGAAAGCAGCACTCGCCAGCAGCTTGGATTTTCCTCCTCCTCGCTTGTGATTCCTCAACATGCACACGACAAGCACCAGCGACAGAGGCACAGACTGATTAATTCCAAGTCTGGGGCTGGCACTGGTACAGACATGGCTAGATACACAAGTAAACGACCGCCAGAGGTCTTCTGCTGACTCAGCCCTGGGAGGAGCAGGTGATAAACCCTGGGGCCTTCTGGAGAGCTCTGCCTGCCCAGACGTGATCTTCTCTTTCAGCTTTCCTACCTGGAAAGCAACTCCCAGCCACTCTTACCAATCTATCTGCTCACTAAGCCAGATGACATTTTGTTACAAGGGATTTCCTGCTCTCAAGGGACCTCCCTCATCAAGTCCAATTTCCTGTCCCTACCTCTGGCGCCTGAATCCCACAGTAGAGGGTCTTTGGGACCGAGTAAAGTCTCTAACAGAGACTCTTTTTACTGCTCCTGGTCTCTGATAGAGGCGGTGCCTGCCAAGGGCTGGCTGCGAGAGTGGTGAGATGTAATCTCCATTTACAAATAAAAACATCATACTTGATAGGCTGACACAGCTTCCACCCAAGTCTGCCAGCTTCCTCTTCAACCAGATTGCCCTCCCTCAACCCTTCCTTCATAGACATTCCAGAGCCACCTCCAACCCTCGGTATGAATGAGTTTATTCGGCCTTTCCCTGGGAGGGAGACAGAGATTGCAGGCCTGTTCTAGTTGCTGGGTTTCTGCATCTCAGGCTCTGGGTGTGGGTATGAGGTAAGTTCTTCGCCTATGTCCCACGTGCCTCTGTGTACCTGGAAGCAGGTATGCAGTGAAGAGACACACTGCTTTTCCCCTCTCTTGGGGAGCTGTAAGGCTTTGCTTCATGCAGTCAGCACTGGTTTTGGTTTAAGTGGTGTGTGGGTTATGGATTCCACGTGCTGTATGTGGCTGAGGTCTCCCATGCCCCAGTCTGTTCTAAAGGTTTTCCTAGGCCTGGATGGGCTGCTAGTGTATCTCCCCTCTTGCTGTCTTACCCCGAGTGTGACCTAACTGAGATTCAACAGTTTCTTTACTGGGCATTGCGTTTGTTTCCAATCGTTAGGCTGTTATACATGATGCTCCAAGGATCATCTTTGTGTCTGTCGTTGAAATGGCCTCAAAGGGAGCCCGACAAAGACAGGAGGGATGCTCAGAATCCAACTGGGCTTAAATACATTCAAGAGGCGTGGCCCTGCCAGACTGGAAGAGCATGAAAAGAATTCAGAATAGCATTAAGCAGTCAAGAGAGAAGTTGCAATGGAGTGCAGAAGGAATGGGGGTGGGAGGGAGGCGAGGTGAAGTTTGCATACTCAGACCAACCTTGATAATTAGGGAAGGTGTCATCCAGGGCGCAGGCTGTGAGACCAGCCCATTTGGAGGGAGTGGACTGGGAATCGCAAAGTTTAAGCAGAGCTACAACATAATTGGGCTCAAATTATCCCTGTTGTCACGAGAAAAATGTCCTTATGTGTCTATTGCTCCAGATCTCATGCCCCAACCAAAGATGTGGTGTATGGGTAACTCTGGCCTAGCAAGAAAGTCACCCCAATTTGCTTAGAATGGTAACCCTGATTCCCTTGAAATGATAAAATTATTGTTCCCTTAGTACGTTAGAGTTTTTCACCCAGAGAAGGCTTAGAATTAAGTATGAACATGAAAAAGTAAATAAAAATCCGGGTATTGCTAGTTTTTTTATTATTAAATTTAGGAATAATCTATGTATATTTGGTTTTTAAAGTGTTTGTCTAGAGTAACTGATAGATTAGCCCCTTGAGTCCATCTTTCCCTGCCCCTCCCACACAGTGGATTAAAACAATGACAGTCATAATTTTGCTCTCTTCACTCAGGCAAAATTGGGGACTGCCCAATTTCAAAGAAAAGAGAGATAAAGCGCCACTTTTTCGTGGGGAGTGGCATGATTCTGGAAGGGCCTGTGGGACCGGAAATATTGCTGTGGACCTCCACAGCTCCCCAGCTCCCCAGCTTGTCCGGACAGTCCCTTTGAAGCCTTTTAGGTTTTCAGTGGTCGTTTCCTCAAGGTCCCTTTAGCCTCCACCTGGCACCCAGTCCCAATGGCTCATTTGGGGGCTTTATTATGGTAGCATCCTACTTCCAGGTCCCTCAATCTGTATCAGGTATCTATTGCTGCACAGGAAACCATCCCCAAATGTGGTGCCTTAAAATAACGACAACACTCATTTTTCTCATGAATCTTCAATTTGGGGCAGGACTCGGTGGGAATAGCTCATCTCTTTTTCATTCCGTTCAGCTGAAGCAGCTGGAAGGCTGGGGCCTGGCATCTTCTGGAGGCTTACTCACCCAAATGTCTGGCGATTCATTCCCAGCTGCAGTTAGGCTGAGACCAACAAATCCAACCATACCTTCCCCACGTGGCCTGGGCTCCTCACAACATGGTGGCTGAGTTCCAAGGCCACGTGTCTAGAGAGGGAGAGGCAGATGGAAGCAATATTGCCTTTCATAGCCTAGCCTCATGAATCATACAGCGTCACTTTCACCACATTCTGTGTTGAGGTAGTCACAGAGGCCCACCCGATTTCAAAGGGAGGGGGAGTAGACTCCGGCTCTTGGTGGGGCAGCAGTAAGGTTCTGGAAGAACATGTAGGACCGGAGATGTTGCTGTGGCCGTTTTGGGAAACTACAATCCACCCTATTTCTGCAGGAGTCTGTCCTTGGCTACGGGCTATCCCAGGGCATACAAGCTCCCAGGTGCTTTCAGCTGGGCATAGTAGTGACCAAAGGGCTGTCTTCTAAGGTAGCCACTGGTGTAGGCCCATGGAAGTTGGGGAGGAGGTGCACAGAAACAATCATGGGGAGGTCTAGGAGCTCTGAGAAGCATATCAACAGTGTCTGTTCCAGGAAAATAAAATACTGATAACTCAGAAGTCAAGGTGAATTATATTCCTATTCCTTGTCTCATGCAGTCACAGGCATCTCAGTTTTTCAGGAAACATTAAGTGACAAAAAAAAAATGTGAAGCCAAGATCAGCTAGAGGCTCATTTACAGCCAAGAGTTGGCCTGACCTGGCATGTCCATGTCTCAAATTCTTTTGGTCTCTGACCACTCAAGGGATGGACCAGTGGCCTTTCCTTAAATCACACTGTTATTCATCCATGGCTTGTTTCGATCCAACGGAGACTGGAAATTAACCATTTTGCTTTTACACATGGTCCTGTATGTGTGCAAAATGAAGAAGCCCTTATCCACTGAACATGTTCTTAAATAAGGTTTTGATAATAGCTACCAAAATATATTTATGTTTTATTTTATTTTATTTTATTGAAGTATAGTTGTTTTACAATGTTGTGTTAGTGTCTGGTGTACAGCAAAGTGATTCAGTACAGCAAAGTGATTCAGTTAGTGTCTGGTGTACAGCAAAGTGATTCAGTGTACAGCAAAGTGATTCAGTACATATTCTTTTTCATATTTTTTCCATTATGGTTTATTACAGGATATTGAATATAGTTCCCTATGCTATACAATAGGACCTTGTTTTATCTATTTTATACATAGTAATTTGTATTTGCTAATCTCAATCTCCTAATTTATCCCAGCCCCACCCCCTTTTCCATTTGGTAACCATAAGTTTGTTTTCTATGTCTGTCTGTTTCTTTTCATAAATAAGTTCATTTGTGTCATATTTTAGATTCCACATACAAGTGATATCATATGGTATTTGTCTTTCTCTTTCTGACTTACTTCACTTGGTATGATAATCCCTAGGTCCATCCATGTTGCTGCAAATGGCATTATTTCAATCTTTTTTATGGCTGAGTAATATTCCATTGTGTATGTATACCACGTCTTCTTTATCCATTCATCTGTGAATGGACGTTTAGGTTGTTTCCATGTCTTGGCTATTGTGAATAGTGCTGCTGTGAACATAGGGGTGTATGCGTCTTTTCGAATTATAGTTTTGTCCGGATATATGCCCAGGAGTGGGATTGCTGGATTATATGGTAACTCTATTTTTAGTTTTTTAGGGAACCTCCATACTGTTCTCCATAGTGACTGCACCAATTTACATTCCCACCAACAGTGTACGAGGGCTCCCTTTTCTCCACACCCTCTCTAGCGTTTGTTATTTGTGGACTTTTTGGTGATGGCCATTCTGACCAGAGTGAGGTGGTACCTCACTGTAGTTTTGATTTGCATTTCTCTAATGGTTAGCGATGTTGAGCATCTTTTCATTACCAAAATATATTTAAAGATCTTTATTGGGCCGCTAAGACTGTAGTGTTTTGGGTATGGTGATGTAGCTTCTCTGAGAAAACAACAAGAAAGACTTTGCTCTAAGGATGAGCAAACATGTTCATGGAAAGTGGGCATGAAATAGCTACAGAACATACTTGTCATCTGCTAATGCCAGGAAAACCGTTTAATGTATTTGTTAGGACAGTGTCATGGAGTAGCCTTTTCCTCTCTAAGATAAGGAGGGTTTTTTTGTGTGTTACATCAAACCTAGAAGTTTTTCTCTTACTGTCAAAACATCACAGGCACTTAGACCCCTCTCACCACCACAGTGTAGCTCTGAGAACGCTCAGAGTAAAAGAGGAAGGTTCACTGAGTGTCCCAGGGGTCCCAGGGAAGCATGGGGCATATGAGATGACATTTCCAGACAGAGCAGACATCCTTTGCTCTGTAAAGCAGTCTCTGAAGGAGTCAGCCTGGCTCCAGTTCTGACATTGCAGGGAGAAGAGCCTGCCAAGCTACCTCAGTCCTCTAGGCAACTGACTAGACTGGTCTGAAGAGACACCAGTTTTGGCAGGAACATTTAGGGATCAGCTGCACCACTTACACTGGGCAGTCCACCAGGCAAGCCATGCCCGCACTCCCTTCCAGAAGGACTGTAGCAGGACAGTGGCACTCACATGACCTCATGTAAACATTCATTCGTATCTCTAGAGACCATGAGTTCCCAGCTGTCTAAGGCCCCAGGCCTGTGGCTGTGACCTCCGAGGCTAGATTCCATCTACTTTGCTCTACTAAATCAAGACTCTCTCATTCTGATCCATCTTGGAGCCTTTAATGGAGAAAAGTTTTAATACACAAAGTATCTTCACTCATCTAATCCCAGGCCTCTGTCTCCTTGGAAAAGTAAGGTGCTATCTCCAACCACAAGAGAAAGCCATTGTAAGACCTCAAAACACATGTCTGGGCAGCACTGAAGGAGAAGGATAATTATCAGCTCTGGGGAAATAGGTACAGCAGGCTCTTCCCCTGGATTCCAGGGTGGTGTTCTGCCCAGACCTCCCTCCTTCCTCTTCCTCTTTGGTGGATGGCATGGGAATGAGCAGACCTGCTCTAGGCTTTGCTGCTGGGACTTTTCCTTCAGCAATGGGAAATGCCCCAGATTTGGAGATGGGAGACTTGGAAACTAGCCCCAACTCACCCTTCACTAGCTATGTACCTGGGGCAAATCCCTTAGCCTCTCTGAGCCTGCTTCCTGCCTAAGCCTGCCTTCCCTTCCTCACAGGGGTGAGGTGGAGGACAGGTGAGATGTGTGGTAAAGAGCTTGGGGAGTTCCAGAACTCTCTGTCCTAATACCAATGGTCATAACTGGTACTGACTCAGCACAAGGTTGCCTGTTTCGGGACGTGGCCCAAGATCTCTGCAGGACCTGGAAGACACAACAGAGTTGAGTGATCCCTCCTGACCACTGGGTTGCCCTGGAGACAGACATTGCAAGGCCTGACTCCCCCGATGCATCCTTTGAACCTCTCAAACATGCAGCCTCTCAGAGCAGGGCTGTGGAAGGGGACGGATGGTGGATACAGGGACAGGAATGGATTCCTCCTGTAACTGGCCACTGACACAAACGCAGCAAGTTAGCTTGCAGAATTAATGAAGACCTCAGGGAAAAGCAAGAGTTGGGATGAAATGCCAGCTTCATGCTAAGTTGAGTGTGATCAGTGAACTGGAATCTGTGGCTGCTTTGAACTGACCACACTCCCTCTTCAGCTGCCCAGAGCTTCCACCTACCATGACGAGCTCTCAGGAGAGGCTTGCTCTCAGTCACTTCATCTTTGATGCAAATGGCAGCTGCTTGGCCCTTCTTCAGGTGTCTGCTGTCCTACTGCAGAGTGGGCGGTTTTGGCCCCGGGTTAAGGGCTATCAGCTCCTGACTAGCAGGTTGGAGAGGGTTTTTAGGGGCAGGAGATCTCCCTGGTGTCCCTGAAATTCCTTACTTTCTCTATCTTGGGGTCAGGCTAACCTTGGAGAACCCTGAGATCTGGGCCACAAGATATCTTGGGGATGATTTTCAACTTTCAAATGAAAGAAGCAGGTCTGGAGAAGATCTGCACTCTGATCCAAATGGGACGCTTGGGACTCCTTTGACAAGTCCAAGCATCACCACTTGAAGCCCAGCTGGTTTGCTCAGCTGTCTGTAAAAACAGGCACTTTTATTAGAATGGAGCCTCCTCAAGGTCAAAGGCCTTTGGGGGAGGGATACCAGGAGTCCAGACATACCAGGGATGAGTCCAGGGATACCAGGAGAGCCCTGAGGGAGTGGGAGCGTGATTTCAGGAGCTGGGAAGGAAGCCTCCCCTCCTCAGCACCCATTATTAAAAAAAAAAAAAGAGTTGTAATTTGATCCTTGGACTGCAGCTAAAATGCAAATTCCCCTGGGAGGGTCACAGTACTTTAGTTACTGGTAATTTATCTTCCCCTGTGAATGAGCTCTAGACCCACTCTTGGAAATCTTTATTGGAAAAAGCAGGTGGGCCCTGGAGGATACTGAAGGCCCGAAGCTAACAGTTATGGAGTGAGTGCCAGAAGCCAGGCACAGTTAGACACTAAGGTTGTTCTCTCTTGTTGGTCTCACAATAATTAGGCAGGATGGGTCTTATCCCCTTTGTATAGATGAGGAAATTGAGGCCCAGCAAGCCATTTGTCTAAGGTCAGTCAGCCAGTAGCCGACACAGCTGGGACTGGAAACCAGATCAGTCTGGCCCCGAAGCTGTGAGGATCTCTCTGCCCCCCACTCCTTCCCCAGCTCAGAGGGGAAGGATGGGGACCCAGACACCTTAATGCACAACCCCAGGACTTCAAGTAATTGAAGTCCTATTCCAGGCCACCGTGTGCTCTACATGGCGGTTAGTGCTCTGAGTCTAAAGGAAGAAATCCTAGAGCAGTCGTTCTCAAATCTGCACTGTGCCTTAGAGAGCTTGTTGAAACACAGATGGCTGGACCCCATCCCCAGAGTTCCTGACTCAGTAGGTCTGGAGTGAAACATGAGATCTGCAGCTAAAACAATTTCTGGGTGATGCTGATGATGCTGGTCTGGGAACCACACTTTGCAAACCACTGACCTAGTGTGTGTCTCAGGGAGTTCCTCTCTGGCTGAGGGCAGGATGTGCACTTGTAAACAAGCAGAGAGCTTTATTAGATGGGGGTGAGGAGAGACTGCTGTAGTAGAGACCCAACAATAAAGTTATGGCTTAAAGAACATAGAAGTTTCTCCCTTAGTGACAATCTGCAGTGGATATTGTAGGGCAGCACCCAGATCCTGCCTTCAAGACTGAGGTACCACTTCCCCAGTGCTTGGGGGCTGGGGTGGGGGGTTGTTGAGGGCTCATAGCTGAGTCCATCTCTGAGAATTGCCCTTGGCAAAAGGAGCTGCCTCACCCAAGTTACGGCCTTTGCGCAGGCAGCCTGCATCCCAAAAAGACTGGTAGATATGGAGAACGAAGGTCCCACCCCTTTGTCTCCATCTGGGACAACTCTGAAGGGCCATCCTAGATCCAGAGCTCCCCGCTGGATCAGCTGAGGACCCTCGTCCGACTTCACTGCAATTCACCTTCTGCTCTTGTACCTGGCTGGTGCCGTTCCTGAGTGGTGTAGCCTAGTACACCTCCGGGACCGTCTGTTCTAAGTGAGCTGACCTAAGCCACAGTCTAAAGAGAGCTTTCCTGGTTGGTGGGTAGCTTGGCCGTGCTCAGAGGCCCAGGTTCTCTTCATCTCATTTCTTTGCCATCCCTTTGGCTTTGCCCTTAGCTGAAGCCAGACTGCAGGTTCCTCTGTGCTCCAGTTTGTGGAAACTGGAAAGAGAATGTAGAGGAGGCCCAGTTTGCCAATGACACTGGCATGGATGTGGCACACATCATGCACACAAGTTTCTCAAACTCAGTCACATGGCTGTGCACTCCCGCAGGGAGGCTGGCAAGCAGTGTGAGCTGGCCAACCACTCCAGGCTATAGCTCCTACTCTGGAAGAAGAGGAAAAGAGATGATGGTGGACGTCCAGGGGTCTCCATGGCAACCTCTGAATATGAATTTGTGTGGCCCCAACTCCATGTGCCACAAAGGTCTGCAGCTGGAATAGCAAACGTGAGCCATTTACTGGGCACAGAGATCCGTAAAGCATTGCCATTCACAAGGAGGAAAGCCCCAGTGGCTACTTGAGAGGCTGCTCACCACGGGTCAGCATAAAAAGCTACACTGTTGATTTTGCCCACTATCTACAGTGCAGGTGTAACTCTAGACATTTCTCTGAAAAAGTTTAGCCGATGTAAGTGAGATAAAGTGACCTGATAGAGATAACCTTCAGTAGACTCAATAAAAAGAAAATCATTCCCAAGCTTCACTTTGTCATCATTAGCCACAGATAACTTGTAAAACACCTTCCTTTTGATCATGACACACGTGATTGCCTGCTTTCACCTGTCCCCTCCTCATCCCAGGGTGGGGGACACGGAGGGCGGGCTTGACTGTGCCCAGATGAGGAACTGGTTTATTGCACCTGGATGGGGCACGCTGTCCTCAGTGGTCCCAAGAAGTCTTGTCAATAGACCTGGAGCCCAGGGTGGCATCATGCTGACCCTGCCATTCCCCCCACCCTCCCTTACCCAGCTTAGAGTCCCTGGTCCATCTTATTAAGCCTTTGTTGCAATTACCGTTAACTTCCTTGCCTCCCTCCCCCTCTGTTAAACCCCAGCTCCTCCCCGCCGTGCTGGAGAAGCTGAGAGCTGCTGTAGAAGAGCTTGTATCTGGGCTGCGTGGCCTCTTTCTCTTTATGACCCCAAACCTCACGTGTGCACTGGACACCAGCAGGCCATCGTCACACGGCTTCCTAGGGGAGCCCTGTCCTTCCCGCCCTCACACCCATGCTCCCCCTCCACCTCATCCTTCATGGAGACAACAAACCATTAGGCGCAAACTCCTTCACTGACCTGTCCCCAGTCCCCACCTTGCCCACCTGCCCCTCACTCCTGTCACAACGGAAGACCCGTCTCTGTTCCTATCTGAGGCCAAACCCTTAGATAGGAACTTCTTGGTCTGTAAATCCTACCCCCCAGACTCTGGCGTTTCTATCTTCAGCCCTGCATTCTCCCCAAGCTGCAGGGTCCATATCAAGCGTCTCCACTTGGTATCCAATGGGCAGACCAGGGTGTGAAGCGGGAGACACAAAGCCAGACCAGTCTGACTGCTGCTGGGGTCAGTCACAGAGGACGGTGCCCTCAGAGAAAGAAGACTCACCCTCACCCAAGCCTGTTAGAGAAGACATTGCTGAGTTGGGAAGATCAGTGAGAGGAAGAAGCCTTGAGAGGTCATTGCCACCAGGAGGGAGATTCCGACCTGACCCGTCCGGTGTCAGTCGCCGCAGGGTAGGCTAAAGCCTGGAGAGGTTTGGCAAGGGCCTCCTCCAGCTCTGCTCCCAACAAGCTGTGCCAGCGGCTGCCCTGTGGCCTCTGAGATGAGCCACCTCGCTGGGGGGATTTCAAGGCCGGCCTCTTCCTGGGCAGGTGAGGTGGGAGGCCAGGCTTGAGTCTTTGTCCTGCTCCGTCTCAGGGGGTGTCGGGGGGGATTTGCCGATAGCCTTTGTCCCGGTGCTGCTTCTGGAAAAGGGGACCAGGGCGGTGAGGAGGGAGGCCCCCCGCTGCCTGCCTGCCTGGGGGATCTGGGAGCTCTGGGTTCCCAGACTGTCCACAGACGCACCTCATTAGGAAGCTGCCTGGCGCTGGGTGCGGGGACAGGCTGTTTGTTCACCCTGTTCACTGACCCATCCCCTCTCCAGCTCCCCACTCTTTCCAAGCAGCCTGTTCCTTGGCCAGCATCTGGGAGCCAATTTATTCAGGCCCTGAGGTTTGTTTTGTTAAGGATTTTAAAATGTATTAAGAAATGTGCAAAGAGCTTTGTCATCACTTTCCTCTTTCAAATTTATCTGAGCGACCGGATCGGGAAGTCCCTGCCTGTTTCTTGCCCTGGCAGGCCCCCAGGGGTAGCTGGGTGTCCCAGGGGCAGGAAGTGGGGTCTTAGACCCCTTCAAGCCATTGCTCTGGCCACATATCCTGCCTGGGCTGTAATGAGCTGAGCCAGCAGGAGGGGACGGGGGGACACTTCTCTCTGTTCTGTTTCTTCACTCCCTGTATTACAGGGGCTGTTAAGTGTCCAGAAGGCGGAGCCCGGGACTTTGGGGCCCCCTGGCACCCTGGGTGCACTACAGGACACAAGGAGGATTTGAGTCATGAGACCCCTGAGAAGGGAAGGCGACGCGTCCATCTACACCCTCTCAGTGGGTCTGTTTTCCATCCCCCGCCTCCGATGTGCCTCTGACACAGGTGCAGGGCACGGGCCAGAGTTCACTAGGGCCTGTCCTGAGCACTCTTCTCCTGGCTGTGGACAGGATGTTTGACGTTGCTCTGAGCTGGGCTCAGGCACTGAAGAGAGACGCTCATCTCAAGATGGGTTTACAGGTTATGATGGGTTCACTTGTGTCCCCCCATGATATGTCGAAGGCCTAACTCCCAGTACCTCAATGCGTGACCTTATTTGGAAACAGGGTTGTTGCTGATGTGATGAGTTCAGATGAGCTCAGACTGGAGTAAGGTGGACCCCTGATCCAATATGACCCGTGTCCTTATAAGAAGAGGACAGAACCACTCGGGCAGAAGACCCTCACGTGACAGTGGAGGCAGAGACTGGAGTGATGCATCTGCAAGCCAAGGAATGCCGAGGGCTGCCCGCAAACCCCAGGAACTAGAAGAGGAAGGAAGGATTCTCCCCAACAGGTTTCCAAGAGAGCAGGACCCAGTCAATACCTTGGTTTCGGACTTCTGGCCTCCATAGCTGTGAGACAGTGCATCTTGGTTGTTTTCTGCCACCCAGTTTGTGGTGCTTTGTTACAGCAGCCCTAGGAAACAAAAGACAGAGGTGAAAGCACCTCAGTCCAGAGCACCCACTTAAAGAGCAGTGACGTTGTCTGTGCCCTGCCAGTCAGTCGTGCCAGTATGACCCCTCCATCAGTCGTCCTCCCCAAGTCTGTCCCACTCATTGCTCCACTCCCAGAGGCCCTAGATGTGGTGCGATCACAATCAGGGTGAGTGGGTCCTGCGTGACAAGCCCCACTGGGATCTCGGGCAGCGGTCAGGCCTGGGGTCAGGGGCTGGGGTCATGTCTTCTGCAAAGCCTCATTAGGGGCCACTCCTGGGAAATCTACAAGACACGTTTGCTCCCTGAGTCCACGTGGTCCAAATGAATGCCTCAGCCAAACAGAAATGATCACAGGTCACGAATCTTCAGAATCAACTGGAGGATACTCGATGTCCTGAATGTTAAATTTGTGAGTGCTGTAGGTGTGGCAAAGAGTGAGGGGTCCCCGTGCCATTCCAGCATGCGTCCAGCCTGCTTGAAGGGTGCCCAGTGGCCCTGGGTGTGCAGCCCTGTCTCCTGGGCCGTGTATCATGTGTGGGGATTCTGCTGTGCTTCTCTCACGCTCACCACCAACTCTGAGAAAACTCAGCTTTCCTAAAATGGCACCTGGCCAATCTGAGAAAAAATTCAAGTCTTCAGTAATAACAATAAGCTGCATTTGTTTGCCTCCTAAACTCTGTTCCAGGTACCATCCCATTCTACCTTCACGACAGGCAGATGTGGCCTTTTATCCCCTTGTTGTGGATGAGGACACAGAGACTCAGAGAGGTTGAGGACTTGACCCAAGGTCACACAGCTGGTGATGGGCAAAACTGGAACTTGAGCCCCACTCTGTTTGACTCCAAAGCCCTGACTTTCTCCACTGGGTCCTGATGGGGACTCACTCCACCCTCCTCACAGAACAGCTGCCTACTTTCCAACAGGAGCCTTTTAGAAAACCATAACCCTTAGGAATTTCAGGCACCATGACACGCAGCAGTTGGAAAATGTTGGTGCAGCAAGTCCTTCTGGGGCAGCCTTTATGCCTATGAATTCAGAAAAGTCTCGACGCTTAGTTCTGGGTCTATTTTTAGCTCCTTTCACCCTTGCCAGGCATGGCCTGAAGTTCTATTGGCCGCCCCGAGCAGAGCTGCCAGGAAGATTGAACTCTACTTATTAAAATGTTCGTGGCATTTGAGACGAGGAGCTTTTCCCAGTTAATTCTAATCTGTCAGTATTCATTTTTTCCTTTGAAGCCCAAATAGCAACGTATCACCTCCCTAAACAAAGGGCCAGCATTGACTTTGACCCCCTCTTTGGGTTAGAGTCATGGGAGGTGTCAGAATCAGGAAGCTGGGGCTCGTGCTCATGTGTGTAGGGGAAAGATCATGGGGTTACATAAATTATATGGCACCTATTCCATGGAAAGCAGTGCAGCTATTAAAATGCCAATGTATTTATCAATAGGAAAAGTCATTTGTAATATATTGCAGAGTTAGAAAAAGAAGTTACAAAACTGTGTGTAGCATAACCCATTTTGTATCTAAAAATATATCTACACCCAAAAATTACCAGGAAGGCATATTCTGACACAGTTATAATTGTTATTCCTGGGTGCTGAGATTATGGATAATTTTCTTTTGTCCACTTATCTGTTTTTTCTTCTAATCTCCCCCACCCCAGTTAAACATGTATATGTTTAAATGTGAACACAACAAATTTACTGATATATGTGGAACTTTAACAGCAAACCTTGTGCCTGAATTTCAGTGGATACCGGTCCCTCTCAAATCAGGTCACAGTAAACTTAGGTTTGAATGAATTTCTATCCAGGCCCATATTCTATTCATTTTTTTACCTAGTTTTCTATTTTGAAAACTTAAAGCCCACAGAAAAGTTGCAAGAATGGTACAATCAGCGCCCCAAGTCCTTCACCTAGATGGATTGGTTGATTGCATTTTCACCACATTTGCTTTAGCTCTGTATGTTGTTATATGCATTTCTAACGCCCCAACATCTGACACTGTTTTCTGTGAATGAACGAATGGCTGCAGTAGCAGGAAGGTCAGTCCTTAATGAGCAAGGTGGCTTGTGCAGCAGGTGCTTCCTGAAGTCCAGCTGGTGGCAGAGGAGAACCAGAGGCAGAATGGTCCCCCAGGCAGAGAGCAGCATGAACAAAGTCTTGGAGGGCGGCAGCATGGAGCTTCTACAGAGCTGACCGACAGGGAGTGGGGTGGCAAGTGGAGGTGAAGCTGAACACATGAGCACTGGCGGGGGAGGACCCAAAAGGTCTCAGCTACCACCCAAAAGTATCAAAGTGTAAGGGGAGCCACTGAGGTTTTGTGTATTTTAAAGATCTCTCTGGGAACTTCTCTGGTGGTCCAGTGGTTAAGACTCTGTGCTTCCAGTGCAGGTGTAAGGGTTCGATCCCTGGTCAGGAAATTAAGATCCTGCATGCTGCGCAGTGTGGCCAAAAAAAAAAAAAAAAAGAAAGAAAGAAAAAGAAAGAACAGATCTCTCTGCTGGCATGATGAACATGGACTTGAGAGGTACAGGCAGAGGGAGAACCAACAGCTCTTGAGGTGACTGCCTGGGTTTGGGGAGGCAGGGAGCAATCCAGGACAACTCCAGGGTCTGGTTTGGAACATGTGAGTAGAGACCAGTGCTGTTTCTCACATGTGAGTAGAGACCAGTGCTGTTTCTCTAGGTGGGGAGCGCAGAAGGGGGAAAAGCCAGTGGTAAGGGGTAGGGGAGGAGGGGAACTGCTGACTTCAGTTTGGGTACATTGTGGTTGAGTAGCCTGTGGGTTATCCAGATGGAATTGCCCAGCAGGCAACTGACTATAGGTCTTGAGCTCAGGACCAAGGACAGGTCTGGAGATGGAAATTTTGGAATCCTAAGAATCAAATGGGTAGGATGACCACCATCATGGTTGGCCTGGGATGGTCCCTGCTCATGTCTATGTTGTAGCATATTTATTAATAGCTCCCCCTTTTACTTGTCTGGTCTGGACAGTAATTTATATGGTCTCCCTGAAAAGTTGAGACTGGTTGCTTCCTGTCTTCACCTGATACTCACCACTCCCTGGCTTGGCCTGGCTCTGTGGGTGCCTTCTCCTGTATGTGATTAATTACTAGAGGTCTGTGTCCTCTATCCTTGGTTATTTCCCACCGTGTTTCACGTGCTACATTTTGAGTAGACGGTGCCTAAGAAACATCTTGGCTCCATGCTGCCCACCTCCAAGCCTTTGTTCATGCTGTTCTCTGCCTGGGGGGCCATTCTGCCTCTGGTTCTCCTCTGCTACCAGCTGTGTCTTGTGGTTGAGAGACCCACAGGTCCCCATCTACTGAGGAGAGAGAGGGTGGGAGAGGTTCTGTGGGTTACCTTGCTGGAGGCTGGTGGATTGAGATGCCCCTTTGGTCCAAGCTCCTACTAGGTATGGAATTTAGGAAACACTGGAGAGGTGAGGAAACTCTAAAACATTCCCACCTTGCTCCTTTCCCTCACCCCCTGCTTGGGCTGCAACAGCTGGAGTGCTGATAATACCTGTCCCCCAGAGTGCCTCCTCAGAAGCCCCGAGGGCAGCCAGCCCTGAATGAGTCCTTCTGGAGCCCAGGTGATGGGCTGATGAGAGCCATGCCCTGGACAAGCCCTGTTCCCTCCATGTGGCCTTTGCTTCAGCCAGACAGCCCCCAAATGTATCCTGAATACTTTTGCCTGTGGGACCAGAAATGCCCTTTTCCCAGGCCCTCATGCCCCCCAGTCCATGTCTAACTGTTAAACTGTATCTACCCGGGACTTCCCTGGTTGTCCAGTGGGTAAGACTCGGTGCTCCCAATGCAGGGGGCCCGGGTTTGATCCCTGGTCAGGGAACTAGATCCTGCATGCATGCCGCAACTAAGAGTCTGCATGCCACAACTAAGACCCGGGGTGACAAAAATAAATAAATATTTTAAAAATACAATCAAATCTACCTACCCTTTGGGGCTCACTCTCCTGATGCCCCAGGAGACCGTCTTGGATCCATCCCTGCTGGATGCAATGCTCACTTCATCTGGAATGTCCCAGTGACATCCACTGCCTTCCTCATTGTTTCGTCTGGGCTTTTGTCTTACTCCTTGGAAGTCAGGGTGGAGACACTTTTGCATTTTTGTATTTCTCTACAATGCCAAACATGGGAGTAATTACTTCATGATGTGTATGGAAAGTGTGTGAGTTCAATCGCTAGGAATTTAGTCTCCAGATAAGAGGGCACCGTTGAAGGTCATGAAGCAGGGAATAGAAGGATGAAAGCAGAATTTACATTTATTCACTCATTCAACAAGTATTTCTTGACAACCTCTATGTACTAGACACTGTGGTACATAGTGGATTTAAAGAAATAACCCCTAGCGTCAAGGACCTCATTATTTAGATGTGAGAGGGAATAAGACAGATGTAAACAGTTACCAAACAATGCAATAAGTACCATAATAGTGACAAGACAGTGCATAGTGGAGTCGGGAAGTGCTTCACCAAAGAAGGAACATTTAAGCTGGGTCTTGAGGCATGCATAGGAGTTTGCCAGACATCAGGGAAAGGGTACTGCTGATAGAGGGAATAATAAGGGCAAAGTCATTGAGCCCCAGAAATGATTGTATAGGGGACTGAAAGAAATTCAGTGCAAGGGGTGAGGGGGAAACAAGCATGTCAGGGGACGCAGGGAGATGGAGCAGAGGAGAAGGAAAGGGGCCTGACTGAGGCGAAGGGCAGGGTTTTCAAGAGAGGTAAGTTGTACTGACTGTAGCAGTGAGGAGAGTGAAGACAGGTAGTTGTGAACACGCAGCTGCTCCCCATCGTTCACCTGGGGCTGCCCTGAACTCCTGGTCACGGCTGCTTTACTTTGGATTGTAGGTCCCTACAGGGAGCTGCCTGTCCCATACCCCCGAGTTGCCAGCAGCTGCTACAGGTCCCGGCCACCTCCTCACCTACTCTCCTGGTGAGAGAGACCTCGGCAGGACTGGTCTCTGGGCTGAACCCTCCACCAGCAAGGAGGTACGTGTGCCCCTAGGGAGTGGGCAGATGGCGAGGACTGCCCTCCCAGCTGGGCAGCCTCGCTGGGCTGGCAGTGCCGTTTCTAGTGTGCAGGAGATGGCAGGGGCCGGCAGGCCAATGTCCGCCCTCCCGGTGTCCACACTTGGCAACCCCACCTGTCTCCAGCCAACCGTGTCCTTGCAGATGAAACTGGCGGAAGGAAGAAGCTGGGCCCTGAATTGGCTCCCTGAGTTTTTTTTAAATCACACTTTGATGTTTCCTGTTCTGTTGGCTGACACCAGTAGTCCTTTTCCACTACATCTTATAAGCTTCCTACCTACTCTTGGTCATCCCGGGTGCAGGACGGTCCCCTCCCCTGACCCCCAGCATTTACCCAGTCCCTGTTCCTCTCTGGTCTGTTTGGAGAGCAGGCTGGCCTTTCTGTCCTGTTGTGAATATTTACACAAATGGAAAATGTCAGTTTAATCTGTAAAGGAGTTCAGGTGGGAAAGTTCCCAAAGCAAACATCCGAAGGTGCAGTGTGTTTCCCCTGAGGGTGGTCCACGGGGAGAAGCTGGTGCAGTGTCAACTCACAGCCTCACATTTATTCAGCACCCTCTGTGGGCAAGAGCCCCTGCCCTCCTGGAGATTCCAAAATAAATAGACACATCCACAGCCTGTTATATCCCGAAGTCAATGTCACAGTGCTGTGCGAGCTCTCGGGCAGGCGCGACTGGCCCTGGGCGCAGGCAGAGAAGGTTTCGTGGAGGAAAGGCTCAGTGTAAACTAGGCTGGGAACCGGGGTGGGAAATGGAGATGCTTCCAAGAGGAGGAGACATGAGGAGTGGTGAGGGCATGTCAGGCTGGAGTAATGGTCTGACCACAAAGCTGAAAGGAGAGCTCAGGGACATAGGTGGCAGGTCTGGAGGGTGTTGGACAGACTCAGAGAGCCTTGAATGTCTGTCCAGGGAATTAGGTCCTTCTGTGTGCAGGAGAGGAAGTGAGGCATGTGAGTGGGCACTTACATCTAGTACTAGTCTTCCTGGTGGATATCTCTGCGGCCTGGACCCGTCTGAGTTTTAAAAGATGTTGATGCTTCTTATGTGTATCACTGGATGAACTCGTTTCTAAAATCCCATTTGCTGTAAAATAACCATGTTTCTGAGGTAGGAGAGGATGGTGATGTAGTGAAGGGAAAACTTTTCCTCTACCCTTATAGGTTCAGTTTCCAGAGCCTGTTAATTAAAATGACAACAGACATTAACAGGAGGAAAATGTTTTATTTACATGCATCATGCATACATGTGGAAGTGCTCAGTGCTGAGTAGCTCAAAAGGGTGGTTAGAATTGGGGGTTTATATACCTAATTTAGTAGAAGAATGGAAGGGAGAGAACAGACTCTTATGGGGAGAACAAATGGGTTTCTTTAGGAAAGACAAATGGGCTTTTTAGGAGAATAAATGGGAGATAAGAGAATCTGTGACAGTGTTTGTCTATACAGGTACGAGTGGACTTTACCTCTTCTTCAGGGCCAGAACTCCCCCAGAGAGAGTTAATAGGTTGGCAAATTATGGTATATTTGCTCTTGGTCTCTCTCTTAGAAGCAGACCCATCCCAAAGAGGGAATTTATGGCAGTCCTGATTTCTCAAAATTTCTGCTTTTAGTCAGATAGGGGAAGCTCTGAGAAGGCTTCTTTCTGCATCTGTTGAATCTCAACTGTCTACAGCTGAAAATAATTGTTATACCAATTCTGGGGTTCTGAGTTACTCCCCATGGTGAAATGGGTAACATGCAGGAATTCCTGTCCAGTCAGAGCTAACTTTCACAACTAGAGGAAACCAGTGACTGAAGATTCATTCTCACTGTGTAGACCACTCATCTGAATCACTGGGGTTCAAAACAGTCACAGTTTCAAAACAAAACTGATGCTGGGGAGTGGGGAGACTTTTTTGGGATTGAATGATCCAGATAATTGCAGTGGCGGTGATGCCCTCCCAGCATGCCCTGGGGTGGTGGGAGCACATTAGTCACAAGTTGGGGTAAGGAGAGGTGGTTGAGGAACAGGGAATAAATAAAAGCGGTGAGCAGTCTTGTCTCCAACAGGCCTGCAAGGGCGGGCTGTTGGTTGAGGGTGGCTGCCAGCTTCCCAGGCAGGGAGACATGAGTCACACCCTGAGACACTGACCTGCCAGCACCCGGCCTCTCTAGGAGAAGGAGGGGGGAGGCAGGTGCTGGTGATTCCAGATGCCAGGCTTGGCCTCTTGCCATAGCCTTGGGCTTGAGATCTTTGTCATCCCTCATTAGCAACCTTTGCAAAGCGACGTGACTGACTGGCCTCTGTTCACAGTTCTTCTGCCGCTCTTTATCCTTAAACCATCAGAAGCTCTACTTCTGACCGTAAGAGCTAGAGCCACCCAGTCATTGTTCTGGTCATAACCAGAGCATTCGTACCTTTGGAGCTGCCCCTTGGGACTATTCTCTCTTTGCGACGGTGGGGGCTGGTTTGTGAAGATGGGAGGGAGGAATGACTGTGTTACTGTCTTCACAGCAGCCTGCTCTTCCCCAAGGCTTCAGTCTGCTCTCATTCCCTTCCCCTGTGTGACCCTTAGCCCATACAGGAGGTCTTCTGGCCAGAGAGGTGGTCTTTTCTAATGTTCTGAGAAGAACATCCAGACCCTCACCCTGGAAAGGTAGCACCTGAAAAGCTACTCGTTGCTGGATGGCATTTCCAGACACCATGTCATGCAAGAAGGGCCAGGACCGCTCCAGCTGAGGGCAGACACTTCCCTCTGGGACCCACTTTCAAGGAGCCGGAGGCCAGAATCAGAGTCTCCTCCTGCCCTTCCCCATCTTCCTGGTACTGAGTACTAGAGTTAGTGCCCCTTGTAATCTCCACTCTGTGTTCTGCGGCCTCCTAGGTCGCAACCTCACCCCCGCCCAGCCCAGCCCCCTCTCCCTCACTTAGGTCTGTGCCGACCCCCTGCTCTATGCCTGGCCTCAGGTGGGTCTGGAGCTTAGGGCCAGTGTCACAGGCTTTAGCCTTGCTGGGGGCAGCCTGGGTGGGAGCTGAAGTTGGGAGTCTTTTGGCAACCTCGGCAGAGAAGGGCTGAATCTGAAGTAGCTGAAGGCCAATATTCTGCCCATGTGAGGGATTTTTATTCCCAGGGATCCTGCTGGACCACTAGGGTGGCCTCGTTAGGCGAGCTGAAAGTTCATCTTTTTTTTTCACAACTGGATGTTTACAGTGTCTATGTACTTGCCTTTTAAAAATGTCATCATCTAGATGAGTTTTATTTTATTTTATGTCGGTCTTCCTTTTTATCTTTTAAGTGGGAAATGGAGAGCATGTGAGGGGGCAATTGAGAGGCTTGCTCCAAACAAGGGACACGAGATCCCTTCCCCCAGTTTGCCCCTGCACGTTCCTTCCACGGCTCCAGAGCAGAGCTGGTATTCCAGCCGCAGATGGACCCCTTGACCTTGAACCAGGCAAGGCTGACAGCCCTGGAACAGGTGCGGCTACTGTGAAATAACACAGAGACATATCAGAGCAGAGACCGCCCTCCTTCTCAGAGCAGAGAAGAGCTGGAAGGACACAGGATGCTTCACATCCACAGCTTCTGGCGTACTAAACACACAGATCTCCCCTGGGATAGGAAAAAGCCGCCGTTTCACTGAGGGTGGGCCCCTCGGTGAGCTGCCTCCATCCCAGCCTTGAGATGATAATTGATAATTTGAGATTTTCGCTAGGGTTGGTTGGAGATTCTCGCTATGCAATATGGCAGTCATAGCCCTGCCTTGGAGAGACCTTTCTTTTCTCTAAATCAGGGTTTCATGACCTTAGCCCTACCCCACTTTGGTGAACATAAAACTCTACCTCTGGGATTCTAATGTGCCATTGTGTCCCCTCTTCTTGTCCCTCCAAAATATCCTGTAGTTTGTGTTATAAAAATAAGGTTTCCCCCTTGCTTCCCAAACATAAAATTATATGCACATAACACCTAACAGAGCATGAAGGTATAGTTCATTACTGGTAAGAAAGTCACACCGCTAGAGCAGTTTCTCTAGCATGAGCATGCTCCAGAATGCCTGTGGGGCTTGTTAAACCGATCGCCAGGCCCCGCCCCCAGGGGCTCTGATTCAGGAGGTCTGGGGTGGTGCCCAATAATTTGCATTGCTAACAAGTTTCCAGGTGATACTGCTGCTGGGTGGTGGAACCACACTATGAGAAGCGCCGCTCTAGAAAGACTATCCTCATACTCCCTCTCTTGAGCCCAAGGAAAGGCCAAGCCTTTCTTTAAAACACTAAGATCATCATATGGTCTGGTCTTTCTCTGGTCTCCCTCCGTCTTCAGATTGGAGTGTCTAAAAGACAAATCAACCCTGGTCTCAGTAACGCTGATGGCCTTTCCCGGGGAATCTTTGCAGTGTTATTAGACCAAGTCTCTGTCCCTGCAAAGACTCCATCCACATGGGGTAGCTGTGAAGAAAGGAAAGGAAGTGAGGAATGAAGAACACTTTCTTGCCAAAGTTATACTGAGCACAGGTTTCCAAACACCACATCCAGGAGTCTGGGGTGTGTGTGGTATGGTGTGTGGTGTGTGTTTCTGTGTGTGCGTGCACGCGTGCATGTGTGTACACACGTGTGCACACACATGTTTATTGTTCCTTATCTATAAGTTGTCGTAACCATAGCAGAAAACTCACATGGTGAATCTGAACGGCATTGGTGGAGAATACAGGCCTCCTGTTCCAGCCAGGGCTTGGAACAATTGCTCTGCTTGTGTATTTATTTGGGCCTTGGCATCTCGCAATGAAAAAGTTTGTGGAGTAAATGAGGAAAAGATGGAGAACTTTTCTGCTCTGTGTTTATAGGTTTTGGCTTTTCCCAAACAATCCATCTTGAGGTCTCGCTATCAAGCAGGCAAGCAGCCCGCTGATGGTCTTGTTCGAAGTTTTCCACTATTTATTTTTTGCCCAGGGAAACAATCTAGTTCTCTTCCACTGAGGCTGTCAGGCAGTAACAGAGTGCCTGAGCTCACTCCATTGTTTATGGGACTTTCTCTGAATCTCCAGCCCTTTCCCACAGATGGGAAAATCAATGGAAAATCCCTCAGCAACAACCCTGAGTGGCCCATCTGTCCTCAGCTGTCCCCTAGTCGCTCTTTGTTTAGTGTCTCTCACACTGATCAGCTAGTCTCTTTCCCCTCTGGGCTGCTCAGTCTCACCTGGACATTTACACTCAGTTGAAGGAACTTTGAGAGGAGGATGGCACAGTTGGTGATGGACTTACATGCATGCCTTCCCAGGAAAGACAGGGAACTTGGAGGATGTCATCTAGAGGAGGGTCCTCGGGGGACACCACCCTGTCTTCAAATAGCCAAGCAGCCACAAGGCAGAAACATCTTGATCTTGCTTCCTGCACTCCAAAGGGAAGTCCCAAGTTGTCAGTCAGGCTCTTTGCTGGGGTTTCCTGTCCCTTGGAGCTTTGCTCTCTCTCCCCCTCCCTCTCTAGGAAATCTCACTTCTTCTTAGAGCTTTAAATGTCATCTGTAGGCTGATGACTCCCAAAAGTATATCCCTGGCCCAGATCACTTTTCGAAAATGTAAACTTATATATTCAACTGCTGACACACATCTCCACTTGATATCTCCCTGACATTTCCAACGTAAAGTGTGCAAAAGCGAACTCTTGATCGGCACCCCTAACCCAAATCTCGTCCTCCCACAGTTTTCCGCATCTCGGTAAATGGCACCAGCCTCCGCCTAGTTGTCAAGTCAGGGATCTGGGAGTCATTTTTGGCACTTCCTTCTCATTCATACGCCACATCCAATCCATTCCATCACCGAGTTCTGTTTATTCTCCCTCCAAAATGTGCACTGAGCTCCTCCACTTCTCCCACCTTCATTTCTACCACCCTCAGTCAGGCCTCCACTGCCTCTCATAGGGACTGCTACAGGCATCCCAACTGGTCTTGCCTGCTTTCCCATCGCCTGCCTCTAATCAATTCACCCTCCCACACAACACCCAGGGAGACATCTGAAAACTCCACATCAGATCATGTCATCCCCCAGCTTAAAACACTTCAGTGGCGTCCGAGGCAGTTAGAATAAAGCCCAGGCTCCTTCTAAGACCTGCAGGGCCCTGCGTGATCAGGCCCCACCTCCCCGTTCACCTCATCTGGTACTACCCTCTCCATCACCAGGCACTTGAGCCACGCTGACCTCTTATAGCTCCTCAAATGCACCAGGCTCTTTCCTGATCCCTCTGCTTTGGCTGGCCGTCCCCCAGGGTCTCCCGCTCCACTCCCCTCAATCTTTTAGTTCTCATCTTACACACCACCTTTCCAAAGAAGCCATCTATTTTAGTTATCCATCGCTGCGTAACAAATCATCCTCAAACCTAGTAGCTTAAAACAACCATCTTCTTATTTCTCATTGTGTGGTGAGGTGTCTCAGGCTTAGTGGGGTGATCCCTGTGCTGGTCTTGCTTGGGGCTCTCTCTCTCTTTCTCTCTTTTTTTTTTTTGCATGATGCAATCTCGTTTTGGGGGGTTTTTTTGGTAAAGTCATAACACATTTATATGCCAATGTGTATGCATATATACATATATATGCATTTATACATGCTTCTATATGATTACGTGTAAGTGGAGAAAAATACAGATGACACACTCTAGGTTGTTCACATATGTTAATTCAGAATAAGGCTAAGTGGGAAAAGACTGGTTTTTTTGTTTTAAAGTGCCCACGGTCACACAGCAGCTGGGGCTGAAACATTCAACATGGTTTCATTCACATGTCTGGCGCCTTGGCAGGAACATCTCAGCTGGCACACTGGGATGGCTGGGCCTCTCTATATCATCCCAGGGGTTTGCCCTCTCCACATGGTCTTTCCAGGGGAATGGCCAGAGTAATTTTGGCCTGGAATGATCCCACTAAAACCTTTGTAGAATAGAGAGTGGTGGATATGTATATTTGTTAGTGTGACTAAATGGTTCCCAGGAATCATGGTGTCATATAGTAGAAAAGAGCAGGACTTCGGAATCTAAAATTCAAATCCCACCTCTGATTCTTGCTTATTAATTAAGGCTCCTTTGGTTGCAGCAATAGAAACAGATTGTGGCTAGCTTAAGCCAAAAGGGGAATTTGCTGGAAGGATCACATGGCAGGGCTGACAGCCACAACTCAACTGTAGAAGTCAGTGGCCTTTCTCCAGAGTGCAGCTACTAACCTGTCTCGACCTCAGTGATTCCTTATCTTTGTGTCTCTCATTCTTTAATTTCAAGTCTCATGTCTCTCAAGATTCTGTTTGATCCAGTTTGGTTTCAGTATCACATTCCTGGTCAATCAATCAGCTAGGGCCAGAGGACAGTCACATGGTACAGACAAGGCTGCTGGGGCCCCCTGAGAATGGGGTGCATGGCCAGAAAAGGAAATCAGTGGGAGGCAGTTGGGGACCCTAAGAGGGGTCAGTGATGCTCGGTCAAGTTTCTGGTAAGCCTCAGTTTTCCTCACAAACAAGGTAGGATAATCTGCTTCTCAAAACAATGTCCAGGAACTTCCTTGGCGGTCCAGTTTATTAAGACTCTGTGCTCCCAATGCAGGGGTTGCGGGTTCAATCTCTGGTCAGGGAACTATGATCCCACATGCTGTATGGTGCAGCCAAAAAAAAAAAAAAAAAAAAAGAAAAGAAAAAGAAAAAAGTTAAAACAAAACAAAACAGAACAGGGACTTCCCTGGTGGTCCAGTGGTTAAGAATCCGCCTTCCAATGCAGGGGACGCAGGTTTGATCCCTGGTTGGGGAACTAAGATCCCACATACCACGGGACAACTAAGCCTGTGCCACAACTACTGAGCCCGTGTGCTCGAGAGCCAGTGCGCCACAACTCGAGAGAAGTCCGCACGCCATAAGAAGAGTACCACCATGAAAGATCCCGCATGCTGCAATGAAGATCTCACGTGCCACGACTAAGACCCTATGCAGCCAAAAAAAAGAAAGAAAGAAAATAAATAATAAAATAAAATAAAGTAAATATTTTTTTAAAAAGAGCCTATGCATTCCTAATTGTAATGAATATCTCCCGTATCCAGCTCCACGTTGGCCTTACCAATTATAGACACTCCCACCACAGGGAAGGTGTCCCTAAATCAGTGTTTTATCAAACTTTGTTTTTTAAAAATAATTCATTTGATGAAAACTGTTCTCTTATGTATTTTTTAAATACATTTATTTTTTTATTTTTGGCTACGTTGGGTCCTCATTGCTGCGAATGGGCTTTCTCTAGTTGCAGCGAACAGGGGCTACTCTTCATTGTGGTGCATGGGCTTCTCATTGGGGTGGCTTCTCTTGTTGCATAGCATGGGCTCTAGGCGCGCAGGCTTCAGTAGTTGTGGCACGTGGGCTCAGTAGTTGTGGCTCGTGAGCTCTAGAGCGCAGACTCAGTAGTTGTGGCGCACAGGCTTAGTTGCTCCACGGCATGTGGGATCTTCCCAGACCAGGGCTCTAACCCGTGTCCCCTGCATCGGCAGGCAGATTCTTAACCATTGCACCACCAGGGAAGTCCCTCTTATGTAATTTTAATTTGCATTTCTCTTATCGTGAGTGAGTCTGAACATCTTTCAGAGAGACTCAGAAGCCAGCTGTATTGTCCTTTCCTTGGGTGGTTGGTGCACAATCTTTATGCATGTTTTTATTGGTTACTGTTCTTTTATTATTGTTATTGTTATTAATTTTTATTTAGGGCCTCTAAAATGATGGAAATTAGCCCTAAATGAGTAGTAAATATTTTTTCCAACTTGTCACTTGACTTTTTAAAGATGGTTTTCGTATAGTTTTTATTATTATGTAGGCACACTTTATGAGTCTTTTTTTAGAGCTTTTTTTGTTTTGTCTTACACCAACAAAGGATTATTCAAAAATCTTTTCCCTGTGGTTTTTTCTAGTATGTTTTAAACTTTTATTTATTTGTACATTTCGATATTAGACACATTTGAAACTTATCCTGATCCAACTTCATTTTTTCCCCCAACTTCATTTATTGAATAATTCCTTTTCCCCCACTGGTTTGAAATGCTGCCTTTACTATACACTGAATTTCTCCAAGTACTGGTGTCTACGTGTGGGGTTTCTCTTCTGGCCCATGGGTCTGCTGCAAGCACTCACTGGAGACACAGCTGGAGAGAGCCCTCTCTTGTTTCTCACCTGTGTCTCTGGCCCCTCCTTCTCTGCCTGCTTTTCTGGCTCTTCCTTCTCACCCCTCCTCTGTTTCATGGCACCCATCCTGTGCTATCCTAGTACATTTTCCCTTCTCTCTGCCAAACAGATCTCATCTGGCTTCACAGCTTTAAGTATCAGCTGTGCATTGATGGTATATGGCGTTATTTCTCTGGCCCAGATCTCTCCTCTAAACTCCAGACCCATGTAGCCAGCTGTCCTCTCAGTCTCCACTTGGAGGCTTCATCTGAATTTCAAACTTAACATTTCTGAATTCAAGCTCCTTATCTTTCCCAGAACCTGCTTCTCCCACAACGTTTCCCACTCAAGAAACAACAGCTCCATTTTTTCTATAACTCAAGTCAAAAATCTTCAAGTCTTGACTTCTCTCTTCTCTACATCCACTCTATCAAGACCTGTCAGCTCCAGAATCCAGTCAGCTGCCACCACCTCCAGCACTGCCCATCTTCCCTCACCTGAGTTATGGCAATGGCTTCCTCACCAATCTTTCTGTGACAGCCCTGATTCCACCCTGCTCTCCAAGACTATTCTCCCTTCAGCAGCCAGAGTGATCCTTTTAAAATGTAGTCATATCCTGTTCTCCTCTGCTCAGAACTTTCCAGTGGCTCCCAAAGTCCCACAGAAGTCTCCAAGATCCACCTAATCTGGCCCCCAGCTACCTCTCAGAACTTTATTCTCTTCTATGCACCCACCTGCTTGCTGAACTCCAGCCACACTGGTCCCCCTTCTGTTCCTTGACTAAACCAAGAGGGCTCCTGCCTCAGGGCCTTAGCACATGCTGTTTCCTCTACTTACAGTGCTCTTTCTCCAGCTACACCTGAGGCTCTCTCCTTCACCTCCTCCATGTCTGTACTCAAATGCCACCTTCTTGGAAGGTCTTCCCTGACATCTTTATATAAAATAGAAATCCTACCCTGTACCCTGACTTTCTATTCTCTTACCCTGTACTTACCAACCTTGAAATATTATATACTTGTTTGTGCGTCCATTTACTGTCTATCTACTCTTGCCAACACGAAAGCCCCCACGAGGGCAGAAACTTATTTTCTTTTCTGACACTCTTTTGCATCTAGAAGGGGCATATTCTAAGTACTCCATAAATACTTATTGACTAAAAGAATGAATGAATGAATCTGTTATGCTCTAGTAGCACATTTTATTTATTGTTGCTTTATAATACCTATTTTTCATTTAATCCAAGATGCCATTGATTGTAAAGTCCACCACTATTTTACGTACTGCTGTCAAACCATAACACAATGCTTTCTTACCACTTAAAACTTTAATTTATACTTATGGAAAGAGCACTTTTAGACTTATGTGGACACAGAAGTTTATCACATATCACACTTGGACATATATAAGAAAGAAAATTTGTATGAGTGAAATAAACTGACTAAAGTGGTTCTAAAAGGTCTTCACATTCATATTTTGATTCTGACCATCCATGTCCTTGTTTTTCCAACCAATATTGTCCTCTGTGCCTTTAAGAGTCCCACTTTGATGATGTAACATTTCTTAAAAGAATACCCCACTACTGTCTCCAGGATCTTCTTCCAAGTCGCTGACAGTCTTGGCCAGTGTTTTTGTGTATGGACAGGTGATGACAGTTACCTCCTGACTGTACCTCAATGACACCTCAATTTCAGAGATGTTAAATTGTAAAAACAACAACAAACAGAGAACAGAATCAATGAATTATGGTACTTATCTAGTAGGACTAATTCCCCCACTTCCTCTTCTTGTCCAACTTTTTTTCTAATTATTCTCATTTTTTATTTATGAGTAAAGTTAGGAAATCTTATTTATACAAATAAATGACAATATATGACAAATAAATGATAATAGCACAAGCAGAACCAGATCTAATCATTTGGTTAATCATTTTATGCATTGGTTGTAAGGGCCGTTTGTATTCGAGTGGAATCAACACATACTGGGTAGTCACTCCCACCCCATGTTCTTGGCAGACGCTGCCAATTCATCAAGGTTCTATTTTTCATGGATCCCAGAGGAGGCCTTAAAGTCCTTTTCAACAAAGCATTCCAGGCAGCTGTTAACAGTTGATTAGAGTCTGTACATAGATTAAATCCCTGCCCAGCCAACAGTCACCCAGGGCATGTGGAGGTGAAAGGGCAAAAAAGTCTAAATCTGTTATCATTTCTTCAACAAGACAAGATATGCATTCTAAATACCACTACCCCTCCTTTGGGAAAAATTGTGTCCCTGGATCAGCTGAAGGCTATTTAAAGACTTCCCCATTGCACCTCCAGGCTAGCTGAGTTCAGAGCCCCAGATCAAACCACCCATGAATGGAGTTTTATAAGACTGCCTTGGGCAAATCTGAGACAGGCCAGCAGCTACGTTTAGTTTTGAAGTGTTCTCTTTTCCCACCCTAAGGTATTTGGCAGTTTCCACCTAGGATCCCTCATTCATACTCAGGAGTAAATCACTGCTAGCCCGGGGGACCAACACCTTGTTCTAGGCTGTGTTTTTGAATCACCTGGGCATCCTGCTACAATACAGGCTCTGGCTGGGTGGGCCTGGGGTTGGGCTGGGAGGTGCTGGTTAGCTCAGGCTGCCGTAACAGAACACCACAGACTGAGCGGCTCAAACAACACAAATTTATTTCTCACAGTTCTGGGGGCTGGGGAGTCCAAGTTCAAGGTGCCAGCAAGGTAGGTTTCATTCTGAGGCCCCTTCTCTGTGCTTGTATGCTGCCACCATCTCGCCATGGTGTGCTCACATGACCCCTTCCTGTGAGCGCAGAGAGGGAGCGCTCTGGTGTCCCTTCTGATCAGGACAATAATCCTACCGAATCAGGCCCCACCCTTATGTCCTCATTTCACCTTTTTTTTTGGCCTCACTGCACTCAGTTTGCAGGATCTTAGTTCCCTGACCAGGGTTCGAACCCACGCCCCCTGCAGTGGAAGTGCAGAGTCTTAACCACTGGACCGCCAGGGAAGTCCCTGTCCTCATTTAACCTTAATCACTTCCTCAGAGGTCCCACTTTCAAAGAAAGCCCGAGGATTAGGGCTTCAGCATGTGAATTTTAGGGGGACACCCTCACTGGGTCCATAGCACTAAGGGTCAGAACACTCAGGGGGAAAAGTCCTACTTTGTCGGGTCACCACGGAAAGCAAGTATGCCCCTGACACCTACACAGGCCTGATCTCCACACCTGAGATCATCAAGCTGAAGGATTTATCAGTGACTAAATCCAGCAATACTGTGTTGCTGGCAGGAAAAAAATCCATTGTCTAATTATGAACCTCCACATCCCAGAATTGTGGGGTGAAGCCTTTTTTCATCTCCTTTTAACAGAGCTTCTCTCTGTGGCAATTCCAGCCAATTAAGCCTACTCTGCAGGTCCCGGGCAGAGGGCTCTGTGTATGGGCTATATTTAGTGCCCAGGTGGCAGATGGACATCTGCCACGCTGAGCCCAGCAGCGTCAGGATGGCTCCCAGGGCTTGTGTGGCAACACGGAGGCTCCCCGCGCCTGTGTTAACCCAGGCCTCCCGCCCAGCCCCGAACGGCTTCAGAAAAGCTGACTTAGGTGGCGCAGTACCTCTTTATGGGCACCATGCCCTGGGCCTGCTGGCTTTTTTTTTTGGCTGCGTTGGGTCTTTGTTGCTACGCATGGGCTTTCTCTAGTTGCAGAGAGCGGGGGCTACTCTTCGTTGCGGTGCGTGGGCTTCTCACTGCGGTGGCTTCTCTTGTTGCGGAGCACGGGCTTAGTTGCTCTGCGGCATGTGGGATCTTTGCGGACCAGGGTTCGAACCCGTGTCCCCTGCATTGGCCACTGAGCCACCAGGGAAGTCCCGGGCCTGCTGGATTTTTAAGGGCCCCAAATATTTTTAAGAAAATATTTGAAACCTGAGTTTAAAATGCATTGGTTCCAAGAGACAGAAGTTTCTAATTTGAAATCAGTAAATGTTAATTAAATGCCCAGAAAATGTCAGTGGTTACCTACAGTTCAACACTACTGTCATATAAATGGCTAATAAATAAGTAGTTATATTATTATATAATGTATTTATATTTGATAATAAGAACAATAAGCGTAATTTTTTTTTTTTTTTTTTTTTTTTTTTTTTTTTTTTTGCGGTACGCGGGCCTCTCACTGTTGTGGCCTCTTCCATTGCGGAGCACAGGCTCCGGACACGCAGGCTCAGCGGCCATGGCTCACGGGCCCAGCCGCTCCGCGGCATGTGGGATCTTCCCGGACCAGGGCACGAACCCGTGTCCCCTGCATCAGCAGGCGGACTCTCAACCACTGCGCCACCAGGGAAGCCCAATAAGCGTAATTTATTTTAAAAAGCTGAGAAGTATAAAAGTCCTTTCAAATTTTCTAGAGCAAAGAGATATTTAGAACGGGGTATGGGTGCCTTTAAATGTTTGCTATGATGTGGGAGGTCCTCTAAGGTCAGCAGGCCCAGGGCCTGGCCCAGGTGTGTCCTCTAATGACCAAGAGGACCCTGACATTTGGGCAAAGCTGGATTCCCAACCCACCTCTTGCCATGTTTCTGAGGTTGCTTAGCTTGGCCCAGTTTGATCTGGACATCACCCAGGCCCCAACACTCTACAGCAAGTTTCTCAGGGTGTCATCCAGGAGCCACCTGCAACATTTGGGGCACTTGTTAAAATTGCAGTATCCTGGGCCTCAGGACCTATTGGATCAGATTATCTGAGCAAGGGCCCCAGGAAGCTGTACTTTGAACCAGCTCCCAGGTGATGCTGATATATGGTAAACTATAAGAACCGGAGCTCGAGAAGGCCTGCTTCCTGTTTGGCAGAGAGCTGAGCAGAGCTGGTGAGAAGCAGGTCTCGGGATATGAACCAGGACTCTCTGAGGTTCATGGCAGACAACTGGGGCCAGAGCCAGGACCCAGGGAAGAGGCCTAGGACTGGAAGGGACTTCAGGTAAGACCAACAGACTGGGACTTGTGCCCCTTCTGGCTCCTGAATTCTCCCACTTGCCCCAAGCCAGCCTGCAAGGCTCAGGGCTCAGAGCTCAGGCCCTGGCAGGAGCTCTTTGGGGCTGGATCAAAGGGAAAGGTGGGAGGAGGACCGACATGCACTCATTTATTCATTTATTCAGTGTACGTTCATTCATCCAATATTAATTGAGCCCCTGTTCTTCACCAGACACTGGACTAGGCCCTGGCCGTACAGCAATGAACAAAAATGGATATTATTATCCGCCTTGTGGGGCACACAGATCTGGCACAGCTGCTGGGCAGATCTAACAGGGCTACTTGGGCCTGGCAAGAGCTGCTGGGAAGTGAAAATGAGATTATGCGCCAGAGGAAGGTGTCCCATTTTATTCCAGGTAGGAAAGGGCTCCAGCCAGGGCAGCCTCTGTGGAATGTCCGCTGAGGGATTTTGCATCATTAACCACTCAACCTGTAAGTCTTAACACCTGCCTTTCCCCTTCTTCCATCCACCTCCAGTTCCTGTCCATTCTACTTTCAAAATATCTCTTGCAACTGTCCACTTCTCTTCATTCCCTCTGCCACTGTCCCACCCCAAGCCACTGTCCTCTCCCTCCAGGGTGATGGCAGGAGCCACTGACCATTGTCATTACACTGTTCTTTTTTTTTTTAATTTTATTTTTTGATTGATTGATTTTTGGCTGCATTGGGTCTTTGTTGCTGTGTGCGGGCTTTCTCTAGTTGCGGCGAGTGGGGGCTACACTTCGCTGCAGTGCATGGGCTTCTTATTGCTGTAGCTTCTCTTGTTGTGGAGCACGGGTGCACGGGCTTCAGTAGTTGCAGCACGTGGGCTCAGTAGCTGTGGCTCACGGGCTCTAGAGCGCAGGCTCAGTAGTTGTGGCACACAGGCTTAGTTGTTCTGCAGCATGTGGGATCTTCACTGACCAGGGGTTGAACCTGTGTCCCCTGAATTGGCAGGCGGATTCTTAACCACTGCGCCAGCAGGGAAGTCCCGTCATTACACCATTCTTAACCATCTCCAAAACATTATCCTCATAACTTCCTCCTAATGATGTGGATCCCCTGCTTGTAGGCCCTCCGGTGACTGCCCAGTGCACTTAGAATAAAATCCAAGCTACCTAACATGATTCATAGAACTCCCGATGGCTGGCCCCAGGCTTCCTCATCAGCCTTGCCGCATGCCGATGTCCCCCTGGCTGGCTCTGCTTCCCACCAAAGTCTTTCGGCTCCAAGGACACTCATACACCTGGAATGCCTTTCCCTGCTTCCTTTCCTATTGCCTGAGTGGTTGCTATTCATCCTTTAGGCTTCCACTTAAACATCACTTCCACAGAGAAGCCTTCCTTGACTACTCCCCACCCTCAGTGTAAATGTGGCCCCCCTGTCCATTTTACCTTTACTTTGTATTCATAGCATGTTCATAGTAATTACATATTTTCTTGTGATTATTTAATGACTGAGTCATAAGCTCCTCTAGGTAGAAAGCTGATCTATTTTGCCCCTTTTGGTACACACAGTACCTAGCACATTGGTACTCAATAAATATTTGTTGAATGAGTGAATGAATGAACAAGTACATCCTCATGCTGTGCTTGTTCCAAAGTGTCCATCTTTGTGGCAAGAGTCATGGGAAATGCAAGGAGGAGGAACAAATCACAGTCCCTGCATTTTAATAGATTTGAGAGGATATTTCATGAACAAGACATTTGTATTAGTTATCAGTTACTGAATAACAAATTACCCCAAAACTTAGCAACTTAAAACAATAAACATTTATAATCTCACACTGTTTCAGTAGGTCAGGTATTTGGAAGCAGTTCACTTGGGTGGTTCTGGCTCTGGGTCTCTCATGAGGTTTCAGTCAACATGTTGGCCAAGGCCACAGTCATCTGAAGGCTTGACTGGGACAGGAAGATCCACTTCCAAGGTGGCTCACTCACATGCCTGCCATTAGTACTGGTTGTTGCCTAGTAACCTCAGCTTATCACCACATGAACCTTTTCACAGGGCTGCTTAGGCATCCTCCTGACCTTGACATGGTGGTTGAATTCCTCCAGAGTAGGTGATCTAAGAGTGCACAAACCAGAAGTCACACCGTCTTTTAGGACCTAGCTTTGGAATTCACACTGTCATTTCTGCCACATCCTATTGGCTACACAGGTCAGATCTACTCATGGAAGGAGAAGACTGCACAAGAGTTGAGGATCGCTGGGGGCCACTGGAGAGGCCAGCTACCAAGTGCTGAAGTGTGGTCCCCTGCATATAAGTGTGAATTCAGAGAAGGGAACAATCTCTGTGATAATTAGATTTGGTTTGATGAAAGAGGTTGATTCACTCTGTATCCTGAAGAATGACTAGCCACTGGAGAGCCCTCCATGAGTGGAGGGAAGGCAGGCCAGGTGGGAGCACAGCATGAGCAAAGGCACTGAGGCAGGGAATGGGCATCATTGTTAGAGAGTTGTCTGGCTGGAGCAGAGTGTGTGTGTAGTGAAGTAGAGGTAATAAGACAAAGTGGCTGGGTGACATTGAATTAAAGAGCCTTTGGAGGGTTGTAAATAGGGAACACTGTGGAGTGCTGTGATGACTGACTATGCTGACCCAGAGCTTTAGGAAGCATCACTGAAGGTCAGCATGTAGGACAGCTTGGTCTGGAGAGAGACTAAAGCAGACACAGCCTTGGCCCGGTGAGAACCTGAATTAAGTGATTGGCATTAGGAGAAAAGAAGGAGGCAGAATTTTAAGTATTATTACAAAGAAAGAATCAACGCTACCCGGAAAGCCCGGGAAATGGAGGATGAGGTAAGGAGATGGGTCTGGACCTCAATTTCTCCTTGTACACAGTGGGGCTGGGGGTGCATGTTAGCACTTGCTCCACCCATCTGCCAGGGCTGAGATGAGCATCATGTGATATGATGGATGTGAAACTACTCTGATAGGAGAGAGGTTGTAGACACTGAAGGGATTACAATTGTAGGAACAATTCACATGGTGAGCAGTGTTTATTTTAGGTCAGAGGGAGGTAAGGTTGGGAAAAGGACAGGGACTATTTGGGGCCATGTCTGTCCAGCAAGCCATCCCTCTATCCTTCCCAGCCTGATGGATCTAAAGCCCAACACATCTCTCTTCTCCTCTCTTTGTGCCCCACTGTTCTCCCAGTTACCCATCTGTAGTCTGAGCACTTGACTCCATGGGTCCTGGGGAACCTGCAATCTTCCCCTTTTCCTCTGCCGCACTACAAGCACACAGTAGTGAGGAGACTGTGCCAGGGGAGCATAGCCACTGCTAGTGGCTGAGCAACGTGAGAGACTGGGTCTTCTGGAGCCTGAAGCTGTACCCAAAGTGGTCAGATCAGAGGAGACGCTGACCCAACCAGCAGACTCTGACCTGCAGTGTCTTAACCTCCGTGTCTAATCTCTCCTGGTCCAGTTAGTTCCTTGCCCCCAAAGCAATTTGTGGATAAAACAAAGCTGTTTCCTCTTTGCTGTGCTTATTGTACACACAGCCCTGTAGTTACTGATCCTCATTGTATTAGTAATAATGAGTTTCTGGATTTGTATTGCCATTTCCAAGTACTTCCACAAACATCATCACTAAGGGGCATATAACGAAAGATAGAGCTATTGTGTATTAAGTATCCAGCCTCACAAATTACCACCTGGTTACTTTCATTCTGCAGGCCTCAGTCTTCTCATCTGTTAAATGGGATAGCAAGCAATAGAACCTACCTCCTCCAGTGACTGGGAGGATTGAATGAGGCTAGCGCGGTGGCTGGCAGGTCGTGGTGATAGGGCAGAAACCTCACAGGGTGCCGGCAGGCTGGTTGGAGAAACATGTGGGGAAAAAAAAAGTCTGCTTTTTTTGGGCTGCCTGGGCTTTTGTTAATAAATTTCCAGCGGGACGTTTCCGCCACTTGCCTTTTTTTAGAGACATGAAGAGAGGAGAATTGAAAACATTTCCTATGTTGAAATGAAAGGCACTATTTAATCTTGTCACCATCTGCCTGAGCTCCAGGCTGGGAGCCCACAGGCCCAGCTCCCTGTTTCCTAGCGACAGGCAGGCACACCTTCCCCATTAGAGAAAAACGCCCACTGCAAGGAATGCTTCTGCCCCAGGGAACTGGGAAAGAGGTGCCCCAGACCAGAAGGGGGCCCAGCCTTCCCTGGATGTTTGTCTTCAAACCGGCCACCCCGTTCTTCTTTCCCAGGGTCACACAGCAGCAGGGCCAGCCCTTAATTTGCAAAGTCCTTGAGGGACCCTTGGTGCCCTGAGCTCCCTCGTCGTCCTCAGCAAAGCTCTAAGGCTGTCTTCATTTCCAAGGGCTGCCGTAACAAAATACCACAAATTGGGTGGCTTACAACAACAGAAATTTACTTCCTCACCGTTCTGGAGGTCAGAAGTCCAAAATGAAGATGTGGTTAGGGTTGGTCCCTTCCAGAGGCTTCCATGCCTGCCTCTAAGTTCCAGTGGCTCCCGCAAGCCATGACATTTCTTGGCTTGTAGATGCATCACTCTCCTCACGTAGCTTTCCCCCTCTGTCTCTCTTTGTCCTCTCTCTGTCTCTTATAAGGACACTTACCATTGGGTTTAGGGCCCATCCTAATCCAGGATGATCACATCTTTCTATTTTTACCTTAATTACATCTGCAGAGACCCTCTTTTGAAATACGATCACCTCAGAAGATCTGAGGTTCCAGGTGGACATATCCTTTGGGGGGAACCACTATTCAACCCACTGCAGAAATTGTTAAGTCACCTGGGCTCCTCCTGTCCAGGTGAAAAAGTTTGATAAACTACTGTTAGAACAGTGTGTCGGATGCCCCTTGATCCCACAGCGAAGGGGTGTATATTTTGAAAATGGAGCTTGGGACAAGGCAACACCTAAACCAAAGAGGATGTAGCCCTCTTGGTGACATAACAGGTGTAGTGATTCCCCCAGGGAAATGCTTTCCGAGAAGGTGTCTTCCTGGTGACCCTGCTCAGCACAGGGCAGCAGCCATTCCTGTTCAGCTGTGCAAATGGGAGAGGCACACCTGCCCTGTCCTCCAGTTCCCCAAATATCCCCCTCTGATATTGAAACTGATGGCTGAAAACTGTCCATCTGAAATCCATCCTTTTAGTTCTTTTCCTTTTTAAAAAACATATGCAACAACAAAAAACTATCACGTGCACTTTTTTTTAATAGGTAATGCATTCTCATAGTTTTAGCTTCCAAAGGAACAAAAGGATATTCTGTGAAGATTCTCCCTCCCACTCCTGTCTCCCAACCACCCAGTTCACCTCTCCAGAAGCCACTGATATTTCAGTCTCATGTATTCTCCAGAGATGCATAAATAGTCAGAGATTTTCTTTTTCCCTTTACTGCATAAGTGGTAGCTACTACACCCACTTTTGTAACTTGCTCTTTTCACCTTGCAATACATTCTGGGGATCTCTCCATAGCAGTCATACAAAGCCTGCTCATATTTTTTTTTAAGTGGCAGAAGTAGCCACTGTGTGGAAATACTGCAGGGCACTACCCAGTGCCCTGCTGATGGGCACAGGGGCTGTTGCCTATGTTTCCTGCTGCTACAGACAGCTGCTGTGAATAACTTTGCATGTGCTTCGTGTCCTACACGGGTGGGAATAAATCTCTAGGGTAAAGTGCTAGGAGTTGCCAGGCTCCCCCTCCCTCTATCACAAACCTTCTGGACTCGCAGGCCCTGGGCTGAATGGCACAGCCTCCCGAGGGCCTGGCTGGTTTATTTTAAGACGGCAAGTGCCCTGCAGGTGGAAATGTGCCATGAGCTAAAGCTTCGCCTCCAGGCACAGTCTGTGTCGAGGTCCATGGACCCAGGGTGGACTGGAGACTGCAGGCCTGGTCCCAGCTCCAGTTCTGCTCTGTGTGACTTTGGCAAGTCATTCACCCTCTCTGGGACAGTGGGTACCTTAATCCCTGTCACTCCCTCTTTCCCAGATTTGAGGATGAGACAGGCAAATGTGTTCCAGGGCTCACAGCGAGCTGCTCCAACAGCAATCACATCCTATTTATTACTAATAACAGTGGCTGTGAAACAGAGCGAACCCCATTTGACCCCTCCTGCTCGTATATTTCTTTCCAATCTTATGTCCTTGGCTCTCTGGAAAGAAGGATAAGGTTCAGGGAACATCTTCCATTTTGGAATTACCTGGCCTGCCAGGGCAGTGTGGACCACAGACAGGCAGATCTGGGGGGTCTGGCCCCGCAGGCCCCAAGGGCAGAGGAGTGTCGTGTGGGAGTTGCTATGGCCAGGTGAGGGGTGGGTGTCTGGGAGGACTTTCTGCCTGGAAGCCTTGCATACCGACAGCTAACATTTTCCTGGTACTTTACACTTTACAAAGTGCTTTCTCATATGCTTTCTCAGTTAATGTGTGATTCAGCCAGATTCTTAGTAACAGCGGATTTAAGCAGAAAAAGAATCTAGTGAATATTTTGGGTGGGAGCTCACAGAATTGCCTTCAATTTGAAGCATGCAGCTCAGAAGTCAGGTGGGAACTAGGAAAGAGGAGGTGAGGACCCCATGGCCACAGACACTAGAAGTCACCCAGGCTGGACACAGGCCACCAGAGGCTGAGGTGACCTGTTAGCACAAATTGTCACCCCTGTTGCCCAGCTCAGACACTGTCGTGGGCCCACGTGGGAGTGACCTCTGTGCTGCTCTTTCAAGTCACTCCAGGACGAGCGCCCCCTTCTGCCCTGGGTGCCTGATGAGTGAACCCCTGGGCAGAGCCTGCACCCCGACTACGCTGGAGGTGGAAGTGGGTGGCGTTTTCAACTTCTCCAGTGGAAAGCCAGACGCTCCCAGAAAGAGTTACAGAGGGGGATCCTCAGTCCTAAGGGGGGTGGGTCAGATGTAGGGCAGCAGAAGGGCAAGTGTTTATGACTATTTGCACAACAGTCTTGGGGTTTGGGTTACTCTATGCATATCTTATTTATTGAGGGATGCTGGGGGCGGGGTCTTTACCTGAATCAGGGCCACTGGGATCTTTATATCAACATCTCTGCAGATCTGTCCTGACATTGTAGCTTACTGCTCACAATCAACATCCCGTTAGGGATGCAGTCCAGAGAGCCCTTCTAGAACCTTCCTCCCCTAGAGAATTCAGAGGGATCATGGACCAACCATCACCTTGAGTTTGGACTTCCAGCTTTCAGGACTGTGAGGCATATATCTGTTGTTTTAAGCTGTGTTTGTAGTGATTTGTTGACAGCCTTAGGAATCTAGATGACGGTTATTTGGTCACCCTAAAAGGTTTCCTGGCCACTGCCTATCTGGGCTCCAGCCTCATAGAGGCCCCCCGTCCCCCCCAACTTATGATACCTCTGCCCTCAAGGGCCTGGATCTTGCAGCCCTCTCAGGGGCACCTTCCTGGTTGGGAGGCCCAGACTTCGCCTCTCCCAGCAGAATCTCCTCACTAAGCTGCCACCTCAGGTAGGGGGGCCAGCAGCTGGTCCAGGCGAGACCACCTGGGTCCCTTCCTTTCCCTCTGGGCCCCTGGGTCCCTAGTGCCCATGCTAAGAGTGATGTCTGTGGCTGGCACTGCTGGTGGAGAACATAGATCTTGGAAAAAAGGGCCCTTTGTGACTCTTGGGGCATTGCTGTGGCTTCTACGAGCTGTGGAAAAAAAATCGAAGAACCTGCAAGCCTAGCCTAGAAATGGTCTTCACAGGCTATGGGGCAGGGATTTCCTCCATCCGCTGGCTACTGGAGTTCTGCAGGCTGCGGTGCCCCAGGGGGTCTGCCTGGATGTGGTCCCTGGGGGTTGGTTAGGGAAGGAAGCTCTGAATGAATCCTGGGGCTCCAGGAGCCAGGACACCTGTGTGACCACTAGCACATCGTTGAACTTTTCTATGCCTCAGTTGAGCCCTGCAAAATGAGAGCTTTGCCTTTGGTCACCCCTAAGTTCTCTTCTGGCACCAAAGGTCTGTAAGACCAAACCAGGTGCTGGGCTTTGGGGGTGGGGATGGCATTTGTAGGGGAACAAAATTTGTCACCCCAAAATGTTTCTCTTTGGCATGAGGATTGATTTAGGCTGATTACTTTAAGGCCCAAAAGACCCAGGAAGAACCTTCGACCTTCCCCCTAACTGCCTAAAGAATGCACCTGTTGCAGGAAGGGAGCTGTCCCCATGGATGACTAGGGTACGAACTAGGTGCGTAGACAGGGAGGAACCCAGCAAATCTCTGTTAGAATTCCCCTCTGTGTCCTGTTGTCTCTGCAGTGCCCAGCAAACATTTGTTTACCAAACACTTGCTTTTCCTCTTTATGTCAGTTGCCTTCCTCCCCTTTGAGGTTTCAAATCACTACCCCCAACATCCTCTTTTGTCTTTAGCTGAAGATGGTATTTGAGGTGAGGGTTTCAGCAAGTTACTTAGTTTTCCTGGGTCTCTCCCATGTACACGTTATTAAACTTTCGTTTGATTTTTCTCCTGTTCATCTGTCTCATATCAAGTTAATTCTTAGACTAACCAGAACTTCTAAGGGTAGAGGAAAATGTCTTCCTCCCCAACAGTTTCAAAGGTAAATGAAAATCAAACCTGCCTGGAAGTACGTGCAGTCTAGTGAGGAAAGACAGACAGACAGACACTCAGCAGCAAAAGACGTCCTCACAAGATGACAGGGAGGATAGGGACCCTCTCCAGCATCGGCTGTGCGTCAGGATCAGCAGCCTAGACACCAGACAAATCACTAGGGACCCTGGAGTAGAACCCAGGGGGTCCCAGCGTGCAGCCAGGGTGGAGTACCTCTCCTGGGGAGCTGGGCGCTGGAGGGCAGGGGACAGACCTCGCAGAGGGTGGGGAAATGGTACCTAAGGGAAGACAGACTTAGCTCCACCTCCTACCTAGGTGTCTGGGCTTTTATGGTATACATTGGAATAAAGAAGAAGTGGACACTTGAAGAGTGGCTGGATGTGGTTTGTATTGGAAAGGGCAGGAAGTAAGCTGGTTGAGAGCGTGAAGGGGCGGGACTGAGCCATGGTGGACAGTGTCATCAAGCTGTCCTCTCTGCTATTATTATAATCTGCCTTTGGTATCTTATCAGATGACTGTAGTAAAGATTTATACTGTTTTTCAGTTACTTTGGATGCCAGACTGAGGATTCCTTCAGTGCTGAGACTGATGTCAAGGTGAGCAGAAGCCAGCTGATCCCGGAGGTTGCAGGTGGGTGGAGCCTGCGTACGGAGCCTGTGTACACGGCAACGTGGGGGGCCCCAGGTGGGGAACTGTGGAGTAAAGGCAAAGCGGTGGGCAAGCACTTTGTGTTCAGGGCTGAGAAAGAGCAATCTGGCCCAAGATGCCAGTCTGTGGTGGTGCGGAAGGGGAGGGGACGGTGGAGGTAGCTTGGCGGCTACCTTCTGGAGCTGTTTCAGTGCCAGGCTAAAGGGTGTCTACTTGGCTTTTAAGCATGAGGCGACACTGCACGTGGAGGCACATGATGTCATCAGTGTGGCAGAAGGTTCTTCAGGTCTGTGTGCCTCCTTCCCTCCCTCCTTTCATTGCTTCTTTCCACCGAGAATGAAAGCACCCTTCTCCTCAGGTGAAAGTCAAGCCCAGCCACATCTCAGACTGGGACTTGAACCCAGGGGATGGGACCCAAACCCACTGTCTTTTTAATTAAAACCACTCACCCGGTCGGAAACTGCAGAACTCATCTCAGGACTTAATAAAGCTCAGGTTCTTTTGTCTCAGCACAGAAAGTATTCAGCGAGAGGCAAAGCCACAGGCAAGACGTGGTTTATTAGTACAGGATGCTTGTGAGAGATACAAGTGGGCAGGCAAGGGAGTGCCACCCTGAGAACTTAGTGGGCTACAGTTTCATAATCAAAGGAACGTGTGGAGGGGGAGAAGATCACCTTCTTCCTGGTTCTTTGAATCTTCCATCATTAACTCCTCCTACACATCGGGAGGGGGAGTTTTTGACCCTATATGGCCCTGTCATGGTACTATGGAAATGAACAAAAAGGTGGTAACATATATTAAAATATGGTAAATCATCTCAGGTTTCAGTATAATGTTGTCTTTTCCTTATATTTTTGTTTTTAGTGCATGCAGAGAAGCATGTCCTAGGAATCATTAACTTACTGACCTCATTGGACAGGATGTGGGTCTCATTCCTCCATTGTTTTGTTTTGGGCCGTGTCTCGTGCTTCTATTGGTGGTTTTGTTGCTAAGCAAACCCGCTTGGTTTAGCTGTTGAGCAAGCCTGCTTTCTTGAGTGATTGTTAACTTCCAGGGGACTCCCATACTTTTTTCTCTACTTACAATCCCTTAGTGGGATTAACTATTTAATCACCTACTTTGTCTCTTTACCTTGTCCCTGTCAAGAACACCTATGGGAAATCAGTCTTGATGGAGGTTGCAGGAATCACAGTGAGATCCAGCCCCACCTTCTAGAAGCTCGCCTCTGGCTGGGGAGACCAATAGACAAGAAACATCCTTTAATGTGGTCTAATGGGTGCACAGAACAAGTTGCCTGGGAGCACAGAGGAGGGATCCCCAAACTCAGCCTTGCTTCTCAGAGCTGGGGTCACTTGAACTGAGTCTTAAAAAATGAGTCATTATTCCAGGCAAAGAAAGGAACAGAAAACACATCTGATGTGGGGAATGGTCATTGTTTGGGGTTGGGTCTCTGGAGTATGTGTGTGTATGTGGGGAAGAGGAGGGGGGAGGTGAGCCTAGAAATACAGAGCATGACCAGATGGTAAAGGGCCTTGAAGGCCCCACAAAGGACTCTACCCTTACCTTAGAGCCCTGGTAAAGGTCAAACACAGACAGACCTTTTCCCTTTTGCCCCTCACCAACTTCCAAGCTCTTTATCTCAGAATAATCAGCTAAGATTAGAACTGTTTGTCCCCCTGAAACTAGCTAGACACAGATGAGCATTACCTGTTCAGCTAGTTGATACTTCTACTAATTACAAACACAAATCTAACTGTAAATCACCCCACCTTTAACTCATAGTTACAACTTGTAATCACCTCACTTGTAACGCCTCCCTATCAAAGTCTAAGGCAAACCACTGAGACACTCTGATCTTCGCATCTGGGGAGCGCTAACTTATTGCAATATCCTGGATAAGCTAATCTCCTTACAGGTCCAGTTTTTGTCTCTGACACCATGATACGCTTGCTTTTTCCAAATTCCTATCCCCTAGAAGTCTAGGGGATAGGTGAGAAGAATATTCTTTATTCCTATTTTATGCTTGGGGGAAAAAATGACACTCTGGGATGTTAAAAGCAACTTTCACAAGATCACAAAACAGGAGTGGACCCGAGTCTAGAGCCTGGGTTTCCTGATTCCTGTGACTTCTAAGGCTGATGTCTGCTTCCAGCTCTGAAATCAGAGCCAGCCCAAGCCAGACTGGTAGCTTCTGCTCTTGAGATCAGGGTCTGTCAAACTGTGGCAGGGTCCTCTCCTCATCTGCCATAATCCCAGGACTGGACCATGTATGATGATCCTAAAGCCCTGGAGCTAAAAGGGCTCCTGAGAGATGATATGGTCCAGGCTCCATTTTTCAGAAGTGGCAACAGACTCGTGAGGTTTAGTGACTTGTCCAAGGTCACACAGCAAAACAGGTCCTCCATAGAGCAGGGGTGAGTGGTGAGAGTGGGGAAGACACTTCCGGAGGAGGTGTGACCTCTGACCTTGCAAGTCACCTCCTGGCACCTGGATCAGCAGCTGGGATACACCCTTCTTTGGGCCATGCCTCAACCCATTCCTCCCAACCAGTTCTCAGGGTTTGGAGGGAAGCTCTCCCTCCAGTTTGATAGTTCAGCCCATTCAAATAAGCTGCCTAGCATCTCCCAGCCCCACAACTGCAAAGTGGAGTCTGTGCATACACTGACCCCTAAACTAGTTGTTGAGATTTTGAAGGGCCAGAAATGGGTTGTTTCTAGGAAGGGGATCTGTGGTCAGCTGATAAATGGCCCCCAAAGATATCCAAAGATGTCCTCATTCCTGAAATCTGTGAATGTATTACTTCAAATGGCAGAGGGACTTTGCAGGTGTGATTTCAAGATTTTGAGATGGGGAGATTATCCTGGATTATCTGAGTGTGACCTAAATACAATCACAAGTGTCCATGTAAGAGGAAGGCAGAGGGAGATATGATGATGGAAAATGTGGAAGAGATGTGATGACAGAACCAAGAGGTCAGAGTAATGCAAGGAAGGGGTCATGAGCCAAGGAATACAAGTAGCTTCCAGAAGCTGGAAGATGCCAGGAAACAGATTCTCCCCTTGAGCCTCTAGAAGGAACCAATCCTGCTGACACCTTCATTTTAGCCCTAAAAGGATCATCTTGGACTTTCAGCTTCCAGAACTGTAAGAGAATAAGCTGCGGTATTTTAAGCCACCAAGTTTGTGGTTATTTGTTACAAAGCAATAGGAAACTAAGGGTGCTCCCCACATAGCACGAGTAGCTACCTGCTTTACCTGTGGGTCGGGCCAGCTCAGAAAAGCTGGGGAGGAGAAGATGCCCCTGGCTTCCTCTACCAAGCCAGCCCTGGGGTCTCAGCAGAGGCTCAAAGAGGAGCAAAGCTGCCTTTCTCCCAATCACTGGGTGTTTCAGGCCTCCTGGCATATTCCTGTATGCCAGTAATCCAGGGCATCCACCCCTGCCCAGGCCCCCTTTATACCACTCTCCTCCTTCCCGGTCCTCTGAAATCCTCTTCCCCAGCCTGTCTATCTTCTCCTTGGCCTCTGTCAGGGAGCTCCTCCTTTCTCCTCTAATGTTCAACCCCTCAAAACCCAGATTCCAATCTCATCCTTCTTGAGTTTGTAGCAAGGTGAGAAAACAGTGTGGACCATCTTAACAGCACCAGAACCCTGCTTAGGGAGGAAATTGTCTTTGTGTAGGAAAATATGCCAGGGGCCATTTGGCTGTGAGAAGAGAGACCCCTGGGCAGGAACTGGAAGGATGGAACTGAAGGAAGTGAGGGCCGAATTACTTTTCTCAGGACGTGGCATTTGCTCACGAAAAGGAAAGAATAGAGACCCAGTGACATGGCAGGAGCCAGTTGGTAGATGCACCATTGGGACTTTTACTTAACACAGGTTGTCTAAATTTAAGTTGTTTTTGTGTATATTCACCTCTTCCAGTACTTCAGTGAAGTGTTCTATGACCAAAACAGCCTTGGAGTGCTTGTGCCTTTTGCTTTTATTTTTGCCTTTGTTTTAAAATAAGCCAAGGAGAGGGGTCAGGTTCTGTGGTTGGCACAGGGTAGGACCAGCACATTTGAGCTGGAGAGAGAATCTCTAAACTGAACCTCTGTTTAGGGAAGCTTCGAGCACTTTGCCCATAACTTCATTTAGTCCTGTTAAAGAAAAACCAGAGCTGGACAGTAGTTAAAGCAGTAAAAACAAGTTTGCATTCAGAACTATGGCAATAGGGAAAAAGAGACCTCAGTATAAAACTGGCCTCAATTCTGAATACAACGTAGGCAAATGGGGATTTATAGCCAAGGAGCTAGGGGGTGAGGGTGGGTGTTGGGGGGGAGTGAGTGGAAAATTACTAAGAGAAACATCGGGGGTCAGGGGGATTCTGGCTAAACTGCGACTTAAAAGTATTCTTGCTGAAGGAGGGCGGGGTGATCACACATCACCTGGGAGATGGTGGAGGATGAGGATCCTGATCGGCTCTTGAGGGTGTTCAGATACTGAGGTAGGGGTTCTGATTAAACTGACTTATCGGCATTCTTGCTAAAATTGGATTTTATAGGCAAGTGCACAGATGGACCTATAAGAAGGTTCAGGAGCCTGACTAAAATTTGGTCACAGAAAGAATCTTTGTGAATTTTCACAATAATTCAGTGAGGTATATGCCATTATCCTCACTTCACAGATGAGGAAACTGAGGCACAGGGAGCTTACATAACCTGCCCAAGGTCACATACTGGCAAATCAGCACTCCACCCCAGACAGACTCCAAAGTCCCTGTTCCTAACCACTGGGCAGTACTGCCTACTAACCCACCTCCACCACTGCCTCGCGATTGTAAACTCTGCCCCTCCCCCAAGAATACAGAGAAAGCCTGGGCAGGGTGACCCCAATTCACACTTGGGCTCACACTCCTTTCTGTGTCCTGAGACCTCTCCCCAACCAGACTGGGACTCCTGGAGTGTGGAGTGGCGCAATATATGGCTTTGCTAAATAATACTATATCCCACATTTGTAGAGGACTCTACTTTCTCTGTGTACTTTCCCAGGTACAATCTAATTTTTTTTTTTTTTTTTTTTTTTTTGGTTGCATTGGGTCTTCATTGCCGCGCCTAGGCTTTCTCTAGTTGCGGCGAGCGGGGGCTACTCTTTGTTGCGGTGCGCGGGCTTCTCATTGCAGTGGCTTCTCTTGTTGCAGGGCACGGGCTCCAGGCGCGCGGGATTCAGTAGTTGTGGCTCGCAGGCTCTAGAGTGCAGGCTCGGTAGTTGTGGCGCACAGGCTTAGTTGCTCCGTGGCATGTGGGATCTTCCCGGACCAGGGATCGAACCCGTGTCCCCTGCGTTGGCAGGCGGATTCGAAACCACTGCGCCACCAGGGAAGTCTCCAGTCTAATTTGATTGACACCATTGTCCCAGAAGGTAGGCAGAGATCATTGCCACCATTTAGAGACAAGGAAATTGAGATTCACAGAAGGCACGTGGCTTGTGTGGGTCACACAGCCCATAAGGGGCAGGATTCTGCGCTGGAACATATTTTTTTCTTTCTATCCCTCTATGCTCCCTCATTGGGTTAACGGCTTTTAAAAACAGCACCACTACCCCTTCCAAAAAGAGCCCACTCTCTAATTTTCTTTCCATTTTGAAAGCGCAGGCCCCATTTGCAGACAACCTTGAGCTGGAAATAGCACAGTATCAGAATGATGTATTAGGATGATTTCCTCAGGCTTCAGGGTGGGTTCAGGATTCGCATTAACCACTAATCTTGAGCTCGTCCTTCCTGAAAAGGACTCTGGTAAGGATAATTGTTGCACATTCATCACCAAGGCCACTTTTATATAAATGAAGAGCCTGAAGGCCCAGCTCTCACTCTTCTGATTAACGCTGCTCCTTGCAAAGAAAGAAAAACGGCCTTTGATTAGCTTCTGCACCAACTCGGAGAGAGGCCAGTCCAATCAAAAACCACTTCAGCTAAGGGAGAAATGGATGTAACGGCAGTGGTCTCCCGATCCTAATTGACTTTTCCTTTTCAATTTCTCTGTTATTTAATAACCTCTTCTTCTGAAATGACTCATGTCACTGTCCTGCATCCAGGGGCTTTCTCAGCAAAAGTATCCAAGGCTTAGAGGGAAGAGCAACTGTCCATCTATCACAAGGCGTGCCGTACCTTCCCACAAAACCTGAATTGAGCACTTCCTGGGTACCCACGGCATGCTTCAAGCCTATCTTGATGCCCAGGGAAGCCAAGACAAGGTCCCTGCCCTCGAGGAGCTCACAGGCTTGGGGAAGAAGGGGGAACGAACACACAAGAAGAAATACAAGAAAAACAAATGTCTGGGCCTCCAGTGGGCTCCACGTGTCAGGCCCCAGGGAAATAGCAGTAAATGGACAGATAAAAATTCCTGCATCCTGGAAGGAAGAGAGACATAAGTAAACTATAGAGTCAGTTAGAAGGCAGTGAGCGTCATTGTTGGGGGGCTGGGGGCCGGATCAAGCAGTGGGCAGGGTAAGGAAGGGTTGTAATTTTAAATGGGATGCTTGAGTCAAGGTCAAAGGGAGGTGAGGGAGCAAGCCCTGAAGATACCTGGGGAAGGTGTTCTGGCAAAAGGGAACAGAGGAATGGAAGGATCTGAGCCAAGGGCAGGTGTGGAATTTCTGAGAAACAACAAGTTTAGAAAGTGGGCACTTTCTTGGCCAGGGGTTGTGAGACGGGAAAGGCCCTTTTTAAAAGGAGTTACTCTGGGCAGCAGTACAGGGAAGCATCTCTGAACTTCCATTTCAGTTCTCTGTTCAGTTCCAGTGAGGCTGGAAGTTTGCTGGGGGAGGAGCGTGGGAGGTGGTAGGTCACAGAGGTAAAGAGGAGGGGCGAATCACCTGGGGGTCTTAGCAGCCATTTTCCTCTTCAAGGGACACCAGTGAAAGGTTAGGCGCAGGGGAGAAATGTGATCACATGTTGGTTCTAAAGGGATTACTCTGTATTAAGAATAGTCTGGACTATTCTAAGGGTAGAAACAGGGGGAGAAGTTAGTATTGATACAATAGAGTTGATAAGTATATGCGTAATGTTTCTAGTTTCCAAAGTGGCTGTGCATTTTGCATTCCCACCAGCAATGTAGGGAGAGTTCACTTGTCAACACTTGGTGTTATTAGTCTTTAGTTTTAACCATTTGAGTGGGTGTGTAGTAGTATCTCGTGATTTTAATTTTTTTTTTCCTGGATGACTAATGACATTGAGCATCTTTTCATGTGTTTGCAGTAGAGAGTTGCTGGTGGTTTGGAGCAGGGTGGTGGCAGCAGAGATGACGAGAAGGGTCTGAGTCTGGATATGAGAGATCTGGAAAGAGGAGTGGGGTGATGTACTTCAGATGGGAGCGCCAAGGGGCTCTAGAGCTGGCAGCCTTCCTGAGTCCTGTAGGAGAAGGAACCACATCCAGACAAACTATATCTCTGCTAGAATTTTTGTCCCCAATATCCCTCTTCCCCTTCTGAGGTGACAGAGCCCTGATTTTGGCTGGGCACGTGGCTATCCAGAATGTACTTCCTAGCCTCCCTTGCAGCTAGGAGAGGCCAGGTGACTAAGTTGTGGTCAATAAGATGTGAACAAAGGAGCTGAGGGCAGCTTCCAGAGCCTTCTTTTTTTTTTTGTTTTTGCGGTATGCGGGCCTGTCACTGCTGTGGCCTCTCCCGTTGCGGAGTACAGGCTCCAGACGCGCAGGCTCAGTGGCCATGGCTCACGGGCCCAGCCGCTCCACAGCACGTGGGATCCTCCCGGACCGGGGCACGAACGCGTGCCCCCTGCATTGGCAGGCGGACTCTCAACCACTGCGCCACCAGGGAAGCCCAGAGCCTTCTTTAAAGGACAGCTGGCATGTACTCTTCCCTTAATGTCCTCTCCCTCCGGCCTTTTGCCTTGAATATGAAAACCACTCTAGGCCCTACCTTCAAGATGATAGATTCCAGAACTAGAAGGACCCTGAGCACCGGGCACCATGGAGTGCTGTGTCAGCCCTAGACCACCACCTACTGACTTCTTGAATGAGACAGAGAGGAAAATACATTTCTGGTTGGTTTCAACCATCTTTATTTTATTGTTGGCGATGCTCTTAGGGAACCGAATCTAAACTGATATGACAGGCAACCAACAGTGCCTGTTGTCAAGAGCTTCTTGGAGGAAGGGGTACATACACTTATCCTCCAGATGGGTAGGATTTAGAGAATCAGTGGCCAAGGTGGTGAGCACTCTAGCCTGAGGCAGGATGAGAAGTGAGCCTGGCTTGGGGGTGAGACTACAGAGGACTTAGCAGGCGCAGAAGGCTTGGATCACCCCACTGAGACTGAGCTGGTGCTTCTAAGCCGGGAGAATGCACTGTGTTAAATGGCCCCTGGAGAAAGGCTACCCCTGTGTTTAACTTAAATGCATCACGTTGCAGTTTAAACCCCCTTCCCTTATTCACAGGGAATAAGCCTGGCTTCATGGTTGGAAAGCTGAGCCTCTGTGTACCCTTAGACGTGATTAAATGCCACTCCACCTCTCCACACAGCCAGCCAGCCAGGCAGAGCTCAGTCCTAACCTTCCTCAGTCCTAACCATCTGGTTCTCTAAATACGTTATTTTCATCCCCAAAGTCCAGCTCCCGGACCAGACAGAGTGAGCTGGCCAGGGCAGGAAGCCCATCTCCTCCCTCAGCATCCTCCTGGGCCTGGCCTGCTGGGCTCTCGCTGGTAGAATAGCTCTGTCCTTCTCCAGGCCACCTCCCAGACTCTCCCTGTTACTCTGCACCAGAGGAGCCGGGCACCAAGCACGGGACCCTCTGGCAACTGAGCCAGGCTGAGTATGTGGCAGAGCTGCCCGGCGGGGGCCTCCTGTCTTCTTCTCCTTTCTGCCTCCCAGAAGCCTCCCTGATGTCAATTATCTGAGATGCAGGACCACACACCGCCAGAATGCCCAGTCCCAGAGCCCAGAGAACATCTTTGTTTTCTCAGACACCCAGCCTCCTGAGGCCAGATGCTGAGGATTTTCTGCACCCAGACATGCAAAACAAAAAAGTGTTCTTATTTTCACGTGGACTCCATCAGAGCGCTGTGCCAGCATCGCACCGGGAAGAGCGGGACAGAGCTTTTCTCTTGAGGTCGATCGAGGTGCCTTGGACCCTGGTCAAGGGCGCCTGGGTGCTGGTTCTGTTCACTGTGGAGACAGTGGGAGGCAGACAGGGAGGAAGGAAGGAGGAGGAAGGAAGGAGGCACTGCTCTCCGCCCGGGATCTGTGGGTTCCTGTGATGAGTGTGGTTCCTTTTTCCACCAAGGATGCTTCTAGAAGGCAAATTGGATTCTTTTCTAATAATCAAATTTTGATTACTCAGAAGTCAGTCTAGCCTCCTCTCCAAGCTTCTGGTGAGTATGAGATGAGCAATATTGTTACACAGATGATATAAGTCCAGCTGAAAATGAAGAAACTGGGGCTTTAGCTAGCAGTACAGCCTCGTCTCGGAGACTTTGAAGCTTTTACTTGGGCTTTTTGAAATATTGGCAGTAACCCATAACACCCCCTACCCCCATTCCCTCCCTGACTCTTGCTCAGGGCCCAGCTTGAGAACCGTCGCCAAGTCCAAGAAATGCCTCTGGGACGGCAGCTCTTCGAGCAGGTGTTTCAGGGCCTCACTTGGGGTATCCTAGGGTCCCCCAACCATCTGCAGTGCATCAGGGCGAGTCTTGATCTGGGGCTTCCCATTCCTAGAAATTCCAGCAAAGTGCTTCGTATGCCCAGAGATGCTGATTATGGGAAAAGCATGTGTATGTGCAGTGGAGGGTGGGGGGAGGAGCTTGGGTTTCTTGAGGAAGCTAATTTTATGACTAATTAAATCTGAGAAGATGTGGAGAATCCTAGCACTGATTTGCAACACTCCTCATGATGCTCTTCACACCTTCAGTTTACCCAAAGGGCTGTTTTTGTAGGAGGAGGAGCAAGTCAGGCATCTCAAGATTTTCTCCTTCAGTGAAAGGGACTAAGGATGCTTGGGTTTCAAGTCCCTGCCTCTCCCTTACTTACTGTGTGATCTTGGGCACATTACTCAACCTCTGAGAGCCTCATTTCCTTACCTGAAAAACAGTGTTGTTGTGAAAATCAAATGAAAACTTCACATCACGCATTTAATGTCTCTGACATAGAGTAAATGCTCAAGCCACGGTAGCTGTTGCTGCGTTGTTCATTACACATAATATTCTTTGCCTTTATTGCATCCTCCCACCCGCATCTCCTCCTAAGAGGTTGACTTGTGACTCCTGGGTCTGGCCAGGAACTTTCTCAACGTGGAGACAGCACCTTCCCCACTGGAGCGGGGGCTCCTGGAGGGCCAAGGGGATGTCCTCTCCTTCCTCTGGGCCACCCATCCACCTTCCTCCCACTCCAGGCCCAGTGCCAGTCTCAGCTTGATGATGAAAGGTCCAGAGGATGCCACCATTAGAGAAGAAAGAAAATTTGTCTCTTTACCCTTCTGAGTTCTTGGCTGAGACCCTTGTAATAAAAGACAGATTAACCAGAGAGAAACAAACAAGTTTATGAACATGTATGCCTCATGTGTACATGGACGATACCCAGGCCCCCCAAGATGGCTTAGTATTCAGGATTAAATACCACCTTACTAGGGAAAGGGAAGAGGGGACGTAGGCCTCTTAGAGGAGAGTAAATTTTTAGGGAAGATGAATGGGCCCCCAGAAGAGTAAATGGGAGGCATGATAATCTGCGACAAAGTTCGTCTGGGTGTGTTGTTAACTTCTAGTTTCCTCTCCTGTGATGGTTGATGAAATTCCCTGGAAGGGGATTTATGACAAGTGAGTTCTTTCTGGAGGATCTGTCTTTAGGTAGATAAGGGGATTTCAGAGAAAACCTCTCCCTGCCTTTGCTGGTTTTCAAATGCTTACAGCTCAAAATAACCAATAAACCAAAACAGCATATTTTAGGGTAGCATATTCTTCTACCCTTCACCACAGTGTCATAAGGATTATTTTGAGCTGAAGACATTTGAGAATTAACTGCTTCTGGAAGAAGCTTTTTTCTGAATTTCCTTTATCTTCCTAAAAGTATAGTCTCCCCAAAGAATCCCACAGTCCTAAATCCCCTCCCCAGGAGTTTCCCAGTAGGGAAGACTGACTTATTACTCAAGAAGTCAGCACAGGTCAGCACCTAGATAAGAAATCACCTAAATAGACATTGTCCTAAAACTATCATATCTCCCATCTATTCTCCTGAGGGCCCATTCACTTTTCGTAGAAGTCATTTGTTCTCCCAGAAGTGCCCCTATGCCCCTCCCCATCCCCTATTAAGATGGTATATAAGCTCCAGATTCTACCTACCTCTTGAGTCACACTTTTCTATGAACTCCCTTATACCGGTGAGTAAAAATCTGTTTCCTTTTGCTAATCTATCTTTTGTCCATTTAACTTACAGGACCCCAATACTGAACTTAAGAGGGTAGAGGAAGAGTTTTTCCTCTCTAACCATGAGGACTCACTGACTGACTTACTGCCCAATATCTTATCTAAACGGCATTGAAGTTGTGAGGTTTTCCTCTAGGAACCTTAAGACAGTTGGCGAGTTGAGGAAGGCCAATGCAGTTCCAACTGAGAGAAGTCCCCCAGGGACAGGGCAAGGGGTGGCAAGACCTTAGTGAGGGCATCACTTTCCCATTTGGTGCTTGATTTCCTAGGCTCAGAAATTCATTGCTTGTTCACCCAGAAGTGATCAGTTTCGGGCCTCCCTGGTGGCGCAGTGGTTGAGAGTCCGCCTGCCGATGCAGGGGATACGGGTTCGTGCCCCGGTCTGGGAGGATCCCATATGCCGCGGAGCGGCTGGGCCCGTGAGCCATGGCTGCTGAGCCTGCGCATCCGGAGCCTGTGCTCCGCAACGGGAGAGGCCACAACAGTGAGAGGCCCGCGTACCACAAAAAAAAAAAAAAAAAAAAAAAAAAAAAAAAAAAAGAAGTGATCAGTTTCCACAGAAGGTTTCACAGTAGCCAAGCCCACAAAGATCAATGGATAAGACGAGCACAGGGAAAGCCCAGTGGTCCCCAGAGGTTCCTTGGTGAGTGTTGGACCATGTTTGCTGATCCTAATGGCTGGGATCAGCTGACAGCCCAATAAAAGGCCATGACATTACACAGCCCCAGGGGACGCCATTCCCATAGTGTACGGAAAGGGAGCCCTCCTCCTCCCAAGTTGTGTAATGCATCCATTCCTGGACCAGTCTAGGAGATGTGTCTGTTGTAAATTTCTGGGCACCAATTCAGATCTAAGAATTGACCATCTCTGGCATTGGGCCCAGGTTATCTACAGGTTTAATTAAGTCCCCAGGTGATTCTTACAAGGCTCAGGGAAGTCTAAGGACCTCAGCTGCAGGGATACACCTGCAGGAAACATGCAGCCAGTGATTGCTTTTGCAGTTCACTCTTTACACACAGCCCTTCCGACCTGTGGATTCCTTCTTTTGATGCATTAATTCTTTCCATTAGGGCATTTGGGGGAAACAGGGAGCTATTTGATCTCTGTAACACTTTGCATAACTCTGTTCTGATAAATATTTTATAGTTTAGCTTCAGAGGTCAATTTGATTTAGCTATATCAATTTTTTTTAATCCTTTTAGCTAGAAAGGCTGCCATTGTAAAGTTGCCCCGTGCTCCTCTGTCAGTCACCCCCTGCAGACCCCCACTGCTCCCTGTGCTCAAGCAGATGTAGTGTGGTTGGTGCCCTTTGTTCTGGGTGAAAGGTGTATGCCGGTATGTTTTGGTTTTTGTCTCTTTTGTTTTGCAAGACAAGAGTTTGCGCTGCCCTGTGCTTAGAGCTCTAAATCTGACTGCTGGTGAGGATGGAGAGAGCATATTTGCACAGGGAGTCTGGGGAGGGTAGCTGTACGTCTGGGTTTGGGTTGGACCATTCCATGTGTACCCAGTATGCTGATGATACATAACAGCGCCCCCTTCCGACTCACTTGCCAGTTTGGACAACAAATTAAAGGACACCATTGCAGGAGCCTCTTGGGAAGCAAAGGATCAATATTTTGACCCCTTTCTTTTTGAGGATAAGTTTTCCTTAAAAAGTTCTGTGGCCCGGGGTACCCTGACTGAGATCATAAGATGACAGGGGGGGACTTCCCTGGTGGATCAGTGGTTAAGAATCCGCCTGCCAATGCAGGGGACACAGGTTCGAGCCCTAGTCCGGGAAGATCCCACATGCCGTGGAGCAACTAAGCCCGTGTGCCACAACTACGGAGGCTGTGCCCTAGAGCCTGAGAGCCACAACTACTGAGCCCATGCGCCACAACTATTGAAGCCCACGCACGTAGAGCCCGTGCTCCACAACAAGAGAAGCCACTGAAATGAGACGCCTGCACACCTCGACAAAGAGTAGCTCCCGCTCGCCACAACTAGAGAAACCCCGGGTGCAGCAACAAAGACCCAACGCAGCCATAAATAAATAAACAGATAGATAGATAGATAGGAAGATGACACGGGGGACCCCAGGGAACTCCTTGGAAGGGAATGGGAAGGCTGCATGCAGGCCCAACGCCGGCGTGGAGCGGACCGGTTCTGGGTATTACGTGGCCCTGGGGCTGCAAACCTCTCCCAGCACCCCAGCCCCACTGGCTCTGTGTGCCTGTGTGTCCACCCTACGTGCTTCCACTCATTCATTCATTCGTTCAGGAATGTTTACTGCACCTGTCCTGTGCCAGGCTCTGATCCCGCTGAGGGACACAGCAATGAAAAATAAATATCTTACCTTATTGGAGATTGTCTTCTAGTGAGAGTCGTAGGACATCTTTTAAAGGAGCAAGTAAAATACTGTGTCATACAGTATTAAGTGTGATCGAGGAAAATGAGTCAGAGTAAAGGGGGGCGGGCAGTTATTTTACATTAAGTGGTCAGGGGAGGCCTAAGGGAAGGGAAGCTGCTGGGAGAGTTCCAGGCAGAAGGCACAGCAGTGCAGGGGCAGGACAGGCTTCTCCTGTCACAGCGTAGCTGGAGACTGGGGGAATGCGGGGCGGGGGCGGGGCGGGGCGGGGCGGGCCTTGTAAGCAGTGGGAGAGGAAGGCAGGAAGGTAATGAAATGCTCCTTTTTACACTGTCAGGGAGGAAAAATATCTTTTTCCTCTGTCCTTTGAAGTTTTTGGCTGGAGCCCCTGTAATAAAAGACAGATTGAGAAAAGTATACACATTTCTAATGTAAATTCTACATGACTCGGGAGCCTTCTTAAGGAAATGAGAAACTGAAGAAGCAGTTAAACCTGAGTGTTTTAATGCTGGGTTTGGTGAAGAGTACAAAGTCGTGAGAAAACATGATGGGACTGATGGGGTTTAGGACACCCCCCCACACACAAAATACGGCACCTTGGCATATTACATATCTTAAGCTCAAGGAGTTTGAGAAACAGCAGAAGCAAGAAGGTCACTCTGACACCCAACCGTCGCCCTTCCTCCCTGAGAGCAGCAAAAGGTACATGTGAAAGGTACTCTCGCTGTACCAGCAGCAAGGGAGGCATCCTTATCACCAGAGTCAGGGAATTTAGGGCTTAGAAGGCTATATAAATAAACCTTGTTTCTTCTTCACCATTAACTGCCCCCAGTCCAAGCCCCTTTGTCTGGTCAATTCTTTACAAATGTATTGTTTCCTGTCTAAAAGGTATAAAGGCTCTCTGCTCTGGTCACTTCTTTGAGTCTCATATCTTTGTGGGGCTCTCCTGTGTACACACCTAATTCACTTTGTTTTTCTCCTGTTAATCTGTCTTTTTGTTACAAGAGGGTCTCAGCCGAGAACTTCGAAAGGTAGAGGGAAAATGACCGCCCCTTTCTCACAGGACAAAGCAGGTAGACGCTCAGGGTAGTAACTGGGGGAAACTCAACAGGGCTTGTTCATTAGGATTCTTCTGGGTGTCCCTCTGTCTTGGAGATTAAGCTGCTCTTTCCTCTGGGTACAGGGAGGGCACCTCGCAGGAGGGTCTTATGACCTGCTTCAGGAGAGAAGGGTGGGGCAAGGTCAGAGTGAACTTCCTCCATCTCCATTTTCTCAAATTCCTTCAGCTTAAAATATTCAATACGTATACCACCATGCTGTATTTTGGGGTAGCATGTTCTAAACCCTGTCAGTACTTAGGAGAAGTTTGAATACAGAAATAACATAATCTAACATGTTAAGATTTCAAAGGACTTCAAAAGTAGAGAAAAATAGTAAAATAAATTCCCATATGCTATTACCCAGATTCAGCAGTTAACAAGATTTTGTCAGTTTCTTTGTCTCTTTCTTTTCTTTGCTGAAGTATCTTAAAGGAAATTTCAGACCTCACATTGTTTTACTCCTACTTACTTCAACGTGCATCTCCAAAAAAAAAAAAAGCTCATTTTCTTATAAAACTACAATGCCATTATTTCACCTGTATCAAAAGTAACGGTGATCCTTTGGTATCATATAATAGCCAGTTTGTAATAAAATCTCGCAGATTGTCTTAAACACACATTTATTTGTTTGTTTCACGTTTGATGTGTTTTCATCGATATCCAAATGAGATTCACCCAGTAGATTTGGTGGTTCTCTGACAAGTTTGAAACACTGAGTTTAACCGCCGAGTTGAGAATAAATTGCAGCAGGACAGGGCAGGGCCAGAAGACTAGTTCAGAGGCCACGCTCTGATCCAATGTAGAGACGGTGGGACTCGGACCAGGGTAATAGAGGAGAAGGTAAAGAGTGGTGGATTCTGTGTATGTTTTGAAAATAATGCCGACAGCATTTGCTGATGGGCTAGATATGGAGTGTGAGAGTGAAGGGATCACTGTCCTGGCATAAGGATTATTTTAAAGTGAAAACATTTGAAATCTTAACTGAACTCCCCTTACCTAACTAAAGCAGAACCTCCTGAAACAGCTGCCATTAACCCCACTCCGTGGGAGTTTCCCCCGAATCCCAGGAAGAAGACAGACTGCCCATTCCCATTAGCTAGAACACTGTTTGGCCCAGAGTAGGCCATCCAGAAATTTACATGGAGGCAGTGCATATTTTGGAGGTGTAAGTCAACCCGCCCCCCCAGCTTTACTGAGATATAACGTGTAAGTTTAAGGTGTACAGTGTGGGCTTCCCTGGTGGCGCAGTGGTTGAGAGTCCGCCTGCCAATGCAGGGGACGTGGGTTCGTGCCCCGGTCTGGGAAGATCCCACATGCCGCGGAGCGGCTGGGCCCGTGAGCCATGGCCGCTGGGCCTGTGCGTCCGGAGCCTGTGCTCCGCAACGGGAGAGGCCACAACAGTGAGAGCCCCACATAACGCAAAAAAAAAAAAAAAAAAAAAGGTGTACAGTGTGATGACATGATACGTGTCGGGGAGGAACACTTCGGCTCTGCTCTGCAGAGGTTCTTCCGGCTGGTCTAATAATCAGATCAGTGTGAGACAGAGTAACAGGAGAAAGTCAAATTTAATTAGTATGTATTTATGGTATTTACGGGAACTCACATATAGGAGAGGCTCGAAGACCCCACATACATGAGAGGTTCAGAGACAGAAAGCTAAACTGAGGTATAAATGCCATCCTGGCGAAGGAGTGGGATAGGGGCCTGGGCTTCCAAGGACAGGAGGGGGGTCATTCACAGGATGTTAATAAGAGCAGAAGTTTGGTAATTAGATATTTGCCCTGCCATACAGAGAGATCATTCAGATAAAATTTATCTCTGATAATAACTTTTACTCTGGGAAAGATCCCCAATTATGTTCTCCTGGGTAGTTAGGGGAGGCATGTAGTTTCCCTTGAACCTGCAGTGTCTTGACTGCCTTTAGTTCAAAATAATCCTCATGCAAAAGTAACATTTTGGGGGGAGGCTCATTCTGAATCCTTTCATACACACTTATATATTGCAAAATGATTACCACAGCAGGGTTGGTTAACACTTCCACATAAATATATTTTGGATGGATGAATTGCATTTATATTTGTAGAGTTTCCTTCCTTGCAAGGATCATATGTTCCATTTTATGGCATTGTTAAAGACATAAAGTTTACTTTTAAGAAAAACCTATATTCAAGTGAAAAAATGAATTGATTAAAATAAGTATACTTAATAATAATATGGAAGATGGAACACAGATGTAGTGAAAATCATGACATACAAGAGTGAAATTTGGGAACCCTGGGATGGATGGAAGTGGGTCCCATCTTGCAAGCATGGTGGCGGTGGGAGCCTTGGGAATGTCTACTTCCAGAAAGGGTTCCCAGCCCTCCTGTCCCAGCACAATGCTCTGGCATAGGATATTATGGATGAATGGTGTTGGCCAGGTCAGCTGGCAGCCTGAGTCCTGCATTCCGGCAGCTTTGAGAGCTGTGGTCCAGGTGGGCAGACTTGAGAGCCTCCAGGCACAGGCTTTTATGTCTGTATTGCTACCAGAAATCCCTCCATGACAGTCTAGGCATTTTCTTGCATACACCTCAAAACTCTTCTGGCCTCTGCCTCTGACCAAGTTCCAAAGCTGCTTCTACAGTTTTAGGTATTTGTTACAACAGCACCCCACTTCTTTGTACCAAAGCTTGGGCTGCCATAACAATATACCATAGACCGGGCAGCTCAAACAACAGAAATTTATTTTCTCACAGCTCTGGAGGCTGGAAGTCCCAGGTCAAGGTGTCAGCCAATTCTGTTCCTGGTAAGAGCTCTCTTGCTGGCCTGTAGATAGCTGCCTTCTTGCTTATCCTCACATAGCCTTTCCTCAGTATGTGGCCATGGAGAGATCTCTCTTCCTCTTGTAAGACCACCAGTCATATCAGATTAGGGCCCCACCCTTATTTAACCTAAATTACCTCCTGAAGACCCTTTCTCCAAGTATAGTCATGTTGTGGGGGGGGTCAGGGCTTCAACATATGAATTTTAGAGAGGCCATAATTCAGTCCATAGCATAGGGAATCCAGAATAAAATTTTCAGGGGCCACTGGGGGTGACCTGGGTGCCAGGAACCCAGAAAGGCCCCTTCCTGGTCATCCTCCCACAAGCCCTCATCCCCATTCATTAGCTTAGTATTTATAGGGTATATCCCAGACACTTTCCTTGTTTGCATTCCCCTGCTTGGCTCAGAAAATGGCTTAGAAACAGACACACAGGGACCTGGAAGAAGCAACTTGAGAACTGAGGTGGCCTCATTCTGTTAAAGCAGGACTGGGGGAGGTGAGGCTCTGGGAGGCCCCCTTCCGCCAGGCTTAGCCCTGTGTGCATTTGTGCACTTACTGTATCTTTAGGTCAGCTGGGGACTGGGCGACCCAAAGGTACTAAAAGATACATTCTTAGAAACTCACAGTCACACCATTCGCTACCAGCAGTGCTGCCTATGGTGGGAGAGGGTAGCAAGTGCCGAAGTAACAGGGCTTTTATTTCTTGGACAAAGAATTAGGTGGCTGAGTCCAGAGAGTGGGAGGGACTTCCAGCTCCGTGATGGAACACTAGGATTTGAGAGACAGATTTTTAATTCAAAATGGGACATGGGCTTCAATATCAAAGAAAAACCATAGAACTTGGATCTGTGGCCAGGTAAAGAGTTCTTAGACTTAACACTGATAGCATGATCCATAAAGGAAAAATTGATAAATTGGACCTCATTAAGATTTTAAAGTTTTTCTCTGTGAAAAGCCTGTTAAGAAGAAAAACATGTTAAAAAGACAAGTTACAAAGAGAAAATATGTGCAAAGCATGTGCCCCACAAAGGGCTAGTATCTAAAATATATAAAGAACTCTTGAAACTCGGTTATAAAAAAAATACACAATCCAAGTAGAAAATGAACAAAAGACATAAAGAGACATTTCACCAAAGAGAATAGACAGATGGCAAATAAGCATGTGAACAGAAGTTCAACATTATTAGTCCTTAGGGAAATGCAAACCAAGATCACAACAAGATAGCATTGCTCTCCTATCTGAGTGGCTAAAATAAAAAATAGTTATCACCAAATGCCGGCAAGAATGAGGAGAAAGCAAATTACTGATACATCGCTGGTGGGAATGCAAAATGGTACCAGCACTCTGGGAAAGCAGTTTGGCAGTTTCTTCTTATAAAATTAAATATGCAACTACCATACATTGCAGAGTTTGTACTTTATTTCAGAGAAACGAAAACTGACATTCACACTAAAACCTGTACAAACTTTAAAAAATTTATTTCTTTAGTTATTTTATTTTATTTTTGGCTGCGTTGGCTCTTTGTTGCTTCGCTCGGGCTTTCTCTAGTTGCGGCGAGCGGGGGCTTCTCTTCTTTGTGGTGTGCAAGCTTCTCACTGCGGTGGCTTCTCTTGTTGCAGAGCACGGGCTCTAGGCATGTGGTCTCAGTAGTTGTGGCTCGCGGGCTCTAGAGCACAGGCTCAGTAGTTGTGGTGCATGGGCTTAGTTGCTCCGTGGCATGTGGGATCTTCCAGGACCAGGGATAGAACCCGTGTTCCCTGCAAGGCTGATTAAAAGAACATTCTAGGGGTCTGGGTGAGCGAGTTAGAGAGAGGAGAGGGAAATAGGTGTAAAAGGGCAAGATGAGGGATTCTTATGGTGATGGGATTGTTCTGCATCTTGACCATGTCAGCTTCAGTATCCTGATTTGTGACAGAGTACTATAGTTTTGCAAGAAGAAGAGGGAAAATGTTTCCTCTATCCCTCTTAGGTTCAATCCTTAGGGGCCTGTGAGTTAAACTAACAAACGACAGATTAGGAAGAAAAAAGACATTTTTATTCATGTATATATGTGGGAGTTCACAGAAAAATGTGACTCAAAGTGGCAGTTAGAATTTGGGGCTTATGTACCATCTTCATAGGCAAGAGTATGGGGAGAAAGGGTACTGATGGGAAAATAAATGACTTTTAGGAAAGATAAATGGGCCCTCAAGAGAATAGATGGGAGATATGGTAGTTTTGTGACAATGTGTGTTTAGGTGATTTCTTATCCCGGTGATATCTGGTGATAGGAACCAATCTTCCCTGGTCATAAAACTTACAGAGGGAGGGATTTATGACAATTGAATTCTCTTGAGAGACTCTGCTTTTAGGCAAATAAGGGGAGTTCAGAGGGAAAAAAATACTCTTCACAGTGATATATTCTGGATCCCTTCACAGACATCCTCTTGGACCTATTTACAGTTAAATACAGTCAGCCCTCTGTATCTGAGTGTCCCACATCCACAGATTCAACAAACCACAGATCAAAATATTCGGGAAAAAAATTCCAGAAAGTTCCAAAAGGCAAAACTCGAATTTGCCACTCACTGGCAACTATTTCCATAGCATTTACATTGTACTAGGTATTATAAGTAATCTGGAGATGATTTAAAGAATATGGGAGGATATGCGTAAGTTATATGCAAATACTACACCATTTTATATAAAGAACTTGAGCATCCGAGGATTTTGGTATCCTTGGGGGTCCTGGAACCAGTCTCCCACCAATACAGAGGGACGACTGTATCTACACCCAGTATATACACACACACTTGGATTCCCTGTAATTCCAGCCTCCAGGACTGCCCGCCTCCTCTCTTTGCCTAGTTATTATACGGCTACCCCCGGCCCCCAAGGTGTCCAACACTCCCCTCCCACCTCCATTCACCCAACCCCTGGGTTCTCACCCTATTATCTTCACTCACAGGTAACCCTCCTCATTTGAGGTTTATCTGGAGGTGGGGCTGGGGACCAGTAGTCCTTCTCACCAAAGACACCTTGGGTGCTCAAGAAAGAGAAACTGAAACATTTTCCTCTTCACTTTGTCTCTCAAAAAGAAGGTAACACCAAGCCAGCAAGATATCATGCATTGCTCGACTTCCACAGGGAAGATTATCTACACAAAAATCATTCCCTCATTCTGCTCCCTCCCTCCAACCCTCCCTCCCCCGTTGTTTTCAGGAAAACCCAATGAGCTCTCTGTCTTGCCCCACAGGACCCTGGCATCCTCTTCCCTTCTTCCCAGACTTGCCCATGCACGGTTGACTCTACCAAACATCCGTGTCCATGCCGGCACCTTAGCCTCTGGGGCAGAGCAACAAAGACCTAGTCTTGAAATCGAAGAGAATCTGTTAGGGATATTAATGTGTGCAGTAACCACTGCCTCTGTTTTCATTAGAACACTCTTGCTCAGGAGTGAGGAAGCTGTCCCTGTGGACAGCTTTTCTGGATAAGCATACCGTCTCCATCTTGTTTCTGAGATTAAAACTACCTTTTTATTGGGAAGAGGGTGATTAAAATATCCAATGTGCCAGGGTGTCGTATTTTAGGATAGCATGTCCTGTTCTGGTTTTGTTTTCGTTCTCTCATTAAACTTTGTTTTGATGGGTCTCAAGATTCTGTGACAGATTTTTGGTCAAGTTATTTCCATTAAAAAGTACTGATATTAAAACTAATAACTTAAAACTGCAACACACACACCCCAGAAAAATGGCCCACAAAAATTCTCCTTTCCTTCTGAAGTTTCTAGAAAACATTGTTATCATAACCAGTCTTTTACTATTAAACTTTTTTTTTTTTTTTTTTTTTTTTACTATTAAACTTTAATGGCAATTGAGACAAACACTTTTGAGACCTTTCTTCCACCACTGATTAAGCCTGGGACAGCAGGTTTGGGGATAATATTCATTTAGCCTTCTGAGCTTTCTGGGCAGGCTTGGTGATAGCTTCAGAGAGGGATACATATGAAACTTATCAATTTGAACACTTTAAACAGATGCAGATTATTGTATGTCAATTTTACCTGAGCAAAGCAGTTAATAAAAAAGGGAGGTTTTGTTTGTTTTTTTTTAAAAAAGAAGGGTGGGTCTTCCCTGGTGGTGCAGTGGTTGAGAGTCCGCCTACCGATGCAGGGGACATGGGTTTGTGCCCCGGTCCAGGAACATCCCACATGCCGTGGAGTGGCTGGGCCCGTGAGCCATGGCCGCTGAGCCTGCGCGTCCGGAGCCTGTGCTCCGCAACGGGAGAGGCCACAACAGTGAAAGGCCCGCGTACTGAAAAAAAAAGAAGGGTGTTTGGGGGGGAATTCCCTGGCAGTCCAGTCGTTAGGACCCTGTGCTTCCAGAGGAGATAAGATCCTGCATGCTGCGTGGGCACAGCCAAAATAAAAAGTTGGGGCAGGTTGTGTTCATTAGCCACCCTCACAGGAGCCAACCACTTTGATTATACCCTTTTAAATATTGCTCCTCAACCCCCATTATAGCTTTCTTACCTTTTGGTATTAAATATTTTTACTTTTATGAATATAGTAGACAGTATACATTTTTTTTTTTTTTTTTTTTTTGTGGTATGTGGGCCTCTCACTGTTGTGGCCTCTCCCGTTGCGGAGCACAGGCTCCGGATGCGCAGGCTCAGCAGCCATGGCTCACGGGCCCAGCCGCTCCGCGGCATATGGGATCCTCCCAGACCGGGGCACGAACCCGTATCCCCTGCATCGGCAGGCGGACTCTCAACCACTGCGCCACCAGGGAGGCCCGACAGTATACATTTTCTCTTTCCATTTTTATTTGACATAATAAAATTTGCCAACTTTACTGAGAAAGTATAATTTTTTAAAATAAATTTATTTATTTATTTTTGGCTGCATTGGGTCTTTGTTGCTGCACGCGGGCTTGTTGCGCTGTGCAGGCTTCTCATTGCGGTGGCTTCTTTTGTTGTGGAGCACAGGCTCTAGGTGCGCGGGCTTCAGTAGTTGTGGCGCTCAGGCTCTAGAGCACAGGCTCAGTAGTTGTGGCACACAGGCTTAGTTGCTCCGTGGCATGTGGGATCTTCCCAGACCCGGGATCGAACCCGTGTCCCGTGCATTGGCAGGCAGATTCTTAACCACTGCACCACCAGGGAAGTCCCAAAAGTATAATTTTCAAAAAGTTAAAAACATGAGTCTCATGCAAATAAAAAAATGAGCACATGTCAAAATTTAACTCTTTATGAGGCAACCAGCAAGGTAGTAAAGCTAGTTCCAAGAGAATTGGAGAGAGTGAGGTCTTTACAGTAGCAAAAAAGAAAGAATATTTACAAAAGTTTGCTAACTTAGATACAAAACTGATTTTTATCCTACATTAGCCCAGCATAACCCTAAAAGGAAAGATAGTAATAATCCCTTTTTCCTATTTCCAAGTTCTGGAACATTTTTCTTAACACAGCTTTGGTCACCTAAAGGTTTTATATATTTTAAATTTCTACTGGCCCACCTCCAAACTTTGGAACTGTTGGCTCTGGGCAATCTTTTTTTTTTTTTTTTTTAACATAATTGGTAATTCAAGAAATATTAAATTGTTTACAAGAGGCATTTTCCACTCACTCAACATGAAAATAACTACTGTATCCCACCTTCTCATAACTTTGATAACCTGCTTCTTGGGACAGAGAGATAGTAATGAGGAAATGAGTTCTGCTTTTAACAGCTGAGTGTTTTCAAGAAGCTGCTCTCTAGTCTTCATCTTGAGCTGAAATCTCCAGCCTGACTTTATCCTTCTCAGCTCATACTGGCTTGGACCCCAGTTTAAGGGATTTACTGGCAAAATTCTAGAGAAATGGGATCCCAGAGGCTGGAGATGGGATAAGATTTGGGGAGTTAGTGGGGAAAAGGTTCCAGAAAGGAAGGTGGGATTTGGGGCATTGTAATTCTGCAGAGGTCCAGGCTAAAAGTCCAAGACTGCTTAATCAAGATCCTTAAGAGGGCAGGGTAAAGTTTTTACTGAACCAGAAGCATGGAGCTTTCAAAGCAACCAACTGGGCCTAGGGAATTTAAAAGTAAAGCATTTCATTTAAGGATCTTGTCCTTCCTAGATAACTGAAGCTAGGGAGTAAAAAGTCATAGCAGCCCTTCCTCTGCCTTCAAGATTTTATGGATCCAAGTGGGTGGTACTAATGGTGTAGTCTCCTGGATCAATATTTTATCCCTCTCAAATGGCACAGGTGCAGGTACCTGGGGCCTTCTGAAGATAATGCTTCCATCCATAAGAGTGGCTCACAGTGGAATTTCAGACACTACATCAGGCCAGTGGTACTGATATTACTGGATAGGACAGCGAACAGCCTACCACTATTTTTACGCTGTCCGATATTTCAACCACTCACCACGTGTCTACTGAGCACTTGAAATGCGGCTAGTCCAAAATGAGTTGTGCCCTACATGTAAAATACACATCAGATTTTAAAGACTTACTGAGGAAAAAAAAGCATGTTAAACATCTCATCAATTTTTTACTATTGATCACATGTTGAAATGATATTTTAGATATATTGAGTTTAAAATGTTATTAAGAATAAATTCCCTTGTTTCTTTTTACTTTTTAAAAAGTGTCTACCAGAAAATTTAGAAATATACCTGTGGCTCGTATCACATTTCTACTGGACAGTGCTGACCTACTCTGTCATTTGCCTTCCCACACAATTCCAGAGAGGCGGCAACTCCCTAGGCTGTCATCACGCCCACCTCTCTTGACAGGAGTTTGCTTTTGAATTGCAACTCCTTTCTTCTGGTGCTCATTCATGGGATAGATGTCTCTTGTCCCCAGGTAGTAGTTATTCTATTCATGCTCCCTGAAATCAATGAAGCAGGGCCACTGTACAGGACTGGGGAATTAGGAGACTTGCAATTTAGTCCCAGTGTTGCCACTGTTGGGTAGCAGACTATCCCACCCCAAAATATGCTACTTTGGCATAAAGATTGTTTGAGCTCAAGGCAACTGAGAAGAAACAGATACAAGAAAAACTCTGCCCTCCCACCATTTGCCTAAAACCAGGACATAAATTTGTCCTGAGATGTCCTCCTCCCTTCTCTACTAGGAAGAATGGAAGTTAATCTCGGGAGATGACTCTAGACCTTTATCATCCCAGAGATGGCACCAGAGGAACTGACATAATAAATTTTACTAAGTAGCCCTTACCTTCTATTAGTTCCCACATATATTTACCTTCCCCAAATTTGCCATGCCTTGAAATTCAAAAAGTCTTTTTTTCTCTGTCTTGTCACTCCTCTATAAATTTATTATTCTTTGGTTAAGATGCAACATAAGCCCAGTTCTAACCACCCCTTTGAGTTACTCATCACTGAGGTTTCTCTCGAGTGATGTGTTAATAAACTGCTCATTTCCTCTTGTGACTCTATCTTTTGTCAGTCTAAGTTACAAGGCCACAGCCAATGAACCTACTAAGATGGGTAGAGGAAGAAGAGAATATTTCCTCCCCGACACCACTGACTTCCTGTGGGACCAGGGCAACTCCCTTAACCTCCCTGGACCCTCCCTTCCTCACTTTCTGAATGACACAGCCTGAGGGAGATCAACACAAAGCCCCTTCCAGCTCTATCTGCTTGAGGATGTAGGAAGATAAAGGGGCTTTTATTATATTGTTATTGTTATTTGGTGACCTTGTAGCTTTTGTTTAGAAAAGCAACCACAGCAGGTGCACCAGGCCTGACCCTCTCACCCTGGCCCAGAATTGTGACTTCTAACCTTGCTGCATTTCATCCAGGAGAAGTGTTGATAGTTCCTGCCACCATGTCTTTGTCTACATTATTCCTTCTCTATCAACATTAATTCACCCAGCTTATATTGAGTGCCTAATATGTGCCAGGTCCTGGGATACAAAGATGAGGACACTCGGGTCTGCTTGAGCACTCATCTCTCCATGGGATATGACCCATCCATCCACAGACAACTGCAATCCAAAGTGGATAATTTAGTGCGTGATCTGCGCTTGGGTAATAGGGCAGAGAAACAAAGCATGGGCTCGGGGGTGGGAAAGTTTCCTGGAGGAAGGACCGCCTGTGCTGGGTCTTGTGGGGTAGGTGGGAATCAGCCAGCTGAAGAGATGTGGGAGAAAGAAGGCATTCCAGGCGGTGGCAACAGCTTGAGCAAACACAGAGAAGCAAGGCGCAGCTTGGCGTGGGATGGAATTACAAATCGGCTAGTCGTTGGAGCTTAAAACTCAGTAGTGGGAGAGGAAGCTGGAGAGGTGGGTGGGAGGCTGCACCCCACGGCAGCACTAAGAATTCCTTAGGACATCTAGGTCCCTTTCCTGTTCATTTTCCTGGCTTCCTCCCTTCCGTTTTCCTGGTTTAGTAAAGGTGCTAATTCCTCTTTGGAGCCTCTTTTGGACTCCAGCTTCTGTCCTCTTGCCAAATCCCACCCATACCCCCCTAATGTCATCAGGGGTGATTCACCTGTAGGTTCTGGAATGCTGGCCGCTTCCAAAATGAGCCAGGAAATGAGTTCTGAGTGGCTGGGAACAGTCCCCTGCTTTGAGATTTGGAACAGGGGGCATCCATGCTGCTCTGGAAGCTCCATTCATTGTTGCTTCCTTTGGACTTGTAAGTTATTCTAGCAAACCCCAGCTGCTCTGCAGTGAAATGTTCCAAATAATTAGTATTTTTGCAGGAATTACCTTTTTAAAATATATGTGCCTTTAAAAGATTGGTTACTGTGCAAGTGTTTTTGACTGCCTTTTGTAGCCCATTTTCTCCCCCAGTAGGACCCATGTATAATTTTAGGTAAAAGTAGAAAGGAAATTATGATTCTATAATCATAGTCTAGTTTTAGCAATACACCTCCTTCAGAGACTCTCAACCTCTCTGAAGCACTCCTGGGCGCAAAGAGCTCAGACACTGAATTCTGGCAGGATTTGGGCAGGATCCTCACAGGATCTGGCAGGTGACTGTCTCAGGCCTGAGACATGTTCCACTGCTTGGAAAAGTGGAGCTGTGGACAGATCTGCTGACGTTGAAAGTGTAAGACAGGTGGGGTGCAACTAGCATAATCACTCAGACATTATTAGTCCATGATTATTCCATTTTCTGTAGCAATTCACCTCCCTTCTGTTTCCTCTCACCTGAGATACTGCTGTGCCGGCTGCCAAGACCTCAATATGTCCAGAAACCACAAAACCATCAATATTCACAGAAACAGGTTGGTGGTCCCCACCCCCCTCGGTGGTTTCCCATGATGGCAAAGGAAATGACCTGACAGTCATTCTCAATTACCATAGATTGACCTTCAGTTTCCTTGTTATATTATCATTATTATTTCCTTTGCTCAAGAGAAGGGAAAAGGACCTATTATGTACAGTGGGTCCTCAGTATTTGTGGGCTCCACGTCCATGGAGTCAACCAACTGGGGACCAAAAATATTCAAGGAAAAAAAATTCCAGAAAGCTCCAAAAAGCAAAACTTGCATTTGCTGTGTGCCAGCAACTATTCACATAACATTTATATTGTATTAGGTATTATAAGTAATCAAGAGATGATTTAAAGTATAAGGGAGAAAAAAAAAAGTATAAGGGAGGATATGGGTTATGTCCTGTAGGGGAGGAAAATAACTTTTTCTCTACCCTCCTAGGTTCTGTAGCTAAAGCCCTGGAAATCAAACTGACAAAAGACAATTTAACAAGAGAAAAACAGAGTTTAGTAATGCATGCAGCATGAATATACATGGGAGAAACTCAGTGATGAGTAACTCAAAGGGATGGTTAGAACTTGGTTAGAACTTTGAATTCCCTGGCGGTCCAGTGGTTAGGACTCAGCGCTTTCACTGCTAGGGCCTGGGTTCAATCCCTGGTCAGGGAACTAAGATCCTACAAGCTACATGGCAGGACCAAAAAGAAAGGAAAAAACAAAAAAAACTTGGAGCTTATTTGGCATCTTAACAAAGAACAACAAATCTGTAGAGAAGGGATAAGACAAAAGAAAAGGAGTTTAGGCTTTTCGGGATGGCAAACTATGGGAAGGTAAATATATCAGAGGAAGCTAACAGAAGACGAGTGTATTTTATTTAGTAAGGTTTGGTTTCGTAGATTCCTCTTGATGCCATGTCTGGCCTGAGTCTAGAGTTGTCTCTGGTGATTGAGTCCAATGTTTGTTCTCCTCTTCCTGGCATGGAAGAGGGAGACAACTTTACAAATGAAAATTAATATCCTGCTTTTAGCCAGGTTGGGGAGGGCAGATAGCTTTTCTTCTGCATCTGCTGCTTTGTAATTGCCTTCAGCACAAAATAATCCTGTGCCAAAGTGGCATGTTTTGGGTGGTGTATTCTGGTCCCCTTCGTTGCTGACTCCGCCAGTTAAGTGACCTTCATCAGTTTACCCAGCCTCTCGAAGCCTCAGAGAGGCTTATAAAATGTGTTCAATAAGAGAGTATTTTCTTCACAGAGCTGTGATGAGGATTAAATGGAATATAGCACATAAACTCTTTTTTTAATGTGCAAGTATTTATTTTAAGTACTCCTAATTGAAGTTTCTAATTTTGGGAGAACAGCAAGGCATTTTATTATTCACTTTTTCCATTCTTTTTTTTCTTTTTTTATGAAGTATAACAGCAAAGTATTCAGTTATGTGTGTGTGTGTGTGTGTGTGTGTGTGTATATATATATATATTCTTTTTCAGATTCTTTTCCATTATAGCTTATCACAAGAGCACTCTTTCCATTCTTTAAAAGCTTCCACTGGTTTTGGCAAATTCACATTTTTTTTTTTTTGGCTCCACTGCTTGGCTTGGAGGATCTTAGTTCCCCGATGAGGGACTGAACCCTGGGCCCTCAGCTGTGAAAGCGTGGAGTTCTAACCACTGGACCACCAGGGAATTCCCAGCAAATTCCCATTATCCTCATGACTAAGTTTCAGAGTAATTCCAGGTGTGTCAGCAGATTCATCATCAATCCACTTTGTATCTTTCTGTATTATTGAAGCAAATAGCACTCTGCAACTTACATAAACAGATAGGGCAAAGGTTGAGGAGGCTCTGGCCAGCTTCTTCCAAGTGGTTGGAGCCTTGCATTAGGAAGGTCAAAGTCCAAATATGTGTCCAGTCTCATGGGTTAAAGTCTTATAGGACTGAAGCAACAAAATGCCACTTCAGAAGTGTAACAGCTATCAGAAACCGAAAAGCCACTTGGAAGATATTTTCTGCAGTGCTTCTTCACTTTGCCTTCACAGAGTGAGATATAAAATCACTGCCATACCTGGCAAAGCTGAATATCCCCACACCATCTGTCAAAGAGGCCTGTCCAGGGGCTTCCCTGGTGGCACAGTGGTTAAGAATCCGCCTGCCAAGGCAGGAGACATGAGTTTGAGCCCTGGTCTGGGAAGATCCCACATGCTGCGAAGCAGCTAGGCCCGCGAGCCACAACTACTGAGCCCGTGCACCACAACTACTGAAGCCCGTGTGCCTAGAGCCCATGCTTCACAACAAGAGAAGCCACCGCAATGAGAAACCCGCGCACCACAACGAAGAGTAGCCCCCGCTGGCCACAACTAGAGAAAGCCCGTGTGCAGCAACATAGACCCAGCACAGCCAAAAATAAAATAAAATAAATACATTTAAAAGAAAAAAAAGCAGCCTGTCCAAAGACAAAATTCCCGGAGTCTCTTGGGTAAAGATCAATCAATTGTTACCTCCACAGCACAGAAGGCATCTTCAGGTCCCTTCTCTTTTAAGAACTTCAGGATGTGTCCTGCATGACTTGTAGGTTTTGTGTGTTCTTATTGACTCTAAAGGAGCACCTCATTGCAGAGATAGGACCTGGTTCTAAGAGCTTTACTGTCAAGCCGTACAAAAATGCTTTACAGTAGCCCTTGAGCCATTTAATATATTCTTCACTGATAATTCTGGTGTTTCCTAGAGATCCAATGCACTGTAAATAAATACTGCATTTCTCAGGAGATGGTATCTTTTTGTAAGGGTCATTGGAAAAACTCTTGAAAGTCTTGGGGAGCCTCAGGATGGGAGGTGATCCAATCTGATTGCAAATGCAAAGTAATGGGTCCAAAGAGATCACTGTCTGGCCAGAAGTCTTCTTGCATCAAATGCTGTTACACCAGCATCTAACTTCTGCTACTGTGACACAAGTGCCGGGTTCTTTGAGATGACAGCTGTTTTTAGTGTCTGTTCAGAGTGTTGTACTGTTTGCATCTTTAGGGAGGAAGGCTCACACTGAAATTTTTACCTTTCAAGGACAGGCATGTCTGGGCCTGGTTGGAAAACAATTGTGTGGGGTGTCTTCGCCTCTCACCCTCGGCATCAACCACAGCCTGTCTCCCGTGGCAGTCCCCGAGCCCGTGCACATAACTCTTAGAACAGAGCCTAACATAGTTTGTTATTCTGAGGGGAAGGATGGTGCAGAAGGTAAGAGCATGGACTTTGGAGACATGTTGCCTGGCCTTGAATCTCAGCTCTGTCACTGTGTGATCTTGGGTATATTACTTAACCTCTCTGGTCCTCAGTTTCTTCACCTATAAAGTAGAAAGTATACTTCATAGGGTGTTAAGTTATTTTTAAAAATGAATGTATGTAAAGCACTTCAAAGAGGACCAGGAGTACAGGACACTTTGTGTAAGTTTTAGCCACTCGCATTATCCTGGGCTCAGGGAAGGGAAAGTGAGCCAGCAGCAGTGACAGGATGACAGATCTTCTCTGGCTGAAATCAGTGGTTAGGATGAAGCCCCCTGCTGTGAGTCAGGATCCCTAAATGTATTCCCACCCACTGTGCAGGATGACCTTGAGCCGTCCCTCTATCTCCCTGGTCTCGTTTCCCCTTCTGTAAAGTGTGACGGCTGGATGTGGAGGTCTCAGAGGTGCGGCCCTCGCATTCAACGAGTGGTACAGAAGCAGAGGCATGGACTAAAATGACAAAGCAGACATCCAGGGTGATCTTCTGGAGCACCTGAAGGTGGACCAGTGGGCAGGAATACTGCTGGCCTGGGGGCAGCCACCCATTCACACTGCAGGGAAAGGTTGGGTGCTCAGGTGAGGGACCTAATTTCTGCTTGGATTGGAAGAAATGAGAAACCCCATCCTCTTCCATCACCTGCCCACCCCAAACTCCTTGCCAGCATGGAGCAGTGTGGCAGTGACCACTCCTTCTTGATCTGACCCTTTAGTTTACTGCAGAAGTATAAAATATTCATGCTGAGAAAGGCCTGGGAAGCTTCAGGAAATGCTTCCCAGGGGTTTATCTGTGCCAGGGGCTGGAATTCAGGGAGAAAATGAGCTGCCTCTCCCTCCTGGAAGCAAGGCTGGGAGGAGCACGACACGGCTCTCGAGAGGACATGATGCCTCGAGAAGACAGTGAGCAGTAGTTCTCCAAAGGAGGGGCTTGGGGAAACCCGACGGAGGGTCACAGAGAGGGGCTGTGGCCCCTGGGAGAAGGGTCTTCTGAGCCCACATATCCATGCTGACCCGGAGGATCCAGGAGATGAGAGGGAGTTCTCGGCTGCCTCTGAAGGGATTAACCTGCCAGCTGAAAGAGGAGGAGGTGAGGATTAAGGGTCAGGTGTCACCAGCTTTCTTTGCTGGTGACCCCTTTGGGGAAGGGTCTTGGGCCAGGCCTTCCTAGGAGCAACCCTGTGGAATGGAATCCAGTTCGTGACTTTTACAACATGCCAAGGACAGGGCCAGGTGCTGGATATAAAACTCAAACTAAAATGCAGCCCCTGCCCTTTCCTCCGTTGAAAACATGGACACAGACTATTGAAATACAGATTAGCTCAGTGGTGAAAGACAACAAACCACACCGAACTAAAACGTCCAGCTACGGAGGAACATCCATATGGAGGAACACCAAGCAACTGTTGGAAAATGAGGCACTACCTCATTTACTCATCTGCAGAGATGTACAAGGACCATGAAGTGGAAAAAGCATTGGACACAACAGTTTGTAGAGCAGAGTCCCATCACGTAAAACCAAAAAAATATGCGTGTGGTGTGTGTGTGTGTGTGTGTGTGTGTGTGTGCGTGCGTGCGCACATGCACATACTTGCCTATGCATATAATATTTCTTGGAAAAATACTCAAGAAAATTAAAATGTCTGTCTCTGGGATGGCATTAGGCTGATGAGGGAAGAGGAGAAGTATTCTCACTTGTACCCTTTTTCATTGCTTGGATATTTTAATTATATACATATTATCTTAGTCTGTTTGAGCTGCTATAAGAGAACACCCTAGACTGGATGGCTTATAAACAACAGAAATTTATTTCCCACCATTCTGGAGGCTGGGAAGTCCAAAATGAAGGCACCAGCAGATTTGGCGTCTGGTGGAAGCCTGCTTCCTGGTTCATAAAGGACTGTCTTCTTGATGTGCCTTCACATGGCAGAAGGGGGGAAGGCAGCCCCCTGTGATCTCTTTTATTAAGGGCACTAATCCCATTCATGAAGGCTCCACCCTCCTGACATAATTACCTCCTAAAGACCCCACCTCCTAATGCCCTCACACTGGAGGTTAGGATTTCTACATGGGAATTTTTTTTTTTCTTTCTTTTTTTTTTTTTGCGGGACGCGGGCCTCTCACTGTCGTGGCCTCTCCCGTTGCAGAGCACAGGCTCTGGACGCGCAGGCTCAGCGGCCATGGCTCACGGGCCCAGCCGCTCTGCGGCATGTGGGATCTTCCCAGACCGGGGCACGAACCCGCGTCCCCTGCATTGGCAGGCGGACTCTCAACCACTGCGCCACCAGGGAAGCCCTCTACATGGGAATTTTGAGGGGACATATTCAGTCTATAACACATGTATTACTTTAATAATTTAAAAATGGTTTAAAAAGTTAAAGGAATGTAAATACAATCACAGAAATATACAGAGAGCACATTTTGGGGGTGCAGAAGTGGGATGCAGTGGAAGTACAAAGCTTTAGAAGAATTTTTCTATGAAATTGAAGGGGTTGGGTGAGAGCTTAAGGTGAAGAAGTTTTGGGGGGTTTTTCTATGATGTTGAAGAGGTCGGGCAGGCAATGAAGTTTTAAGAAGTCAGGGGAGGGGAGATGGAATAGCTAACCAACCCCGTCAAGTAAAAGAATTCTTGAAGGCCCCTAAAGCCACAACTGAATGAGAGCAGCAGATATTTGTAGAAGCATCAATATGCTGGGTTACAGTTAGAGTCATAGGTAAGGACCTGGAATGCTAGGGCTTTTCCCTTTAATCCTTACAACAGCCCTTAGACATAGGTAGCACTTTATTTTTTTAACAGATGAGGAAACTGAGGCACAGATAAGTAATTTGCTGGTGGGTGGTAAAACTGAGTACCCCACTCAAATATGACTTCAAAACACGTGCTTTTCCTAAAAAGCTCTACAGAGATGCATTGGAACCCTTCCTCTGACCATGTATATGCACAAATCCCCAATAAACAGTGACCTAGCCTCTGCTTCACCACCAGCACTACATGTTCAGGCAGAAGTTCTGATGCACAGAGAATTCTTCCTAATATCTCTTCTGACACCTGTGCTGCTGTCCTTTCCTTTCTTGCCTTAGTTCTACCTTCTGAAGCAGCTGCCCTCAGTATGAAAGATACCCATTGTAACCTGCCTGTATCTTCTCCAGAAAAATATCTCTACTTCTTTAAAATTTTGATATGACCTAATTTTCAAATGCTTCATCATCCTGGTCTCTCGTACACAATGTTCAACATACAACAAAATATTATTAGACATTCAAAGAAGGAAAATGTGAACCATAATTCAGAGAAAAATCAGTCGGTAGAAATAAACCTCGAGGTGACAGAGATGATGGAATTATTAAATGTACAAACCAAGGGTCCAATCAGGAGACAGAAAGCACAGAGTAATTTGAACAGAAAATGTTTCATGTAAAGAATTATTAACTATAACAGGAGAGTAACTATAAAGGAAAAAACGTTGGGTAGCACTCTAAAGAATACCCTAAGGCCGAGGGAGAAGGACCAAGGAAGAAACAACTTAGGAGGGAGATCTCTTCCCAAGATAGAGATCCAGACCTAATTTCAACCCACTCAAGGGTAGAAAACTTCTCTGGGTTGCGCAGGTCAGAGCTGGTCTACAGTTGGTGGGAAAGCAGAAAACACTTACTTCCAGGGTAGAGGGGGGCCAGAGTTTGATGGGTGCGGATACAGAGGGAGTCAAGGCCTCAGGAGCCAACTTAGCAGCAGGGCAGTGTGAGGCCTGGGTTGTATGGTGTCCATGTCAAGAGGGCCGTGGGAAGCAACCACCTGGGGTACAGGGCTGAGGCTAGTAGGTGGGTGCACAAGGGAGTTGAGGTGCTGGGAGCCAGTTGCTGGTAGGGCGGCCTCAGGCCTGGGATTCATGTTGTCTACATCAAGAAGACTATAGTGAGGAGTTACTTGGCTGGAGCCAGTCCTGCAAGCTTGCCGAGGAACTGTGTGCTTTGGACATGAGATTGGCAGACATGCAACAAGAGCAAACAAACAAAAACAGAAGCACTGGAACCAGGAGAAAACTCCCTCCTCCTGCAAAGTCCCTCCAGCTTCCTCTACTGGAGGAATTGATTTTTGACAAAGGATCCAAAGAAATTCAATAAGGAAAGGAAACTTTTTCAACATATTGTACTGAAACAACTGGATAAACATATGGGGGAGAATAAATTTACCACCACACACAAAAATTAATTTGAGCTGGTTTATGATCCGAAAGAGAAGAGGTTAAAATACAAAGCTTCAAGAAGAAAGCATAGGAGGACTTCCCTGGTGGAGCAGTGGTTAAGAATCCACCTGCCAATGCAGGGAACACAGCTTCGAGCCCTGGTCCAGGAAGATCCCACATGCTGCGGAGCAACTAAGCCCGTGCGCCACAACTACTGAGCCCGCATGCCACAACTACTGAAGCCCGCACCCTAGAGACCGTGCTCCGCAACAAGAGAAGCCACTGCAATGAGAAGCCTGCGCACTGCAGCGAAGAGTAACCCCCACTCGCCACAACTAGAGAAAGCCCGCGCACAGCAACAAAGACCCAATGCAGCCAATAAATAAATAAATAAATAAACAAATAAATATATAAAAGAAGAAAGCACAGGAGAAGCTCTTCATGATCTTGAGCTAGGCAAAGATTTTTTTAGACTGGACTCAGAAAGCAATAACCATAACGATTGATAAATTGGACTTCATTAGAATTTAAAACACCTGTTCATCAGAAGACACCATTAAGAAAATGAAAAGGCGGAACTTCCCTGGTGGTCCAGTGGTTGGTACTCTGAGCTCCCAATGCAGGGAGTGCAGGTTCAATTACTGGTCGAGGAATTAGGACTCCACGTGCCACACAGCACAGCCAGAAAACAAAAAAAGAAAAGAAGAGAAAAAGGCAAGCCACGGGCTAGGATATGTCTAGATCCTACTCTATGTTTGTAACTCATATTCTGCAAAGGATTTGTATCCAGATTATATAAAAATTTACACATCAATTAAAAAACAATAAATAGTGAAAGAACTTGAACTAACACTTCACAAAGAGAGATATACAAATGGCCATGAGCAGATGAAAAGCTACGTTGCATCATTAGTCATCAGAGAAATGCAAATTAAAACCAAATGATGTCTATCATTTCACCACTAGAATGACTAAAACTTAAAAGACTGACAGTAACACTTGTTAGCAAAGATGTAGAGCAACTGGAATTCTCATAACTGCTCATGGGAATGTAAAATGGTATAACCACTTTGGAAAACAGCTTGGAAGTTTCTCATACAGTTAAACATATACCTACTCTATGATCCAACAATTCCACTCCTAGGGATTTACCCAAGATAAATGAAATTTATCCAAATTTACTTACTTGTTTGTTTATTTATTTAGCTGCGCCAGGTCTTAGTTGCGGCACGTGGGATCTTCACTGCCGCATGTGGGATCTTCATTGTGACATGCGGGATCTTTAGTTGCAGCATGTGGGCTCTTAGTTGCAGCATACAGGATCTAGTTCCCTGACCAGGGATTGAACCCAGACCCCCTGCTTTGGGAGCACGGAGTCTTAACTACTGAACCACCAGGGAAGTCCTTATTTATCCAGATTTGTGACCAAATGTTCATAGCTACTTTATTCCTATGAGCTAAAATCTGGAAACAACCAGCTGTCCTCCAACAGATAAACAGATTTAAAAAAAAACTGTGGCATGTCCATAAAATGGAATATTATTCAACATTAAAAAGGAACAAAATGTTAATTCAAGTGACAACGTGGATAAATCTCAGAAACATTATGTTGAGTAAAAGAAGTTAGAGACAAAAGAGGACATATTGCATGATTCCATTTCTATGAAAGTCTAAAAGAGGCAAAACTAAGCCAGATGATTGAAATCATATCAGTAATTACCTGGAGGGAATGGTCATAGATTGACTGCAAAGAAGCAGGGATAACTTTCCAGGGTGATAAAGTTCTCTACCTTGATTGGGGTAGTGATGACATGGGATTCTGCATTTATCAAAATTCAATGAGTTATATATTTTAAATGCCCATTTCATTTGTAAATTATACCAGAATAAATTTGATTTTATAAAGAGATTTATTGAGCATCTACTAGATGCCAGGTTTGTGAACTGTGAAGAAAAAGTGAACATAAAATAAGTTTTCTAGAAAAAAAAAAAAGAATGAACAAAGGGGAAGTAGTTGAAGATATACAAGAAAAGGAATAACAGAGAGGGTCCTTAAGGAGAAAGAGGGAAACTTAGAGCCCAGCTGGCTGTGGTCAGAATGGTGGACACTGAGACACAAGAAGGAGGACAATGGAAGGAAGAACTGGTGAGAACCAAGTGGAAGGACTGTGAGGCCATGCCACTGTCCCAGCTGAGCCTGGCAATCTCAAATCTCTGATCTCCCCAAGGGTAGGATTTCTCCAGCATTGCTGGGTAACCTAGTGGAAGGGGCAGGGAGAGGGTACCAATTTTGGGGTGTTTAAGAGCACGTGGCATGGAAGGGGAAAATGATAAGAGTTGGAGGCATTAAGTAGTTGAAATGATACCCAGGGGCTAAGCTGGGAGGGGAAGGAAGTGAAGCCAGGAGGGGAGCAGTTGGAGAAAATTGAAGACCTGGGGGGGCAGGTGGAACAGGTAAGAGGGCTAGAGGCAGAAGTTCAGGGTCAGCCTGGGACTGGAGCTGACAATTTCTGGTCTGCTCGTCTCCTACAGACAAAACACTTAGGATCTCTTTGGCACTCATCATTTCAGTAAATTCCACGCTTTTATTGAAAGCCTATGGTATAGTAGTCCAAACTGTCATGAAAAGGAAGGTTTGTGTATGTTGTCTCCACCTAGTAGAAGACACATTCTCCTGAGGCTGTGTTCCTACAGCGCTCTGTCTGCCCACCTCGGCAGCATACTGCACACTGTATTTTTAAATGGAGCATAAATATCTATCCAACATTAAAGTTCTCATACCCTTTAGCCAGCAATTTCACTTCTAAGAATCTATTCTTACTGGTGTGCCTGTACACGCACAGGCTATTTGTTTTAATTCCATTTGTAATGCCATTTGCAACTGTAGGAGGAATAAGGTCACCAGGAGGCTGGTTAAATGAACAAGAGTACTTCCATGTAATGAAATACCATTGCATCCATTACAAGAAAAAGAAAGTTCTTTCAGTATCAGTATGAACTGGTTTCAAATATGTATTGTTTAAAGTGAAAATGAAAATAAGGTACTGAACAGTGCGTATGATGTTTTATCATTTGTGTAAAAATAAAAGCACATGTACATGTAGAAACTGGACACAAGTCACTCCTGGAACAGTTCTGCAGCTTAAGGATGGGAGGAGGACTTACTTTTTACTGTACAGCCTTTGTTCCTTTATGATTTTGTGTTATTTTACCTTTAGAATTTTGAGAATAAGAGAGAAAGAGAGATTGAGAAATGGAGAGAGAGAGAGAGAGGGAGAGAGAAGAGGGGGACAGGGAGAGAAATGAGAATATGAATGAATTACTTGTTAGTGTCTGGAGGACAGAGGGAAAGCTCAACATAAGAATGAAGCCCTAATGATGGACTTTTAGGACTTGACCGCCCAGGGTCCCTCAGTAGTCACTGTGCTGCCGACCTTTCAAGCACCTCCCCAGCTCCAAACAACTGCACTTCAGAGGGCCGGCCTCCGGAAATGGGATCCACCGCTTACCTCTGTACAGACACCTCTCCATTACTCAGCTACCTGGCAACCTCACCTGCCCAGAGCACAGCTAAGAAACAGAACATTTTTTTAAATGACTCTGAAGTGTCACCATAGATGTCACTAAAGCTCATACATTTTGTTGATCCTCACTTAGAGCCCATTTCCCTTTGTAGGGACCCACTCAGCCCCCCAGAGTTGGCTGAGGGGAAGGCAGAAACATCTGTGTATGTATATATATATCCTCAAAGAAGTGCAGGTCATTTGCCACTTCACATGACTTGATGTCATGAGGGCATCTGGAGTTATCCCACAGCTCAGCCACTGGTGTCTGTGATCAAGGCCCTTGTTTTAGCACAAAGAGGTAAATTCTTGTTGGGGTTCTCCGATGGAGAAGACAGACAAGAGCAGTGCATGTCAGGAAGATTTCTATATAAACCTTGTAAAACTCTCTGAGGGTTAAAGGGATAGACTCCATCACCTAGACATCCTGGCTTTTACAGAACGACTCATTCCCGCAAGGTTTCACTTCAGAGCAATGGGAGGGGGCAGGGGGAAGGTATGTTCAATGTGCAGAAGATTATAAAATCACAGAATTCAAATAGACAAAGGAAAACCAGCAGCAGCTTGCCTCCATGGGTCTCTTGAATGAGCTCATTAGGGGAGGAGTCTGTCCTGCCCAAGAGGCAGAGGGGCTCAAAAACAGGATCCAAATTCTTGCTCTGCAAAAACCTCTAGATAAACACAGTCACTTAACTCTCTGAGCCTCTGTTTTATCTTCTGTACAATGGGAATAACAGTCTCTAAGCTCCCAGTATTACCAAATCATTGTGATGATTTAATTCAACTCAACTCATTTCAACAAGCACCTGTTGAGAATCTACTACATGTGCTGGCTGGTGCTAGGTAAGCCCTGTAGGGAACAGAAAAATGAATAAAACATAGTCTTTAACTTCAAAGAGCTGGTAATCTGGCAGGTCCAAATTAACTAACGTATGGTGTGAGATAATAGAGAATATATGTTGATCTCTGTTCCCCATTTTTGACACAGAGCTCCTGAAACTCTTCTGATTTCCTGGGTGATAGCAGTGAATTGTGTTCTAATGAGGAGACCCTGCTGGGTGGACTCCTACATGGCTCCTGGATGGAAGGACCAAACCATTATTAGAAGCTTGGAATTTTCAGCCCTGCCTCCCATTCTCTTGAGAAGGGAGAAGGGCTGAAAATGGAGTTATTGGTGGATCATTCGGATGTGATGGAACCTCCATAAAAATCCCAACTGTATGGTATTTGGATCACTTCCGGGTTGGTGAACCCATGCAGATTGGGGAAGAGAGATGAACCTGGAGAGGGCATGGAAGCTCCACATCTTTTCCCCGTATCTTGCGTTATTCATCTCTTCCATCTGTCTGTTCCTGAGTTATATTCTTTCATACTAAACCAGTGATCTAGTAAATAAAATGCTTCTCTGAGTTCTGTAAGCCTCTCTAGCAAATCATTAAACCCAAGGAGAGGGTCGTGGAACCTCTGATTTATAGCCAGTCAGTCGGATGTACAGGTAACAACTGATGTCCGAAGTCCAAGGAGGTGGTCATTGGAACCTCCAATCTATAGCCAGTCGGTCAGAAACACTGGTGATAATCTGGGGCTGGGGGTTGGGAGTGGGGGGGCGGTCTTGTGGGCCTGTGGGATCTGATGCCGTCTCCAGGTAGATAGTGTCAGAATTGAAGTTGAATTGTAGGACATGCAGGTGGTGTCCCAAGAACTGCTTATTGTTGTGGAAAGACACCCCTCTCCACACATCGAAAATTGGGTCCCGGAACATAATTTACATAGGAAAGTGCTTCAGAAAGGAAACCCTCGTCCACAAAAGAGAAGTGTCAATACTTTTTCTGGAAGCTTGGAGTTTGTAGTGACACTCTTTTTTTTAAAGAATTTATTTATTTATTTATTTCTTTTTGGCTGCGTTGGTCTTCGTTGCTGTGTGCAGGCTTCCTCTAGTTGCGGTGAGCGGGAGCCACCCCTCGTTGTGGTGTGCAGGCTTCTCATTGCAGTGGCTTCCCTTGCTGCAGAGCATGGGCTCTAGTCGTGTGGGCATCAGTAGTTGTGGCACGTGAGCTCAGCAGTTGTGGCTCGCGGGCTCTAGAGCACAGGCTCAGCAGTTGTGGCACACGGGCCCAGCTGCTCTGCGGCATGTGGGATCTTCCCGGGCCAGGGATCGAACCCGCGTCCCCTGCACTGTCAGGCGGATTCTTAACCACTGCGCCACCTGGGAAGTCCCCTGTAGTGACACTCTCAGTAAAGGAGCGGCATAGCATAAAACCAAGTTTAGCAAACAGAGGCCTGGGAACAGCACCCTGTCCAAGCTCCACCACCCAAGAATCCATCTTTCTTGTAAACCTTTCCAAGGAAGAGATGCAAGTCCACCCTCCAAACCAAGAGACCACTTGGTCCTGCTGATCTATCATCTTAAAGCCTCCGGAATCAGCCCCCTGGCAAAACCGGAGTCCTGCTCACAAGTTGTTCCTATGGATAAGGTCTTAGTGGAACACAGCTATACCCATTCATATTGTCCGTGGCTGCTTCACACTTTTAACAGCAGGACCGAGTAGTTGGTAAGAGACTGTATGGTGCAAAGAGCCCAAAACATTTTCTATCTGGCCCTTTACAGTGTGGAAATAAACAAGAGTTAGCCACTGTCACCTGTGGTTGGCAGAGACATAAAGGCAGGATGGGAAAAGTTTATGGCGGAAAAGGTACAGGCTTCAGGTGTGTCCTGACTGGAGGCTGCTGGCCTGGGGAAGCTGAAGATGAGGGGCTAGAAGCCGGGGGACCTATGTGACTACTTAGAGGCCCATATTGGCTTCCTCTGCTTGGTCCTAAGTTGGAAGCAGGGGCAAAAATTAGGGAAACTGTCAGTTATTAATCAAATCCTAGCTGTTTGGGGCCAGTTGTTGCCAGGGTTATTTTTTGGCTCCCTGAGCTGGTGGCTGTGACAGATGATGGTCTGACGTCCTGCAAGGCTTAAAGATAGCAAGCTGGCTTCCAAGGCTGGTTACTGTAGATAATGGATTGGTTTCCTGGACTGAATGCTGTAGATTATGGGTCTGGGTCCTATTTTTATACAGGGTCTGTCCATTTTCGATTTGTATATTCAGTCTCTCAACAGAAGTTTGCTTATTCCAGTGGTGATCATTTTGTAATGTATAAAGATATCAAATCACTATGTTGTATACCTGAAACTAATATAATTTTGTAAGTCAATTATGCTTCAATAAAAATACATATAAATATATATTTATATATCTTAAACTTTGCCTAGTCCACTATTTAAGGTGAAGTGTTTTAAATGAGTGGGTCCTAGATACTTGGGCAAGTTACTTTAGGTCTCTGTGCCTCAGTTTCCTCATCTATAAATTGGGGATCATGACAGGTCCTGCCTCATAGGGTTTTGGAAACATTAAGTCCACATAAAATACATCCAGCAGAGTGCCTGATACACAGTGCATCTCAATGAATATTATTCACTGTATTATAATCATCCCACGAAACTCCTTTAAGGCAAGGTCTGTGCCTTTTGTCCCAGTAGTCCCAGCTTCTATCAGAAGGTTTGACACATAGTAGTTATTCAATAAATATATGATAAGTAAATGAGTGCATCATAAGAAACCAGGGATGGAGGGAATCTTGGCCACCTGTCTCAGAGAGAGGATAATCTCTTTGATTACTTTATATTTAAAAAGGCCTAAGCTTGGGGACCCCCATTCCCACCCTGAAGCTAAGGGAAGCCTGCCCTCCACCCACTCTACCCATGGAGGCCCAGTGTGGGGGCAGTCTCTAACTCTCAATGATACTTTGGCTTTACTAAATAATTCAGGTGTTTTCTGAATTACCAGAGGCTTTAAACTGCCTCTCTGTCTTTTGGGGAGCCTCCCACTGCTGCAGTAGGTACTGTGGAAGTGGTATCGGCATTTACAATCTGACTCCGTAGTTTTCAAGGCTGCCCTCATCCTTCAATTTACTAAGAAACAACAGCCAAGCAAGGTGTCTCTTCCCCCTACATCTTTAACCTTGACAGAGCCTGCCTTGCAAGGAAGTGGGGCCTTGGAATCCAGCAGCTGCTGCAGGATCCTCTCCCAACCTCCAGTCCCTCTGCCTGGGAGGAGCACCCTGTCCAAGCTCCACCACCCAAGAATTCATCTTTCTTGTAAACCTTTCCAAGAAAGAGATGCAACTCCACCCTCCAAAACCAAGAGACCACTCGGTCCTGCTGATCCATCCTCTTAAAGCCTCTGGAATCAGTCCCCTCCGCACCAGCCCTTCTGCATTTGCCGTGCTTCAGACTCTCATAACTCCTCCCTTGAGCTACAGCAATGTCCTTCTGACTCCAGTCTCCCTCTGCTCCATCCCGGCCCCTGGTCTAGTGAGATGACCCATGTCACTTTTCAGTTTGCAACCCTCCAAAGACTTCCCATCACCTACAGGTTAAAGTCAATACCCTTCAAATGGCATCCATGGCTCTTCCCTGTGCTCTCCTGGCCTGCCTTGTCTCTTACCACTTCTGCCTTGCACTTAACTGCCTAGAGCCGCCGAGCTGTCCAAGATGGTAGTCACCAGCTTCAGGCAGCTCTTTAAATTTTAATTAAAATGAAATCAAATTAAAAATTTAGCTTCTTAGTTGCACTAGCCACATTTCAAGTGTTTAATCACTGGAGGCTACGAAATGGACAACATAGAGACAGAACATTTCCATCAACACAGAAAGTTTTACTGGATTCCTCTAGAAAAAGGATGTGTGTTCCTCTGCACACATCATGAGGTTTCACCCTGCCAGGTCTTTGCTCACGCCTCTGCCCAAACACCCACCCTCCCCCCTTTCCACCTGGGTGATTCTTCAAGACTCAGTTCAGGGGTCATTGCCAAGAAGCCTTATTTGAAGCCCTAAGCTAGGGTGAGTGCTAGGCTTCTGAGTTCTTCATGTTAGCTAATGCTTATCTGACCACTTACCATTTGCTGACACATCTGTCTCCCCCACGAAACTGTGAGTTCCTCCAGGGCAAAAACCATGTCTTCATGGGCCCAGTGTCCCCAGTGCCCGGCATGAAGCAGGTGTCCGTTACTTTTGGCTGAACTCATATGAACGGAACTCTCAGCAGTTTATGACCACAGGACAGGATTCAGCTGTGTCAGTGAAGACACTCAGGTGAAGGAAATTAGTCAAGAGGAAAGGGGACTTAATGGTTCAGTAATTGGGAAGTTTAGGGGCAGTTCTTACTCCCCACATGACCGGATCCAGGGGCTCAGAGCATGTTATCAGAGCCCTGGCCCCCTTCCCAGCTCTCAGCTCTATTGATTACCCTCTCTAGGCAAGGTGACCACCAGTAGCCTTGGTTCTAAATATTCCCAATTTTGTAATCTCCAGGAAGAAGGAAATTCTGTCTCCCAAGATCTATCTAGTGGTCTCCAGTAAGATGCTCTTTGGCCTTGCTTGGGTCCTGTGCCTTCCCTGAATGAATCACAGTGGCCTGGAGTAGTTGCCTGGCTATATCACCCTGACTCATGTGTTTGTCCTAGGGTGGGGGTGGGATGGGATACAAGGTCATCATGATTGACAGCTCCCCAGGCCACTTGGAAAAGAAGGAAGTCACCCAAAGGAACCAGAAGAGTGGGGTTGAGAAATGCTGGGAGAGAGGAGGGTCGGATGGCTGGGCCGCTCACTCTGGGAGCTGGACTCCCGCTTGCTTTCTGCTTCCTTTTGCACTTTCCCCGTGTAGACCAGAGCCTCAGGGGAGTCCAGCCACCCTCATGTTTCAAGCCACCTATCAGCAGCCAGCAAAGGGTTTTGAGTTTAGGTTTCTCTGGCCTGGAAATACATAGTTGATGGAGCTTCTAAGGGCACTGGCCATATTCTGGAAAGATCCCTTGTAGAATTCACCAGCTCTGGTCAGTGCCCCACAAGCTGCTGAAACCTTCCTCTTTTTTTCCCCATTAAAAATATTAAGGGATAATTTACATACAGTAAAATTCAGCCTTTTTAGTGTATAGTATTGTGGGTTTTGACTACAGTCATCTACCACAATCAAGATATGGAATCGTTCCATCAGCCACAGAAAATTCCCTGGGTCCACTTTGTAGTCAACGTTTCCCCCATCCCAGTCCCTGGCAATCATTGATCTGTTTTTCTGTCCCTATAGTTTTGCCTTTTCCCAAATGTCATATAAATGAAAACATGTAATATGTAGCCTTGAATCTGGCTTCTTTCACTTAGCATAAGGCAATTGATATTCATCAGTGCTGTTCTGTATATCAATAGTTCATTCCTTTTTATTGCTGAATTTCATTGTATGAATGCACCACATTTTATTTACCTGTGCTCTACTTGAGGGCCATTTGGGTTGTTTCCAGTTTGGGGCAATTATGAATAAAGCTGCTATAAACAGATTTTCATTTCTCTTGGGTAAACACCTAGGAGTGGGTTTTCTGGGTTGAATGGTAAATGTTTAATTTTGTACAAAACTGCCAAATTGTTTTCCAAAGAGACTGTATCATTTTGCATTCCTGCTAGCAATATATGAGAACTCCAGTTGCTTTGCATTTTCACCGGAACTTGGGTTTGTTGGGTTTTTAATTTTAGCCATTCTAATAGGTGTATTCTGTATCTCATTGCGGTTTAAGTATGCATTCTCCTGATAACTAATTAATTTGAACATTTTTGTATGTGCTTTTTTGCAATCTATATATCATCTTGGGGAAAGTGTCTGTTCAAATATTTTACCCATTTAGTTGAGTTGACTATTTTTATTATTATTGAGTTTTGTGAGTTCTTTATATATTCTAGATTCAGGTCCTTTATCAGATATACGTTTTGCAAACATTCTCTCCCAGTTCGTGGCTTGTCTTTTCATTTTTTCAAGTGTCTTTTGAATAGCAGTTCTTAATTTTGAAGAAATGCCAGTTATTACTTTTTTCTTTTATAGGTTATGCTTTTAGTGTCATATCTAAGAAATCGCAGCCTAACCCAAAGCCATAATGTTTTCTCCTAGAAGTTTTACAATTTAAGTTTTACATTTATGTCTATGATCCATTGGAGTTCATTTTTTATAGGGTATGGAGTATGGATTGAGGTTCTTTTTTTGCATATGGATATTTAATTATTCCGACACCATTCCTTGAAAAGCCCTTCTCCATTGAATTATCTCTGCATCTTTGCCAAAAATCAACTGACCAAATATGTGAGGACCTATTTCTGGACTCTATTCTTTTCCACTGAAGTCTCTCCTTCCTTCTCCACCACACTGTCTTGACTACTGCAGCTTATGGTAAATCTGGAAATCAGGTAGTGTGAGTTCTCCAACACTGTTCTTTTTCAGAATTGTTTTGGCCAGTCTAGCGCTTTTGCCTGTCCATAAAATTTTAGAATCAGCTTGCTGGCTCCACGTTTCTCCGAGGAATCCATAGGCTCACAGGGGCTGCCTGGTCAGAATCCATACCACTGTTCATGATTTATCATTAGATGGTTCTAGGGCAGGATGATGGTTAGTGGGACCAGACTGCTCGGACACAAATCCTAGCTCCAATTCTTACTAGAACTTGGGGAAGTTACTTGATATTCCTGTGGCTCAATCTCCTCTTCTGTAAAATGAAGAAAATGGCCATACTTTATTTTATGGGATTTTTGTGAGGATGGCAATAACAGGTGGAAAACAAAACAGTACCTGGCACATAGTAAACCCCTGATAAGTGTTAGCTATTATTTATCTTATCTGTACTCATCTCAGTCTTTCCCCTTCTCTCCACACTCCCGCTAGCTTTCCACAGCTGCTGAACTACTGATTTTTCTTTCAAGGACGTTTCTCAGGCTTTTAAACCACTTAATGGTCAGCTTATCACATTGCCATGGCCCTCCTAGAAGTTCAGTATATCAATATTTGCTGTTTTGCCTTAGCTGTTCCTTCTCATTATGACATTTATAGAAAAGCCGCTTTGTGGGCCATATGATTTGGCTGGTAGTGAAAGGCCAGGCTGAGCTCTGCCTACTGTGTCCCTAAGGCTGAAGGCCAAGCACAGTTATGACTCCCACACCTGCCAACAAGCAAGGCCTGTGCCTCTCCCACTGAACTGGTCCATTCTTCCTCCATCAGCCTGGCATATCCCAGGGGCAGGGACTTGATTTGTCTGGTTCCAGCAGACTCTCCTCAACAGTGGAATCTAATTCCCCTGTAGGACCGGGAACTGTGCAAGAGTAAAGTCCCAGGGTCTCTGATCTACCAGGGATCCCCAGAAGTATGCTTACCTTTCCCAGTGGAAAGGCTGGGGGCTATATCTACTCCAATGCTGAATAACTTTTTTCTAAATATTTTAATAATTTTTACAGTTATAGTTCTAAAATGGATTGCTTTTTCACTGTCTCTTTAAAGGAAGTCACTGAGTATCATTTAACTTTTCCCTGATAATTCAAAGCCATAATCACATACATCAATGGCCACACTGGAACTGTAGCTGAAATTCGGCCTCTGTACACCGGTACGGAATTGAATCTCAGAGAGAGTTTTGGGTGAAGCGGAAAAGAATAGCTTTATTGCTTTGCCAGGCGAAGGGGTCACAGCAGGCTAATGCCCTCAAAACTCACCTGGAGGGGGTAGTGAGAAGTTTTATAGTAATGATTCAAAGAGGAGGGTGTGATCAGCTTGTGGACATTCTTTTGATTGGTTGGTGGTGAGGTAATTGGGAGTCAGCATCATCAACCTTCTGGTTCAACCAGTCTGGGGTCTAGTGTTTGTGAGAAGCGTGCAGTTAACTTCTTCCTCCTGGTGGAGGTTTCAGTATCTGCAAAACAGCTCAAAGATACAGCTGTGTCTATCCTTTGCTGGGGGAACCAGCACCCTGCCCCAAGGCTGCACTATTGTTTCTTGACTGCTCCTCCCTTGTCTCTGCATCACCTCCCTTCCCTGATTAGCAAACTGTTCGAACCTGCCCTTTGGAACTCAGGGAAGGTCATGAAGGCTGAATGCAGTGCATTTCCTGCAAATAAGAAGGGAGGGGGACACAGAAAGGTTTTGTGGACTCCCCTCGTGGCGCAGTGGTTAAGAATCCGCCTGCCAATGCAGGGGACATGGGTTCGAGCCCTGGTCCAGGAAGATCCCACATGATGCAGAGCAACTAAGCCCATGCGCCACAACTACTGAAGCCCATGCGCCTAGAGCCCATGCTCTGCAACAAGAGAAGCCACCGCAATGAGAAGCCTGCGCGCTGCAACGAAGAGTAGCCCCCTCTCACCACAACTAGAGAAAGCCCGTGCACAGCAACGAAGACCCAATGCAGCCAAAAGTGAAAGAAGGAAGGAAGGAAAGGCTTTTGTGCCCAGGAGCCCCACAGGGTCCTGCTCAGTTTCACGATGTCATGACTGAGGCCATTTGAGGCACATAGGCTGTTTCCACCCTGTTCTAATGTCTCTCAGACCTTCCCACAGATTAAGTGCATGGGCTTCCGCCTAGGATGGTGCTTACCTGTTTCAGAGCCCATCCCTTTGGTTGTCTAAACTGAGAAATGAACCTGAACACTAGCAATGTTCCATTAGTAATGACAAAAACAATGAGAAAGAGAAAAGCAGCCGCTGGGAGCTGGGAGCTAGCGGGGCACCTGGAGCTGGGCTGTAGTGTCCTGCTGTTGAATGTGACGGCCCCCACGTGGCATCAACACCCAACAAGACCACTGCGGGAGCTGAGTCAGAACAAGACAATGTTGGGGCCCAGGGCAGGCTGCCCCAAAATGTGCCTCAATGGTATAGTGATTATTTTGAATTAAAGTTACCTAAGAAACAGCTAATGCAACAGAGACACCCTGACCCTCCTCTCTGTCTCCCTGGAAGCAGGAAATAAACCTTTCATGTGAGAGGTGCACTCCCTGCATCTGGAGGTAGGAGGACACCATTATCGCCAGAGACGGGGATTATGAGAAGCCTTATGTAAACACCTTGTTACTTCTTCAGCTCACTACCCCAAGTCCAAATTCTGTTTAGGTTCTTCACTCATGAAGCACCCAAAGCCCAAGTTTCTTTGTCCTGTCAATTCCTCACAAATTTATTTTTTGTCTAAAAAGTATAAAAGCTGGGCTTCCCTGGTGGCGCAGTGGTTGAAAGTCCGCCTGCCGATGCAGGGGACACGGGTTCGTGCCCCAGTCTGGGAAGATCCCATATGCCGCGGAGCGGCTGGGCCCGTGAGCCATGGCCGCTGAGCCTGCGCGTCCGGAGCCTGTGCTCCGCAACGGGAGAGGCCACAACAGTGAGAGGCCCGCGTACCGCAAAAAAATAAATAAATAAATAAAAAGTATAAAAGCTGCCTGCTTCTGCCACTTCTTAGGTCTCATTTCTTTTTTTTTTTTTTAAATTTATTTATTTATTTTATTTTTGGCTGCATTGGGTCTTTGTTGCTGTGAGCAGACTTTCTCTAGTTGCGGCGAGCGGGCTTCTCATTGCAGTAGCTTCTCTTGTTGCGGAGCACGGGCTCTAGGTGCCCGGGCTTCAGGAGTTGTGGCACACAGGCTCAGTAGTTGTAGCTCGCAGGCTCTAGAGCAAGGCTCTGTAGTTGTGACACACGGGCTTCGTTGCTCTGCAGCATGTGGGCTCTTCCCGGACCAGGGCTCGAACCCGTGTCCTCTGCATTGGCAGGTGGATTCGTAACCACTGCACCACCAGGGAAGCCCTTAGATCTCAGTTCTATGAGACCTTCATGCATGTGAATTAAAATTTGTTTCTTTTCCTTCTGTTAGTCTGTCTTGCATCAATTTTATTATTAGTCCAGAACTCAAGATGGGGAGAAGGGGGAAATTTCCCCCTCCCTGACAACATCATGGACTACTCACCCGTCATCATGCCTGAACACAGACCAAACGAGAACATTGTCCAAACCACAAAAGCGACCAAACATCTCTCTTATTTATTTGTCTAATAGGAGTGACGGCTGCTTTCCTACCAATTACAGCTTTAGCCTCACTTCATTCCCCTGTCTTCTAGAGAAGAAACATTAAGATTCCCAGCGATAGAATCACCTCCACTTTCTGATACTGCTCAATTCAGAGCAATGCCCTCCTTCTTTGAACTCTCCTCAAAATCACCTGCTACAAGCCCAAATCCTTAATAAGTCCTTAATTCAAAGAGGAGGCTCTCAGTGGAATAAAGGAAGGACAGTAGAGCCGTTGGGAAGTTTTGTGTGTCCCTCAGATCCCAAACCTTTGTAGAAACCTGGTTATGCTTAAAATGTGGGTGAAGAGTTATCCATGAATCTGTTATACATTTTGGACCAACAGAAAAATCCAATTAGGAAAGTGATATCCCCCTCTTCCCACCCACCCCTGCCCCACTCCTGACTATCCTGAGAGGGACGTGCTCAGTTCTATTGAATTAAAGAGAAGAAAAAAATTTAACTGCTCAAAAAATTATTGGTAGAACATTGTTTGCCAACAGAGATTGCTTCAATAATGGAGCCCAAAATAGAGTGAACAAATAAAGCTGTCGAGACGTCTGTGGGTTTAGTTTCAGCGAGCGTTCCCCACTATTTAGAAGATATAAAAATGATCTTTGCGATGAGCAAGTAGCTTTTTATTTCCGTAGGGGAAGTATTTCTCATCTAACCCATTTCATTTCCTTTATGAAACAGGAAGCAAACGTCTCAGTCTTTTGGAAGGTGGCAGCATATTAAAATGCATCTGAGTAGTAATGTGAGGCTATTCGGTCCATCGCAGTTATAAGTTTGAAATCTGGGCTAATGTTTTACATGTGAGAAAAGAGAATACATAGTCCAGACAATGTGCTTCATTTCAGTCTTCTGCTCCCAGGGTTGTTTAAGAAAGAATTTAGGGCCCTAACTTAAGCAGAAGGGAAGCTGGCGTTTCATCTCAGGTTGGAGATGGGAGCAAGTCAGGACCCATGGCAGGGGGCACTGCCCGCCTTCTCCTTCTCTTACGTTCTAAGGAACTCAGTGGATCAGGAAGAAGCCCCAGACCAGAAGCGAAGGGTAATTTTCCATTCTCCTGCAGACTGTATTCCTAGCCGCTGTGCCTCTAGAGTGCCCCGTATCTGCCTACGAGCAGGAGGAAATAATTGTTTTCTCCAACATGACAGTGTTTTCTTTTTCATTCCTTATTGAGCCGTCATTAAGTTGTGGAATTCTCTGGGGAAATCACTTTAATCTCTTTGGGGGTGGCTTACAAGACCCTGAAGGTGATTCAGGTACATCCAGGCAATATTTCATGACTGAATCAGGGAATGAGCTGTTAGAAAAACTCATTTGGTATTTCACGCAGCTGGCCCTCTCTCCAGAGGTGGCCCTCCACTGAATGGCCTCCTGCCACAGGCTGTTCCCCTCTGGCTGCCTTCTCAACAGCTGCATTTCCCACTTTTGCTCTCCACTAACTGACCCCTAGCCCCCCTACTGTCTCAACTGCTGACTGCCTAAGGCTCTGAAAGACCACAGTGGGAGCAGGAGACCCCTTTCAGGAGGTTCTGCAATTAAAGACACAAGAAAAACCTTCAGGAATCAAAGTTACTGGGGCTTCCTTGGTGGCACAGTGGTTAAGAACCTGCCTGCCAATGCAGGGGACATGGGTTCGAGCCCTCGTCCGGGAAGATCCCACATGCCGCAGAGCAACTAAGCCCGTGCGCCACAACTACTGAGCCTGCACTCTAGAGCCCATGTGCCACAACTACTGAGCCCACGTGCCCCAACTACTGAAGTCCGCGCGCCTAGAGCCCGTGCTCCCAACAAGCGAAGCCACCACAATGAGAAGCCTGTGCACCACAACGAAGAGTAGCCCCCGCCTGCCGCAACTAGAGAAAGCCCACGTGCAGCAATGAAGACCCAACGCAGCCAAAAATGAAATAAATAAAATACACAAGTTTATTTTAAAAAAGAAAAAAGAATCAAACTTATTTTGTTGGGATCGTAGGGGAAAAAATATATATCTTTTACTTTCTACCCTCCTTGGTTCTCTGCTGGAGCTCTTGTAACAAAAGACAGATTAACAGGAGAAAGGCATACACATTTATTTAATATAAGTTTTACACGATGTGGGAGCCCTGGAGCCCTCATAAGGAAATGACCCAAAAAAGCAGTCAAACCAGAGCATTTTGATGCTAGGTTTCATTAGAAGTGGGAAATCGTGGAAATATGTGATAGGGTATGAGCTAATGTATTAAGCTGGGGGAAACTTAGCAAGGCCTGTTCAGATTCCTCTCAGTCATCCCCCCATCTCTGGAGATAAGGATGCTCCTTTCCTCCCAGTATAGGGAGGGCACCTCTCACATGAGGCTTTCATGACCTGCTTCAGGGGAAGGTCAGAGAGTCCTTCCCACAATTGCTCTTTCTCAAATTCCTTCAACTTAAAATAGTCAATAGGCCAACGTGCCAAATTTTGGAGTAGCTTGACCTGAGCCCCGTCAGGATTCCCGGCAGTGGGGCTGATATTCTGCAGCAGGGGACACTGCTCCAGACATTGGGGCAGTCCTTCTCTCTCTGTCTCTCTCTCTTTGGTTTCTTTTCTCTGCTTCCAGTCCTGATGAGCTCACCATTAACTTCCTGGATACACAAGGCTACCAAACACTTCTTTTAAACTTGCAGGTTTCCCACCCATCTCCACCTTCCAGAAATTTCTTCTACACAGGAGACATTTACTGAACAGAATTGTTAAAAACGCTAGGCTCCCTACTACAGATGCTGCCACCAGTCAAACTTGATTGTCTTCAGGACTTTTCCTCTCATCTGTGAAATGGAATAATCACGGACTAGCCTGTAGTCCTTTTAGGACCATTAATTGGAGGGGGTAATGGGAGCCAGGATATTTCCAGAAGGCGGAGAAAAACTCTTTATAATTTTTTTTCTTTGAGGTCCGAGAGTTTAACTGTATACTCCTGGAAATAATTATTATATACTCTGTTTTCTCAAAGCAATATAATGGCGTCTCTACCTCATTAACTTGACCCAGTCAAGGCTCACAGATCATGAGAACTGGAAGGGACCTCAAGGACTGTTTAATTCAGGGGTTCTCAACTGTGGCTGCTCTTATAATCAGTGAACTTTTTAAAAAGTACTGAGCCTGGGCCTCACCCCCAGATCTATTATATCAGACTCTCCGGAGGCAGGGCCAGCGCCGCCTTCTCTTAAAACTCCCAAGGTGACTTCAGCGTCCAGCCAGAATCGAGCATCAATGATTTGGTCCAACAGTCTGTACACAAGGAAAAGACAACGTGGGGATGTGATGTGAGTCAAACCAAAGTCTCACAGGAATGGGATCATATGGCTTGTGGGTGCTAAATGGAGGCAAAGGTCACCCAAGGACGAGGAGGATAGAGAATTGCAGGAGAGACTTGTCACCATCAGCCAGTGAGTCACCCGGTTTTGAACCTGCTGTGTGCCAAACTCTGGACCGAGTACTGGGATAAAAGGGTATAAAAATGAATTACTCACACTGCTCTCAAGGAGCCATCTATTTTCTGATGGATTTCCTCCAATAACTGAAGGAAGGGGAGAGTGGGCATTGTGCTCAAAGATATTCATTGCACTGTTATTTACAATAGTAAAAACAGGTGTCCAGTCATAGGAGAATTCTTAAGTAAGCACTAGGTTATATCTACCTGGTGCAATATTTTGATGCCTTTAAGCTCAGTTTTCCAAGGAGACTTTAAGATCACAAGGAAGTGTCCTCATTATAAGTGGAAAAAATAAGATATAACCTCATATATAGGCTATATGCCTATGATTATAGGTTATATGCATAAGTGAAAGGCTAAGAGGAAACGCACCAAAAGTTAACAGGTGCTGGTAACAGGGTGCTTCCTCTTTTTCACTTCTTCCTTCCTTTTCTCTATTTTTTCAATTATTATTATTTTAAAATTTATTTATTTTGGGCTGCGTTGGGTCTTCGTTGCTGCATGCGGGCTTTCTCTAGCTGCGGCGAGCGGGGGGCTGCTCTTCGTTGCGGTGCACGGCTTCTCATTGCATTGGCTTCTCTTGTTGTGGAGCACGGGCTCTAGGCGTGCGGACTTTGGTAGTCGCGGCTCGTGGGCTCTAGAGTGCAGGTTCAGTAGTTGTGGCGCATGGGCTTAGTTGCTCCGTGGCATGTGGGATCTTCCCGGACCAGGGATCGAACCTGTGTCCCCTACACTGGCAGGCACATTCTTACCCACTGAGCCATCAGGGAAGCCCTATTTTTCAATTATTTTTAAATGAGCTGGACCAGGGAGTTGGAACTCACTGGGTGAATGGTGGGGGCCATTCCTTGCCCCTGTAACCTTCAGAGTGCCCTACAGTTTGTATCTCATCCATGCAGGGATCCTCATCTGTGGGCATGGGCTCAGAGAGACCTGCCAGGGATCTCCCAGTGGGCTAACTGGAAAGTCAGAGATAGAACCCAAGTCTCCTGCTTTGTAGTCTGGATCTTGGTGGAGCTGCACAGTCTGAACACGTGGGCAGGCCTGAGGGGTAGAAGAGAGGCTGTGATGAAGGGAGTGCCCATTCTGAGGGGATGGGCCTGTTCCCGGAGTTTCCTGGGGCTCGCTCCCCATCCCCCTCACTCTCCCACACAGGAACGAAGGCCTGTGGGCAGCAGACCCTACAACCAGATCATGCAGGAAAGGCACCTGTGGGACACTGGCTCCTTGGAATGATCACCAAAACGATCCTTCAGACCAGTTGTTCTCATCATGGTGAGGCAAACCAGTCCTAGGAGCACCTTGGAGGAGGAACAGCAAAGACTGGTTGAAGGTGGGTATTTTAATGCCGAGACTTGATTAGAATTGAGTGAGGGGACTTCCCTGGTGGCGTAGTGGTTAAGAATCTGCCTGCCAGTGCAGGGGACTGTGTTAGCTGTGATTGTCCTTAGGTTTCGGTTTGTAACCGTGAGGCATTTGCAGGCTTAGATTTTGGTTCGCTTGTGTAGAACACCCCCAGCATTAGAGCTGCTTCAGCCTAAGGGTCTCCTTGTCTAATTACTTTAACAGTATTGAAGAGCTGAACAGTTTGATGTTCATTTAAGTCAAAGATTCTCAACCTCGGCACTTTGGACATTTGGGGCTGAATCATTCTTTGTGGTTGTCCTGTGCGTTGCAGGATATTTAACAGTATCCCTGCCTCTACCCACAAGATGCCAGTAGCCTTCCCTACACGGTGTGAAAACCAAAAATGTCTCCATGCATTGCCAAATGTCTCCGGGGGGGCATTTAAATGTAAACACGTCTTTCAGGAAGTTCCTGGAATGAACAACAAAGTTATTTGTAACTTGTATATCTTTGGCAAGTTTCCTGTAGTGGTGTTGTAGGGTTGATAAAGACAGTGGAAGAGCTCATCGAGTTAATGTAGTAGACTGTAAGGGGTGGGAGGGTAGATGGTCTCCATTCTCACCCTTAGCCTCCAGCCTCACCTCTCCTGCCTCTTGCAGTCTCCTGTTGATAGTCAGCTTTTAGCTAGAAAATATGACATCTCTGAAGTCAAAAATCAGTAGCTTCTGAGGAATGAAAAGAAAACCTGCTAAGGTTTATTGAGCTCTTACCTGAACACGATAGACTTCATGTAACCCCATGAAGTATCATTACCCATTTTATAGATAAGGAAATCGAGGCTCAGAAAAGCAGAGAATTGCTCCTATCACTCAGTGAACGATGAGGTTGGAATCTGAATGCAAGGGTCTGTCTCCATGCTAGGATGCCAAATCTAGCAATACTATTATGTGGGGCATATTTTTACTCAAAAAGTATTCATTGTTTATCTGAAATTCAAATTTAATTACGCATCGTGTATTTTATCGGTAACTCTACTTCAATAACGCTTCTCTGACCCCACGGGACCAATGCAAGGGGTGTTGGGTGCTGACCACTAAACTGTTGCATGGGGGACAGACCCAGGAGCCCTGGGAGCATTGGCGAGAGAGGAGGTGGGGTGTAAAGCCCGGCCCACCGGTCTCTGCTTTGAGAGCCTAGTGAGGAGTGACCCCTGGTGGCCACGCGGCGCCCTGCAGCCACAGGCAGTCCGGCCCCTGCGCGGAGCATAGGGCTTCAGGGGCAGACATCTGTTCTTAGTTCTGACCTCCCCCGAGAGCTGACATCCACCCAGGGACTGTGGGGAAGGAAGCCAGGCCCAGAGCCACCTAGGAGCTTTTTCAAACCATTCAGCTGGACTGGAAGTTCATTCCCACGCTGGGTCAACCACTCTGTCGCCCCCAGGTGGCTGATCTGCAAAAAAGCAGGTCCTTAAGCACCTAAAACTTCAAGGACCAAAGGAGGTGGTACCGAACCAAAGTTGCGTCCGCTTCCCGACGCGCAGCAAAGCCAATCTCCTGACAGCGGGCTGCGGGGAAGAAAAGTGCAGCACTTATTGTAAAGCTATACGATAGTGCGGGACAGCTAGCGCTCAAAAAGCCTGAACTCCCCGAAGGGTTTCAGGAAAGCATTTTTAAAGGCCAGGTGAGGGAGGCGGGGCTCTCAGGGTGTGTGATCACCTCCTGCACGATTCTCTGATTGGTTGATGGTGAGGTGACTGGGCGGTGTCTTAGGGGTTAATACTGTGTTATCAATCCTTAGGCTCCAGTAGGCCTGGGAACTATGTGCTCATGGTCATCAAGTAGTTACCTTCTTCCATTTGACGAGGGTTTTCACATTATAAAACAACTCAGGAGGGCGGGCTTCCCTGGTGGCGCAGTGGTTGGGAGTCCGCCTGCCGATGCAGGGGACACGGGTTCGTGCCCCGGTCCGCGAGGATCCCGCATGCCGCGGAGCGGCTGTGCCCGTGAGCCATGGCCGCTGAGCCTGTGTGTCCGGAGCCTGTGCTCTGCGGCGGGAGAGGCCACAACAGTGAGAGGCCCGTGTACCGCAAAAAACAAACAAACAAAAACTCAGGAAATGTGCATCAGATACAATTAACTAGGTACTTCCGAGAGGAGCTAAGAGAATAGGGGGGAGGGGTCTGTGCCGGGAAGGCCCCCTAGGGTCCTGCTCAGCTTCAGGACTGCTGAGATTGGTGTCCCCCTACCCACCTGCTGCCCACAGGGCCTCCTGGGCACTCTGCCCACCCCAGCGTCTGGGGGGTCACATGCAAACTGAGGGCAGCGCTGGAAGGGAGGTCATTATTAAAACTAGCATCAGGAGTCCATTTCTAGCGTGGAGTCCCACAAATTACCTTTGTGTCAGTCTGCTCGTGAGTAGAAAGCCTTTGTTGTTTAAAGGCTCCACGTGGCCCCCTGGGGACTCTTTCCTTCCCCAGATGTTTGCTGTGCCCTAACCTGTGCCAGGATATGTCAAGTGCTGAAGGTCAAAAACATGATCCACGTGGGGCCCTGCTTTCTCCGGCTGTTGAGGCAACAGGCCTGGACTCAGTCACACAGCTCAGAGTGCCACCTGCCCAAGGCCCTAAGGAAATCCCCCTGCTGCCCTTTCCTCTGAGAATCCTTGGGGAGGTGGAGGGGTTGTCTCCCCAGGGCCCCTCCTCCGTATGGACCCAACTGACCTTTCACACTCTTTTTCTGTGTATTTGGCCCCTAGTGTTACCCAATGAATAGGGTGATTCGGTCCTGCTGCTCGCCACTTACAAAATCAATTACAAACTCACAAATGGTAGGAGAAAGGGTGCCTTTAATCAGAATGCCGGCAATCTGGGGAGACAGTGGACTCAGCATCCCCCAAAAACCACCTCCAAAGATTCTGCTTGGCCATGAAAGTTTTAAAGGGAAACATAGAAGTCATCTCAGTTGATCACTGAGACAGAGGGTCCAAGTCGGCGGCATCCACCACTGTGTGCAGGCTTGTCGACTCCTCCTGAGCACCCTCCAGATGTAATCTTGTTCATAGTTTGGTCACACAGTTTGTTCAGAAGATTACTGAACAAGAAGCTAGGGAAGAGATCTGGTCATCTGTTAGTTACTTATTCTTCATTTCTACTTCTGTGATCTACGGAAAGAACCGACAAATTAGGCAAGGTATTGTGTGATTAAAAGATCTGAAAGAAGTGGTTGGGCCAGAGATGAGTAGAGCATGGGGAGGCCTGGGTTAAAAGTTAGTTACAATGTAGCTTTGCTAAAGTGACAGGAAAAGGGGCTTCTTGCTGAGGGCAGTTTCCTGTAAAGAGTTGCTTACACTGAGGCCTCACTGAGTTTGGAAGAGGACTCAGAAGGGCACAGGTGAGATTGCAGCCCTAGTTGACACCTTGACTTCCGGCGGGTGAGATCCTGCCCAGGGGACACAGCTATCCTGTACCCAGACTCCTCACAAAAACCGTGAGATAATACATTGGTATCATTTTGAACTGCTAAGGGTGCAGTAATGTTACGCAGCAACAGGAAATTAATATACGCAGTATCTGCAGGCTTCACCCTAGCCCTGGGTGCCTCCATTCTGGAACATTCCCACTAACCCCTGGCTTCCTTCATAACCAGGAAGCACAGCTAACTGAACCCACAGAAAGGCCCCCACATGGGATGCGCTGAAAGGGAGGTTGCTTTGAAACTGTACTTCTCCTCGGATGGGACTTGAACCCAGCCACACCGCAGATAGGGACTTGAACCCACGGGATGGGATGTGAACCCATTGTCTTTTTTTTTTTAATCAAATTTTTTATTATTTTATTTTTGGCTGTGTTAGGTTTTCGTTGCTGTGCACGGGCTTTCTCTAGTTGCGGCTAGCGGGGGCTACTCTTCGTTGTGGTGCGCAGGCTTCTCATTGCAGTGGCTTCTCGTTGAGGAGCACAGGCTCTAGGCGCGTACGCTTCAGTAGTTGTGGCTCGCGGGCTCTAGGGCACAGGCTCCGTAGTTGTGGAGCCCAGGCTTAGTTGCTCTGTGGCATGTGTGATCTTCCCGGATCAGGGCTCGAACCTGTGTCCCCTGCACTGGCAGGTGGATTCTTAACCACTGCGCCACCAGGGAAGCCCCCATCGTCTTGTTAATTAAAACGCTCACCTCATTCTTGAGTAGACATCAAACTTCCATCGTGGGTTTCCCTGGTGGTGCAGTGGTTAAGAATCCGCCTGCCAGTGCAGGGGATACGGGTTCGAGCCCTGGTCCAGGAAGATCCCACATGCTGTGGAGCAGCTAAGCCCGTGCGCCACAACTACTGAGCCTGCGCTCTAGAGCCCATGAGCCACAACTACGGAAGCCGACATGCCTAGAGCCCGTGCTCTGCAACGAGAGAAGCCACTGCAATGAGAAGCCCGCACACCACAACGAAGAGTAGCCCCTGCTCACCGCAACTGGAGAAAGCCTGCATGCAGCAATGAAGACCCAACGCAGTCAAAAATAAATTTATTTAAAAAATAAAAACTTCCATCATCAGTTCCTCCTTCACATCAGGCGGGAGAGTTTTTTTGTCCCTACATGGTCAAACTGGGACTTTCATAGTGCTATGGAAATGGGCAAAAAGCAGTAACATATACTAACGTATGGTAAATCATCTCAGGTTTCAGTATAACATCACCTTTCCCTATATTTTTATTTTTAGTGTGCACAGAGGAGCATGTCCTAGGAATCATTAACTTACAGACCTCACTGGGCAGGATGCAGGTCTCATTCCACCATCATTTTATTGTTTGGGGGCGTGTCTCATGCTTCTGCTGCACAGTTTTGTTGCTAAGCAAGCCAACTTGGTTTTGTTGTTAAGCAAGCCTGCTTTCTTGAGTGATCATTAACTTACAGGGGTCTCCCATACCTTTTTTACTATTATGATCCCCTAGTAGGATTAACTATTTAATCACCTACTTGTTCCTTCACTCTGTCCCTATTACCTTAAGTCCAAAGAAATCTGCCATATCTCCTGCCCTGCTGTAGTGTCTAAAATTCACTAATACTCATCTAGCCAACAAATATTTGAGTGCTATATCAGTTACATTGTCACAATAATGCTGTATTACACAAAAACATAGTGAGCTAAAATAATCATTGTTGCTCGTGAGTCTATAGGTTGGCTTTTTGGTTTTTCTGGTCTCAGGTGGCTTAAGAGCCTACAGTCAGCTGTGGGTCAGGTAGGTGGCTCTACTGATCTTAGCTGGCTTTGTGGCACATCTGAGGGTCAGCAGGCTGTGAATGGCCTCAGCTAGGCTGACGCAGATCTTCTCTACTTCTTCTCACATCCCTTCAGCAGAATAGCAGGGAATATTCTCTTGGCAATGGCAGGACCCAAAAAAGAACAAGCCCAATTGTGCAGGAGGGCAAGTGGAACTGCACGTGTGCTTTTCAAGCCTCTGCTTATGGTCACGTTTGCTAACATCTCATTGGCCAAAGCCACACAGTGAGCCCAGAGACAAAGTGGGAGGGGCCTACAAAAATACAGGAAGAAAGAAGGGCATTAATGCAATCAGCTTGCCACAAGGACCAAATATAAACACGCATTGTTCTGGGTGTTCACTGTACAGTGGTGAACAAGCTTTTAGAGCTTGGGGTACAGTGGAGAAGAAAAGAAATAAATAAATAGGAAGTGCGATTGGTGCTTTGGATGAGAATAGTCAGTAGGACCTACTTTATATTACTGAAGATCTGAAGGGTAAGAAGGAGCCAGCGATGGAAAGACCAGCCAATGTAGACGCTCCGAGATGGATGGCTGAAGTATAGTGAGCAAGGAAAGTGATCGCATAGAATAAGATCGGAGGGAGTTCGCTGGTGGCGAAGGTTAAGAATCCGCCTACCAATGCAGGGGACATGGGTTCGAACCCTGGTCCGGGAAGATCCCACATGCCACGGAGCAACTAAGCCTGTGCACCACAACTACTGAGCCTGTGCTCTGGAGCCCGTGAGCCACAACTACTGAAGCCCAGGCGCCTAGAGCCCATGCTCTGCAACAAGAGAAGCCATCACAATAAGAAGCCCACACACCACAACGAAGAGTAGCCCCTGCTCGCAGCCAACTAGAAAAAGCCCGTGTGCGGCAATGAAGACCCAACACAGCCATACATACATACATACATACATACATAAATTAAAAAAAAAAAAGATTGGAGAAGTGGCGGGACCAGGGATATGGAGTTTGGATTGTAATCTAAGGGTGATAGGAACTCACTGGAAAGTTCTAATGGGGGAAGGTGACATGATGTGATTTGTGCTTTTTTTCTTCTGGCCACACCGCTCAACATGCAGAATCTTTTTTTTTTTTTTTTTACTATTTATTTATTTGTTTGTTTATTTGGCTGTGGCGGATCTCAGGTGTGGCATGCAGGATCTTTAGTTGCAGCATGCAAACTCTTACTTGGGCATGTGGGATCTAGCTCCCTGACCAGGGATTGCACCTGGGCCCCCTGCATTGGGAGTGTGGAGTCTTAGCCACTGGGCTACCAGGGAAGTCCCAGCATGTGGAATCTTAGTTTCCCAACCAGGGATCGAACCCTCACCCCCTGCAGTGGAAGTGCAGAGTCTTAACCACTGGACCGCCAGGGAAGACCTGACTTGTGTTTTTAAAAGGTCACTCTGGCTATTGCATGGAGAATGAACGAATGTTAGGGAGATAAGAGCAAAAGCAGGGAGACAAGTTAGCAGGAGGTGTAGGGGTTCAGAATGAACCCTGCCACCCCCAACATATGTCAGTTTTGCATGAGGATTATTTTGAGCTAAAGGCAATTGAGACCCTGCGGGTTCAAGAGAAAATACTGCCCCTCCCTTAACTACGTAGAAGCATTTAAATCTGGGATTTTTCCCAGACCAGAGATAAATTTTATCTAAGTGGCCCCATCTATATGGCAAGACAAACGTCTAATTACCAAACACTTACTCTGTTTATCGTCCTGTGAATGACCCTTCTGTCCTTGGAAGCCTCAGGCCCATATCCCATTCCTTAGCTCAGGATGGAATACAGACCTCATTTTATGTTTCTTGTATGTGGGGTTCCCGTACATATAAAATTAAGTCTGATTTTCTCCTTTTAATCCGTCTCATGTCAATTTAATTCTTAGATGAGTCAGGAGAACCTAGAAGGGGAGGGGAAGTTTTCTTCGTCTTGACAGAGGATACTAGGAGTAGTAGAGAGACGAGAGGGGACAGTTTGTGCTGTGTTTGGAGCAGAGAGCTTTGGATGTGGAGAGGAGGAGGTATCAGGGTTTCTTTTTTTTAATTAATTTATTAGTTTATTTATTTTTTGCTGCGTTGGGTCTTTGTTGCTGCACGCGGGCTTTCTCTAGTTGTGGTGAGCTGGGGCTACTCTTTGTTGAGGTGCGGGCTTCTCATGGCGGTGGCTTCTCTTGTTGCGGAGCATGGGCTCTAGGAGCGCAGGCTTCAGTAGTTGAGGCACGCGGGCTCAGTAGTTGTGGCTCGTGGGCCCTAGAGCGCAGGCTCAGTAGTTGTGGTGCGCGGGCTTAGTTGCTCCGTGGCATGTGGGATCTTCCTGGACGAGGGCTCGAACCCATGTCCCCTGCATTGGCAGGCGGATTCTTAACCACTGTGCCACCAGGGAAGCCCCTATCAGGGTTTCCGACTTGAGCAACTGAGTGAACAGAGAGGCGCCACTTGCTAAGATGGAGAAGAGGCAGAGAACAGGTTGGAAGGAGGGATCAAGAGTTCAGCTTTCAGTATGTTAATTATGAGATGCCCGTGAGACAACCAGACAGTTGGATATATGGGGCTAGATCTCCAGAAGGAAGTCTTTTGAGGTCGGGTCCTACAAAGGAGGAAACTGGTTGGTTGGGCAGAATTTATGACTTAATGGATTGGTGGGTCCTAGAGGCAGGGGTGCTGAAAGAGTCTTAATGAGCCAACTGTTAGTCTTGATAAGTCATCTACTTTGTTTACAATCTTATCTTTTAGGAGCAGATATTTCCTGGAACAAGCAGCAAAATTATTTTTGCTTGGTCCTAGTATTGTTTAACACAGGGACAGGAAAATATGTTCATTTCAGTTCTAATCAGAAAATTGTCCTCAGGCAAGTGCCTTAAAATAATAATAATTAAAAAAAATAATAATAACTACTGGGACTTCCCTGGTGGCGCAGTGGTTAGAATCCTCCTGCCAATGCAGGGGACACAGGTTTGAGGCCTGGTTTGGGAAGATCCCACATGCCACGGAGCAACTAAGCCCGTGTGCCGCAACTACTGAGCCTGCACTCTAGAGCCCATGAGACACAACTACTGAGCCCACGTGCCACAACTACTGAAGCCCCCATGCCTAGAGCCCGTGCTCCACAACAAGAGAAGCCACCGCAACGAGAAGCCTGTGCGCCACAATGAAGAGTAGCCCCCCGCTTGCCGCAGCTAGAGAAAGCCCGCCTGTAGCAACGAAGACCCAACGCAGCCAAAAATAAAAATTAATTAATTAATTAAAATAATAATAATAACTACTATACAGTGCTTACTCTGCTGGTGAGTTCTGAGCACTTTATGGGTATTAATTCATTTAATTCTCACAACAACACAGTAAGAGAACTGTTATTTGCCCCATGTTATAGATGTGCCTCTTTTAAACAAAGACAGGTTTATTAACCTGTCTGATGTCACATGGCTGATAAGTGGTAAATCTGGATCCCAGAGTCCAAACTCTTAATTCCCACCCCCACCCCCCGTTTGGCTGATTAACTTCAGTTTCTCCGTATAAACAGTGAGAGGTCAGCCTAGATAAGAGCTCTGGTGGGGAGGGGTGGGGAGATGTTAAAAGAAGAATCATTCATGACACTTGTTAAAGATGATAAGGCAGGGACTTCCCTGGTGGTCCAGTGGGTAAGACTCCGTGCTCCCAATGCAGGCGGCCTGGGTTCGATCCCTGGTTGGGGCACTAGATTCCACATGCATGCTGCAACTAAGAAGTCAGCATGCTACAACTAAAAGATCCCACATGCCACAATGGAAGATCCTGCGTGCCGCAACTAAGACCCAGTGCAGACAAAATTAATTAATTAATTAATTTAAAAAAGAAAAGATGATAAGGCAGACTTCATTCAAGAGGGACCTTTACAACGGGGTTTTGTAGTAGGGAAGAGAGAGAGTGTTCAGCTCAGAGTATAATAAGGAAAGGAAAAGTGGCAATTTATAGCCAAGGAGCAAGACAGCAGGTCAGGTGATAGATAAATGCTAAGAGGTAGGGTAATTCTTTGCTAAACTGACCTAACAGCATTTTTACTGAAGGCAGGCCAGGGTGAAAAGATATCAAAGGTCAGACCAACAGTGAGGGATTTTCAGTAAACTGACTCAGCAGGAATCTTGCTAAAACTGGACAATGCAGAGATGAACGGGAAGCCCCAAAATCAGGGCCTAGCTGAGAAGAGAGTTCAGAGGAACCTGACTTCAGGGTTTGGTCAAGCAGAGCATCTTTGTCAGGAGGAAAAAACTGGTCCTCTACCATCTTACATTAAGTAAATGGGGCCTGAAAATTAAACTGCCTAAAGACTGAGTAGCAAGAGAAAAAAAAAAGTTTATTTATGCACGCACCGTGCATACACATGGGAGTGCTCAGTGAGTAAAAGGGGTGGTTAGGATCTGAGGCTTATATATTGTTGAAAAACAAAATTCAACTGAATAAATGGAAAGATCTTATTGGCTTTACTCAATGATTCATGAATCAGGCAGCACCCCATTGTGGGGACTCAGAGCACGCTGCCCTCAAATATGCCAAAGTGATTATTTTGAATTACAGTTACTTTAAAAATAGCCTGTACAAGAAGGACACTCTGACTTTCCCCTCTGTCTCCCTGAAAACAGGAAATAAATCTCCCATGTAAAAGGTACCCTCCCTGTACCAGGAGGCAGAGACATCCTGATCACCAGAGATAGGGAATTTAGGGCCAAGAAGCCTGTGTATGTCTGTTAGCATAATTGATGCTATTTGGGGCCCATAAAACAAAGACAGTTGCTTTTAATTATCCAAATAACTGGTCTGCCACCTAAAATATATCAAATTTTGATTTGCCCAACTACATTTAATTTTCTTTTTGATATCAGTGAGAAGATTTCCAAATAAACTGGAAATCGAGCTGTATGTTCTAGAACTTTAGAGTTCAATTTATCATGCCTTCAAAATTTGTGCAAGGCATTCAACAAAGGTCTTCTTTCTGAGTGCACAAGTTAAACCTAGACCACCCTAGGGGCAGAAAAACCCCTCCATTATTGCTTTTATTAGGCCCTGAGTATTAGCCCGCAGTTTTTATTTCATATTGTGTAGAGGCTCAGGTAAACTTATTGGTTTCCTTTAATATTAATTTAATTAATATTGCCTTAGAGGCAGATTTATATGCCCTGTCTTATAATACCAGGCAGGGGAAGCATTCCCCAGTGAGACATAATGTCTATCTCACAATATAATCAAGCAAAAGAGATGTAACCGTCTCACATAAAGCCCATTCAATTACACTAATTTTTGTAAATAAACTTTTATCTCAATTCTATCAACTATGATACCTTTAAGTTTAGCTTCCATTAGGATCCCATCAACAAATCTTGGTCTTACAAAGAGTCCCAGAAACTTTCCTTTTATCCCCCGGCCGTTTTATCTATTTTTGTATTAAAGGCTTTGGGGTCCCCAATGAGGGATAGAACCAAGGGACTCGGGTCCTTTTCTCAATCTTTAACCTGATTAATTAACCTAACTGTAGCCCCAAGCAATTGCTTGTCAGGTATCTCACTGTAATTTTCTTTCAGCTTTTCACTTATTTTTCCAAACTGGGGTAAATAGAGCAGACTCATGTGGGACCGTTTAATGCTGGGGGGAGAGTAGAGGGTCCCTTTGGCCCTACCAACCTCAGGTAGTTTTGTATCAAAACTTTTAAAAATCCTATCAACATCCATTTTATTTATCCCATTTTTCTTTTGAATTTTATTTTATTTTTTTATACAGCAGGTTATTATTAGTTATCAATTTTTTTTTTTTTTTTTTTTTGCGGTACGCGGGCCTCTTACTGTTGTGGCCTCTCCCGTTGTGTAGCACAGGCTCCGGATGCGCAGGCTCAGCGGCCATGGCTCACAGGTCCAGCCGCTCCGCGGCACGTGGGATCTTCCCGGACCGGGGCACGAACCCGCGTCCCCTGCATCGGCAGGCGGACTCTCAACCACTGCGCCACCAGGGAAGCCCAGTTATCAATTTTATACATGTTAGTGTACATATGTGAATCCCAATCTCCCAGTTCATCCCACCACCACCTCCACCCCTCCACCCCTCCACCACTTTCCCCCCTTGGTGTCTATACATTTGTTCTCTACATCTGTGTCTCCATTTCTGCCCTGCAAACCGGTTCTTCTGTACCATTTTTTTGTTTTTTAATTCTAGTTTTATTGTATTGTGAGATGTTTGTTTGTTTGTTTTGGCTGTGTTGGGTCTTTGTTGCTGCGCGCAGGCTTTCTCTAGTTGTGGCTAGCGGGGGCTACTCTTCGTTGCGGTGCGCGGGCTTCTCATTGCAGTGGCTTCTCTTGTTGCGGAGCACGGGCTCTGGGCACGCGGGCTTCAGTAGTTGTGGCTCGTGGGTTCTAGAGCGCAGGCTCAGTTGTGGCGCACGGGCTTAGTTGCTCCGCGGCATGTGGGATCTTCCCGGACCAAGGCTTGAACCCGTGTCCCCTGCATTGGAGGCGGATTCTTATCCACTGCACCACCAGGGAAGCCCCGCAAGTTTTAAATTAATGAGTGGGTTTCCCAATGGGACTGCTGCACAGTATGCAGAATCTGTCTCCACCACTCCCATAAGTTTCTGTGTTGCTTAAGAAAGCCATAACCAGCTAAGAGGAGCCTTGTCTCTTTTCTTCACAACAAAGCTCTCATGTGGTAGCTTCACTTTATCCTGACAAATTCTGTTAAGGTAGCTGAATTAAGGAAAGACATCAGGTCAGCCTCCTACGTAATCAGCCAGTCCAAGCCTCCTCAGTATCTTTCAGCTGAGCAAAATCATTCCAGTGTTTTACAGCTGGGGGTAACTGCAGTGTCTTTCAACTAAGCAAATATAGGTAACTCTTCTATTTTTAAAAACATTTTTTAACATTTTTAATTGAAGTATAGTTGATTTACAATCTTGTGTTAATTTCAGCTATACAGCAAAGTGATTCAGATTATATATATATATATATATATATTCTTTTTCATTATGGTTTCTCATAGGATACTGAATATAGTTCTCTGTGTTATACAGTAGGACCTTGTTGTTTATCCATTCCATATATAATATATGATAGCTTACAACTGCTAACCCCAAACTCCCATTCCATCCCTCCCCCAGTCCCCCCCACTCTGGCAACCACAGGTCTATTGTCTTTGTTTCTGAGTCTGTTTCTGTTCCATAGGTAGGTTCATTTGTGTCATATTTTAGATTCCACATATAAGTGATATCATATGGTATTTGTCTTTCTCTTTCTGACTTACTTCACTTGGTATGATAATCTCTAGTTGCATCCATGTTGCTGCAAGTGGCATTATTTCATCCTTTTTATGACTGAGTAGTATTCTACTGTATATATGTACCACATCTTCTTTATCCATTCATCTGTTGATGGACATTTAGGTTGTTTCCATGTCTTGGTTATGGTGAATAGTGCTGCTATGAACACAGGGGTACATATATCTTTTCGGATTAGAGTTTTGTCTGGAGTGGGATTGCTGGATCATATGGTAATTCTATTTTTAGTTTTCTGAGGAGCCTCCATACTGTTTTCCATAGTGGCTGTACCAACTTACATTCCCACTAACAGTGTAGGAGGGTTCCCTTTTCTCCATATCCTCTCCAGCCTTTGTTATTTGTAGACTTTTTAATGATGACCATTCTGACCGGTGTGAGGTAGTACCTCACTGTAGTTTTGATTTGCATTTCTCTAATAATTAGTGATGTTGAGCATCTTTTCATGTGCCTAATGGCCATTTGTATTTCTTCTTTGGAGAAATGTCTATTTGGGTCTTCTGCCCATTTTTCGATTGGGTTGTTTGATTTTTGTTGTTGAGTTGTATGAGCTGTTTGTATATTTTGGAAATGAAGCCTTTGTGGGTTGCCTTGTTTGCAAACATTTTCTCCCATTCTGTAGGTTGTCTTTTAGTTTTGTTTATGGTTTCCTTTGCTGTGCAAAAGCTTGTAAGTTTGATTAGGTCCCATTTGTTTATTTTTTGTTTTCATTTCTTTCGCCTTGGGAGACTGACCTAAGAAAACATTAGTACAATTTATGTATAGGTACCTCTTCTTGAACCTAAGTTCAAGAATGACCTACTCCTCATAGTGAGGAGTTTAACAACCTCTGAATAAACTCAGGATCTTCAACCAGGAGTGGGAGATCAGGTATCAGGGGAGATTCACCCAAATTAATCTGGACTCACTGAGGAGGTGAACAGGCACAAGGGGTCCTGCTGGTACCAAGGCTCCAGAGTTGAGGCAAAGGAGAGAAATCTGCTCTGGGTCCCTGAATTGTTCCCAAAACCATCAACTTGAAAAAAGCATACAACATTAAGGGCTCTGAGTTGAGTTTATTCAGCATCTTACTAAGGACTATAGCCCAGGAGAAAGCCTCTCAGATAGCTCTGAGAAACTGTTCTGAATGGGTAAGGGTGGAGCCAGGACATATATAAACCTTTTTTTTCTTTTTTTGGGCTGGGAAAAAGTGTAGTCAAGCATAAAAAGATTACTGCTAATCACAAAGAACAGACATCTCAAGTTAATGATTTTAGTGCTTTCCTATGTATGGGAAGATGCAAGAATCTGGGGTAACTGACATTTTTCCTTAGATATGTATCTTAACTATCTAGGAGCTGGTATATCCAAAGCACAGAATGCTTCTCGTTTTTCTCCATCCTGGATTCCCTCAGGCACATGGTTGGTGGGCAACTGGCAGTGGCTAATGGCTTCATCCTTGTAGAACTGGAATGGCAGGCAACATCTTTTTCTTTACAGTATTAAGTCTTGGTTTGCTGATGTCAGGGAGGAAGAATTTTTCCTTCTAGGTTCTCTGGCTCTCTAAGAACTCAACTGACATGAGACAGATTAACAGGAGAAAATCAAACAAGTTTAATAACATGTATGCATGGGACAGACCCAGGAAAACTGAGTAACTTACAACAATGGCTGAAACCACCATCTTCAGCTAATGCCAAAAGAGGATGTTGGGGTAGTGGTTTGGGACTTCAAAGGGGAGGAAGGCAATTCACATGGCGATGCAAAAGCAAATGTTTGGTAAATAAATGTTTGCTGGGCCATGCAGAGACAACAGGACACAGAGTGGACTCTAATCTCTAGGCCCTGCGGATTTTCCCCAACCAAACCTAGCCCATATTCTTTGCAGATATCTCTGGTGACAGCTCTATTCCAGGGACAGGCCCTCTATCTAAAAACTTTTTAGGCAGTTAGGGGGAAGGTCAAATTTTCTTCCTGAGGCTTTTGGACCTTGATTGTTTTCAGCTTGAAATAATCCACATGCCAAAGAGACATTTGGGCGTCTTAAGTTTTGTTCCCTACACTGATGTGGGGCTTAGCACAAGTGACTCCATTTTTTTTTTTTTTTTTTTTTTTTTTTTTTTTTTGCCACACCTCATGGCTTGTGGGATCCTAGTTCCCCAACCAGGGATTGAACACGGTCCCTTGGCAGTGAAAGCGATGAGTCCCAACCACTGAAGTGCCAGTGAATTCCCATGACTCCATTTTGAGCTGGTTGTTTCTTTTTTAACAATATCTAACTTAGTACATGAAGGGAAGAAAAATATACCACCCTAAAATGTACCTCTCTGGCATATTGATTATTTTAGGCTGATTATTTATAAGAAACAGCAGACAGAGGAAAAGCTCCAAAAACTGAGAAGTTATCCTTTTGTAAGAAACATTTACATTTATAAGGGAAATCTATATTTGTGATGGTGTCTCCCTCCCTCTACCATGAAGAGGAGGATGACCAAACCTCTAGAAACTGTTAACAATGAAGAAGGCATATACTTAAACCTGCATAACAACCTTACCCTTGTTTACTGTGCTTTGCCTGATAACCTTCCATAATTGATCTCCCTGCCCCCCACCATCTTCTTTTGTATTTAGCCGAAGATGTATTTAAGGTGATGGCTTTGTCCATTTCAGAGACTTACTCAGTTTTCCTGGGTTTTTCCCACTTATAAAGGAAGTATACATGTTATTAAACTTTTGTTTTTCTCTTCTTAATCTGTTTTATATCAATTTAGTTACTAGACCAGCCAAAGAACATAGAAGAGTAGAAGGGAAACCCACCCCTACACAGGGAAAAGGGAGGGATAGGAAAAGCTCCTATGAGAAAACCAGATTTCTTTTGGAAAGACAAATGGGTTTTTAGGAGAGCAAAAGAGAGATAAGAAAGTCTGTGATAATGTTTGTTTACGTAGGTACCCCTGGTCTGTCTTTAGGGCCATAAAATTTCCCAGGAGAGGGGATTCATGGTACATTTCCTCTTGGTCTTTCTCCTGGGAGCAGACTCACCCCAAAGAGGGAATTTATGGTAGTCCTCGTTTCTCAGAAGTTCCTGCTTTTACTAGATGACAGACACTCTGAGATGGCTTTTGTCTGCATCTATTGAATCTCAAATGTCTTCAGCTTAAAATAATCTTTATACCAAGTTTCGGGTTCTGGGTGGGTCCCAACAGGGCTTAGCCAGTTCAATCATTGTTTGGCTCACCATGAAATGGCAAATGACAACCTGAGATGTGTCACAGGACCAAATACATGCCACAGCTGTTCGGGCCGAGACCGTGTATCTCAGATTGGGACTTGAACCCAGGTGGCCAGGACTCAAACCCAGCCAAAACCCTTATTGGGACTTGAACCCACGCAGCTGGGACTCGAACCCGGCCAAAACCCACAGTCTTCCAACTGAGATCACACACCTGATTTTAGGACTTAATGAAGCTCAGGTTCTTGATGTCTCATCGCAGAAAGAATTCAGTGAGAGACAAAGTGATGGGTAAGAAGTGGATTTATTTAGAGAGAAACACTCCACAGACTGAGTGTAGGGCCATCTCAGAAGGTGAGAAAGGCACCAGGGTCTGGGGTTGTCAGTTTTGTTTTGTTTTTTTTGGTATGCGGGCCTCTCACTGTTGTGGCCTCCCCCTTTGCGGAGCACAGGCTCCGGATGCGCAGGCTCAGTGGCCATGGCTCACGGGCCCAGCCGCTCCGCGGCATGTGGGATCTTCCCGGACCGGGGCACAAACCCATGTTCCCTGCATCGGCAGGCGGACTCTCAACCACTGCACCACCAGGGAAGCCCTGGGGTTGTCAGTTTTTATAGTGGTGGGTAATTTCAGAGGCTAATGAGAGGGAGGAGTGTTCCAGCTATTTCGAGAGAAGGGGCGGGGATCTCCAGGAATTGGGCTACTACCCACTTTTTGATCCTTACTCGCCTTAGAATTGTCATGGAGCGGGTGGGTGTGTCATTTAGCTTGCTGACGTGATACAATGAGTGTATACTGAGGCTCTAAGTTCTAGTGGAAGTCGACTTGTCCACCATTTTGGACCTATTTGGTTCTAGTCCGTTGATGCCATGTCCTCGGGCTACGTAATCCTTTCAAGGGTTGTGCCCTGCTCTCTTCCCTCCTGTTTCAGGGCCACAGCTCTCAAATCACAGCTTTATATCTGGGAATTTAAGAGGCTGTTCTTTGAAACTAAAGCTACCTGATTAGGGGAGGGTGTGTTCAGAGGAGGGACTTGGCTGGGCTGGTACTTCAACTGAGCTGGCAAAGGCTTTTTGTGTTACTGAACTCAGGTCCACCTGCTCACCACCTGAAAATCAACACTCAAGAGGCAAGTACTGGTAGAAACTGAAAGTTTTGCTTTTAATCAGAAAGCTGACATTCTGGAGAAGAGGTGGACTTGCATCCCAAATCCAACTCCAAAGATTCTGCTCAACCCTGAAAGTTTTTAAAGGGAAAAGGAGAAGTAATCTCAGTTAATCACGGAAATAGGGGCTCAGACTCATTTCCATCTTCCACTGCATGCAGGCTTGTCGACTCCTAGTCATCTTTCTTTAGATGCTATCTCGTTTACACAGTTTGTGAGATTACTGAAGGGGAACTTAAGGAAGAGATCTAGTCATTGGTTAATTACTTATTCTTCATTTCTATTTCTTTGATCTATGGAAAGAACCAACAGTTGAGGCAAGGTATTGTGTGATCAAAAGATTTGAAAGGTGTGCTTGGGCCAGAGATGAGTAGAGCATGGGGATGCCTGGTTTAAGGTTAGTTACAATACAGCGCTGCTAAAGTGACAGGACAAAAGAGGCCTCCTGCAGAGAGCTCTTTCTTGCAAAGAGCTCTCTCCTGCCAAGAGCTGCTTACAAATCCCCACTTGTCAGAACATCATTCCACTTCTATGGGATTAGGGGTGAAGATCCATCTTCTATAACTTCTTCATGCTGACGTAGAGTACTGTATTCTCAGGATGGAAGATGTCAACTTGGGACGGTAGCGTCCCTTTGCTGACAATTTCAGCTGCCCGCTCACATAGACGGGCAGAGCAAGCTATAATTATTTTGATGTCCACCACAAAGATATAGATTATTATTAGTAATAGTGTTAATTCCATTCTCTTAAGGCCAGTTCTTGGAATTGTGCATGCCATAGATTCAGTACTGCTCAAGACGTAGAAGCTTATGTCATGGCTATAGTCTGGTCATCATGCAGTTAACTTTTCCCTCTGGTGGCAATTACAGTATTTGTAAAACAACCCAGGAATGTGCATCAGACACTGAAAGATTCTGTGACTTTAATGTCCTAATCATTAGCTGCTTGAGCCTGCTCCTTGGTGACTCAGGGAGGCCTGGGAGACTTCAGCTTCTTTACAAAGAAGAGACAGGGGACACGGAGGGGCTTTGTATGTGGCGGGGTAGGGGGCGCCGGGTTCTGCTCAGTTCCGTTTGTGTTGGGATTAGCGAAGGAAAAGTGGGCAAGAGCTTTGCAGGGGGCAGAAGCAGCATGTGAAAAGGAAGGGACTTATATTTATAGGGCACAGATTAAATTCTTGGTGACTGTCTTCATCTCATTCCATTCTCCCAGTAACCCTGTGAGGTAGATATTAGTCCACCCCATTTATCCAATTGGGAGATCAGGGCTCCAGTGCAAATAATTTACCCAGGCTGCCACCATTTGTATGTGAGGCCTCTGGGATTGAAAGCAGGTCTGTATGGCTTCAGGGGAGAAGATGATGCCAGAACAGAGAAGGCAGAGGGTAGGAATGGCAGTCAGCTGGGAAGGGAGACGGGGCCCAGACTTGAGAGATCAGAAGCTGAAACCACATTCAGTGCAAAAGCCTTGCTCTAGTCATGAGAAAAGTATCTGGCAATTCTACCTAGGATGGCTCTGGTAATCAGAGAAATGCCTGGGCTAGTCCTCCCCCTTGGTGGTCTGAGATAACAGGGAAGCTTCCAAGAAAGAGGAATGGTGGGATGGGGGCAGGGGTGGGGGAGTGCTCCAGGCTGTGTGCAAGGCCTCTGGCCTGTCTGGGCCCCATCCTCCCCAAGCCAGTCACTCAGCCTCCACCGTACCTCAGGGCGGTAGGCAATGCACAGACACCTTTGATTTCAGTCCCCTTGCTGCCCCAAAGCCAGGATGCAGCTATTGTCTCCTTCTACCCGGCCACCACAAAGTTCCCCTCCTCCTCATTTCCAAGACTGAGAAAGCAAAAATTAGCAATGAGAAGGAATGAGAAGTTAAAAATGTGCCCTGCCATTCATCCGGCTGGGATAACAAAGATAAAGCCAATTGCAAAGTTGAACAGGAAACACTATTTCTCTCAAGGACAAGCTGCAGTGGCAAAAGGACTCCTGCTTTCTTATTCACTGAGAAGTCTTGTCCTCTAAAATCAGAGACCATCAGAAGCTTTGCTGTTTGAAGTATTGTCAGCAGGAATGAAACACCCCATTCTTGCCTGCACGTTCTAATTCACTCTGACACAGAAAAGCAGCTTCTATTTACAACCCAGGTGCACCGCATTAGATAAGGGATTTTTTGGACACACCATGCCACATCTGTCTTAACTTTGTAGTTTCCACCTTCTAGTCTAGGTTTGACTTTACACCCTGCTTTGCTTTGAGCCTATCCAAACATGGCTTCAGGTAAATTTCTCCTAAACTCCACCCTCCCCCAAAGCACATAACAGTAGGTTTTCTTTTGTTTCCTTTGTTTGGTCCCTCCTATGCTATGGAGTCTCCTTCTGTGCAACTGGCCAAAAAAACCTGACTTTGTCAGATTATAGGCTTGTCCCTGCTGATCAAGGGCTGATTGGGCTAGGACAGGACCTCACAAAACACTCCCTTCCTTTTCCAGACTTGACTTTATCTCCCGGGGCCTAAGACAAAGGCAAGGGCTGTTTGGTCAGCCTGATCCTGAGATGGGCGGAGCGGGAACACAGAGCACTGCATTCTTCTGGAAAATGTTCAGAGCTTTCTTTATGTAACTGTGTCCCATTAATTGGTGTGCAGGCACTGGCTGGACTGAGGGCTTTACAAAGCCATTTCACTCAATCCTCACCACAACCCGATGAAGTAGGTCCTGTTATCATCATTCCCAATTTACAGGTGAAGAAACGGAGGCAAGGAGAGAAGTTAAGTAAATTGCCCAACAAAGTCATGCAGTCAGTAAGCAGTTCGGCTGGGATTTGAACACAGGAAGTTTGAATGCAGAACCCTTAACCACTAGGCCGGAGGTTCATAAAACTAAACCCTGGTGCTTTTAATATCTCATTACCTTCTGAACCAAGCCTCCTAGGCCAAAAGAAATACGTAACAGTTGCATGTATTAAGTTTTATGCCCATACAACTTTTAAAATAAATAAATAAACAAACAAACGAATGAATTTATTCATTCATTCGTTTGTTTGTTTATTTATTTATTTATGTATTTATGGCTGCATTGGGTCTTCGTTGCTGTGCACAGCTTTCTCTAGTTGTGGCGAGCGAGGGCTGCTCTTCGTTACGGTGCGCAGGTTCCTCATTGCAGTGTATGCCCATACAAATTAATAAGCATTTATGTCCTAATAATTTAGTAGCTGTTTGGGAAAAAAATACGGATAAATTAAAGGAAAAATAATATTTTTATTTCATTCCTTTTTTTTTTTTGCGGTACACGGGCCTCTCACTGTTGTGGCCTCTCCCATTGCGGAGCACAGGGTCTCGATGCGCAGGCTCAGTGGCCATGACTCAGGGGCCCAGCCATTCCGTGGCATGTGGGATCCTCCCGGACCGGGGCACGAACCCGTGTCCCCTGCATCGGCAGGCGGACTCTCAACCACTGCGCCACCAGGGAAGCCCTATTTCATTCTTAAATAACCTATACATAGTATTGAAATGTGTGTGCTGGTTGGGCACTGCACAACTTCTCAAACTTTAAAATCAGATTTGGACGCCACCACACTCATTCTACACGGTACTCGCTTTTTACCACAGAAAACACCAAAAACTCAGTGTCACAAAGATATGTTGTTGTGGGGACCTACTCAGAATACCAGAGTTTGTATAAAGATTATTTTAAGCTGAAGACATTTGAGATTCACCAGATGCAGAAAGAAGATTTCTTGGAGTTTACTTTGACTAAAAGAAGCAACTTCTGAGAAATGAGTCTGCCATTAATCCTCTCTCCAGGGGGAATTCCCTGGTGGTACAGTGGTTAGGACTCTGTATTTCCACTGCAGGGGGCATGGGTTCGATTCCTGGTCGATCCCACATGCTGTGGGGTGGGGTGGGAGAGAAAATCCTCTCTCCAGGGGAGTTTCATGGCTGTGAAGAAGATAGAAAAAGAACTAGTACCTGTATAATCTATTATCACAAACTTTCTTGTCTTCTATTCAAAAAACTCATTTGTCTTTCCTAAAGATACCGATTTGTCCTCACTATAGAAGTCTTTTCTTTCCCCACTCTTTCCCCCAGGAAGTTAGATATATAAGCTCCCAGTTCTAACCACCCCTTTGAGTTACGCATCATGGAGCATGTCTGCATGTATTCACATTGCATGCAAAAGTAAACTCTTTCTTTTGCTAATCTCTTTTGTCAGCTTAATTTGAAGACACCCAAAACTGAACCTAAGAGGGTAGAGGAAATGGTGTTTTTCTCTTCCCCAACGATATCATTAAAAGCAATGTAGCATGAGTTCGTGTTGAAACTGCGAACTAACTGCAGTTAGTAGTCTTGTACAATGCCTGACAGGTGTTGCTGAATTTCCCTTGAAACTTAAAAATACCCCATGGTGCCCCTGTGAATTTGCTCTCATTCCCTGGGGTGCCTTGGTGTCCAGTTTGGGAACCATGGTACTAGCCTAAATTCCTATCGAAGTGATCTAACATAATCTATGAGACCACTGGGACTGGCATATTGTAACTGCTTGTTTTTTCAGCAGTGTCAGGGAGGAAGGTATTTTTCTCTACCCTTCTAAATTCTGGCTGGTCTAAGAATTAAGTTGATGTAAGATTAACAGGAGATAATCCAATAAAAGTTAAGTAACATGTATACATGGAAGAGACCCAGGAAAACCGAGTAACTCACCAAAATGGCAGAAATTCTCACCTTAAATACCATGTTCAGCTAAAGACAAAAGAGGATGTTGGGGGTAGTGTTTTGGGACCTCAAAGGGGAGGAAAGCAATGCAAGTGGAGATGGAAAAGCAAATGTTTGGTAAATAAATGTTTGCTAGTCCATGCAGAGGGTGGGACAGAGTGGACTCTGATCTCTAGGCCCTGTTGAGTTTCCCCCACTACACCTAGCCTATATTCTTTGCAGACATCTCTGGTAATAGCTCTATTCCAGGAATAGGCCCTTTATCTAAATTCTTTTAGGCAGTTAAGGGGGAGGTAACAAGGAAAACTTTCCAAGTCTTCTGTTTCTTAAAAGTAATCAGGCTAAATTAATCCTCATGTCAAGAGACACACTTTGGGGTGGAAATTTTGCTCCCCTACAGCAATCTCCATACATCTCTGGATGTATCTGTCTGGTTCACAGCTGTATCTATTGTACCAACATCAGTGCCTGGCACAAAGTAAGAGTGCAGTTGAAGGAGGTGTCACATAAGTGGGGAGCACAGGTGCAGAGCACACATGGTTAACTCTTGAGGGGTATTTCACCCTCCCCTATTCATGAGTCATCGCAGGGTGAATGTGTCCAGAATTTTGGATATAAATACCACGGATTCCTGCTCTTCTGGCTCTTTTTCCCCCTAGACTTTATGCTTCCTATTTCCACACTCTTTCTTCTGTAGAGAACAATATAGCTCAATTAGGTTGCTGTTTATTAAATAGTTTATTCTCACTCTAGCAGTCCGTGTCATATCAGGTCATTCGTGTACTCAAGACCTGCAGTGGCTCGCCAGCTCACTCAGAGTCAAAGCCAAAAGTCCCATAAGGCCTTGGATCATCTGCCCTTGCCTTTCTTCCCTGACCACGTGTCCTACCGCTCCCCCACCCCACCCCAGTTCATCCTCCTCCAACCATTCGGGCCACCTTGCTATTCCCAAACTCAAGGTGTTTGCTTTTCACTTAGAGGCTGTTGACCTCTGCCTGGAAGGCTCTGCTCTCAGACATGTGGAAATAGTTAAGACCACCCAAATGAGAACAAGCAAAGGCTGTTTACTCAGAGCTTGCTACAGCAAGGGAATCAGCCATCATTATTTGCATTTGGCAGTGAGTTGACAGGCATTGCTACAGGGGTTGTTGTTTGGCTCCCCGGACTGGTTGCTGCAGCTACGGTTGACTTCCTGAGCTCGTTGCTAAAGATTGAAGCCAAATCACCACCTCTGCAGCAACCAGTCCAGAAGACAAAGACCTCTGCAGCAACTGCCCCAGAACTGTCAGGACTTGGTTGATAGTTGGTCAGCTTCTCTCTCTTTTTTTTTTTTTAAATTTTTTGGCTGTGTTGGGTCTTCATTGCTGTGTGCGGGCTTTCTCTAGTTGTGGCAAGCGGGGGCTACTCTTTGTTGTGGTGCGTGGGCTTCTCATTGCGGTGGCTTCTCTTGTTGTGGAGCACGGGCTCTAGGCATGCGGGCTTCAGTCATTGTGGTGCACGGGGGGGGGGTGTCTCAGCCGTTGTGGCTTGTGGGCTCTAGAGTGCAGGCTCAGTAGTTGTGGCGCATGGGCTTAGTTGCTCCGTGGCATGTGGGATCTTCCCAGACCAGGGATCCAACCCGTGTCCCCTACGTTGGCAGGCGGATTCTTCTTTTTCTGTTTTTAATTAATTAATTAATTAAAATTTTGGCTGCGTTCGGTTTTTGTTGCTGTGCACGGGCTTTCTCTAGTTGTGGTGAGTGGGGGATGCTCTTCGTTGAGGTGCATGGCTTCTCACTGCGGTGGCTTCTCTTGTTGCGGAGCACGGGCTCTAGGCGTGCAGGCTTCAGTAGTTGTGGCATGTGGACTCAGTAGTTGTGGCGCCCGGGCTTAGTTGATCCGTGGCATGAGGGATCTTCCTGGATAAGGGCGCGAACCCGTGTCCCAGGCAGATTCTTTTTTTTTTTTTTTTTTTTCTTTGCGGTACGCGGGCCTCTCACTGCTGTGGCCTCTCCCTTTGTGAAGCACAGGCTCCGGACGCGCAGGCTCAGCGGCCATGGCTCACGGGCCCAGCCGCGGAGCGGCATGTGGGATCTTCCAGGACCGGGGCACGAACCTACGTTCCCTGAATCGGCAGGCGGACTCTTAACCACTGCGCCACCAGGGAAGCCCTGGCAGACAGATTCTTAACCACTGTGCCATCAGAGAAGTCCCCAGCTTCTCTATTTTTTTAATCCCCACTTCCAACTCAGGACCAATCAGAGGAAGCTAAGTATGCTTCCCCAAACCAATCACAGAGGACGCTCCACTTCTAGTTAGCCCACCTCCAGCTATCCCACGGCCAATCACAGCACACCTGATGCCTCTGCTTTTTCACTATGAAGCTTTCCTACTCCTCTGTCTGCCTTTAAGTCTCTGCCAGACCCAAGTGGTGGTAGCAAACTCTGAACAAGTAGCTTGTTCTGTTTGTTCTGAGTTGGGTGTTCTTCACACACAGTATGTGCCTTCTGCGTGGAGAAGGCTGGGTGACTTTACCTACTGAGGGATTGTGTGTTTGATGATTCTCAGATGTGTGACTTCTTACTCGTTTTACTTGTTTGTGGGAAGCATCTAACGGGCCTCTAAAATTTGGCCCAAAGTTATTATTGTTCTCATTAATGATGAGGAAACAAGTTGAGAGAAGTAAAATTGCTGTTACCTGCCTGGTGAGTTAGGGTCAGAGGCCAGGTCTCAAGTTGCCCCAGACTCTCTGAGGGTGTCATATATTATACTCATGTAGGGAAGAGTATTATTTCAAATACTGCTTCTGAAACAAAGCTGATTTTATTACATGCCTAGCACAGGAGAACGCTGTGGCAGAACACAGCCTCCTGAACAAAGCAAAGAGCTGATCTTTATATGTTTGCACCAAAGCACAGCTGTTGCTGATTGGGGCTGGTTTCTGGGATTATGGATTCCAGTTACTTCACAGTTTAGGATTAGGGCCAAAGAGCTGTCAGTCTTCCAACGTCTTTCTTGAATTTGGAGAATAGGAACTTTTTATTCACACCTTGTGACTTTTCTAAAATATGAAAAATCCTGCATTCTGAGACACACCTGGCCCAAGAGTTTCAGATAAGGAACAGCGGACCTGAAGTATTGATACTTACCTCGCAGGTTATTGTGAGGATTTAATGAGTTAATCTATGTGAAATGACTGGATTGCTTCCAGGCAGAGGAAAGCTGTGTGGCTGGCAATTTTTTTTTAAAATCATAAACTCATACTGGGCCAAAAACTTAGCGTTCAGTTGTAAAGTATTTATCAAGTGCCTACTATGTGCAACGCTTTGAGAATACAAAGCGAACAGAAGACTTGATCTTCTGCTGATTTAAGTCTGGATCCTTTTTTTCTTTTCCGGTTCCTTGGGGTAAGCGTTCTAACAGCAGGATTGTTCATGCAGGCTCTGGAAGGCGTTTCTCCGCCAGGGCTTCTTTCTGTGGCCGTTCGGTTTACCCCTTGCACCGCGGCCACTCATGCTCACGCGGTGCACGCACTCGGCACACACCTGGCGCTGCGTGATCGCACCCCCGCGACCGCCAGATTCCCTTCCAAAGAGGAACGCCTTTCCGAGGGGGTCAGCCCCGCAGCAGCGCCCAGCTTCGCTCGGGCCGAGGTGCTCCAGTCCTAACCAGCCCCGGCCCATTCCTGCCGCAGGGGGAGAGGCTGGAGGCGCCACCGGCAGCTACCCCGCGCGGCGTGCTGGCCCCTCCCCTCCCCACGTCTCCTGGCGCCCGAGGGGGCGGGGCCGGACGCGCGCCGCCCGGGACTCCGCCCGCGAACGGCCTGCCGATTGGCCGATGGGGCCAGTGTTCCTCCAGCAGAGCGCACCTCCCCCCCGATTTCCCGCCAGCAGGCCCCTCGCGGTACTTGCCGTGCCTCTAGTGGCTCGGTCCGACAGAGCGGTTGGGCCTCGGCGACCGTGGCCATGTCGCGACAGAGCACGCTGTACAGCTTCTTCCCCAAGTCTCCAGCCCTGAATAATGCCAGCAAAGGCCCGGTCAGGGCCTCAAGTGAAAGCGCCGCCGCCGCTGCCACCGGGGCCTCCCCTTCCCCAGGCGGGGATGCGGCCTGGAGCGAGGCCGGGCCTGGGCCGGGGCCCCTGGCGGGCTCCACTTCGCGGGCCGAGGCGAGAAACCTCAACGGAGGGCTGCGAAAGTCGGCAGCCCCTGCGGTCCCCGCCAGGTAGCGGGGTATCGGGGCGCAGGGAGGTCGCTTCAGGGGCCTGGGGGGTGCGCGGCCAGGCCCTGGGCTTGGAGGAGGTGGTGCAGTGGGGGGGAGGCGCAGGGAGCCCAGGGAAGGGAGGCTCGCCTCGTGGGGGGCGGGCTGGGGTGCTCGGCCAGCGCCTGGGCTCGGAGGAGGTGGGGTTGCATATCTGGCCTGAAAGAACGCAGGGAGCCTTGGGGGTGTAGCCTGTAAACAGGGTAGGAGGAAATCGGCTGTGTACGAAGGGTTGGAGGGGAAGGGAGGACGCGCTTAGTTCGGGGGTAGAGGAGGACACGCGGTCCGTCAGGTGGGGGAGGAGGAGTGGAAGGTGCTCGGGGCAGGGAGGAGAAATGAGAGACGGGAGCACTGAGGGTGCGGCGGGAAAAGAGCTTGCCTGCTCGGCGTGGGGTGCGCCCCGAGGGCGAGGGAGGGGGTGGTGCCTGCCCGGGGGGGGGAGGGGTGGCGGGAAAGAGGAATGCCCGCCGGGGGGATGACCGCCGTCCACCTGCAGGTTGTGGGGCGCGGCGTGCTGCGAGTGGGACTCCCGGGGGACGTTTCTCCTTCACAGCTGGGACGGTGAATTACCGGTCCAGTAGTCGTTGGAGGAATACGCTCGATGTTTGGCTGAGAGCCTCGGACGGGGTGGGTGGGCGGGCCCTCGGCCTGGGTATGGGGGTTGGGGGTGGACGACGAGTTTAGAGCGCGAGGGGTGTGTCCACTCGTAGACGGAGGGGCCTGATTGGTGGTAGTAAGGATTGCAGGGGCGGGGGAGCAGCAAGTGCAGGGATCCAGTTGGCTTATCCTGTAGGTAGACAGCATATGCTCCCAAACAGATGAAAGTTTAGGAACAGTGTTGATTTTTGACACCTGGAAGTATTGTGCCAGTTGAAAATGTTAGTTTAAGGAACAGTGCACTTTTTTTTTTGGCCGCCCCCTTCCCCCAGGCTTTTGGGATCTCAGTCCCCGACCAGGGATCGAACCCCGGCCCCATCAGTGACAGCCAGGAATCCTAACCACTACACCACCAGGGAACTCCCTGATATAGTGCATCTTTTGTTGGCGATTTCAAGGGAGGTTGGGGCAGTGTAATTTTTCCGGAATTGAGGGTGAGCCTCCAAAGGCCTTGATCTGACTCTGGGCGGGGACGTATGGACGCGACTATGGGGAAGCCTGCCCAGGGGTGTCTTCCTCGCCTTCTCGGCAGTTCAGTGCTGTTCCAGGGCTTGGCTGGCCTTTGTTGGAGCAGCGGGCGACATTTTGAAAAGCTCACATTTACTGTATCCCAGGTATTGTATTAGGCATAGTGTGTAATGGTAGCCATTTGAAAGGATGAAGAAATAGTGGTACAGAAAAATAAAGAACGCATTCAGGATCAGAAACTTGAGTAGTTGATTTACAATGTCCTGTGTTTTAGGTGTTATACAGATTTTTCAAAGTCTACGTGGAATTACAGTGTTATTCTCCTTTAAGCGACCCTCTCAAGCAGTTTATGTAGTTGTGTGAAGAGTAGCAGGATATGCCACCCCAGAATGTGCCTCTGGCATAGAGGTTATTTTGAACTGATAATTTTTGAGAAACGGGGGACACAGAAACTGGGGGACACTGGAGAAGCTCTGAGAGCTATAGAAGTTACTCTTCTGTAAGGGAAATTTACATTTAAAAAGGAAATGTCCATTTGTAAGGATGTCTCCCTCTCTGTACTAGGAAGAGAAGAGTGACTAAATCACCAGAAACTTATTAAATGGAGAAGGCACTGACTGAAATCTGCATAACAACCATACCCGTGTTTTTTGTTCTTTTCCTGGTAACCTCCCTTATCTGTCCCCGCCACCCCATCTTTCTTTTGTCTTTATAAAGCTGCAGATGATGTTTTAAGATGGTGACTCGGGCCATCTCTGGGAGTTACTCAGTTTTCCTTAGCATCTCCCACGTGTATGGGGAGGTATACATGTTAATAAACTTTTGTCTGTCTTTTTCTTGTTAATTTTTTATTACAGGGGCTCTTAGCCAAGAACTCAGAAGGGTAAAGGGGAAAATATTTTTCCTTCCCTACATGTGCATCCTCTGTAACAGACTATTTTTCATGGTGAGAGATGCACAATGTGTTAATAATGTTTACTTAAACGTGAATTTGATTCTTCCTGCATCCATTCTAAACGGATGGAAGTATTTATTGTATGGTTGTGCTTTATGTGTTGAATAGCATATGCTCTTTGTTTTTTTGAGGTCTGAATTTAGGAGACTTGTAAAAGCATAACATTGTTTACACTTGACCACCTACTATGGGGACTACTTCCAAAGTATTCAGGAAAGATGGGCATTTGATACTAGGCTTCTAAAGAAACTCTCCATTCAGTATATAGATTTGGCTTTCTTTTTTTCTTAATTTTTTAATTTTACTTTATTTATTTATTTTTGCGGTACTTGGGCCTCTCACTGTTGTGGCCTCTCCCGTTGCGGAGCACAGGCTCCGGACGCGCAGGCTCAGCGGCCATGGCTCACGGGCCCAGCCGCCCCGTGGCATGTGGGATCTTCCCAGAACGGGGCACGAACCCGTGTCCCCTGCATCGGCAGGCGGACTCTCAACCACTGCGCCACCAGGGAAGCCCTACTTTATTTTTTTTATACATAGATTTGGTTTTCATTCAACAAATGTTAACGTATCTACTCTGGCAGGCACAGTATTGGGCATTGTAGATCCTGGATATAACAGTGAACGGGACCAGCAAAAACGCAGTTCTAGAGCAGGAGCAGAGTTGGTGAGCTCCGTGTGCTTTGTGGGGAGGATGGGGTATGTGTGCGTCCGGGTAGGCTTTCAGCTCTCTAGGCTGAGACCAGAGGACAAGAAGTTAGCCAGGCTACTGTGGAGGTGAGGGAGTTTTAGAAGCTGGTGCAGGAAGAGGGAGGTCCTGCAAATTGAGAATGAAGAGGAGGCAGGAGCCTTAGGTATGCAGAGATCCAGTCACCAACAGGCTGATGGGCTACAAAGACATTTGGACTTTTTATGAGGGTCGTTGAACTCTTTAAAAGAAGTTGAGCATCTTTTAATGGTCGTTTGTCATTTAGTTTTCTCTTGTGCTCCAGTGTTAAAGTGTTTTGCCTGTTTTTTTCTTTTTTTCCCCCTTAGTTACTTTGTCAGTCAGGTGTGATGCAAAAGTATTTTTCCACTTGTGTTGATGAGACAAAGGAAGGAGTCGAGGTGACATCAGTTTCAATAAATGGCTACAGGATGTATGTTTATGCACTCTAGGCCTGCTTCTCAATACTTCATTTCTTCTGTAGTTTATTAAGACCATAATTGAAAGAGCTGTGAGCAAGGCTTCTGACAGCTAAATCTGGGTTTTTTAAGCAAGTCTTAGCTAGTTTATTTTTCACAGTCTCATTTCAGGGATAATTATCGGTTGACTATGAGAAATGAGGGCAGTAAAAAATTTTAAGTATATGCCTTGTACTCATTTATAGGAGTGGTGTGTCAGACATTGACAAGTTTTTTTTTTTCCTAAGAGCCTTTAGTTAAAGGTAACTATCTGCCTTAGTTGTAGGTGCCTTTCCTGAGGATTTTCATACAATTAAATCTATTTATAGTAATACATTTTCCAAATAATATCACACCTAATATAATATTATTGTAAAAGTATTCAAGCTTTTAAAAAAGTATCATTGTGGACTCAGTTTCACAGACCTAATTTGATTTAATCGATATAATTAAAACTGGTATTTAAAAAGACGCTGAACTTATAATTTGGTCAGTGGGAGCCTCTTTTAAGCTGGCTTTTATGACTTTTTAACATTGCCCTCAGAACTTTTTAAAATTTTTTTATTTTTGGCTGTGTTGGGTCTTCGTTGCTGCATGTGGGCTTTCTCTAGTTGTGGTGAGCAGGGGCTACTCTTTGTTGCGGTGCGCGGGCTTCTTATTGCGGTGGCTTCTCGTTGCGAGCACGGGCTCTAGGCGGGTGGGCTTCAGTAGTTGTGGCACACGGGCTCAGTAGTTGTGGCGGGCAGGCTCAGTAGTTGTGGCGCATGGGCTTAGTTGCTCCGTGGCATGTGGGATCCTCCTGGACCAGGGCTCAAGCCCGTGTCCCCTGCATCGGCAGGCGGACTCTCAACCACTGCGCCACCAGGGAAGCCCCCCCCCAGAACTTTTGAAAGCATCTTTTCATTCTGATGACGATGGTCAATGTCCCTGCTTCTTAAGCTGCTCTCCAAAGAACCCTGGTTTCTTTTAGTTTTTTATGTAGACTTCCTTTCTAATAAAATTTAAGAAACAGTTTCAGAGGCCAGTTTGGATGATAATTTATTTAGGAAATAGTTTTAGAGGCCAGTTTGGATGATAATTTATATGGTCACTGTAGACCTAATGCATAAGTGATGGGTGCCATAGTTATGCAAGCTGAAGGAGAGAAAGCCAGGTATGTGGGCAGAGGTACAGGTAGATGGGCAGGTATAATGGGAGCCTTTGTTATTAATTGCTCTGATTACTTCTCTTTTCTCATTAGCTGTTTGAGGGTAGGGGAATTCTGCTCTAATGGTCCACCTTAAGAGGTAGATACAAACACTGATAGTTTGATTTCTAAAGTTGGCTTGAGAGCATGTTTCACATTTGTGAAACTTGTATTTACATACACAAGTTTTTGTTAGACATAACCAGTCTATCTTTTATTGTTTATAGGAGCAAATTCTAGCAGTACATTGCTATCTACTGATTCTTTTTTAAAAAGTAGATAGCCAAAAATTTTGCTTACAAATTTGGGGCACAACTAGTAATCGACACCAAGGTAAGAGGGAGCAAAAATAATGTGATTTTTAAGCAAAAGCTTAAAGATCTGTTTACTGTATATTTAGCTTAAGTCATTTCTTATTTTTAGTTGTATGAAGGCTTTTACACTTGTTTTTCTGAGTTGTCACCTTTTCCTCTTACCTTTTTAAAACTGTCTTTAAAATTCCAAGAATATCAAACATTTGAGATATATTATCATTTTATTTTTTTAATTTATTTTTAATAACTTTATTTATTTATTTTTGGCTGCGTTGGGTCTTTGTTGCACGCAGGCGTTCTCTAGTTCCAGAGAGCGGTGGCTTCTCTTGTTGCGGAGCACAGGCTCTAGGTGCGCGGCTCAGTAGTTGTGGTGCACGGGCTTAATTGCTCCGCCGCATGTGGGATCTTCCTGGACCAGGGCTTAAACCCGTGTCCCGTGCATTGGCAGGATTCTTAAACCACTGCGCTGCGCCGCCAGGGAAGTCCCAGCTTGTGGTTTTCTGATACCAGTGTGTGATAGACTTTGTGGTTAAGTGGCTACCTGCCTAAGTTAAGGGAAAGTCTGCTTGACAGTTTCACACGGAGATAAGGGTCTTTGTCTCCTGTTAATTAATGGATATGTTAGGAAGGATGAAGCGCTTAAGGTAAGAAGTCTGAATGGTGCAGACACAGCTCCCTGTTTGAAGATGAGCCTTGTGGTGTTTGACAGCAATAATTATAAAGTTGTGCAGATCGCTATAGATTTCTAAGTTGAAAGAAGAATGTACCTTAAAGGCCCTTGATATAAGCACCAGCTGAAGCCATGTTCCTGTTCTGGTTTCTTTTCTAACTGTCCAGCATAGGGATTTCCATATTCATATTTTTTGAAGAAAGAAATACTTTAATTTTATGATTGGGCCTGATTTTATAAGGTGGCCTCAATTGATGATTCAAAAATGTCTAAAATATTCTTTTTGTAATGTGCTTATTTTACATTTGTAGTTATTCAGCGAAAACCTGTAAGCGGGCTTAGAAAGTCTTGGTATATAGTACTTGAGCAGGGTTTATCAGTTGTTGTGCCCTCTCCATCACTGAGGGACTCTTGTAGTCTGTTACTGGACACTGCTACCCTTCTCCCTCTCCTTTCCCCTCCTCTCCCTTTCTCAGGAAACCTTTAGGGCTAAATCAGCTTTTGTGCAGATTGAATCTCCTGTTGATTCTGTAGGCATTATGTACTCAACTATTTTGGGTACATTAGGCACTTATCTCTTAAGTTTTTCCATAAAGCTAGATTTTTAGGGTGAGGGTGGGGGTAGTAGTGTGCTATAGGTAGCTTTTGGAGTATTTGGAATACATTGGAGCAAAGTCGATAATACTGAATATAAGTAGCAAATTTACACAGTTGGTATGTTTGGTATTAATACTTTGGGTCAGATCCTGTTCCTAATGTATACCATATTTGTAGTACAGGTGTTACTCATTATAATTTGGATCACAAGTACAATGAGTTTATGTCTTTTTCCTGCTATCAGTAGTCTATCAGAATTCTGCCACAGTTTTTAAACCTTGAATAATTCTGAGATAGTCTCTAACCTTAATACCAGTATATTTGTGTTTGTCTTAATAAACATTGTGATATTTGCTTATGTTTTTAAAAATAACTTGAAAATGTTTTTTAAAAATCATTAATTCTAGAATTTCTGTTCCTGAATATTAATGCCAGAAAATTTCAAAGGAGTCTTTTTTTTTTTTTTTTTAAGAAGATGTTTGGGGTAGGAGTTTATTAATTAATTAATTAATTTTTGCTGTGTTGGGTCTTCGTTTCTGTGCGAGGGCTTTCTCTAGTTGTGGCGAGCGGGGGCCACTCCTCATCGCGGTGCGCGGGCCTCTCACTGTCGCAGCCTCTCCTGTTGCGGAGCGCAGGCTCCAGACGCGCAGGCTCAGTAGTTGTGGCTCACGGGCCTAATTGCTCCGCGGCATGTGGGATCCTCCCAGACCAGGGCTCGAACCCGTGTCCTCCGCATTAGCAGGCAGATTCTCAACCACTGCGCCACCAGGGAAGCCCTCAAAGGAGTCTTAAAGATACCTTCCTTAAAATTGCTTATTTGCAGGTAATTGCCTTTAATATAGCTTAACAAAATATTAACCAAATTATGTATTTCCTTTTGGCAACAGTTCTTGTGACTTCTCACCAGGTGATTTGGTTTGGGCCAAGATGGAGGGTTACCCTTGGTGGCCTTGCCTGGTTTACAACCACCCTTTTGATGGAACATTCATCCGTGAGAAAGGAAAGTCTGCCCGAGTTCATGTACAGTTTTTTGATGACAGCCCAACAAGGGGCTGGGTTAGCAGAAGGCTATTAAAGCCATATACAGGTAAAAGATTCACTCTGCAGATTGTGTATGTTTGTGAGAGAGAGAGCATGCACGCACACATGAGTCTGAGTGTTAGTGTCTCCCATACAGTGGAATTAAGCATATTTTACTCAAATAAATTGCAGGAGTGGTATGGTGAAAGCTTCTAGCATGGGAAAAGGATAAGATGCAGCTGGTCTTAAGCCAGTTTGTTGTGCGGAGTGGAATTTTTATTTCCTTCCTTCTGAGTGACTTATAGCAATATCGTATCATTAAAGGAAAAATGATTTCCTGATTGGATCTCATGATTTGGACCAAAATGCCATACTCAGACATGAAAAGAGTAAATTAAAGTGTTCCCATCTTAAAGGTTCCAAAAGAAAATGCAGCCAAGATGCATAGAATATAGATCAGTGACATTCTTTAGGACAGATGGAGATGCATGCTACCTGGCCTCACCTTATGAGCACATCTGCGTTGAGTTTCACATCAGAAATCAGAGTTCTGGAACCTTAACTTTCTCTTCCCAGGCCCAGCCTTATTTATCACGGACATCAGCAGTCCTGCATTTTTAGCTTCACTTGGGCTGGGTGCACACTATCAGTCTCTTGGGTTGTACAGTGCATGTACAGTATGACTGCAGGATGCAGTGCCTCAATACTCCAGCATGTACAGGTTTTTCTCCACTATCTTCCACTAATTTGCTGTATAATCTTATTTTCTGATTTTGTTTGCATATATATAAAATGAGAGAGAGAGTTGGACCAGATGGTAAATGAGGTCTCTTTCCAGGACTAATTTTGAGATTCTAAACAAAGCTTTGGCAAAAAAGGACTTTAAAAAGAGATCAAAAAAGTTTACATTTATGTTGTAGTTATTTTATAAAACAAACCGTGTGCATACTGCTCTCTGCCCTTTAAATATCCAGATTGTTGCAATACGTGTATGTGAATAAATCAGCAAAGAGGCATGCATGAAAAAAGTAGGCCTTCTTTGGGGAGCATGGTCTTAGAGCTGTAGTTTGCATCAGAGGTTTCGGGGAATGACGATGACACCAGATAGGTGGGGGGGTAAGTACAGCTGCAGCAGGTACTTTGGGAAAAGTTCAGAGCTACTCTTAATGATTTTGATTGTTGCAGTTTGTAGTTTTGGTGCAGCTCTTTAGAGAACTGAGAAATTGCAGCTTTGTTTTAGCTTATGAACGTTGCTAATTCCATGGAAATTTAGGATGTCTCATCGTTTTAGTATATAGAAAGAAGGGTGTAATATAATGTTTGGATCTGTTAGACAAATTCAGGTTAGTTTTCCAACTATAGGTATATTCAGGTAGAAGAGAAAAGACATTCCTAGTTATGCCTCTTGGAAAAGAACTAAAACAATTCTGTATCATTGGTCTTGTGGATAGAAATTTTGCTCAGTGGATGGAAATGACATTTAATACTACAGCTCTTTGAAATGAAATGAATAAAGGAAAAGTTTTACTTTAAAGCAGAGCAAGACATTTTGATGCAACTGTTTTGAAAAAATTTAACATTACAGGTCTGAACTGGGTTACTGTCCCAAAATGTAGGATTTTTTTTTTTTTTAACATCTAACTGCCTTGGGAACAAACTTATTTTTAATATCATTGCTTCATTTAAGTGATAGTGTAGTTTTTGCCTTCCTTAAGTAATGTTGTTTTAAAAAGGGTCTCAAACCCTCTTTACATCTCATGCCTCATCTGAAGAGGAGGTGTGCCTAGGTGTTTTGGGTCACAGTCCCAGGTCATTATAGAAGAGACTAAGTGGTCCTGGGTGACCAACAGTTAAGGCAGCTTAAATGAGGTAAAACAGGTAATTTCAGTTTCACTGGTAGTTTTTCCCTGAAAATTCCTTCCTTGTAGGCTTTATTGATCTATCTGTATCAATCAGAAATAACGGGAGATTAAAAATTATACTTGATTGTTGTCACTCTTGTTCCTTAGGGCAAGTGTTATACATTGAGCCAAATATCTAGCCAACAGTTCCTATTTATAAATAAATATATATATGTTTTTTAGGTTCAAAGTCAAAGGAAGCCCAGAAAGGAGGTCATTTCTACAGTTCAAAGCCTGAAATACTCAGAGCAATGCAACGTGCAGATGAAGCCTTGAATAAAGACAAGATTGAGAGGCTTGAATTGGCAGTGTGTGATGAGCCCTCAGAACCAGAGGAGGAAGAAGAGACGGAGGTGGGACAGTGCTAACAGGCGGTTGTTACTTCTGTTAGGAGAGTGATGAAAAAGGGTCAGGGGCATGTTAGAGTGGTATTTTCCATATATCTATTTAGTACTCGTACATGCATACTTCTATACATTCCTGGACTGTAGGTCTTGTTATATTATTTAGAATCTCAGCAGCCTAGCACCGCTTTTTACTTAAGTTCTCAAGCCTGCTAGAAAGACACATGCTGTAAAAGGCAGTACCATTTTGGTAACCAGTACAGAGAGCTAGGGACAGTAAGGACATGGTGATAAAATTGGTCATGGTGTCTGGTAATAAGCTGCTGTATGAGGGTGTGGAAATTAATTATCCAGTTTTATGCTCTAATACTTTTTGTTGTATTTTGGATTGGTAAGAATAGAGATTAAGTAACCTTGAAATACAACCTTGGTTTCAAATATTAACGGTCACTATTTGAGTGAATTAAATCTTGTTAAGGAAATGAACAAATAATTGGCATATTTAAAACAAACATAGTCATCACTCTCTAATTTAGTAAATTAATGCCGTGTGCTTAAAAAGATTCATCTATAACTAAGTTTGATTTTGTTTTATTCTATTCTAGATGAGATAGGCAATAAGTAAGTTAATGAGTTTTTTAAGAGAAATGAAAGAAGAGTTTCTAATCTTATTTTTGAGGTTGAGACCAGAGATCATAACGTTACTCAGATGTTTAGACCTGGATGGTAACTACAGAAATCATTTAGCTTCATGCTACTTTACGTATGAGGGAGGCCCATGATAATAAATGAATGTGCCTTGCCCAAGAAGATACAGCTGGTTTGTGGAAAGCAAGGACTAGAACTAGGTTGATTTACTGCTTTTTTATACTAAATAATTTATAAAATGGTAAACTTCATAACATGTCCGAATGTAAGAGGAGAGGTGACCCTGGAAGAAAGATAACAGAAGAAGACTGAATGTTTTTTCCACAGCTATGACTGTTAATGAGGACATCACCTATGAGTATTTGTGATGTGTGGTCATCCTAAGGACTTCATCAGTATTGAATAGGATAGAACTCTCATGACAGAATCACTTAATCCTGTATTGTGATACTTGTTTTAATGTTAGGTGAAACTGAAATTGATATCCCTTGAGAAAGAAAATAGTTTATTTCTGGAGGTGGGTTCTTCTCTTGATAGATGAAGTTGCAACATATTGAGAGATTCCACAGCAATATTGTCATTTTCCAAATTTTACTTTTGTTTTAAAATACTCTTCTTTGCCTTCCAGGCAGGTGCCACTTACACATCAGATAAGAGTGAAGAAGAAAATGAAATTGAGAGTGAGGAGGAAGTGAGGCCAAAGGTGCAAGGATCTAGGCGAAGTAGCCGCCAGATAAAAAAACGAAGGGTCATATCAGACTCTGAGAGTGACATTGGTGGCTCTGATGTGGAATTTAAGCCAGATGCTAAGGAGGAAGGAAGCAGTGATGAAATAAGCAGTGGAGTAGGGGATAGTGACAGTGAAGGCCTGGACAGCCCTGTCAAAGTTGCTCCAAAGAGGAAGAGAATGGTAACTGGAAATGGCTCCCTCAAAAGGAAAAGTTCAAGGAAGGAAATGCCCTCGGCCACCAAACGAGCAACTGGCATTTCATCAGAAACCAAGAATACTTTGAGTGCTTTCTCTGCCCCTCAAAATTCTGAATCCCAAGCCCACATTAGTGGAGGATGTGATGACAGTAGTCGCCCCACCATCTGGTATCATGAAACTTTAGAGTGGCTTAAGGAGGAGAAGAGAAGAGATATGCACAGGAGGCGACCTGATCACCCTGATTTTGATGCATCCACACTCTATGTGCCTGAGGATTTCCTTAATTCCTGTACTCCTGGGATGAGGAAGTGGTGGCAGATTAAGTCTCAGAACTTTGATCTTGTCATATTTTATAAGGTGGGGAAGTTTTATGAGCTCTACCACATGGATGCTCTTACTGGAGTCAGTGAGCTAGGGCTGGTATTCATGAAAGGCAACTGGGCCCATTCTGGTTTCCCTGAAATTGCATTTGGCCGATATTCAGATTCGCTGGTCCAGAAGGGCTATAAAGTAGCACGGGTGGAACAGACCGAGACCCCGGAAATGATGGAGGCACGATGCAGAAAGATGGCACATATATCTAAGTATGATAGAGTGGTGAGGAGGGAGATCTGTAGGGTCATTACCAAGGGTACACAGACCTACAGTGTGCTGGAAGGTGACCCCTCAGAGAACTACAGTAAGTACCTTCTTAGCCTCAAAGAAAAAGAAGATGATTCTTCTGGCCACGCTCGAGTGTATGGAGTATGTTTTGTTGATACCTCGCTAGGGAAGTTCTTCATAGGTCAGTTTTCAGATGATCGCCATTGTTCCAGGTTTAGGACTTTAGTGGCACACTATCCTCCAGTACAAGTCTTGTTTGAGAAAGGAAATCTCTCAGTGGAAACTAAGATGATTCTCAAGGGTTCATTATCCTCTTCTCTTCAGGAAGGTCTGATACCAGGTTCCCAGTTTTGGGATGCAGCCAAAACTTTGAGAACTCTCCTTGAAGAAGGATATTTTACAGACAAGTTAAATGAGGACAGTGGGGTGATGTTACCCCAGGTGCTTAAAGGTATGACCTCAGAGTCTGATTCTGTTGGGTTGACACCGGGAGAGAAGAGTGAATTGGCCCTCTCTGCTCTTGGTGGTTGTATCTTCTACCTCAAAAAATGCCTTATTGATCAGGAGCTTTTATCAATGGCTAATTTTGAAGAATATATTCCCTTGGATTCTGACACGGTCCGTGCTACAAGACCTGGTGCTGTCTTTGCTAAAGCCAATCAACGAATGGTGCTAGATGCTGTGACATTAAACAACTTGGAGATTTTTCTGAACGGAACAAATGGTTCTACTGAAGGGACCCTGTTAGAGAAGATTGATACTTGCCATACTCCCTTCGGTAAGCGGCTCCTAAAGCAATGGCTTTGTGCCCCACTCTGTAACCCTTATGTTATCAGTGATCGTCTAGATGCCATAGAAGACCTAATGGTTGTGCCTGACAAAATCTCTGAGGTTGTAGACCTTCTAAAGAAGCTTCCAGACCTTGAGAGGCTACTGAGTAAAATTCATAATGTTGGCTCTCCCCTGAAGAGCCAGAACCACCCAGATAGCAGGGCTATAATGTATGAAGAAACCACATACAGCAAAAAAAAGATTATTGATTTTCTTTCTGCTCTGGAAGGATTCAAAGTACTATGTAAAATTATAGGGGTTATGGAAGAAGCCATTGATGACTTTAAGTCTAAAATCCTTAAGCAGGTCCTTACTCTGCAGACAAAAAATCCTGAAGGCCGCTTTCCTGATTTGACTTTAGAACTAAACCGATGGGATACAGCCTTTGACCATGAAAAGGCTCGAAAGACTGGACTGATTACTCCCAAAGCAGGATTTGACTCTGATTATGATCAAGCTCTTGCTGACATAAGAGAAAATGAACAGAGCCTCCTGGAATACTTGGAGAAACAGCGTAGTAGAATTGGCTGTAGGACCATAGTCTACTGGGGAATTGGTAGGAATCGTTACCAGTTGGAAATTCCCGAGAATTTCATCACCCGTAATTTGCCAGAAGAATATGAGTTGAAATCTACCAAGAAGGGCTGTAAACGATACTGGACCAAAACAATTGAGAAAAAGTTGGCTAATCTGATAAATGCTGAAGAACGGAGAGATGTATCATTAAAGGACTGCATGCGGCGACTGTTCTATAACTTTGATAAAAATTACAAGGACTGGCAGGCTGCTGTGGAGTGCATCGCAGTGTTGGGTAAGGTTTTCAAGAGGCTTGTTCCTAAAGCTTTGGTTAGTAACGTCCTGTGTTCCAATTGTATATTAAGATTGGAAAGTCCTCATTGACTCGTATCCCTAAACTCAAGTGACACATATATTTTGATCAAATTCCAATTGAATTTATAGTATTCGATAAGTGTTTTTTAAGCTATTTTTTTGTCACTAATTTAAAGCTATCCCTTGACCTATCACTCAGTTTTCATTTTTTTATATATATATACAGATATATATATACACCCTTGCATTCTTTTTTGTATTTCAGTGAATCTCTTTACATGAACGCTTCAAAAGATTTTAATCTTCCCTTTTTCTTTTAGCCCAAGTTGTCACACTTTCTTTTCTACAGTTGATTTCTAAGAGCCCTGATATACGTATTTGTAATTTGGTAACCTTTTCAGCTTCATAAGTAATTTCCTTTTTCTTTAAATTTCATGGCCAAGTCATTTGGAGCCTTTGCTTGTTTTACAGTTTTGGGGTTTTTTCTGTTGTAAAAATGCAGCAACCATAGTTTACCCAAATTTGTAACAAAACTATTTTAGTCTGAACACAACTGTCCAGAATAAAATGGCATCCTATTCTGTTTTTGAGTGTGTATATCTATTATGGTTTTTGAGTGTGCCACATTTATTCCTTAAGCCAATACAGTTTTAAACAATTTGGTAGGTAATGTAAAATCATCCCTCAGCTCAGGTGTTCAAAATTGGTGAATATATTTTCCTCTTAAGATTCTGCCTATTGTCAGAATGTTCTGCTTCTAAGAAGTGTTAGCTCCATGATTATATCACGGAGAGACCACTACAGCATCTCTCTGTTGTATCTTAGCTTTCCTTTGGCATACCTCTGGTCTAGATATTAGAGGACTTAAAATCTACTTTGAGGGGATATTTTCTTGGGCTTGAAATTGGAAGTTATTTCTCATTTCAGTACAAGTGCTATAAGACATGTAAAACATTTAGGCTGATGACTTATTTTTGTGCAGTTAAAACAATGTCACTAGAGTGCTTACTTTTAGAAAAAAAGCTGCCATGTCTAAAAGAGCAAGTAGAGCAGGCCACCTCCACTAAAAAAACATTTTTGGAAGACTTCTTATAGAAGTTGGGCCTTTGTGCTTATCAAGAAACCTCAAAAATGATGAAGCTTCACTTTTGACCTCTCTTTAACAGATGTCTTATTGTGCCTGGCTAACTACAGTCGAGGGGGTGATGGTCCTATGTGTCGTCCAGTAATTCTGTTGCCAGAAGAAGATACTCCTCCCTTTCTAAACCTTAAAGGATCACGCCACCCCTGCATTACGAAGACTTTTTTTGGTGATGACTTTATTCCAAATGACATTCTAATAGGCTGTGAGGAAGAGGAAGAAAATGGCAAAGCTTACTGTGTGCTTGTTACTGGACCGAATATGGGGGGCAAGTCTACGCTCATGAGACAGGTAAACTTGAAGTTTTGTTACACCAAATTATTTGTAACACTTAAGAGTGAATATAGTACATATTTAAGCCACCGTTTCCCAAGGAGCATATGACAGAATTCAGTCATTGACTTATTAGGAAGCAAAGGGAAACTCCCTGAGTCATGAAACTAAGAACTGTATTCTTATTGGTCAAATATTTGCCTGATGTTAAGGGAAGTATATTAAGAAGGTGAAGGTGGTTTCAGGCCACGAGTTTTTTTATGAACTCTTACTTTGAATCCATTTCCTGTGAAGGCAGAGGTATTCATAATGAATGAAAATAATACAAATGTTTTATGTTTGTTCTTCAATTAGGTTCATTTCTAGGAACCCTTATACAAGAACCACTGCACTTGTTCATACAGGAAAGTGATTCATGACCTCTAGTTAACTGTTGGGAACTGCTTTTAGGGAAGAAGATAAATATATTTTTCTGACCTTCTGCCAGGGGTTAGCTAGCTACTGAGCTAAATATGATTTAGATTTTAAAGGGTTGTAGAAAAAAACAATGTGTAACACATTGGGCCCTTGACAGAAGATATTTGCTGACCCCCTAACTACTGCACTGTATTATATTTCTGTACAAATTTGCTAACTAGAGAGGAGCAATAGTATAGTAAGGTGGTTTTCAACCTCCTTTTCATTTTTAAATCAAAAATCATCTAGAGAGCACAACAAAAAAGTACCTGGGAGTTGGGGTGTGTTCATCCTCTGAAACTGATTGTTTGGTCTGGAATTGGTTCTAGGCATCAGTAGTTTTAGGTTGAGAATCACTAGTGTAGTTGGTTAGCATATAGGTGCTGAGGTTTCAAATAAAGCCAGTTAGGCCCTAAGCCTCATGCCTTCCTAAGCCTCACTTTTCCTACTTAGGTTTGTGAAGATTTTTTTTAAGAGTGCCTGACTACTCACTCGTAGTTAATAAATATTTATTAGGGCTTATTATCTCTGTCTTCTGGATATACATAGATATCTCTATCTGTTCTCTAACACCAGTCAGTCATAAAAGACCTTTTTCTCCCTCATTCACAGGCTGGCCTACTAGTTGTAATGGCCCAGATGGGTTGTTATGTACCAGCTGAAGTGTGTAGGCTCACACCAATCGATAGAGTGTTTACTAGACTTGGTGCCTCAGACAGAATAATGTCAGGTGAGTTTTTTTTCCTACCGAAGGCTCTGTTATTTGACAGTTCATTTCTATATTTTAGGTGTTAAACACATCTACCTTTAAATAGGGTGTTTTATTTATTTTTTTCCCGGTGTTACGCAAGGCAGAATGCTTTCAGACATTTGAAAGCATTATGCAATTTTTAACATACTACAAGTAATCTCTTAGTACCATGGTAGTTCATAATAGATTCAAAGGATATGAACCTAAAAGATGAATCTACTGTTACAACAGGATTCTTAAAATGATCACCTATTTGTGATTTTTTTTTAGGTGAAAGTACATTTTTTGTTGAATTGAGTGAAACTGCCAGTATACTTACACATGCAACAGCACATTCTCTGGTGCTTGTGGATGAATTAGGTAAGATATTAAAATTTCCAAAACATTAGAACAAAGAATTATTTTTCTCGAAAATGGTCTGAAGGACACATCTCTTAAAGACTATGAATACACTCACCTTTGTCCATAGACCCCACAGTTGGCCCTAAGGTGGCAATTTTACAGGGATAATGAGAATATTTATTGGATAATAAGGCTATTTAAAGAGAACTAAAAGGAAGTTTCTGAAGCACAGTGGTACTCGAGTAGTATTCCTGAACTCCAAGCAGACCTACTTAGCTAGAGAGGGCCTGTTTACAGAATGCTTTTGGATATACTAAACTGATCTTCAGTACATTTTTTTCCATTCCTTTGTGAGGCATGTCCTTCTTTGTATATAATATGGCAGATTGTGTAATACATAGTTCATGTATATTTGATTTTCATAGGAAGAGGTACTGCAACCTTTGATGGGACAGCAATAGCAAATGCAGTTGTTAAAGAACTTGCTGAGAATATTAAGTGTCGTACATTGTTTTCTACCCACTACCATTCATTAGTTGAAGACTATTCTCAAAATGTTGCAGTGCGCCTAGGACACATGGTATGTACAAGTTGTTTACTCAAAAGTTGTTTTTGAATGGGTACTTCCATTGCCAGCATGTAATCTTTCTTTTTTAGGCATGCATGGTAGAAAATGAATGTGAAGATCCCAGCCAGGAGACTATTACCTTCCTGTATAAATTCATTAAAGGAGCCTGTCCTAAAAGCTATGGCTTTAATGCAGCAAGGCTTGCTAATCTTCCAGAGGAGGTTATTCAAAAGGGACATAGAAAAGCAAGAGAATTTGAGAAGATGACTCAGTCACTGCGATTATTTCGGTAATTATAACTGGATATAATTTTACCATGTAGTTGATTACCAAAACAGTAAAGGGATGGATGATGCACTGTGAAAAATGTAAACTAAAACTTTTTTTTTAAATTTATTTAAAGGGAAGTTTGTCTGGCTAGTGAAAGGTCGACTGTAGATGCTGAAGCTGTCCATAAGTTGCTGACTTTGACTGAGGAATTATAGACTACATTGGAAGCTTTGAGTTCACTTTTGACAAAGGTGGTAAATTCAGACAACATTATGATCTAATAAACTTTATTTTTTAAAAATGACCATTTTTCCATTTTCTTTCTAGGAAATTAAACCCTTTTAATTCTTACCTACCTTCTACATAATGGTTATTGAATACTCCACAATATATTAAGTCTAGATGTTATGGTACATGCATACACTTTCAGGCTGTTTATACCCACTGTCACCAATACACATAAATGGGGTGGGGGGGAGCTATGAAACTGTATAGGGCTGTATATATACTTGTCTCAGCTTAATGCAGGAAATTCTTTTAATTTCCAGCAATTTGTCTAAACTGTTCAAAAAAAAACTATGAACAGAGTTCAAATACAGGACTGTTTTGAAGAGACTTTCTAAAGTGTACTTTTAAAACATAGTAGTTTTTACCTTTCACAAAACTGAGTTACAAGAATACTTTTGTTTTACAGTGCATCCCTTCCTAGGAAGTCTCATTAAAACACTCACTTTGTCTAGGGGTGATTTTGAATGCTGCACAGGGAAGGGAAGGAAATATAGTCTTAACTTTTCTTAAAGGATACCAGAAACATTGCTGGATATAATTTAAGATTAGTGTTTTCTCTTTCATAGAAAGAACGTACATACTGGGACATGAGTACAGTTACAGCAAGTCTAGGTGTGCTAACAAAACAGGGCACATTCAAGTACAATAAGATTTTGCTTGAAATTAAAAACAAACTACATGAGATTAAAGCATTAAAATCATATTTCTCAATCTGAATACATGTTAAAAAAAATCAAAAGAAATGCAGAAGTGCTAGCTCACATTTTTACCATATTACAAAAGCAATTGGTACCCACGTCCATAAAGGCAGCAACAAAGCTGCTTGTCTATTGAAGAGTACTACTGCAAATTGGACTGCATTCAATGCTAGTTGTAAAAACACCAGCTTTTTTCAGAAGTTGGTATCTGTACAAAATTGCAGCTTATTTTCTTCACTTCTGTCCCTTCAAAAGTCTTTACACAGTAATGCTAAAACACCCAGCTTTGAGATCCTGAGTCAATATATTGCCACTTTCTTTTTGGTAGCTTGAGCTTCATAGTGTCAACTGACCTTGTGTATCCATTTTTAATACAGTCTCTTCCTGTAGCATGGGCAAATATTTTAAATCTTCTTCCAAAAAAAAATGTTTTAAGTTATGATGTTAGAATGGCAGGACTTTTTCTTTAGGGAAGGAATTCAGTTGTGCTGCAATGTATTAGATTCTATAGGTGGAGCAGAGTCATATAGTGTATCTGTATCGTGTGTAGGCTCACCAGCTAATGTACAAGGATTAGACAGTGTTCCAGCACCACAGTCACAGAAAAACCTAAAGCAAAATGAAAACCCAAAGATTAGGAAAAGTGAGGGGAGGAAAATAATTGGGCAATACAGCAAGCAAGTGTGCTACATACATACCTATCATGTCTAATAAATTCTACATCATGTCCCTGATGGCACTTCTTAATGCAGTTCACACATATGGCATTTCGATCTGTGGTGTTACAAGTGTGACATCTAAAAAGCAAAAGCTTACATTATTTTCCTTGATCATGTTATTTATTCAAAATACTGCAATTTGTTTATATATTACCCTATGGCCTTTGGCTTATAAGAAAAGAGGCCCCCAATTTTTGTGGCTTTAATCTAGTCTAATTCTGAAAAGGGACTTCAATGGAATAAGTGAATTTCCTATTTTGTGTCTTCTGAGGAAAACAAGTTCCTATCAAGTCTTCACTGAATCAGTATGGGGGAGGGGGAGTCAAAACCCACTCATGGTGGCTGGGATATAAGGAACACTTAATGACAGCATTACCTTGAAACTCCTAGGAAAACAATATGGTTCACATTTTCAGTGGTATCAGTAGTTACTGCAGTATTACATTTTCCCATATTTTACGGTCTCAAACAGGATCCTCAAAGTAGATTGATCACAGAACTCAATGTGGACAATTAATAAAATTTTCAGTTATATTTTTCCATTAGCAAATACCCAATTTACTTTCTTAGCTCATACATTTAAGGGAAAGCTAAATATGTGAATTCTTGTCAGTTTAGAAAAGTAAATCTTACTCTCTCTCCCATTTCAAGACTCACAAATAATTTAGAAATATACCTGTAGAAATCATGCATGGGGTAGCTGGTGTAACTTGATATTTTATATAAACATTGGCCTCTACTAACAGCCTTTTCTATGGCGTCTTGATTGTTCATTATTTTGTTATCTGTAATAAAAAAAATAAGAAATCCTAGAGTATAAAGACTTAAGATAACAAATTACAGGATTATTTTAATAGAGTTTTTAAGAACTTTAAAAGAGGCTAACCAGTGAAGTAAAAAAATCGGCTAAGAATAGAAATGAGTTTTCCTTGTACCAGATACTCCAACTATTTAGGACAAGGTGAAACAAAACTCTTTCAAAATAGTTCTCTTGAATTGCTGGTTAACTACTATACAGTGACAGAAGGTATTAAGTTACTGAATAACAATGGCTTCTATCATCTTTTCATGGCATATTTACTGCATTATAGGCAGAACACAGACTCCAACATACCTTTCATTGTCACATTAACACCAGATGCTAAAAATAAGCCTCCAAACCGGTTGTTAAAAATCTGATTGCCTTCTAGTGTTGCAGTTGCATGATTTGTAATTTCAATACCTGAAGCAAAATTTACAAACAGCAGATGCATCACTTTATATATAGTTTCTTAAAAGAAACCTGAAATATAGCAAATATAGTGAACTACTTCTTTTACATAAAAAGTATATTAACTGTTAACATCGAAAGAAATACATGCAAATGTTTATTTGAATTGTTTACAGTAACATTCAATTCACTTTCCACTGTTGATAATCCTCTATCCCTGCTAAAGGAATGATACAGATGGTTTGTAATTTACTTTTATTAATAATTACATTTAAAATTTTCTTTGCAAACTAAGAAGAAGATAGGGCCCAGAAATATGTGTAGGTAGGAGCTAGATGGTTATTTGGAATTATTAAGAGAAATCCCTCTTCAGTGGCAAAAAGTTGAAATATATGCATGATACTTGGATTTCACTTACCAAGATCTTTAAAAAAACATTCTGTTTGTGAGGCCAGAGGGCTTGAATTTATCTGAATCTATTTCTAATGGTAGTACTAGCCTGTATTTACTCTATGCAATTAATGATTCATAACTACTACTGAACTATAAGAGCAATATTATAAAGTTGGCTTAGAGTGGAAGAATCCAAAACTTGGATTAGGTGCTCTTATAAGCAATTGTTAACAGGCATTCAGCCAACTTCTGTAGCATACTTTTGCACACCTTAGTTATTAAGCAAAAGAGATACCAAGAATCAATTTTATGTACAGAAAACAAGCTACAGGTAACAAAGGAAAATACAAACCTGCAGCAAATCCATCAAATATTCTGTTTTTCCTCAAGACTGGATGACTATTAGTGCTGATGAGAACACCTGCTTGAGCATTCCTGAAAATATCATTTTCTTCAAGGAGACCTATAATAAAATATTTCCCCAGATTAAGGCTAATGCATATAGCAAATTTTACTAGCCTTTTTGGTGGTATTTAGGTTTTCTTATTAACTGGATTGTGAAATTCATAGGACTAATTTTTCAACTGAAAAGAAATTTTATTAGTAATTCATAGATATTTAAAGTAGAATTTAACCAAAAATTGCTAAAATTGGCAGGTAACCATTCTAACCAAGAAACTGAAGTTCCATGGTTGCAAGGACCATTTCTAGCTTATGAATCCCTAGTGCCCTGGCACAAAGCTGATTCTTACTGAACCCTGCTGAATTAAAATTAATTCCTTTGAAATATTTTTAGAACCTTTGCACTCTCCATGTTTTAGTTCAAGCCCTGATTCTTTCCGGCCCCTATCAGCATTCCTTGATCCATTTCTTTCACTCCAACCTCTCTTCTGCTGTTGTGTTTCCCACCACTCTATCATATCCTTTTATCTGTATAAAAAACTATCAGAATAAAGTTTAAAATTAACTTGCTATTTACAAAAAACTCGGGGACTTCCCTGGTGGCACAGTGGTTAAGAATCTGCCTGCCAACGCAGGGGACACAGGTTCCATCCTTGGTCCAGGAAGATCCCACATGCCACAGAGCAACTAAGCCAGTGCACCACAACTACTGAGCCTGCGAGACACAACTACTGAGCCCGTGTGCTGCAACTACTGAAGCCCGCACACCTAGAGCCCGCGCTCCACAACGAGAGAAGCCACTGCGATAAGAAGCCCATGCACTGCAACGAAGAGTAGCCCCCGCTCGCCGCAACCAGAGAAAGCCCGCGCGCAGCAACGGTAGACCCAACACAGCCTGCATGCATGCATGCATGCATAAATAAATTTATAAAAGATAAAAAAAAAAATTCCCCCAACCTACTCATCTGTCTCACTATATTACCTACACTCTGAATATGCTATACATTTTTATCCCTAATGCCTCTGGTTTATATTATTTCCTCCTTCTGCAATGTCCTGTACTCTTTCTTCTTAATGACACTTCCTCTGGGAGGTTTTCAGTTTTCCTCCATCAAGTTAATTATTAATTCTCTTCTGGCAGGATAACAATGATTAAGAATGGGCTGAGGAATGAGACTTCATGCCTTCAAATACTGACTTCACCACTTCCAAACTCTGAATGGGCAAATTACTTACCTTCTCTTTGTCTCAATTTCCTTATCTGTAAAATGGGCATAATAGCACCTACCACATAGGGATATTATGAGGGTTAAATTAGTTAATACATGTAAAAGTACACAGTACTAAATAAGTATTAGTTAATATTACTCCTATAAAATCTACTTATGTATCACAGTGAATCATATTTAGTTGTGTACTAGTGTTTCTCTGCTCCCTTGAAGACATGAAATGTTTTTATTTCTGTACATATTTGATCCATCTGTAGTAGTTCACAGTATTGACTTCTAAATTCCCTTTCCCCTAGAAAACACTATTCCAAGACTCTGCCTCTAATCTTGCATATGTCCACTATAACCTCCTCAAATGCTATTGCTAAGATCTAGTCCAAACTGTACCGCACATATACAAAGCCTTTTCATTATACTGTATATATAAACAAAGCCTCTTACGATTTGGGCGCTGCCCCCTTTTCCGGCCTCGACTTTCAGTATCCCTTGCCTTACTAAACCACTTTGTTTCCTTTAGACTTTTGCTTACAATGTGCCACTCCATTAGACTATCAACTTTCTGGATGTAGTACTGTTTCACCATTTTATTTTTAGCATCTGTATCAGTGTTTGGTACAGTGATGTTCAATTAGTAAGTATGCACAGAACAAACAAAAGAATGAAATAACTATACTTTCTACACTTAGAATGGCCTTCAACCCCCTACCCCCCAACTTACCAGTAAATACTCATTTTTCAAGACACAGCTCAAGATTTTACTCCAGAACCCTTCCCAACACCTTACAAATAAAACCAACCATTCTGTACTGTGTTTCCTCATTGTATCTTACAAAGAAACCTATCAGAGATAATGTCATTTACTGAATTACTAGATTATAAGCTCCTTGAGAGTCTGTGTCATTAATGGAATCATCATTGTTTGGTGGTAGTAGTAAATTCTGTTGATTAAATCTTGGTATATTAGAGTAGTGACTAGCTAACCTTCTATACAAGATATGTATAATGCCGGGTTACTGATGTTTCAGGAATGGTGATAATTTGCATTTGACAGTCTCTCCCAGTCTCTCTTTATGAACAATTATGCCTTTGCAAGGGGCAGGGACTGTGAACTTTTGCCTCAATGTAAAGTGATTTGACCTTTATGGATACCAAACTGAGCACATCTTGGCTTAATTAATTCCATTCTCCAACGAAGACAGTTGTGAACAGGTACAAAGCAATCCTTATTTACTACAGACATTTATATATATTCACAGACCAATTAATTTTCCACACCTAGTTCTATAACTTGACTTTGAAGTTTATTATAATCATATCACTATTCTGAATAATTAAAAGGTCCAGAGAGAGGGTATAAACAAATTCTGCTACCTTAAAAAAGACTCGCTAACAAGTGGCACACTCAAGGTGGCTTGAAGGAAAAGGAAAATTCTGTAAACATTTGTCTCCTTTAACTCTAGGCACTAACCTCCTAAAACATCTTGAGACTTGATAAGGAAAAAGACTGTGAGTCCCTCATTTATAACATATTAAATAGCAATGTCATTGATCATTAAAGATATGGAAGAATAATGGAAAACTGGGTTTTTTACTAATGCAAAATTAACAACAATACCTCGACCCCCATTAAATATACAGATGCCACCATCTCTTCCATCATGGATTTTATTTCTTCTTAGTGTAGGATTACTATCTGTCTTAATCCAGACTCCAGCCATTGCATTGTCAAATATTTCATTGTCTTCTATACAACCTAGACCTATAAATGCAAAGATTTAGGTTTTGTTATTTAGAAAGTATATTTCTAAAGACTAATAGCACCAAGAAAAAAAATTAAAAGATTAAACATACCAGAATTATAAACTAGAATTCCACCATTTTGTCCTCCCCAGATTTTGTTGCGTCTAATTTTGGGGTTGCTTCCAGTCCTATGGATAGAATAGAAAATAATGCCATTTCAATTGCTTCTACTCCCACATCACGTGTTAGATAACAGTAGGAAAACCCACATTAAATTTACATAGTAAGAATTAGCTAAATAATTAAGCATCACCTTCAAGATGCTCTGAGAAGTCTGTCAGTAAAGAAACTGGTTTAATTTTGCTTAATTCTATTTCCCACAGAACACACTTAGCTATAGATTATGTTATTACTACAGAGTCTCCTAATATGTAAACTAAACTGAGGAGGTTAGATTAAGTAACTTTTATTATTATATGCTCCCCTCATATATAAAATAAAGGACTGAATTATATGATCAGGAGTACGACAGTTCCAAAACAAAAACTTAATATACAAGAAAGAGGGGTGTAAGAACTATTAATTTTGCACAAATAGCATAAAAACAGAAGCTCCCATTTAATAAGCCAGGTACAGCATGTCAGGTGCCATTGGCTGCTGTCCTCAGACAGTCTAAGAAAAGTTATATTCTGACAATTTAAGCCATGCTTAATTGCTTAGCTTTAACTCTTACTGTTTTTCCTAGACACCTGCCTACTATACTGGGGTATGCCATGCCTACCCCACATACAACTCCCTCCCCAAAGAAAGCCAAATATGAAAACATTTACCTTATCTGAACCCCTGAATACATATGATTATAGATATCATTGTCCTCTAGTACTCCATGTCCATTGTCATAAAAATAAACACCAACCTAAAAAAATTAAAAAAAGAAATTTTCAAATTAAAAAAAGTGTTTACAAAACAATATATTTCCTGAGAGTCTAACATAATCTTACCTGCTTGCCACTGTGTATCCTGTTTCTTCTCAGTACTGGAGTGCTGCCAGTTGTCACCCAGACCCCAGCCAGAGTATTACTGTAGACTTCATTCTCTTCTATTACGCCTTGTCCTTTCTCATGCTAAATAAAAGTTACATTGATTTACAATATGTATCTTGTATAAGCCAAGTAGTTTATAGTGTATTCCCTCTTTTAAGATGGTTGTGACCAAAAAAAATCTCAATTTTTGTTTTTTAATCTGAATAAGGAGATAAATGGATAACATTCTTTCACATAGCCTCTACCTAAGTTTAAGCTCTCAGAGTTTTTATACTGTTCTTTATGTGGTTTTGTACTTTTAAATCTTAGAGTAGTAGCATTCAATTTTGTTTAACAAAAACACTTATTTTATTCTAAGATATATAACAAACTGAAGATCCCTCACTAGGAAGTTAATTGTTATTTCAACTTATCGTTGGTGAAATCACTTCAAAACAAGGTTCAAGTTACTAAAATTTTTATTTTTAGAAGATTTAAGACATGAATATTTCTAGAACTGTGAATAAAAATTAGAGTCATACCTGGCATTACACAGGACCTTTCTGAAATTCCCTTACGTTTTCTTACTTGAGTAACAGTTTCAGATACCATGATGACAGGAGACATAGGACTAATACACAGGTTTTTAAACTTTGCAAGATGCTTAAATTATGTTTCAATATAAATTCAAATGTTTGGCTTTTTCAGAAGATAAAAATATTCAAGTCTAGTATCATTAATATTCAGTGATATTATGATTTTACTTAATACTTCTGGAAAATTTCAGAGACTCTTATGGTAGTCACATTGGCAAAATCCCAGTGTAACAAATATAACTCAGACTGCCAACCAGTTGTTGTTATGAGTTCAGCCCATATTGCCAATTATAATTAGAAGCTTTTAAGTCATTCACACACTGGCAGAGAGAAAAAGTTGAATATGGCCTACCTAAATGTAGAGATAATTCTGCCCTCACCCCCTTTTCTAACCTGATTTTGATGAATGAGATTCTAGAACTGTATTCATTAACTTACCACATAAATTCCACCATGCTGGCCATCATGAATTTTGTTATGTCGAACAATTGGACAACTGTTTGTCCTAATCTGAATTCCTGCTAATGCATTGCCTATTTAAAAATAAAAGTTACAATATCAACATATGGAGCCTAACGGAACATAGTAAGAGCACAATTCTGTGAAATATGTCATACTCAGAAAGATACTTATGATCCATGAGCAGTCCAAGACAAAACTAAGGGAACTAGGAGTGTAAGAAGATGCAGGACTGTAGGCAGTATAGGTATAGTGGTTAAGACCAAAGACTCTAGAGCCAGGCTGTTAAGTTTTGAATCCTGTGTAACTTTGAATAAGCTGCTTAACCTCTTGGTGCCTTTGTTTCCTGATCAGTAAGTGGGGATATTTAATAGTGTCTACTTCACAGGGTTGATGTAAACACTACATGACTTAATTCAGGTAAGGCGCTCAAAAAAGTGCCTGGCACTGAGTAAGCTTTATGTAAGTATTATCCAGTAAGTGTTAGCAAAAGAGGAAGCCCAGGAACATATCAGTGTCTAGCACATAGATACCTAGTAATTGTTTGCTAAATTAATACCTCAGAAGTTTTAATGAGGAATAAGGGTTTTCCCTTTCTAATTAGTACCGAAGTGTATTAAACTACCACAGAAATAATTTATTAACTGTTAAACAATGGAGTGAATGTAAGGGAATTGTAGATACTCTGTGAGACTAGGGTCTTAAGTTTTGTTTTTATCGCTGGTATGTAGAATACTGCTTAGTACTTAGAAGGTACTCAGTAAATGTTTGTTAAGTGAATAAATGTCACAGAATAATCTTTATTGAGAATTTTAAAAAAACTGGATCAGTTCTCCTACTCAGAACGTTTCCAAGTGGTCTTTTTGCTAATGTCAGGAACACAGGTCAAGCTCTAAAATTTTATAGAACCACATGCTTACCATAAATGTCATTTCCTTCAATAAGGCCTCGTCCATCACCAAAGATGTAAACTCCACCTTGATTTCCATTAAATATAGAATTGCCCCTATAATTATGTGGAAAAAAACCCAAAACACAAAAAAGCATCTATTCAGAAAAGCTTGCTTGTTTTATACAATAACGTAAGGCCACTCATGTTTATGTGACATAGAAAATTATTTAACTTCTATGGGCCTCAGTTTCCTAATCTATGAAATGAGGGACTAGGTGATTTCCCTTCCAGTTCTTTCTAAGACTTAAAGCTTTGGAAAAGCCACCTAGTATTTGAGACGAAACAGCATTCTTAAAAATTCACCTCGGGCTTCCCTGGTGGCGCAGTGGTTGAGAATCTGCCTGCTAATGCAGGGGACAAAGATTTGAGCCCTGGTCTGGGAAGATCACACATGCCGTGGAGCAACTAGGCCTGTGAGCCACAACTACTGAGCCTGCGCATCTGGAGCCTGTGCTCCGCAACAAGAGAGGCAGCGATAGTGAGAGGCCCGTGCACCGCAATGAAGAGTGGCCCCCGCTTGCCACAACTAGATAAAGCCCTCGCACAGAAACGAAGACCCAACACAGCCAAAAATAAAAATAAATTAAAAAAAAGATTCCACATCTTCCCCCAACGTTGGCAAAAAAAAAAAAAAAAAAAAAAAAAAATCACCTCAAACGAGCTAATCCAGGGAATTCCCTGGTGGTCCAGTGGTTAGGACTCCGCACTTCCACTGCAGGGGGTCTGGATCCGATCCCTGGTCAGGGAACTAGGATCCCACAAGCTGCGCGGTCAAAAAAAACAAAACAAAAACAACAACAAAAAACCCAAAACCTATTAAGATTAAAAAAAAAAAAAAAAGCTAATCCATTTAAAAGAACTTTTCTTAGCTCATCTATAAACATTTGCTGAATAGTAGTTAAGATGGCAATCACATAATCAACTTTTATAAAGCTAGTGGAAAAAAATTTGACAAAAATAATTCATGGTATTTGATTAAATTATAATCGCTCTGTTCTACAGTCTTAGCCAATGCCTTTAAGACTGGATCTGTTTGTTTCCTTACTGTGGCCAGAGGAAGTGGTAGGAACTATTAAAGAAAGGTGACAGCTTGAAGTTTTGACTCTCTGTTATTCTTGGTCTCTCTAAGTATCTTTGAGATAATTAATTTCCTGGGTTATTCTATCTGCTGCCTCTCGGGGGGAAAAAAAAAGGTCATTCAGATTTCAAGGGAAGATCACAGCCCTATTTACTCATCTATAATGCAGTTTGATGAATTTAAAATAAAAATCACAGCATTTTCTATTTTTCATAAAAGTATCTTACGTGGCTTACATCACGAAAAAAAACAAACAGAACACCCCAAAATAAATGCAATAGCTATGCTCATTCAGATGCACAGACTTTTACTAGGAAAATCTATTTTATAGTAGTCAGGTGTCTAGGAAAGACAGTAAGAGTTAAAGCTAAGTACCTTAAATTTTCTTATAGCACAAAACATAAAGTGAAAACATAATTTCCATCCATAATTATATATAAATACCTTATTGTTGGGTCACTATTTGAGGTAATCCATACACCTGCAAAGTTGTTTGCATAGATTTTATTTTCAATGAACTGTCCTCTTCCTTTTTCATGAACATATATTCCTCCAGTCTGCCCATGATGAATTTCACATCGAACCACTGTGGGGTTAGCGTAAGCTTTTACTTCAAAGCCTGCTATCCTGTTTCTGTGTATGTTGCAACTTTCAAAGTAACCCTGGAAAAAACAGAAATTAAACCTGTAGGTAAAGCTACTTTCCAAAAAGAAATGATATTAAAAAGCCTTTTTAATGTATACCTCAAAATTATCAGAGATGTTCAAGAGTTAAGAATGAAACATAGACAGATATATACTAAATTTCAAATGATACATATTTACAATGTTTTAGTAAAACAGAGAACTATAAATTCTCTAATTAATGTGAGTATGTTCAAACCCAGGAAAGAAAAATAGGGAAAGATTTATTCGATAAATAGAAATAAATACCATTACCACTAAGAATATATATCCTTCAACAAAAAGTTTATTTAAGTACTAAAGAAAATAAACTCTCATAGCCTTAAAAATGCCCCAAGAAATCAACTTCTAAAAAGTTGACCCAAGGACATAATCAGAGACTACAGAAAAAGACACACAAGATAATGTTCATCTTAGCCCAGTAATAGGTAACTAGCTCAATAAAATATTGTGAAGGCTTATGTTCATGTTACACATACTATCATGTTAAATGAAAAGAACAGTATATACTTCAAGATAGACTACATTCAGTATGATGTCAATTGTATTTGAAGAAAAACAACTTGAAGGATGAAACAAGAATATGAGCGTGATTAAATGAGTAGTGGTATTATGGATGCTTACTGTATCCTTTATACTTCTCTAAATTTCTTAAATTTTCTATAACAGATAAATTTACTTATTTTCTAGTGTGGATAAACGTTACTGTAATACTGATATCCTAAACTCTAAGACTCAATCAGACTGAATGTTAGAGGAAAAAATGAGATAGTTATAAGATGGCACTTCTAAAAGCCATTTATTTCATCCTCCTTGTCTATCTCTCTTCAAAAAGTGAACGTGTACTCTCTTTAAATTCCCTTTAGCAGTAAGTATTTTCTTATGCTACTTCCAGGTACAGCCTTGTATTGTATTTGCCATATCCATTTTTACCTGATCATAAGCTCCTGAAGAGAAAGGACTACACTAACTTCTGGAGCATCTATATAAAACTTTACACATGGTAAGCACTCAAGTAGGGCTTTTTGCCAAATTCAGCAGAGGTTAAAACAGGATATAATTCCGAGTATTCTAATACACTACATAATTAACTCTTTAAGAAAATGGCTGAGAATAACATTTAGAAGTAGTTTTCAGGTTTCACTTTCCAAAAATAAAGTACAAATCACTTATAACTTACCTGTTAACATATGGGTTATAATCTTATTCTTTTAAAAAAAATTGGGGGATTGCATCAAAAATGGCTTCTTAAAATATAAAAAAGTTTTTTCTTCTTTGATTTTATACCAAATAAAAATGGATGGACACCAGGTGTATGTATATAGACTACTATGGCAAAACTGAGCATCAAAGAAAGAAAAACAAATGCTAAAAGAGGCTAGACTGAAAGAGTTTAATGTCAGACTGGAACAATTCAACATTTCTGGTATTTTCATCATTGAGAAGGGAGTGCAACTTGTCTCTCTCTGCCAGGAGTTGCATGACATGTCTGAATGGTAAACTTGGGAAATAATAAACTGAGTATGCTCAATTCAGCTTCACCCTTTTCCTCATGGAAATGAGCTGCCTTTAGGGAGCATGCCTTCTGTTACTACCCCATGAACACTGCCTGTCTAATAAGCCTATTTCATTTGGGATTCAGTTAAACAGACTTATCTGGTTCTCATTCTGTTGTATCTTCCGACTTAACCTCTAAGAGTAATGAAGTTGATATTTCAGCCTCTTCATGGCTTTGATTTTTTTTTTTTTTTAAGAAATCCAGTTGGGATTTTTTAAAAATTTATTTATTTATTTTTGGCTGTGTTCGGTCTTCACTGCTACGCGCGCGCTTTCTCTAGTTGTGGCGAGCGGGGGTCACTCGTCGTTGCAGTGTGCGGGCTTCTCACTGTCGTGGCTTCTCTTGTTGCAGAGCACGGGCTCTAGGCTCGCGGGCTTCAGTAGTTGCAGCACACAGGCTCAGTAGTTGTGGCTCATGGGCTCTAGAGCACAGGCTCAGTAGTTGCGGCACACAGGCTTAGCTGTTCCACGGCATGTGGGATCTTCCTGGCCCAGGGCTCGAACCTGTGTCCCCTGCATTGGCAGGCCAATTCTTAACCACTGCGTCACCAGGGAAGTCCCTTTGATTTCTTAATTTGTTCAGAATGCGGCAGGAAAAGGTATGCTATTTACTGGGCTTCCATGAAGATTGCAGTAACAGGCAGTGTCATGTCCGGGCTAGTTCAACATATAGTACTGCAAGTATACTTTGCTACAGTATACCTACTAAAAAATTTTCAAATGCATGGATGCTCTTTCTCTGTTTTCTTTTTTGGCCACACTGCACGGCTTGCAGGATCTTAGTTCCCTGACCAGGGACTGAACCCTCGCCCTCAGCAGTGAAAGCGCAGTGTCCTTACCACTGGACCACCAGTGAATGCCCTGCTTTCTTTAGGTTTCAATTTTGCACACCTAGGAGAGTCAAATAGATCCACAAGTTTACTAAGGCAAACAGCAGCCCCCCCTCTCCTCATTTTCCCTTGTCCAGAGGCCCCCATTATAAAACCTGCTCTAATCTGAACTGGTTGCTATGGTCATAGTCACATGGTCATTTTACCATACTGTAATTTAGATTAGAGGTTAAAAATGTCCCCTAGTTCCATCAGAGATGGGAGTTTTAATCTGTAGTTTTGTTTTAAGGTAACTTTCAAGAAAAGTAGCAAAATTTTTTCGAAAAGAAAAAAATATTTTTCCTTCATGCTCTTAAAACCAGAAGCCTCTTACATTGCTACAACGGTGATTTTATTACATTCAGAAAGGGAACAACTGATTGACTTACAGTTTTATAATATCAGAAGAAAACCTATCTATTATGGATTAAAGGATTCAGTTAATGTAATTTTGCTTTAAAGCACATTTAATGAAATGTACCTGTTTTGCTAAGAAATGCCTTTAGTGCAAAATGGTCTAATAATACAAGACTGTAAGTAGAAAACAGAACTCTACTTTGCCTTTTACGATGCAAACCACAAAAGCTCCAACACAAATACAAAACTGCAAAGGCACAGACATTTTACCGGAGTACCCCATATTATAAAATGATTTATTTCCCTACCAGAAGATACTAGATTGCTAAGGCTTCTTCTATATTTTAAAATAAGAGGTTAACTTTTCAGCACAAGCATTTCTAAATCTCTGCCATATACATTACAATAAGACCTTGAAAATTATCATTCTCTCAAGTTACAAACTTAACACTGATATAAAAATAAAAGGTGAGATTAAGTATTTTTCATTAAAATTTTTTAAAGTGAAATAATCTTTATTAAATACTATAGGGTGAAAGGCATTCAAGAGTTTCTCTTAAAACTCTCCAAATAAAACAAAAAAAATAATGAAAAGTAAAGAGAAAAAAATATGCTACCTTCATTGAAATAAATGTCTACAACCCCAAACTATAATCAATCAAACACTTGCCAAATACTGTGATATCTGGATAAGAATAAGGTGCTGAGAGCAAATGTTACCATACACCTTTAGCAAGGTATGTTTCCCCAAGTAACTGTTCTTTTTAAAATAAATTTATTTTATTTATTTATTTTTGGCTGCGTTGGATCTTCGTTGCTACGCATGGGCATTTCTCTAGTTGTGGAGAGCGGGGGCTACTCTTCGTTGCGGTGCGCAGGCTCTAGGCGCACGCGCTTCAGTAGTTGTGGATCGTGGGCTCTAGAGCGCAGGCTCAGTAGTTGTGGCACACGAGCTTAGTTGCTCCGCGGCATGTGGGATCTTCCTAGACCAGGGCTCGAACCCGTGTCCCTTGCACTGGCAGGCAGATTTTTTTTTTTTAACATCTTTATTGGAGTATAATTGCTTTACAATGGTGTGTTAGTTTCTGCTTTATAACAAAGTGAATCAGTTATACATATACATATGTCCCCGTATCTCTTCCCTCTTACATCTCCCTCCCTCCCCGGCAGGCAGATTCTTAACCACTGCGCCACCAGGGAAGCCTGCAAGTAACTGTTCTAATAAGCAAGCCTAGCCAATGATCTTTTACTAAAGTAGTGAGATCTAGTGTCCCAAACAGAACACAGGAGAGGAAGGAAATACTCCCATAGTAATATTTTCATAAAAATAATTTAGGCACAAGAAGTAAATCTGAAGAAGAAACACACTGATGTGCAATTTCTATCATCTAAAACTTGTTATTTCCTATCTAAGGGGGACTATCCGAAGTAAAGTGAAATGAAAGGAGAGGAAAACCATATTTCTACAGAGTCTGTCAACTGTCAATCTATCATGTTTAAGCTCATAAACTTAGAATGTCTCAAAAATTTTATAGCAATTTGGCACTGCTATGATATTTTAATTTTACTTTATGAAAATAACACTGCAATAGATTGAACATTAAACAACAAAAAACAAAGAATTGGGGAACTGTAAACACTGACAGAAAAATTACTTTTAGCAGTGAGACTGGCATTGTTATGTAAAAGAAAAAGAAGGAATCCCATCTTTTAAAGAAAGACATATATGCTGAAATATTTACAGATGAGATGATGATGTCTGGGATTTGCTTCAAAATAATTCACAGTAAAGAAGAAAATAAGCAATGTATGAGGAGGTACAGATGAAACAAAATTGACCATGAGCTGAAAGTTTTTGAACGTGGAGGATGGATATACATGGGAATTCATTATACTACTGTCTCTAATTTTATATATGCTAGAAGGATTCCATAAAACAAAAATACATTAAAGAAATCAGAGATGAAAACCACATTGGAAACAAAACAGAAGAGACAACGATGTAGACATAGTAAGAGACACAGATTTGAGGAAATCACACAAAATTTAAAGGAAAAGAACAAAGCAATACAGAGCAATGTAAGTAATAGAGAAAATAGCCAAGTTTCTAAAGAAAGGAACATATGGACAGAAAAACAGTAAAAATTAAAACAACACAACATTAACAACATATGGATACTTAAGTAGAAAAGCAAATCCCACCAGAAAGAAAAAAAAAACCCAGAATGACCTCAGACTTCTGTCACACTCAATTCTAGAAATATAAAAATGACTACACAATTCTGAGGGAAAGAAAGTATAATAAAAAACTGTATACTCAGCCAAGTTAAAAGGTAAACGGTAGGCATTCTCAAGTGGCAAGAATTCAAGCTACAATACCCATAAGCCTTTCTTTTAAAAATAAAATCAAAATGGCTAGATGACAAAATAGCCATACCAAGAATGAACCAAAATTTAAAAATTCAGGAATGGAAAAACTGCGATAAAAGGACTGAAGGTAAATAAATATAAATACAGACCAATAACTGTAGGAATGTAAATGTTATAAAGCTTTACAAAAGAAAAATAAGAATACAAATGATGGAGTAGAAATGGGTTGAAATATAAAGTATTTTCATCATTTTTCAAAGGGGGAGTTCATACTGTATTCAAAGTTTAAACATGCAGTTAACAATGACAAACTCTAGTCATACCCTTTAAAATTCTAGGGATGTCTTTTATATTGGGCATGTAATATTTTAACAAAAACATTAATTTCTTTAAAATAAAAAAAGTTAAAATTCTTTCATGATTCATTCTTGCCAATACAGGAGTTTAAATTCTAAGTAGGTCATAGACAAGGAAAAGAAAGACCATTTCAGAGAACAATAAATATGAATATATATAAAGATAGAGAATAGTACAGAAACTAGTTTAAATGTTTATTCTGATGTTCTCTGAAATTCTATAAAAAACAAAGTCAAACTTTAAAAGGTTAACCTTAGTGATGTCATCCTACCAATCATGGGCAGCCAACGCAAAGAATACTTGGAATGAAAGAACATTCTACCAAAGGATTTTAAAGGATTGTATCACAATACTAAAACAGATGAGAGAGGCCCAAGATATGCTTTATTTCCATCCTTCCTTTATAAATCTATAATACCTTACAAATCTCTTCATCAATCCTTAATATATATATATATATATATATGTATATATATATATATATATCTACAGGACTGGCTAAGATTTGCTTTTTTAAAAAGTTATAAAATTTATAAACCTAAATCTATAAAAAGTAAACTGTATTGGGGGGGTGAAGAGTAAATTATTATAGTGAATTTTAGTAACTGACCATCAGCATTAGGTCTTTTAAAAATGCGGAAATTTACTCAGGTTAAAGTTATTTTGGTACCTCAAATCATTTGTGAATGAGACCAGAGGCATGCATAAATATGATACTTGAATTGTAGGTAACTCTGGGGCAAAGTCTAAAGGCAACACAGGCAAAGAAATATTAGCATAGTATAGTCCCATTACAAAAATACGAGCTCCATTTAGAATTCCACTTAAGAATTATTATTTTTTTAATAAATTTATTTATTTTATTTATTTATTATTTTTGGCTGCGTTGGGTCTTCATTGCCGCGCCTAGGCTTTCTCTGGTTGCGGCGAGCGGGGGGGCTACTCTTTTTTGCGGTGCGCGGGCTTCTCGTTGCAGTGGCTTCTCTTGTTGAGGAGCACGGGCTCTAGGCGCGTGGGCTTCAGTAATTGTGGCGCACAGGCTCTAGAGCGCAGGCTCAGTAGTTGTGGCGCACAGGCTTAGTTGCTCTGCTGCATGTGGGATCTTCCTGGACCAGGGCTCGTCCCCTTCATTGGCAGGCGGATTCTTAACCACTGTGCCACCAGGGAAGCCCCCACTTAAGAATTATTGCCAGAACTTCTCTGGTGGTCCAGTGGTTAAGACTCTGTGCTCCCAACGCAGGGGGCACAGGTTCAATCCCTGGTTGGGGAACTAAGATCCTGCATGCCGCACAACATGGCCAAAAAATAAATTAATTAAAAATAAAAATATTTTTTTAAAAAGAATTACTGCCAATGCGGGCAGCCCTCAAAGGGGTGGGGAGGCAGATTCTCAAGACTCTTATGTTTTGATAACCTCCATACCTTTTCCCAGACTCCCCAATTCCCAAACTCCCCTCTTCCCCACTCCTTGGAAAAAAGAGCTACAATTTGCAAAAAAATGTCAATTTTTAAATTCTAACTGGAGAAGGGCAAGTGGTCATCTCCACTGTGCTTTCTTATCTACAGGCCCAAACTATAGCCTGAGTTTTAAGTGAACTGTTTTTCTCAGGTTACTGTTACCCCAGGAATATAATAAGCTGGACGGTCTGAAACTATTTACATCTAATCAGAACTTGATAAAAGGGTACTCCTCATGGTCTAGTTCAGTTTAAAAAAAAAAAGAGTTCTGCATCAGGGTTTTAGACACAAAAAATGAAAATACAAAATTTCCTTCACTAACTGACAATTTGTATATGTCGATTCAATGTTCCAAAGTTGCGTGATTAATATCATATAATAGCAATAAAACTTCACCATACCCTTGTCTGTCAGCACGTCAAACCTCCTCTCCTAGCTCTGACTTCTTAATAAAAAATGTTGCCAATGCTGTACTAGGACTTGAAAATTACTTCAACAAAAATTAGACATTAGGGAATTCCCTGGCGGTCCAGTGGTTAGGACAGTGTGCTCTCACTGCTGAGGGCCTGGGTTCAGTCCTTAGCGGGGTAACTGAGATCCCACAAGCTGTGCAGAGTGGCAAAAAAATAAAAATTAGACATTAAATGAAAAGAATACCTGAATAGGCACCCAAGAACATTACTTTTGGCCTAAGAGAGCTCAAAAAGTCATGTCTCTATAAAGTTGTGTAAAAGGACATAGTAGTAACTAAAACATAATATCATACATATAAAGATGCCTAATTAACTGCTGCATAAGAATTTTAGAACTGATATATTATCATCACTGTATTTCTTATTAAAGTTCTACCAGTTTAAAAAATTTTAAGAGGAATGAAATGGAAGTCAAACTAATGATGAAACTATTGTTTCTCCAAGTGTAGTCTACAAACAACCTGCATTAAACTCACTTATGGTGCTTATTAAAAAATGCATATCCTGGGCCCCGTCCTTAAAAATTCTGATTTATTGTATCTGGGTGATTTTTATGCACAGTTACATTTGAGAACTACTGGATTAGACCTTACTCCCCTCAAAGATCACATCAATTCCCTAAGGACTCCATCTTCCGTACATGTATATAATGTTAGATTCAAGAATTTATAGAATTGATACTGCATACTGACTTTAGAATATAATGCTGAAATCTTCTTTTAAACCTACACTTTTCAATTCAGCATTTTGGTGATGATAAAATGCTGACACCTATTTGAAATTTTAACTGATATGTCAGTTTTTCTATTAAGAATAAATGTTCTTACCATGCCATGATCAAATGTGAACACACCAACGTCACGTCCATGATGAATATGATTCCGTCTAATAATTGGGTTTCCGTGATTTTTAACCCAAATCCCAGCTAAAGCATTATTGGAAATTTCATTATCTTCGTATATTCCCTACAACAATTGACCAGAAATAAACATTAGTAGAGCTAAAAAAAGAAAAAAGAAAAAAACCCACAGAATTAAAAAATACCTGTGCATGATCTGTTATATAAAGTCCAACATTTTCACAGTCACTGATGTTACAGTGCTTGATAGTGGGACATGCTCCTTGACCACTAACACATACTGCAGAGCCAACTGTAAGACAAATAATTTATTTAAAAACCTACTGGGCAACACAGTGACTCATTTTATAATAAAATGTAATGGGAACACTAACCTGTACATGTACTTCGGATGATACAGTGATCAATAATAGGGCTACAATTTACTGTAATCTCTAAGCAGTGATGTGCATTGTGGTGTTGAGCAGATTTGTCATCAGGGTTAAACTGAAAAGTAGAAATTTTGTTTGAAATAAACAACCACTGCCTTAATGATTTCCACATACATACTTAAAAATTAAAAAATGCCTTACCCTTATTGTCATATATCCAACATATGCATCCTCAGAACCTTCCATAAAAACGAAGGTTGAATCTCTAGTGTTTTCAATTATAACTTTGTCTGCTACTTTTCCAGGTGCTATGAAGAAAATATTTTAAAGCATATTACCTTTATCAGACAGATAAAATGGACATTTAAAAATTACTTTTTTAATCAGTAAAAATACTCTGCCATAAAACTAATAATTCAGTACTGCCCTTTTTACGGCTTTTAAATTGGGTACTTTTTTTGGAGAGGGAACTTTTAAAGAACATTAGTATTGAGTAGATAGGACTAATATTCATTTTATCAGATATATAACTATGTTTCATTGGCCTTCATACAGGCAGTCATACTTAACATGGACATTATCTGAGTACCATCATACACAAATCCATGTATAGTAATACTTCTAATAAGATTCAACTACAAATAGTATTTAATATCAAATGCAATGGCATATTAAAAAGTGGGTTTCTTGTGGAAACCAAATCACAACCAGCAGCACCAGAAAACGAGGCACAGGGAGAAGAAAGAAAGGGATGATGAGCAGGGAGAGAAAGAGGGCAACTTCTTTATTTAAACTTATTTCCAATACTGGCCTTGATTTGGAAAGTAATGGAAATCAGTAGGCAAAATTTTTCTATACTCTCTCCTACTTTTCTTTGAGGTGGAAATGGGGGAGGGAAGAAGAAAGAGCAGTAAATGCAAATTTCATTAACTACTAACAATTAACTAGCTATCTTAAAATGGTCTCGTACTACAGTATCCTTAAAAAAATCAGATATCCCATAAATCTTCAAATGACTGATCAGTGCTCAACAAATACTACATTTATTCTTAGAAACCTGACCATAAAAACAGCTTTGAAACAGTACAGAAAGTATTTTAAAAGTACATCTGTTTCATTAAAAATACAGCAATAAAAACATTATCCTCTGTATTTTCAAATAAAAGATAAAATTAACCAATATCTTTCTCTCCTTAATGAACAACTAAAGCAGCTGGACAAAGTACTGACATCAAGAAATATACACATCCCCCTAAAAAGAAATAGGTACATTTATAATTTCTGAACTCTAAAGTTTTCATTTCCATCATATAAAATATACATGATATTTCCTATTTTTTCCTACAATTAAGATATTATCAAGGTTCATCTGGATTTTAAGTAACTAGCATTTTAAAAACCCGTCATGTAAATAAAATATTAAAATTCTAATGACAATGCATTTACACGTACCTGCACCAATCATGGTGATTGGAGATTCAATATATATCCATTCATCAGTATATATTCCAGAATGAACAAAGATAAGTCCATCAAAATGAGCTTCTTGTACCCCACCAAGAGCATCTTCAATTGTATCGTAATACTAAAAAAAAAAAAAAAAAAAAAGTCAGTATAGAACTGTAAGATCATCATTTTAAATATCAGAAAAAGACAAATCAAACATACCAACATATTTTCTCTTCCTTTGTATCTTGCAGGGTTACTGTAGAAATGTTCAGCAAATCCTGGCTTTACATGCGCACCTTTATACTAAAACATCAAAAAAAACAAAAACAAAAAAACAAAAACAAATACTGACCACTAACATAAACACTACAGTCTAAATTAATTTAGTACTATATGAATTTTTCATTAATTATCAAAAACAATTATCAGTCCAACAAATTTTCTGTTGCATACTGCAATGTAAAATCTAGAACAGTTTATGACTCAGTAATATCCAGTAAATAGGACATGGTTTTTCAACCTCAGCACTACTGATATTTTGGAACAGATAATTCTTTGTTGTGAGTGCTATCCTGTGTAGGATGTTTAGTAGCATCCCTGGACTCTAACCACTAGGTATCAGTAGCAGTCTCTTCTCCAGCTGTGACAACCAAAAATGTCTCCAGACATTGCCAAACATCCCCTGTGGAGCAAAATCACCCCTAGCTGGGAACCATTCGTAAAGGACCATATGAAAATTAAGCTAAATGTGAAACTTTAAATAACTACTCAACAGTAATAATTTACATATAAGTTCAAACAGATCCAGAGAAAGTATAACTGCTCTCAGGCTACTGATACTTACTGCAACTGTTTAAATGATTAATAAATATGTCAGTAGTGAAAAAAAGAATTGTTGACTTTTTTGTTGGCTGATAAATGTCCACTGACTTGAAACCTATTTTTTTTTTTTTTTTTTTTGCAGTGCCATGAGTCTTCTGGGACCTTAGTTCCCTGACCAGGGACTGAACCCGGGCCCTCAGCAGTGAAAGTGTGGAGTCCTAACCACTGGACTGCCAGGGAATTCCCTTGAAACCTATTCTTGAGTTAAAATTTTTAAAAAGGAACTTTTATTTAAAATATGTAATATAAACCAGTGTTTTCCATTTATACTTCATACCAACTGCTGGAAACTCTCTTTCCAAGGATTTGGATGTTCATATTCTTCTGGATTAATCTGGTAGAATTTGCCAGGTTCAGGATGCATCATAGGGCGGGTATATTCAAATACTTCCATGTATAATCGTTTCCTGAAGGAGGAAAGGAATGAAAGATTTCTTCATAAAATGTCCTTTAAACAACTATAAAAATTATTTGAGGCCTCAAAAACTTCTAAGAATATGAAAAAGCAGAATTTTAAATGTAAAAATAAAATTTTTGTCTAAAACAATGTAACTGCATATAAAAAACAGTCCACCCAAAAGAATAAGTGTCAATTCTTTAAAATCTGACTGTTTAGTCAGGGGAAAATAAAAGCTACCCTTACTGTAAAAGCCACATACAGTTTCAATTTAAAAGGATTATTTTAAATAATGATGAAAAATAATGATGATGCTTCATTTATGTCCTATCAAGAACCATCAAATTTTAGAAATGGAGTGATAATAACTATTATAACTTCTTGTACAAAGCAAAGTGTTTCTTCTTCTGCTCTCTGTTCTTTTTCCTTTCTAACACAAATATAATTTTTTCTTAAATTTAAGGTGTACCTTATTTTTAGCATCATGGAATACACATAAGCTGTTGTAAAATACGGAAAAGTATAAAGAGATAAACAGTTTACTGTATTTCCTTACAGTCTTTTTCACTTATAACAGTTGTGACTGTAACACATAAAATTTTGTATTCTGCTTTTTAATTTTTATAACACAGCATATTCCGTTATTAAAAGCTGTAAAAATCACTGTTAATGACTACATCACAACCCTCTAAGTAGACATTACATTGTTTACTTTTAGTCCCATCCCTTATTGCTAGACTTTTCCATTATTTCTAATTTCCCCCCACTGTTAACTATGCTATTATGAAAAATTTGTAAATAGGGTAAACAAATTTTCAGAAGTGGAATTGCTGGGTCAAAGGGCATGCATTTTTTTTTTTTTTTGGCTGCACTGGGTCTTTCGTTGCTGTGTGCGAGCTTTCTCTAGTTGCAGTGAGTGGGGGCTACTCTTTGTTGCGGTGCACGGGCTTCTCATCGCAGTGGCTTCTCTTGCTGCAGAGCACTGGCTCTAGGCGCGTGGGCTTCAGTAGTTGTGGCTCGCGGGCTCTAGAGCACAGGCTCACTAGTTGTGGCACACAGGCTTAGCTGCTCCGCGGCATGTGGGATCTTCCTGGACCAGGGATCGAACCCGTGTCCTCTGAATTGGCAGGCGGATTCTTAACCACTGAGCCACTAGGGAAGTCCCAGGGTATGCCTATTTTATGGTTCAAAAATACAAATGTCCAAACTATTTTCCAAAAGTTATATACAAAATCTACAGTCTTACCTAACTATCAGATTTAATTAATTAGCTGTTTTAAATTAGACTGCGTACTGTTTCTAAAAAGCAATGGAATGAAAAACATTTCCCATAATCACTGTTGCTTTTAACTGACAAGTAGCAGAAAAAGTACTTCTTTTATTGTTTTAAAAACACTGCGGCGGGCTTTCCTGGTGGCGCAGTGGTTGAGAGTCCGCCTGCCGATGCAGGGGACATGGGTTCTTGCCCTGGTCCGGGAGGATCCCACATGCCACGGAGCGGCTAGGCCTGTGAGGCATGGCCGCTGAGCCTGCGCGTCCAGAGCCTGTGCTCCGCAACGCGAGAGGCCACAGTAGTGAGAGGCCCACATACCGCAAAAAAAACCCCCCAAAACAAAAAACACTGCCGGGCTTCCCTGGTGGTGCAGTGGTTAAGAATCCGCCTGCCAATGCAGGGAACATGGGTTCGAGCCCTGGTCCGGGAAGATCCCACATGCTGCGGAGCAACTAAACCCGTGTGCCACAACTACCAGGCCTGTGCTCTAGAGCCTGCGAGCCACAACTACTGAAGCCTGTGCACCTAGAGCCCATGCTCTGCAACAAGAGAAGCCACCGCAATGAGAAGCCTGCACATCACAACGAAGAGCAGCCTCCGCTCACCGCAACTAGAGAAAGCCCGCACGCAGCAACGAAGACCCAACGCAGCCAAAATAAATAAATAAAGTAAATTTATAAAAAATATATTAAAAAACAAAACAAAACAAAAAACACTGCCTGGACTGACAACCAACATCTGTGATAAACAGTTAACTTGGAATTTATAAGCATTCTAATTTTCTTCTGACTATTTAATTGTAACCATCAACTCACACTACAACTTTCCTACCATCTTCAGCATTTTGGGAAGCAAGTAATATATCTCAAGATAATAAGAAATAAATTTTCACTTACCACAAAATTGGATCATTAGCAAGCTCACTGAAGCGTTTACACACACAAGCTGCTCTACAAAGATCCTGTTCCAGCAAGTAAGAGAAGATTTTTAGAACCACTTCATCTGGCAGTTTCTCCTGAAGATACTGTTCAGCAGGTGCTGCTATAAAGAGATTAACAAACAGAATATAAACAATCTATCATGCTAGCAAAGACTTTCTCATTATTTAAAGAGCACAATTTTCATTTTGTCTAATGAACAGCTTTTATTTTTTGACGACATTCATCTTTTTATAAGCATTTGCTTTCATAGACGACACACACTTATTTTCTTTTATCTTGACAGTATTCTTTCTTTTAGCTAGCTAGTATGCACCATTTCAAAAACTGGTTACACTAAATATACAAAAAGGATTTTTATACAACAATTACAGTCAGAGATGGAGAAGGTGATGGTTCTCATGTTTATTCTGTAATAATCACTTTCTCAATCTCAAATGTACAAATAAACTATATTTAATTTGATTTTTATTTTTTGGTATCAAAAACTAAAAATTATTTGACCCTATTTCTTAGCTTCCCATAGGAAATACCTGATAGATCTTGTGATTTTCCAGAGACTCTGGCACGTTTTGCACGATGACCAAAAAAGTTTTCTGTAGTTGAAGTTGAAGCACCCTTTAAAACAAAATGAAAACTAGTTAAGCAAATATTTTTACCATAATCATTACTTCTAAAAAATGATTGACAGTCCCCTTTCTGTTTGTTTCCTAACAATTCCTTCATTACACACACAAAAAAAGCAGTTACATTGAATTTACCTCCATACTGCTCTTTGTAGGACACGCTGTTCTTTTTGGCAAAAGAGTTTTCCTACGAAGTTGGTATGGACTATTTTGTGCACCAGGACCCGATTCTTCTGCAACCATATCTGCAGGTACATCATCATCTGTTATAAACAAAAACAATATGAAAAATGATACCCATTTTTAAGAAAAAGCTCTATGGATTCAGTAACTTTTAAAAAACTTTATAAATTTTTTTGGGGGGAGATACAGTTTTTATACAAAATTCCAGCCAACTGGATAACCATCTGAGAAGTGCTGGATTTCTACTTCATTTCTTACTTCAAAATAAATTCCACAATAGACCATATGCTTACATACAATATAAATAAATAAAAATCACTAGAAGAAAACAAAATTATTTTTTATAAAGTTAAAGTGGAGAAGCTCTTTCAAGGTATGACACAAAATTGGAAGGCATTTAAAAAAAAACGTGAGGAGGATGTTCACTTGATGAGTGAGTACAAGTGAGTACTGCATGGTTAGAGTCCAAGTGGGGTGAGAAAGGTGTCAAAAGAGAGGGATAGTTCAGTATAGGGTATCAGATACCAAACAGGATAAAAAGGGCATCCAAGCAGAGAGTGGTCTGGCATACAGTGTTGGAGCTCAAGAGGGGTTAAGATTAAGAAGCAAGTCCATGTGGGGGAAGGTGGCCTGGAATGGAGAGTCAGAGCCAGAGAAGGGAGAGAAGGGCATTGCACAGGAGAGGGGATGGTGGAACCGGAAGCTTGGTAACAAACAACAGAGGGACTGATCAAATGGAAGCCAGGCTTCTGAAAGAGAAGAGAGTTAAAATATAAAAAAAGAGAAAGCTAGAGTAAATCTTACAGTGTTAGATTGGAATTATCAATGTGAACTCATTGTTTTTAAAAGATAGATAGATATAGAAATAGGTATAGATACAGATGTTTGGAAATGTGTGGATTATACACACGTATATTCCCTAGCTCTGTTCACTGACAAAGCCTGGAAGCAATGCCACTCCAACAGCAATGAGCATGACTAGCATTTGGATCTTTGCTTCTGAATACGTCTCTATAAAAGGAGTAAGGGCTCCTTGGAGAAATGGCTGATTCTAGGTTGAGGGAAATACAGAATGAGCCTGGAGTATCTTGTGGCAGAAACAAGAAAGTGCTCAGTAATAAGGACATGTCAAAAGAACACTGAAGTCAGCCTGAATGACCACCAGTAGCAAAATTATGCTGAAGTAACAAAACTCATGATAGTAAAGGGATTATAACCCACTGAATGGACAACAACCCATAAATTCATTCTACTATAAATAAATGAATAAATGGAAAGTTTGATAAGGAGATGTTTAAAATACCTCCCCCACAAAATACTGATTAAGTAGAAAGGGAAAAACCATTACTCTACAGTAGAGATGCCAATCAGATGCTGCCTTAATTAAGGGATCAAAGTGAACATCATCATTCATAGGACAATAAAAATCCTGCTTGGAAAATGAAAACCATAAACATAGTCAAAAGAAGCAACACAATTAGGAAAAAATATTTGCAACACGTCATGAAAGGGTAATTTCCTTATTATATCTGAGTGCCACAAATCAATATGGAAAAGGCTAACAATTCAATAGAAAATTGGACCAAGGACACAAACAGACAATTCATAATTTAGGAAATACAAATGAAATACTAATAAAAACTATAATGAGATTTTTTTTATCAAAGCAGATTATCAAAGATCAAAAAGTTTGATCACAGGACTTCCCTGGTGACGCAGTGGTTAATGCCTGCCAATGCAGGGGACGTGGGTTCGAGCCCTGGTCCGGAAAGATCCCACGTGCCTTGGAGCAACTAAGCCCATGCGCCACAACTACTGAGCCTGCATGCCACAACTACTGAAGCCCGCGCACCTAGAGCCCATGCTCCCACAACAAGAGAAGCCACTGTAATGAGAAGCCCGCGCACCGTAACGAAGAGCAGCCCCCACTCGCCGCAACTAGAGAAAGCCCGCATGTAGCAACAAAGACCCAATGCAGCCAAAAATAAAGAAATAAATTTATATACATAAAAAAGTTTGATCACATACTAGTATTATATATCAAAGGATAGTATGAGGCAAAAAATGTTCTTAATTGCTTTAAGGAGAGCAATTTGACAATAGCTATTATTACTTAACAATTCCACTTCTGGGAATTGATTCTGCAGCTATATTCACACACATGGGCAAAGTAGTAAGTACCAGGATATTCACTGCAGTACTGTTTATAATACTGCTGGGTAACAATCAAAATGTTCATCAGTAAGTGTTTGTTAAAAAACCTATGGTATAGCTATACTATCGATGTGGCCATTACAAAATATATAGCAGTTCTATACAGAACAGATAAGGAACTATTTCCAATATACAGGAAGTATAAAACCCAAAATATACAGAACAATGTGTTTAGTATATGTGTGTGTTTCAAGGCAATACATATACATATGCTTATACATGCATATATTTACTAAAATATAAACTCCATGATGGAAGAGAGCCAACTTGAAGAAGCTCCCACTAGCCAAAGATGGGACAATTTGAGCATCAGTAAGAATAACTGAAAAGAACCAAAAGAAATATATTTAAATCTGTGAGTTTATGACACTTAAAAAAAAGGGGGAAAAAGGTTACTTTGAAAGATGCTAGTGCAAAGCAACTCATAATTTTGAAAACTGCTATACAACAGGAAATAACAAAACACTTACTCTTCCTCTCTTATATAAAAACTACCAGGTAACCAAGTATTAGATGAGGGGAAGCTTCTTTACAGAAACATTCCAGCAATAAATGAAGAAGAAATAATAAAATTAGAAAAAATAAAAATCTGCAATCTCTAAAGAGTTAATGGATTTAACCACTGAGTATCAATAGTTCTAATATCACAAAAAGAAAAACCACCAGATATTATGTATCTCCTGATGAAAGAACACACCACCACCTACAAAATTTTGCCAAAACCATCAAATCTCAAATTGATCAAACCTGTTAAAAATTCTGAAAGATTAAACTATACCAGTTTCTTCGACAAATTATGTGGGAAAAAATGGGGGAAAAATAAGCAAAACTAAATCATACTGTTTAAAAATGTAAATTACAGTATTAAAATTACAAAGAAAAAAGCCAGAAAGTGATTATCATAAAAATGCTTTTTGTGGGGAAGGAATGGGGCACATAAAAGGCTTCTGCAGTGGCTGGTAAAGTTCTACTTCTTGATCTATTGGTATTACAATACTAACCTTAACAATAATTCAATAAACTATATATTTGTTTTATGTGAGCTTCTCTCTATCTGGCTATATTTTCTGATAATAAAGGTGTTTTTAAAAGATGGGGGGTTTTAACAGTGTATTTAAAAACAGAGGTTTTATCCCAACCACAGACCTTGGACAGATAAACTTTTAAAAATCAATCAATCAATAAATCAATTTTTTGGCCACACCCTGCAGCATGCCGGATCTTAGTTCCCCAACCAGGGATAGAACCCACGTCCCCTGCAGTGGAAGCTCGGAGTCTTAACCACTGGACTGCCAGGGAAGTCCTAGGCAGATAAACATTTTTACACCTAAATATTCTCACTAGTAAACATGGTAACACTATCTTATAATTCACTGGGATGCTGAAAGCGTTTAAATAGAATAACATGTGCAAAACACTCAGCAGTATGCCTGGCTCACACTGTGTTCAATAAATGTTTTAGCTATTATTATTCCATTTAAATATTATTCAAATGAAACCTGGAAAACCTAGTGAGTTTTCTATGTACTATGCTGTAGTCAGAAAATATAGCCAGTGTTAAATGCTTGGGTATTTGTGAGTCATCCCACTGTAGTTTAATATGTGGTTAACTTCTACGTTTCATGTGTGATTGAAAGGAACATCTACATTCTATTTTTTGAGAGTAAAGTTTAAACACATCTAAAATATCAAGTTTGTTAACTGTATTGATCAAATATTCTATGCCTTTACTTTTGTTGGAGGGTGGTGGTAGCAGTGGTCTGATTTATCTGTCAGCTTCTGAAGGAAATGTGCTAAAATTTCCCACTACCTGTAGGTAGTCCATTTTTAGTATGTAAAATTTTGCTTTATATACTTTGACATAATATTACTTGGACATAAAGGTTCAAGATTATTTCTTCCTAGTGAATTATTCCTTTCCATCAATATGCAAAGGCTCTCTTTATCCTTAATAATACTTTTGCCTTTAAAATCTGTTTTTGCCTGATAATATTTTTCTAAGAGCTTTTTGCTTTGTTTTGTATCAGCCTAGCATTTTGCCAATCCTGTATTTTCAACTTTTTACTTTTGGGTCATTATATTTTAGATTTAGTTCTTCTTAACTATTTATTGCTATATTTCTTTCCTTTTCAGCCAAGCAAGAATATCTAATATGCTATTTAATCCATCTAAAGCCAAATTCCAAGATTATATTTTTAATTTCTGAATGTGATTTGATTTTCTTTTTCGAGTCTGTTTCTTTTTCATATTGGCCTGTTACTTCATCATGCTTCCTTTCCTTTTTTTATCCTTTTAATCATTTCATACACACTTATTTTATATTCTCATTTAGACTGTTCTATCATTGGTCACTTCAAAAAAATCTATGTACAATTAGGAAAGCTCTTTCAGGTTCTAGGCTGCATGCCTGGGTCTCAGAGCTAGCTCTATTTTGAAAAGGCCCAATCTCCATTCTCCACTAAAATTCCACCCCAGACTTCTTAGAACATATATCCAGGACCAAAAGGGGCCTGTACTATTTTATACAGCAGCACCAGTTCCCACTTAAGGTATTGATTTGATTTCTTTCATACCTGGCACCTGGGAATTTCCTTCTCTTCTTTTCTTCCTCAGAGTTTAGCTATGCATTTACACTTTTGCATTACATTTCTATATGTTTGCAGTGTGTATGCACGTGCGGGTGATACTTCTATCATCTTGGTTTATCGTGCAGCTAGTAGTCAGTCAGTTTCTACAACACTCAAAAGGACATGCTCAAACTTTCCATCCTATACAGCCCTCTCTCTAATCCCACTCCTGTTTAAAATCTATAGATCTTACTATTACAGATACCCACCCAGACACCACCATCTTTCCTTTTCACCACCTTTTCCTTTTCACCATCAACACAGCAAATATTAAGGACTGAAAAGTAAGGAATGCACAGGTAATAACAGGAAAGAGAAGGTGCTTGTTAATTCAGGTGCAAGCTGAAGTTCACACCAAATAAATACATGAAGCTACATGATTTGAATCATGTAATGCCACAGTAACCTCAACTTCTTATTCAGAACACTGTCCTGTTCTAAAGCATTCAAAGCTCAGTTCTAAAGTAACTGTATTAAACTCTTACTTGTGCTGAGATAAAGAATCTGTGCTAAATTCTATACAGCTCTCATAATAAATTACCACTGACTAAATATACTAAATATACTGACTAAAAATACCACTGTATTTTTACAAAGGGGTCATACTGAAAAGATCAGTTGGCTACTATTTTAAATACGAAGCAAAAGGAGAAAGCTTAGAAGAAACAAAAACCCAAAACACACACCAAAAAAAACCAATCTCTAGTCACTAGTGTTCTCTTCATCTTTTGAACTCCTATAGTACTGTATATACACCATATATTCTTTACCTCATCACACCTGCCTTATCTGTTTTTTACTTTTTTGGCATACATCGTTATTTTCCTAACAAAATTTGAGCTCTGAGGGCAAGGTCCCTATTTTATATCTTTCCTCCATGTTCAGCTTAGTGCCCAATAACAGCTGAATAGATGTTGATTCTTATCCATCAAGAACTTTTTAATTTTACTCAATTCAAGGAGTTTTTCCCAGAAACCACCACTAGTGGTAGACTAAGATGACCTTACATACTACTTTACAGAAAATAAAAAGCCAGACAGGAACTGCTCACTTCTTCCTACCTCCAACTCTGCAAACTCATTTACATGCATATCCATTATTTTTTGTTCCCTCCTGAAATTATGATAGATTTGGCACATATGAAGCAAACAAAAAAATGTTAAATAAATTATACAGTAACTAAAGTAAAGATCTACGATAGCTGCCAAACTGTGTCCAATCGGGAACCAAGAGATCATGAAGGACTGGTTATGGTACTGTTCTAACAACAAAGTCTAAAAACAAGACCTCAAAATAATATTTTGTTAAAAATTTTTTAACTTTATATAGCCTTTACTTTTACATCTAACGTTGGAATACCAGTATTCAAATGTCAAATTGTAATCTAAGACTAATAAAAAATAACTCTCAATACCAAAAATGTTCAATTTCAACCATAACTTACAGAAAATGTAGTTTCCATTAGAAAAACAATTAGAAAAAAAGTTCTTGACCAGAGATGCCCAATAGAAACAGCATGTGATCCAATTTTCTAGTAGTTATATTAAAAAAAAATGAAATTAATTTTAATATAAATTTAACCCACTTATCTAAAATTTATTATCTCAACATGTAATCAATATAAAATTATGAGATACTTTACATTCTCTTTCTTCATACTAAAGCTCTGTATTTTTAATACAGTATGCCTCAAATTCAGATAAGCCATACTTCAAGTGCTCAATAGCCCCATGTGGCTAGTGGCTACCCTACTTGGATAGTACACACACATACATACACAGTTTTATTAAATTCTTATCAGTTCTCTTAAAGGATAAATAGTATCATGCAGTTTAAAGGGATGCTATACCCACATATACATAAATGTCAAAATTTATTTTATAATTTTTAGATTTTACTGCAAATCCTATATAAATATACTAGAGTCTTCACTATCAATAGGAACCACAGGGATAAATAAAGGCTTCTGGAGGATAAGCATGCTTATTTAACTAAAAAATAATCTTTGAAATCTTTGATATTAAATAGCACTGAAAATTTATATTAAGATGCACTTCAACAAAAGAAGAGACTTAAGTCTATACACCTTAAGCAGAATACCTTAATTTTTACATACCTTTTTAACTATCTCAAAGATGTACAAAAAATTATACTATTGATTGGCTGGGGTTTAAAGTCTAAACACTTTAGGTTTAAAGACTAACCTAAAGATAAAGGGTAGTTTATGGAATTTAATGTCCAGAAGTTTTTTCCCCCACAAATACTATATGAGTTCCACGTTACTTACCCATAGCCACAGATCAGATTGGAAACTTAGGCAAATCTGTGCTAGTAACTGTGTGTTTAGAAACAGCTCCCAGTCTCACAGTGTAAAGAACCACACTTGACAACTGTTTCTAACACAGTTGGGAACTACCACAGCTTTTTTCCAACTACTAAAAAAATCCATGAATAAACTGAAATCAAGACAAAAATTTATCTTAAATGCATTTTTTTTTTTTTTTTTTTTTTTTTTTTTTTTTTTTTTTTTGTGGTACGCGGGCCTCTCACTGTTGTGGCCTCTCCCGTTGCGGAGCACAGGCTCCGGATGCGCAGGCTCAGCAGCCATGGCTCACGGGCCCAGCCGCTCCGCGGCATATGGGATCCTCCCAGACCGGGGCACGAACCCGTATCCCCTGCATCGGCAGGCGGACTCTCAACCACTGCGCCACCAGGGAGGCCCCTTAAATGCATTTTTATTTAAATATTTTACTTAAAACTTAAATATTTTACTTTAAAAACTTACATATTTTAAGGGAGGGAGCCCAGAAGTAAAGCTATTATAAAAAACTGCTTTTTAAAAGTCTAACTTGCGATAATCAGATATTTATAATTGTATTTTATATACAGTTACAAACTCTAAAAAATTTAACTATTCAGGATACTGTTCTATACTTCCATTAACATATTCAGTTATTATTTATACACATACATACACATACACACACACACACACAATTCTGAATTTTCACCACAACATGAACTATAGGGATTATCTAAGACTGGTCAGAGAAAATATATTTGACCACTAAATAATAGTCTTTAGAAGCCACATCTTTGATATTATCAAGAACTACTGAAAACTCAAACAAGGCTTCATTTCAACAGAAGAAATTTAGACCACTCTTCATTCCAAGCTGACATAAAGTATGTTCAACAAATATTTCCTGAACGAGTGGGACTTCCCTGGTGGCACAGTGGTTAAGAATCTGGCTGCCAATGCAGAGAACACGGGTTCAATCCCTGATCTGGGAAGATCCACATGCCACAGAGCAACTAAGCAACTGAGCCCACACGCCGCAACTACTGAAGCCCGTGCTCTGCAACAGAGTAGCCCCCGTTTGCCACAAGTAGAGAAAGCCTGCATGCAACGGAGACCCAACGCAGCCAAAAAAAAAAAAAAAAAAAGAATAAATGAATGAATGTGCCATGCACTATGTGAGGTACTGGTAAGACGGAGCAACCAAACAGAATATTGTACTTACCCTCCAAGAGCTTAGATGAGACATAAATAACTAAGCAGGCAATAATAATACAGTATGTCATATGCTGTAAAAAGGATAAGCAGAAGGTACTATGGGAACACACAAGAATACCTAATCCAATCTTGGGGTATGTTAGGGTATGATGCTGGGGTATTAGTGAAGGCTTCTTGAAGAAGGTCCAAGGTGAGATGATAACTACTGGGAGTTAGTTAAGTAGAAGGAATAGTGAAGACCTGAAGGTGCTCACCTCCAGAAGTCTCAAAGAACTGCACGTTGGTCCATACAGCTGTATCACATAGCAGGGTCCAGATTACGAAGGGTGCTACAAACACTTTAAATAATTTAGATTTCATCTTGAAGGCCAAGGATAGCCACTAAAGGGCTTTAAATATAGAACAGTGACATGTTCTGATTTGTGTTTTAGGGAGATTACCTGAACAATGTATAGATAGATAACTGGGTGGCACTGGTGGCAAGAGGCCAATTAGGAAACTATGGAGTAATACAATGGAGAGATGAACATAGCTTGAACTATGGTAATAAAAATGAAAGAACTGAATAGATTTGTGATATATTCACAAGGTAAATTCGTAAAACTTGGTGACTGAATGGATATGGGAGGGGTGGAGGAGAGGATGGTGCCAAGAATAATATTGATTTGGGCAATCCAATGGATGGTGGTGCCAGGTACTAATAAGGAAGGAACCTTTGTAGGTAAGACAAGGATGTGGAGGGAAAAAAAAAAAAGGTTTGGATTTTTCTTTTTAATGAGAAAGTTTTTTGTTTTGTTTTGTTTTGCTGCGTTGGGTCTTTGTTGCTGCGCGCAGGCTTTCTCTAGTTGTGGCGAGCAGGGGTTATTCTTCGTTCCGGTGTGTGGGTTTCTCTTTGCAGCGGCTTCTCTTGTTGCAGAGCAGGGGCTCTAGGTGTGTGGGCTTCAGTCGTTGCAGCACGTGGGCTCAGCAGTTGTGGCTCATGGGCTCTAGAGCGCAGGCTCAGTAGCTGTGGCACATGGGCTTAGCTGTTCTGCAGCATGTGGGATCTTCCTGGACCAGGACTCGAATCCGTGTCCCCTTCATTGGCAGGCGGATTCTTAACCACTGTGCCACCAGGGAAGTCCCCAGATTTGGACTTTGAGTTTTGAGGAAGCTGTGGGACATTCACGTGGAGACTCTCAACAAAACTAAATATATTGATTTCAGGCTCCAGTGAGTGATTTGGGTTGGAGATAAAAAAATTAGAGAATTCTGCCACTCTGAAAATATACTCTGGTAGGAGTGAAGATCCAGAAAGTGTAGATTAGCTGTCGTTATTTATATATGGTACAATACTGGTGTTTCATGGCAGATGTGTCATCCAAGTCTTGAGAATTAGCCATATGATGTAATTGGACAGTTAGCAATGTCAAAATTATCATTACTGTATATATAAAAATGTACCTGAATTGACAAGAATTCATACTCTAGCTTGATAAAAAATAAAAGAAAATCAACTGACAACTACTAATTCAAGGATTAATATCCTTTGGGAGTAGCTTAGCTTCATTTTCATTCTTTCCTGTTACATATCACATTTTGTTCTCCTAAGACATTTTCTCCCACTGCTTTCAGGGAAAGGAGTATTGAATAGCCTCCCCCCCAAATGGAACATTTTAAAACTCTTTCTTCTATTCTCGTATCTTACCTCCAGTTTTGCATTTTCAGTATTTCCTAAAGTGACAAAATTCATAAAATACAATCATTCTTTTCTATTTTTTCAAACAAGAAAAACTATTTTAAAGTAACTTTCATAAATTTTAAGTATTTTTAAAGTTCAACTGGAAAACAACGTAATTCAAAAGTATTACATCCAAAGTAGAAGCTGATATGACAAGAATATCAAGTGCATCATTAATTCAAGATCAGAATGACCATGGTCCCAAATCAATAATTAAGACAAACCTAATTCTAAGGCTAACATAAGATTCATATAAGTCATTAATTAAAAGCTATTAATTTTCATCTATTTGCTAGTCACTATGAATATAAAAATCTGCCATTGAGGGACTTGATCTAGTAGGGAAGCTAGACATGTAAACAAATAACTGAAGCAATATAATAAGTGCCATACTAAAAGCACACGAGGTGTTAGTATAGTATAAAATAGGACACACAAATCACCATATACACACAGCTTAAAAGGAAACAATTTAGCCTGTCCCTAGTTTTATTTTCACATGAAATTTAGACAATTTTAGAAATGCCTTGTATTAGTTTAGTTTTATAGAAAAGGAGTAGTGAAAGCCAGGAGAGTAAAGTATGAAGGTCAAAATGAGAATAAGGCTATTATATTCTTACAAGCATTAAATGCTTAACCTTTGTTGTAAATTCACACAACTACTTAAATGAAAGAAGGAAAATGGACTGAGAGACTAAGCATCATCAGTTCTCTTTCTTTCACAGTTCCATAGTTAGACCACAATTCTGAGACTGCATGATTTCTAGCAATATTTTACAGATCAAAAGATCAGATGACAGGAAAGATATTATTAGTGGTCATCTGAGGCCCACTAAGTTTCAGTGAAATGCTGAAGGTTAGAAAGCTAGTAAGTGGTAGAAAAATAATTTTTAGCTCAGTGGACTCCAAGTACAATGTTTTTACTTGTTTTCACAAAATGTAACTTGGATGTCTCAAAAAAGATTATTATATAATCAATACAGATGATGATGATAATGATAGTAAATGGAATAATAATAGTACTATTACAAACTAGTGTACCCAACACTGAAAACTTCCATGTGTAGGCACTATTATTTCAAGTGTTTTCTATATGAATTAACTCACTGAATCCTTATATCAACTCTTTGAGGAACATATTATTATTCCTATTTTACAGATGAGAAAACTAGGCACAGAGAGGTTAAACATCTTGCCCAAGGCCACAGAATATTAAGAAGCAGAGGCAGAATGTGAACTCAGTCTAGCTCCAGAGCCCCATGTTCTTTACCACTGTGCTATCTAAATACACATTAGTCATGCGAAATACTATTGGATATACTTATCACTAGGAGTATATTAGCATATAAAAGAATACAATGAAATGGAACATATACTTTTGGAAATGTTAAAGAATTTAAAAAAATGAAATCATAATTTTTCATGTCTTGTTTTATTCTAAGTGTTAATGAGTTAACACTTTATATAAAAATACCACAACATATACATCAGACCCTTTATTTTCATAATGAGTATCTCCTTAGATCTTTTTGTATTGTAAATATCAATAACATTTTGATATTTTATTTTACATATTTGACGGCATAGCACAATGTTTACGAATACAGGCTCTGGAAAGATTGTTTAGCTCTTTGTTAGAATACTGGCTTAGTGGTTGTGCAATCTTGGACAAGTTCCTTAACCTGTTTGATTTTCAGTGCATCTATAAAATGGAGATAATGGTGCATACCTCATAAAATTTTTGTGAGGATCAATACTTAACACAGTCCCTGGCAGAGATAACATTCCAATGTTAGCTATTATGATAACTGAGATGGGATGCTGAAAGTTAGCAAAATGCACTCAAAGTATATTTCAAATTCTAGCTAGAGGCCTTTATTATATTATCCAATTCAATCTTCAAAAAAACCTTTACAATGTAGAAATAATGATTCTTATCACAAAATATTTCTCACGATGAGTGATTAGAATAGTTCTCGACTAGCAGAAAACACAATGTGAAATCCACAAATGCCAAGGCTGACCATTGATAAAAATGAATACTGATCATTTCATTTTAGGAGGCTATAATATTATTCCAACGATCCTGCCACAAATTTAAAGTATGTGTCACAATTTGTTCCCTAATTATAAAAATGTTCACAATTGCCAAGATATGGAAGCAACCTAAGTGTCTGACAGATAAATGGATAAAGAAGATATCGTGTGTACACACACACGATGGAATACTACTCAGCCATAAAAAAGAATGAAATCTTGCCATTTGTAACAACACGGATGGACTTGGAGGGTATTATGCTAAGTGAAATGAGTCAGACAGAGGAAGAAAAATACTGTATGATATCACTTATATGTGGAATCTAAAAAATAAAACAAACTAGTGAATATAATAAAAAAGAAACAGACTTAGATACAGAGAAGTAATGGATACCAGTGGGGAGAGGGAAGGGGGGAGGGGCAAGATAAGGGTGAGGGTTTAAGAGGTATAAACTACTATGTATAAAATAAGCTACAGGATATACAGTACAACATAGGGAATATAGCCAATATTTTATAATAATTATAAAAGGAATATAACCTTTAAAAATTGTGAATCACTATGTTGTACACCTGAAACTTCTGTAACATTGTACATCAACTATATCCTAATTTTTAAAAAGTTCACTTAGAAAATGTGAATAAAGAAAAACACAAAAGGAAAAAGTTACTAAAATCTCACTACCCGGAGTTTATTACCATTAATATTTTAGAATATTCAAGTTATTTTTCTCTATACAAATTACATAACTGAAACACTGTATGCACTGTTTGTATTTTGCTTTTTTATTTTCATTATATCATGAGCATATATCATTAACTTATAGTTCATGATACAGGTCACAAAATTTCTTTATGAAATTTCTTTCTTTCCGAAATTTCTTTCTTTCCAACGGCTACAGAATAAAAATGTTCCAGAATTTATGTAATCAGCCCCTTGTTAAATTTATTTAACCAGTCCCCTCTTATTTAAAGTTTCCTTTTTTTTCCTTGGTCATATTTGTGAACTGCTTTAATCATGACAACAATTTACCCTTTCAGGACAGATGATTTTTGACAAAGCTTTATGTCATTCAGAGTGAAACAAGATGACTTACCAAGCTAGGAAGTAATAATAGTTATTAGTTAAATAATAAATAACTAAACTTTTATTAAAGTACCTATTATGAAGCGGGTACGTCAACAAACATTATTTCATCATTACTACTATCTTATAAGGTTGATACTATTATTCCCATTTTAGAAATGTGGAAACTGAGGTTTAGAGAGAGTAACTTTCTAGAAGTCAAAAAGTCAGTAAGTGTTAGGGCTGGGATTTGATTCAGGAATCCAGTCTTAACGTCTGTTCCATACTACCTTCCTAACAACAACAACAAAATCAATAATACAACCAACAATACCAGCCCAATAACAACAAAGTGCAGCTAACATTTTATCAATATGCCAGGCACTGTGATCACTGTTTTACATACATTATTCTCTATATTCCTATAAAGGAGACCTACTGATTATGAGTCCAACTTGTCTATTTTGTTCTCAGAATATGTTTGCATACCCAGTTGACCCTGGAACACATGGGGTTAGGGGCACTGATCCTCCTTGCAAGGTTGAAAATCCACCTATAACTTATAGTCAGCCCTCCACATTGGCAGTTCCTGATCTGTGGATTCAACCAACCACAAATCGTGTAGTACTGTAGTATTTACTATTTTAAAAAAACCACGTATAAATGGACACATGCAGTTCAAACCTGTTTAAGGGTCAACTGTATGTTTTTATCTTCATGCCTTTATTCACGTGGTCTTCTTGCTTACAATATCCATCTCTTTTGTTTCTACTTACATAAGGTTATAGCTCAGTGTTCTGTCAAGTCCCTTATTCTCTATAAAGCCTTTCCAACTTTCCCATCTCGGACTGCTTTCTGATTGCAACTCATAAAAAGTCAATCCAGTATAGAGTATTAGAAAGAAAACTCTACCTAGTTGTATGAGTTTGGACAAGGCAATTAACCTCTCTCTCTATACCTCAATTCTTTGCCTGCAAAATGAAAAGGGATGGACTAGACCAGCAGTCCTCAAACTTCAGCATCAGAATCATGTGGTGGTCTTGTTAAAACACCTTGTTGAGCTGTACCCCCAGTGTTTCTGAATCAGACAGAGGGGAGGGGGATTTAGAATTTACATTGCTAACAATTTCCCAGGGATGCTACTGCTGGGAAAGGGATGACACTTTGAGAACTACTGGGACCAAACAAAGAAAAGTCCTTGAATGCCAAGGTAAAGGGTTCGGTCTTTATTCTGTTAAGAAAACATGGAAAATTTTAAATTAGTATTGTAGCATTTATAAAAACTTTTGTTAAGAGGTGGCTAAAGCAGCAATAGGGCACAATAAAAAGACTCCTTCAATAATGGCAACAAATCAGAAAGGTGGGGGTAGTAAGAATAGGAAAAAAAACCCCAAAAAAGCCTCAAAACATATGGCTCAGTCGCTCTTCCCTGCTAACTTTTTTGCCATTATCCACTGGAAAGCTACATGTATACATACTACTATTATCTATAAAACACAACATGAAATCAGGAATCACTTTCTGGCATAGCAAAGTCACTATAATGTAATTGTTAGGGATCTAATGTTCAAGTTACTTTCTAAGTATATTTCAATTCCAAACTTAAAAAAATAAAAACCTAGGGGAAAATGACAGTATAGGTAGACTCATTTTATCTCCAAGACTCCTTAACATTATTAGTAGGGAAATAAAAAGATATAAACCCTTACAACAAAGAGAACAGGATAAAGCCGTCAATACATGAGATTTCAATGGATTTCTAGAAGACACAAAAATAAAGGAATGTTGACTAGTGAAGCAAAGTAGAGGAAGTTACTGCCTAGTAAAGCATGTTATAGGCTACAAGGAGGGAACTGTCAGGTTCTCTCAAAACCTCAGAGAAGCTTTGAACTCTGAAAATGCAAGTACAAAACAAAGGACAACAGTGATATGTGGATCTGAAAAACAATGGCATTCACTGCAGATCAGTAAAAGTAAGTCAAAGTCTCATCAAACTACCAAATAAGAGTGAAGGTAGAATAAAGAAATTTCCAGACATGCAGAGACTTACAAAGTTTTTCTCCTGTACAGGAACTTACGTGAGGACATATTTCAACTGAAGCAGGGAGTAAACCCAGAAAGGGGAAGACCTGGGATGCAGTAATTAATGAGGTCATCACAGAAAAGCAGCAAAAGGAAGATAGTCTAAGGTAAAGGGTGTGAAGGAGGCCCAAAGAAACTAAGTATAGATTGGACCAGGGCTCCAAAGAGCTATAGGAATGAAATTTCCTGGAAAAGGGGGAAATTAATAGGTTAGATAGTAGGGAGCTTAGAAAAAATTGAGGACGTGATAAAGGCAATAGGTGAAATATAAAAAAGAATCCATCAGAACAGTTAGGCATGATTTCTTTTGAGTGGCCTAAGAATATATCAGGTAGTAGAGAAAGAAACAGAATCTAGCACATGCTTGGCTCGACAGAGAAAATATCCCCGTAAATATAATAAGATGAACACTTATTATTTTTCAACTTCTAGAATCAACCTACATATAAATCAATAATATTCAATTCACAACATGATAAATGTTATCAACCTTGATAATGAAAATGTAGAGCCATTAATATTCTCATCTTACAAAGGAGAGAGTCTACAGATACTGTCCATAGTTAAGGAAAAATAAAATTAAACTTTAAGTATGTTGTTTAAAGTTATATTGGGGGGCTTCCCTGGTGGCGCAGTGGTTGAGAGTCCGCCTGCCGATGCAGGGGACACGGGTTCGTGCCCTGGTCCGGGAAGATCCCACATGCCGCGAAGCAGCTAGGCCCGTGAGCCATGGCCACTGAGCCTGCGCGTCCGGAGTCTGTGCTCCACAATGGGAGAGGCCACAACAGTGAGAGGCCTGCGTACCGTAAAGTTATATTGGGATGAGGTGGGTGGAGGGAATGCTGTAAGTAAACCATCATAGCAGAAATCAACAAGCAATGTTTAGATTTGGTAGAGACAAAGCAGGATAAGCTTTGAGCAGTCAAAATAAACCTCATGTTATTTATGCACAGAAATTCATCCAATTACTCAAAGTTCACTGCTCAGGATCCATCTCTTTTTACTCTGCACACAATTCTCTTAATTAAGGCATCAGATTTCCAAGTCTTCATACCTAATTGTGCAGGCAGAACTGTTATTTAAAGACTACAAAATCAGTATATAAATTGTCCCAGTCAACAAAGAACATGCCATTTGTTTGGAGAGACAAGACATACATGGCAATTAATGAGCAAAACAGCGCGCGCACACGTCTCGCTGTACCAGAGCACCACCATATCACATGAGACAATCGGAGACTATGAATATAAAATAAGATATTATCTCTGGGGAATTCCCTGGCAGTTCAGTGGTTAGGACTCTGTGCTTCCACTGCAGGGGTCCAGGGTTCAAGCCCTGGTTGGGGAACTAAGATCCTGCAAGCTGCGTGGCGGGAAAAAAAAAAAGTTACCTCTGTAGAGCAAATAATTTACGTAAAAGAAAAGCAATAAAAATAAAAATAAATGTAGTTCAAAATCATAGGGGAAGATTTCACAGAATGAACAGAGGTTAGGCTTGAGGATAAGATACGGGCAGGCAATGAAACATAAAAAACAAGGTGTTCAGAAAGGAAAAGGGATACTAAAAACACAAGCAAAGATAGGAGTCCAGTGAACCTGTGTTACTCAGGAGCTTTCACGGCAAGACAGGGAGCTGAGAGAAGGAAATCTTGAGGAATGCAGAGGCATTGAATAAAAATGCAAGTGGCAGAGGTTAAGAGCATGGAAATGTTTTTAAGACAAGCCTATTTCTTACCACCAAAATTACGAGCTGGAAATATAGGAATCATAAGGCAGCTCTAGCAGATTAAAAAAACCCCACTCCATTATTTTTGTGCTTTATATGGATAAATATAGAAAAAACATATTTGAATCCCCCTACAAGTTTTACTGAAGTAGATGAAATATCACACTAATGAACAGCAGATGGCGCCAAAATATTATTTTTTCCACAACTGCCTTCCTTGGGTCACATAAATGATTAACTGAAATTAAAAACTCTTCATACCAGAACTGAAGAGTTAATAAAAAAAAAAGACAAATTATCCAGGTTTTCATGTGGTATACTAACAGATTGATTATTAATAACAATGTCCTAGAGTGTGAATACATACAGAAAAACAAACACAAGTTTGCACCAAATGCAAAAAAACTTTATCAGTTGTAAACACTTGCTTTTACTAAAAATTTAACTATACTTCTTACAAAGGAGTTAATAGTCCAGAAAAAGTACTGATATCTACAAAACCAAAGGGATTCAGAGCAACATTTTCATAATAAACCTTTAATTAATAGCGCTAACGGAACTGATCAGCAATATGGGTAATTTAAAGCTACCCTTCACAGAAATGTATTTCCTTTCTGATTCTAAGATGTGTAAGGGGGAACACTACCACAATAAAATATACCCACCGATCTCAAGATCACCCGGAGTTCAAAGTATTAAAATGTAGACAAAAAAATAAATGGGAGGGGGGACTCCTCTGGTGGCACAGTGGTGAAGAATCCACCTGCCAATGCAGGGGACACGGGTTTGATCCCCGGTCCAGGAAGATCCCACATGTCTCGGAGCAACTAAGCCTGTGTGCCACAACTACAGAGCCTGTGCTCTAGAGCCCGCGAGCCACAACTACTGAGTCCACGTGCCACAACTACTGAAGCCCCCGCGCCTAGAGCCCATGCTCTGCAACAAGACAAGCCACGGCAATGAGAAGCCCGCGCACTGCAATGAAGAGTAGCCCCCCCCTCACTGCAACTAGAGAAAGCCTGCACACAGCAACGAAGACCCAATGCAGCCAAAAAATAAATATAAATAAATAAATGGGGGATTTGGGGAACAATTGTGTCAACATCAGTGGTTCACTTTTATGATGTATGGGTTAAGATAAAACTAGTTTGCACTGATTGGGGTGGGGGGAGAGGGAGGAAAACTTGGCAAGACTTTAGTAGGTGCTGGATGACTTACACAGAGAAAAACAGTACAGTTTCACAAATTCATAAATGGATGAGACTTCAAGAAAGATTCCGGTCCGATCCCTCGCATACAAATAGCTAAAGCTTTACTGTGTCTTTCTTTTCTGTAGCTACTTTTTCAGGATGTCTGAAGGTTTTACAAACATTTCAAGCACCAAAAAAAATGTTTTAAAGTATTCATCATTTTGATTGAAAATATTTCTAAAGTAAATTACCTTATTTTGCCTTTAAAACAATATCTTAAAATATAATGTAACACTTTCTTGGTTTTTATAAGATAATCATTACGATCATGAAATAAGCTACTGCTTTATAACATGATGAGACCCTGAGGACCCACTTATCAGTACAAAGCAATTTTTTTCTTCCAGTTTTATGGAGTTATAATTGATACACAACACTGTATGTTTAAGGTGTACAGCATAATGATTTGACTTATATGCATCATGAAATGACCACCCCAATAAGTTTAGTGAACATCCAACATCTCATAGAGATACAAAGTAAAAGAAAGTATTTTTTCCTTGTGATGAGAACTCAGGATTTACTCTCTTAACAACTTTCATAAATAATGTACAGCAGTGTTAATCAAATTAATCATGTTGTACATTACATCTCTAGTACTTATTTATCCTGTAACTGGAAGTTCGTACCTCTGGACCACCTTCACCTAATCCCCCCATCCCTAAATCCCTGCTTCTGATAACCACAAATCTGATCTTCTTCTAAGAGTTTGTTTTCTGATGTATAATTGACCTACCATGTTAGTTCCTGGTGTACAGCACAGTGATTCAGTGTTTCTGTACATTACAAAATGATCTCCACAAAGCTATTTTTAAAATAAGTTGTCCTAAACTGCTGGGTTTCTTGTGTTATTCCTGCAGTTTATCAATTTTTTCTCCTTTTCTTGCTGTCATGTTGTTAGATGTCACTTCTTTTTGCTGTTCCTGAGACTAACTATAGACTCCTCTTTTCTCTGATAAACCAAAGAAATATCTTGCTAAACATATAGTTTTAAAAGTATTATAGGAGCTTAGAAGACTTTTCCAAGAATAAAGTGATGGGCTTTAGAACTATGTCAGGCTGCTCAGAAGTCATTACTGCTCCTGTTTCTTAGCATTGTTTAAGATAAATGAGATTGCTGGACAGCTTTATTTCAAACAGTTAAAACACTTCTTTTTATCATTGTGTTCTGACTGGTTAACTCCTTTGCCAGATAGCACACAGCCAAAAGATCTCTAACAACAGCCACCTTTAAAAAATTGGCTCTATTTCACATGACTGATAAATACATTTAAATGACAAATATGAATATAGCTTTCAACCCTTATCCTTAACAATTATTTTACCCTGGAGCCTTAACCAAGGCTAACCAAAACTTTAGCCTCTTCAGCAGAAATCAAGAAGATAAGTTAAACCAAACTGTCCTTTTGTTCCATCGGAAAAAGGAAAAGTATCTTTTTTTTTTTTTCCTTTCCCTATTATTTTTTGAACTGGGAAGTACAGCAGTGCTCAAACTTAGTTGTGCACTGAATCATCTGCAAACCTTGTAAAAACATATATGTTTTTACTTCTTATGAAGTGGACATTGTAACTGACTTTATAATATCCACTCCACCACATATGAATATGGCTATTTATGGTAATTCCATACTCCTCAAGGGTAAGCAGGCCTGAGCTAATATGGCCTAGTGAGACAGAAGAAGCAGCTTGCTTTTTTTTTAAAATTAATTAATCAATCAATTAATTAATTAATTTTTGGCTGTGCTGGGTCTTGGTTGCTGCGCATGGGCTTTCTCTAGTAGCGGCGAGCAAGGGGCTACTCTTTGTTCCGGTGCGTGGGTTTCTCACTACGGTGGCTGCTCTTGTTGCGGAGCACGGGCTCTAGGTGCAGGGGCTTCAGTAGTTGTGGCACACGGGCTCAGTAGTTGTGGCTCGCAGGCTCTACAGTGCAGGCTCAGTAGTTGTGGCGCACGGGCTTAGTTGCTCTGCGGCATGTGGGATCTTCCCGGACCAGGGATCGAACCCATGTCCCCTGCATCGGCAGGCAGATTTGTAACCACTGCGCCACCAGGGAAGTCCCGCAGCTTGCTGTTTTGACTTCTGGGTAAAAGAGGTCCTTCTCTCTTTTCTCCTAGTAGATACTAACAAGGATAAATGTTGTATTATTATTGTAGGCAGCCATCCTGCATCCTTGAGGGAGACTAACTTGAGACAAAACATCTTGTCATGTAGGATAAGTTTTCTTGTAAGTTTTCATGTAAGCCAATTTGAGTCAGATTTAAGTTACTCACATCTAAAAGCATCTTGAATTTTGAATAAGCTCCACTGTTCATGATAAACAACCAGGGTTGAAACCCACTGGACTAGAAAAGTAATAATCTGAAATTCAAAAGGAATTTAACAAACCAGACTGATTTGAAGAACTGGGAAGAAAAGGGAAAAATGAGAATCAAAACCCAATATATGGGGCAACTTCTTCATAGTAAAAATGTATGTGCAAATCTCAAAATATGCACATATGTATAATTTTTTCTTTGGATCGTCCTTTAACAGTGATTATCATAGCACCAAGCATACCAATGCTGTTTAATAACTGTAACAAATGTAAAATAATTAGTTCAACATTTACAATAGCTTTACAATGTTATCCCCTTTGCCTTCAAACATGTTTCAATATAGAAAATAAAACCAAAACACCATTGTTCAATTAGCTCAATATGAAACTTGAGCAATATGAAACATTTAAAATGTCTCAAGTTTAAAATATTGTAGATCTGTTGACACCATAGGAAAGCCAATGAGCTAATTATTAAATGATAATTTTATTCACACATTTTTGTCAAGAACAATCACTACATAGTTGATTTTATAGACAGTGTTCTGCTCTAAGGCTAATAGAGAACAGAATTAAAGAAAATATACTTTAATTTCCACAAATGTTCTTAAATAGCTCATTTGCATGGCTCTGAAATAATTCAGTTAAAGAAAACTTAAGTGAAGCCTATAATCAAATCATATGGGTATTAGTTTAATAAATTGTTCAAAACTATGGGTCTATGAACAGCTCCTACTTTATGAAGTACCTAAGTAAAAGTTATAACTTTATTTCCAAAGTTTCACACAATTTTCTTTATACCTAGTATTTTGGGATTGTGGTACAAAAATGTTCAAAGGTATTGGTTGACTTTGAAGAAATACAGCATCTTCTACGAGAACGTAAAGATAAAACTAAAGCTGGATTTATGATTTTGCTTGCTGTTTTGAACAAATGGTAACCAATTTATACACTAGCATATTTGTTGGAATTTTTCATTTATTTAAATTTAAAAGTTGGTAATTTGGTCGTGTTTATAAAGGCATGTGACTGTGCTGATCTTCAGTTTATAAGACCACTACCACAACTAAGATGGCTAAACAGAATCCATCTTAAATAAATGTTCCTATTCATTAAACTAAAAAAAATTTCTTACGTACTAGTACTACCTCATGAGAAACGACATAAAGATAGTGAGACGGAGATAGAAACTACCTTTGAACTCCTCATAATTAAAGACAGTGGGCTTCCCTGGTGGCGCAGTGGTTGCGAGTCCGCCTGCCGATGCAGGGGACACGGGTTTGTGCCCCGGTCCGGGAAGATCCCACATGCCGCGGAGCGGCTGGGCCCGTGCGCCATGGCCGCTGAGCCTGCGCGTCTGGAGCCTGTGCTCCACAATGGCAGAGGCCACAACAGTGAGAGGCCCGCGTACCGCAAAAAAAAAAAAAAACAAAAAACAATAAAAACTTAATTCTACTTTTTAGATCCCCAAATGAATCTACATATATTATTAATCATACTCTATTTGCTACATGAGACAAGAATGCTCTTTTCTCATTTACTTTGTCAACATTTTAAAGTAAAATATTAAGCTAACACTTTCAGACTTTTCTTCTATATGTACAAACAAAACACTGGGTACTGTTTATTTTAACCTATTCAGAGTACAATTTTTCTTACCTGTAAATGAACACAAGAATTAATACAGTTTTCCATTGTATAAATTAATAAACCACAGTGTGCAGTACATAATAAATGTTCAGTAAATACCTATGAATAAACAATTTGACACAAAACTGATTACAATTGTGACAGAAATTTCTGTTACTCCAAATCTGTTCACCTCTTTTGTGACAGACCCTAGATTTTTAGCTGAGTAGATGACCATCTAGAATACAGCCCACATTTCTCAGCCACCCTTACTGCTGAGCTGACCATCTGACTAGGTTTTGGTCAATGGGATATAAGCATAAGTAGCTTGTATGACTTCTGGGATAGATTCTAAAGGAAAGAAAGAGGGCCCTTCTTTACCCTTTCTGCTTCCTGCTAGGCAGAGTGTTGGAACATGAGCAGATATTTTGAACTATAAAGTAATATGTTTATGGATAATGGAATAATAAAATAGGAGCCTAATGTCATGGTGGAGCCTTCATACCGACCTTAGATGCTTACCTCTAGACTTTTACCACATCAGAGAAGAAGAAACTTCTATCTTTTTAAACAACTATTGCTTTGGGTTTCCTGTCATTCTGACAAATCTAATTTTAATTAATAATCACACAAACTAAAAACATTCTCTACATTTGTACAAGAATTTTAAATACATTTAAGACATAGGTGGAAACAACATGGCCTATTAGAGTCAAAAGAACTTGTTCAAATCCCAGCTCTGCAATTTAGCAATACGATCTTGGGCAGATTACTTTGCCCCACTAAGCCTGTCTCCACAACTGTAACAGAAAAATATCTACTTCTTAGAATTATTGTGAGGATTAAATATAATGAAGAGGGGGAAAATGAGGAAGCAAGAGGAAAACAAATGTCAGCAAAAGAGAGCTAAGAAAAATATAAGCTGGGAAAGGGAACTCAAAAGGGTATTTTAAAACCTAAAAATAATGTACAAAGTGGGTTATTCAAACATGTTCTTTATTTCATCTTTTATAACATACATCTATAAAATAAGGGTGTGTATTACATGATATCTAAGGGTTCTTCCAGCTCTAAAATTATATCACAAAATTATGTGTTATGTCACAAATATCTATAATTATCGAGCAAGGTTGTTTAAAAACCTTCAACTCCATGCTACTCTTTTTTTTTTTTTTTTTTTGCGGTACGCAGGCCTCTCACTGTTGTGGCCTCTCCCGTTGCGGAGCACAGGCTCCGGATGCACAGGCCCAGCGGCCATGGCTCACGGGCCTAACCGCTCCGCGGCATGTGGGATCTTCCCGGACCGGGGCACGAACCTGTGGTCCCCTGCATCGGCAGGCGGACTCTCAACCACTGCGCCACCAGGGAAGCCCCTCCATGCCACTCTTGAGATAACACACACACACACACACACACACACACACACACACACACACACCCATTGATGGCAAGCAGGATTCTCTACGATAAACCCTGATGATTATCTTCTATTTTTATGTACATAACACTGTGCTGACTCTGCAAAATGTTCCATGATCTCTGACATCTCTTGTGTGTACTCTGAGTTGCAATTTCTAAGAATTCAAGCCTTTGATGACACAACTTACAAATAAAAATCACCCTAGAGACTAAAGACAATCTTCTAATAGTTGCAGCTTACAGATTTTGTTTAACATAGCTGCCTTTAATTAACTGCTTTAACTGATTAATTACATCATTCTTTCTTCACTTTATTGGTACAGTGTTGTATCAGACAGGCTTGCTTAAAAGCTGCAGTAATGAACTCCAAAAATCTCTAGCTTAGAACAACAAAGATTTATTTCTCATTCACTTTACATGTCTATCACTGGTTGGTGAAGAACTCTGCTCTGTATAACTGTTCTCTAGACTTATGGAGCACCCACTCCCTGAAACATTGCTAGTAGCAGGAGCAGCAGCAGAAGGAAAGAGCTCTGGAAGGTCTCATAGTGGCAATTAAATGATTGGCCTGGAAGTGACACACTCATTTCCATTCACAACTCTTTGGCTAGAACTGTTCACACGGCCCAATGACAGAGGGATCAGAAAGTGCCAGATGGCGCAGAGCCAAAAATATTTAGTAAGGAGTATAAATGACTACCCCAAATGCGCAGGCTAATGACACAGAAAGAGATTAAACAAATGTTTTCCAGTGATACAGATTTGAAAAATTATTAATTTTAATAGTCATATAATCACTTAACAAAACTAAAACCTTAACGAACTTCAGAGAATTCACCAACATTCTTCATATAGAAACTACCAGACTCCAGGGGAATCAACATCAAATGCTTTGAGTAAGTCAGTAAAGAATAGATGTACATATCTATACATCTGTACCTATATAGGCAGTTACAGATATATACAAATACATATTCTCCTGAAGACACTACAGTTCACGGAAAGAGACGGGAATGCTTGCCCAAATTCAAGGCTTTTAAAAAGGCCATTTAATTTATCCCAATTAGTGTCTGTTTCCCATGCCACTTAGAAAAAACAAAAGTTTTAAAGACTGCCTGTAAGAGTCAATAAGTTACCAACGGTTATATATATATATATATATTTATTTATTTTTAAACAGCAGGTTCTAATTAGTTATCCATTTTATACATATTAGGGGCTTCCCTGGTGGCGCAGTGGTTGGGAGCCTGCCTGCCAATGCAGGGGACGCGGGTTCGTGCCCCAGTCTGGGAAGATCCCACATGCCACAGTGCAGCTGGGCCCGTGAGCCATGGCCGCTGAGCCTGCGTGTCTGGAGCCTGTGCTCCACAACGGGAGAGGCCACAACAGTGAGAGGCCTGCGTACAGCAAAAAAAAAAAAAAAAAAAAAAAAAAAAAAATTGTCGACATTTTATACATATTAGTGTATATATGTCAATCCCAATCTCCCAATTCATCACACTACCACCTGCCCCCCGCCACTTTCCCCCTTTGGTGTCCATACGTTTGTTCTCTACATCTGTGTCTCTATTTCTGCCCTGCAAACTGGTTCATCTGTACCATTTTTCTAGGTTCCATATATATACATTAATATACAATATTTGTTTTTCTCTTTCTGACTTACTTCACACTCTATGACAGTCTCTAGATCCATCAACATCTCTACAAATGACCCAATTTCGTTCCTTTTTATGGCTGAGTAATATTCCATTGTATATATGTACATCTTCTTTACCCATTTGTCTGTCGATGGGCATTTAGGTTGCTTCCATAACCTGGCTATTATAAATAGTGCAGCAATGAACATTGGTGTGCATGTGTCTTTTTGAATTATGGTTTTCTCTGGGTATATGCCCAGTAGTGGGATTGCTGGGTCGTATGGTAATTCCATTTTTAGTTTTTAAGGAAACTCCATACTGTTCTCCATAGTGGCTGTATCAATTTACATTCCCACCAACAGTGCAAGAGGGTTCCCTTTTCTCCACACCCACACCAGCATTCCTTGTTTGTAGATTTTCTGATGATGCCCATTCTAACTGGTGTGAGGTGATACTTCCTTGTACTTTTGATTTGCATTTCTCTAATAATTAGTGATGTTAAGCAGCTTGCCATGTACCTCTTGGCCATCTGTATGTCTTCTTTGGAGAAATGTCTATTTAGGTCTTCTGCCCATTTGATTTTTAATATTGAGCTTCATGAGCTGTTTTGGGGATTAATCCTTTGTCCAATGATTCATTTGCAAATATTTTCTCCCAATCTGAGGGATGTCTTTTCGTCTTATGTTTCCTTTGCTGTGCAAAAGCTTTTAAGTTTCATTAGGTCCTATTTGTTTATTTTTTATTTCCATTACTCTAAGAGGTGGATCAAAAGAGATCTTGCCATGATTTATGTCAAAGAGTGTTCTTCCTATTTTTTCCTCTAAGAGCTTTATAGTGTCCAGTCTTACATTTAGGTCTCTAACCCATTTTGAGTTTATTTTTGTGTATGGTGTTAGGAAGTGTTCTAATTTCATTCTTTTACATGTAGCTGTCCAGTTTTCCCAGCACCACTACTGAAGAGAATGTCTTTTCTCCATTGCTTCCTTTACCTCCTTCTCCTTTCCTCCTTTGTCATAGATTAGTTGGCCATAGGTGCGTGGGTTTATCTCTGGGCTTTCTAACCTGTTCCATTCATCTATATTTGTTTTTGTGCCAGTACCATACTATCTTGATTACTGTAGCTTTGTAGTATAGTCTGAAGTCAGGGAGTCTGATTCCTCCAGCTCCATTTTTTTCCTCAAGACTGCTTTGGCTTTTTGGGGTCTTTTGTGTCTCCATACAAATTTTAAGATTTTTTGTTCTAGTTCTGTAAAAAATGCCACTGGTAATTTGATAGGGATTACATTGAATCTGTAGATTGCTTTGAGTAGTATAGTCATTTTCACAATATTGATTCTTCCACTCCAAGAACATGGTATATCTCTCCATCTGTTGGTATCATCTTTAATTTCTTTCATCAGTGTCTTATAGTTTTCTGCATACAGGTCTTTTGTCTCCTTGGGTAGGTTTATTCCTAGGTATTTTATTCTTTTTGTTGCGATCGTAAATGGGAGTGTTTCCGTAATTTCTCTTTCAGATTTTTCATCATTAGTATATAGGAATGCAAGAGATTTCTGTGCATTAATTTTGTATCCTGCAACTTTACTAAATTCATTGATTAGCTCTAGTAGTTTTCTGATGGCATCTTTAGGATTCTCGATGTATAGTATCATGTCATCTGCTAACAGTGACAGTTTTACTTCTTTTTTTCCAATTTGGATTCCTTTTATTTCTTTTTCTTCTCTGACTGCCGTGGCTAGGAATTCCAAAACTATGTTGAATAACAGTGGCGAGAGAGGACATCCTTGTCTTGTTCCTGATCTTAGAGGAAATGCTTTCAGTTTTTCACCACTGAGAATGATGTTTGCTGTGGGTTTGTTGTATATGGCCTTTATTATGTTGAGGTAGGTTCCCTCTATGTCCACTTTCTGGAGAGTTTTTATCATAAATCGTTGTTGAATTTTGTCAAAAGCTTTTTCTGCATCTATTGAGATGATCATATGGTTTTTCTTCTTCAATTTGTTATTATGGTGTATCACATTAACTGATTTGCATATATTGAAGAATCCTTGCATCCCTGGGATAAATCCCACTTGATCATGGTATATGATCCTTTTAATGTGTTGTTGGATTCTGATTGCTAGTATTTTGAGGATTTGTGCATCTATATTCATCAGTGATACTGGTCTGTAATGTTCTTTTTTTGTAGTATCTTTGTCTGGTTTTGATATGAGGGTGATGGTGGCCTCACAGAATGAGTTTGGGAGTGTTCCTTCCTCTGCAATTTTTTTGCAAGAGTTTGAGAAGGATAGGTGTTAGCTCTTCTCTAAATGTTTGATAGAATTCACCTGTGAAGCCATCTGGTCCTGGACTTCTATTTGTTGGAAGATTTTTTTTTTTTTTTTTTTTTTTTTGCGGTACGCGGGCCTCTCACTGTTGTGGCTTCTCCCATTGTGGAGCACAGGGTCCGGACGCACAGGCTCAGCGGCCATGGCTCACGGGCCCAGCCGCTCCGCGGCATGTGGGATCTTCCCGGACGGGGGCACGAACCCGTGTCCCCTGCATCGGCAGGCGGACTCTCAACCACTGCGCCACCAGGGAAGCCCTGTTGGAAGATTTTTAATCACAGTTTCAATTTCATTACTTGTGATTGGTCTGTTCATATTTTCTATTTCTTCCTGGTTCACTCCTGGAAGGTTATACCTTTCTAAGAATTTGTCCGTTTTTTCCAGGTTGTCTATTTTATTGGCATAGAGTTGCTTGTAGTAGTCTCTTAGGATGCTCTGTATTTCTCCAGTGTCTGTTGTAACTTCTCCTTTTTCATTTCTAGTTTTAGTGATTTGAGTCCTCTCCCTCTTTTTCTTGATGAGTCTGGCTAATGGTTTATCAATTTTGTTTATCTTCTCAAAGAACCAGCTTTTAGTTTTATTGATCTTTGCTACTGTTTTCTTTGTTTCAATTTCATTTATTTCTGCTCTGATCTTTATGATTTCTTTCCTTCTACTAATTTTGGGTTTTGTTTGTTCTTCTTTATCTAGTTCCTTTAGGTGTAAGGTTAGATTGAGATTTTTCTTCTTTCTTGAGGTAGGCTTGTACTTAAACTTCCCTCTTAGAACGGTTTTTGCTGCATTCCATAGGTTTTGGACCATGGTGTTTTCATTGTAATTTGTGTCTAGGTATTTTCTGATGTGATCTCGTGGTTATTCAGTAATGTATTGTTTAGCCTCCATGTGTTTGCGTTTTTTACGTTTTTTTCCCTGTAACTGATTTCTAATCTCATAGCATTGTGGTCAGAAAAGATGTCTGATATGAATTCAGTGTTCTTAAATTTACTGAAGCTTGATTTGTGACCCAAGATGTGATCTATCCTGGAGAATGTTCCGTGTGCACTTGAGAACAAAGTGTAATCTGCTGTTGTGGATGGGATATCCTATAAATATCAATTAAATCTATCTGGTCTACTGTGTCATTTAAAGCTTGTGTGTCCTTATTAATTTTGTTTGGATGATCTGTCCATTGGTGTAAGTGAGGTGTTAAAGTCTCCCACTATTATTGTGTTACTGTCGATTTCCTCCTTTATAGCTGTTAGCAGTTGCCTTATGTATTGAGGTGCTCCTATGTTGGGTGCATATGTATTTATAATTGTTATATCATCTTCTTGGATTGATCCCTTGATCATTATGTAGTGTCCTTCCTTGTCTCTTGTAACATTCTTTATTTTAAAGTCTATTATATCTGATATGAGTACTGCTACTCCAGCTTTCTTTTGATTTCCATTTGCATGGGATATCGTTGTCCATCCCCTCACTTTCAGCCTGTATGTGTCCCTAGGTCTGAAGTGGATGTCTTGTAGACAGCATATATATGGGTCTTGTTTTTGTATCCATTCAGCAAGCCTGTGTCTTTTGGTTGGAGCATTTAATCCATTCACATTTAAGGTAATTATCGATATGTATGCTCCTATTACCATTTTCTTAATTGTTATGGGTTTGTTTTTGTAGGTCCCTTTCTTCTCTCATGTTTCCCACTTAGAGAAGTTCCTTTAGCATTTGTTGTAGAGCTGGTATGGTGGTGCTGAATTCTCTTAGCTTTTGCTTGTCTGTAAAGCTTTTGATTTCTCTGTTGAATCTGAATGAGATCCTTGCCGGGTAGAGTAGTCATGGATGTAGGTTCTTCCCTTTCATCACTTTAGATATATCGTGTCACTCCCTTCTGGCTTGTAGAGTCTCTGCTGAGAAATCTGCTGTTAACCTTATGGGAGTTCCCTTGTATGTTATTTGACGTCTTTCCCTTGTTGCTTTCACTAATTTTTCTTTGTCTTTAATTTTGGTCAATTTGATTACTATGTGTCTTGGTGTGTGTTTCTCCTTGGGTTTATCCTGCCTGGGACTCTCTGCACTTCCTGGACTTGGGTGGCTATTTCCTTTTCCATGTTAGGGAAGTTTTCCACTATAATCTCTTCAAATATTTTCTCGGGTCCTTTTTGCCTCTCTTCTCCTTCTGGGACCCCTATAATGCGAATATAGTTGCGTTTAATGTTGTCCCAGAGGTCTCTTAGGCTGTCTTCATTTGTTTTCATTCTTTTTTCTTTACTGTGTTCCGAGGCAGTGAATTCCACCATTCTGTCTTCCAGGTCACTTATCCGTTCTTCTGCCTCAGTTATTCTGCTATTGATTCCTTCTAGTGTATTTTTCATTTCAGTTATTGTATTGTTCATCTCTGTTTGTTTCTTCTTTAATACCTCTAGGTGTTTTTTCTTTAATTCTTCTAGGTCTTTGTTAAACATTTCTTGCATCTTCTTGATCTTTGCCTCCATTCTGTTTCCGAGGTCCTGGATCATCTTCACTATCATCATTCTGAACTCTTTTTCTGGAAATTTGCCTATCTCCACTTCATTTAGTTGTTTTTCTGGGGTTTTATCTTGTTGTTTCATCTGGTACATAGCCCTCTGCCTTTTCATCTTGTCTATCTTTCTGTGTATGTGGTTTTTGTTCCACAGACTGCAGGACTGTAGTTCTTCTTGCTTCTGCTGTCTGCCGTCTGCAAGGGTTATACATTTAAATGCCTATAAAGGTTGGAAGTAAAGAAGGGAGTGAAATGAAACACTAAGAAATGGTGGGGGATACAGAGAACTGTGGAGAGTTTATGGCTCATGCAATCCTTACCGAGTGCTAAAACACTGGCCAACTGTTGCCATATTGGAATTCAAGCCAGTGATATCAGGTGATCTGAAATGTTGAAGGAACCAGAGAATCAAGATTATGTGGAATTTCACATTTAAAATGTTGGAAACCAACTGAATTTATTTTTTAGGAACATTGTTTAGAACAAATAAGACATTCCATTGACCAGATAAGTCTGCTGGCTGCAAATCTGAAACCTCTAGGATAGGGTGAAGTGAAAAATTTTTTGTGCACAGATCTTTCTGGAAGCTGCCCAATTCCTGTTGTCTTAGGCATCTTTAAAAAAAAAAAAACCCTTATTTTATGGGGGTGAGGAAAGAATCTTCAGGTAAACTAGGAGTCTGACAGAACAGGCCTAAAACACTTTGTACAATTCTGCTTTTTAAGTTATTTAAAATATATAAATATAAAAATTACCTTAGGAAGCGCTTTTAGCAGAAGTTCCTAGCTAAAGCAGTATTTTAATGAAGTCAAGACAGGAGAGTTTAGTTCTTTTTTAGGGATTAAACAAAGGGATCCAAAAGGCATATCCAAGAAGATCTCCCAAAATCCAATTAAATAGTTCAGATTTTTCTGAAATAACTGTTTTCCTTCATATACAGTGTTATCCGTAAACAAGATGAAAAGAGAACCCTCAGAATGGGAGAAAATATTTGCAAATGAAGCAACTGACAAAGGATTAATCTCCAAAATATACAAGCAGCTCATGCAGCTCAATATCAAAAAAACCAAGAACCCAATCCAAAAATGGGCAGAAAACCTAAATAGACGCTTCTCTCGAGAAGATATACAGATTGTCAACAAACACATGAAAGAATGCTCAACATCACTAATCAATAGAGAAATGCAAACCAAAACTACCATGAGATATCATCTCACACCAGTCAGAATGGCCATCATCAAAAAATCTACAAACAATAAATGCTGGAGAGGGTGTGGAGAAAGGGAACCCTCTTGCACTGTTGGTGGGAATGTAAATTGATACAGCCACTATGGAGAACAATATGGAGGTTCCTCAAAAAACTAAAAATAGAACTACTATACAACCCAGAAATCCCACTACTGGGCATATACCCTGAGAAAACCATAATTCAAAAAGAGTCATGTACCACAATGTTCACTGCAGCTCTATTTACAATAGCCAGGACATGGAAGCAACCTAAGTGCCCACTGACAGATGAATGGATAAAGAAGATGTGGCACATATATACAATAGTATATTACTCAGCCATAAAAAAAAAAACAAAACTGAGTTATTTGTAGTGAGGTTGATGGACCTAGAGACTGTCATACAGAGTGAAGTAAGTCAGAAAGAGAAAAACAAATTCCATATGCTAACACATATATATGGAATCTAAAAAAAAAAAACATAAAATGGTTCTGAAGAATCTAGGGGCAGGACAGGAATAAAGACACAGACATAGAGAATGGACTTGGGGACATGGGGAGGGGGAAGGGTAAGCTAGGACAAACTGAGAGAGTGGCATGGACATATATACACTACCAAATGTAAAACAGATAGCTAGTGGGAAGCAGCCGCATAGCACAGGGAGATCAGCTCGGTGCTTTGTGTCCACCTAAAAGGGTTGGATAGGGAGGGTGGGAGGCACAGTCAAGAGGGAGGGGATATGGGGATATATGTATATGTATAGCTGATTCACTTTGTTATAAAGCAGAAAGTAACACACCATTGTAAAGCAATTATACTCCAATAAAGATGTTTAAAAACAAAAACCCAAAAAACAAATAAAGTGCTATACTATGGAACCCTAATATGCCTTACGGTTGTTTTAGGAGTATATAAAAATTTTTGATAAAGCTACAGATATTCACCTAATAATAACTTATAGGGATACATTTGTGAGACTGCTTATCTGGGAATAAAAATAGGTCTTTTTGTGAAATTAATTTATATGGCTTTTGCTTCATTTAGCACTGTGCTCAAATTAAACTTAACACCCAGATGTATGCTTATGACAACTTTAAAACTATGCTAAAAACACTATGCTACAGTATTTAATTAATAAGCTAGGGAAACAGCTTTTTTTCCCTTTAATCCTTCCATGAGAAATAAGTAAAATTGTTCTATGCAAAAAAGAAATTACATATATGAGCAGTCTTTGAATGCCAAGTTTTTAACTAAGAAACACAACTCCCATGTCTTTATATCATTCCCTAGACAGGAATTTCAAACTCTGAAACTTCAACTGATAAAGACAGAGTTATCTGCTTTATCTGCTGGCCAATAAGTCATTTCCAGCAGTTGTCACAATATCTTCTGTACAGGAGTATTTACTTAATTATCTGATTATTTTATTTTATTTTATTTTTACTATTTTTTTTTGGATTATTTTAGAGTAGAGGTCTTCAAATTGTGCTGAGGGAAATGTAAATACCAAAGAGATTAAAGCAGAACAGAGATGAAAAGAAAGAGACTGAGGGTTTATATTTAATGTGTGAATGAATATTATTAAAAATTATCACTCTCTGCCCCCTTTACCTGATACCTTGTTTCTTCATAGCATTTACCATATCATCTAATATCATTTGTCTTACACTAGACTTTAAGTTCCACTGAAACAGGACTCTTGGTTTGTACATTGCTACAAACCATTGACAATGTGCCTAGTTTCTGGCAGATGTTCAATATCTGCTCAATGAATATATTAAATATTTTTTTCTCCTTTAATCTGTTAGAAGTGACAGGTTACACTAAGAGGTTTTCTGTAAATAAACAAACTTTGCATTTCTGGGATTAACCCCACTTGACTGTGATGTATTCTTTTGTTAATGTAAGTTGAGTTTAACTTGCTAATGTCTTAAGATTTTTGCATCCCTACTCATAAGATTAAGTTACATCTTTCCTTGTACTGTCATAAGTTGTTTTAGGTATCAAATAGTTTTATATTATTTAACTAATGTACATAGTACAGATAGATGCTCATGAAATGATCACCCTAATAAGTTTAGTGAACACCTATCATCTCATGTAGGTACAAAAATAAACTAAAATGTTTTCCTTGTAATGAAAACTCTCAGGATTTACTCTCTTAACAACTTTCATATATAAGCTGCAGCAATATTCATCAAATTAATCATGTTGTACATTGCATCCCTGATACTTATTTGCCTTGTAACTGGAAGTTTGTACCTTTTGACCACATTCATACAATTCCCCATTCCCCCAATCCCTGCCTCTTATAACCATAAATCTGATCTCTTTTTCTTGAAGTTTGCTTGTTTTAAGTATCACTGACCTACAACACTATGTTAGTTTCTGGTACACAGCATAGCAATTTGATATTTCTGTACATAACAAAATGATCATGACGATTACTCTAGTTACCATCTGTCACCATACAAAGACATTATTATTGACTAAGGATCCTTAAAATTCTTATCCTATCTGATCATATTCCTTTCTGTCTTAATATTGCTTATCATTTTTCCCTTAATTCCTCTTGTTAGAAATTTATTGGTCCATATATTGATCTCATTATTTGTCTTTACATTAATTTCTACTTTATATTGTCTTTAAAAATCAGTATTTTTAAGCTAATGAACATCCATTCACCACATTGGCTGCAACCTACAAGTTCTGACATGTGGTGTTTTTGTGTCAAAGAGTTTCAAATATTTTGTAATTTCATATGTGATATTCTCTTATCTCATAAGCTATCTATATTTAGTTTTCAAATGTAATTTTTAAAACTCACTGTTGCTGTTCAAAAGTTTAAATATAATTTTTAAACTCATTATTCTTGTTAATTTCTCAATTAAACTGAGGTCCAAGAATATGCCCTATAACACTGACTTCATGAAATCTGATGAAATTTCCACTGTGACTTATACAAATTTTACTTTTGTAACTTGAAATTTATGTACTGAAAAATAATTCATATGCTCTACTAGTGTGTCTGTTTATGTATGTATACAGGGGTCTGTAACTTTTAAATCAAGCTTGTCAACTGTATTGTTTAATCTTCTATATCCTAAGTTTGTGAGGTATGGTTGTAACTGTAGACTTGTCCATTTTTCTGTACTTTTAGGCTTTATATTTTTCTTCATACATTTCAAGGGTATTACTTTATTCTACTCCGTATCTGATTGACAGTGTGCCTAAGTAATGAATTCTAAGGTAGAAATCATTTTTCCTCATAAATGTGAAGACATGATGCTCAGATGTCTTTCAGGTTTGTTTTTGAGAAGTTCAGTGATATTCTGACTGAAGATCATTGGTATGTGAGTCTCTCCTACCCTCTCCAGAAGCTTTTAGGTTTTTCTCTTTATCTTTGGATGTCCTGTAATTTCATCATGATATTCCACAATGTGGGCCTTTTATCACTCACTGCCATGAATGCTTGATGAACCCTTCCAATCTGCAAATTCATGTTATTTTTGAGAAAATTTCTTGAAATATTTGTTTGCATTACTTCCTCTCAATTTTATGTTTCTGAAACTTCTAGTATTTGAGAGTTGAGCATCCCAGACTGATAATTCTCTTTTCTTACCCATCTTCCATATTATTCATCTTTTGATTCTAGTTTCTGGGAGACTTCGACTTTAACAATTTTATTTGTATATCTTAAGTTCTATTTGTATTTATTTTACCCTCATTTTCCATTCTCATTCCCCTCCTATACTAATGCAACTATTCTAAAATGTTTAATATGACTATTGCCAAACACGGATTAGTCTGTATACATGGTGTGATGAGAGACCATTTTTTCCTCTTTTTAATTTTTTAAATTATTTTTTAAAAATTTCTTAATTGAAGTATAGTTGACTTACAATGTTGTGTTAATTTCTGGTGTACAGCAAAGTGATTCAGTTATACATACATACATACATGTTCTTTTCCATTATGGTTTATTACAGGATACTGAATATAGTTCCCTGTGCTATACAGTAGGACCTTGTTGTTTATCTACTTTATATACAGTAGTTTGTATCTGTTAATCCCAAACTCCTAATTTATCCTCCCCCATCGCCTTTCCCCTTTGGGAAACCATAAATTTGTTTTTTATATGTTTGTGAGTCTGTTTCAGTTTTGTCAATATTATTATTTGTGTCATAGATTCCACATGTAAGTGATAACATATAGTATTTGTCCTTCTCTGACTTACTTCACTTAGTATGATAATCTCTAGGTGTATCCATGTTGTTGCAAATGACATTATTTCATTCATTTTTTATGGCTGAGTAGTATTCCACTGTGTATATATGCCACATCTTCTTTACCCATTCATCTGTTGATGGACATGCAGGTTGTTTCCAAGTCTTGGTTACTGTAAACAGTGCTTCTATGAACACTGGGGCACATATATCTTTTAGAATTGGAGTGTTCTCCAGATACAGGCCCAGGAGTAGGATTGCTGGATCATATGGCAACTCTATTTTTAGTTTTTTAATGAACCTCCATACTGTTTTCCATCGTGGCTGCACCAATTTACATTCCCACCAACAGTGTAGGAGGGTTCCCTTTTCTCCACACGCTCTCCAGCTTTTGTTATTTGTAGACTTTTTAATGATGGCCATTTTGACTGGTGTGAGATAATATCTCACTGTAGTTTTGATTTGCATTTCTCTAATAATTAGTAATGTTGAGCATCTTTTCATGTGCCTGTTGGCCATCTATATATCTTTTTTTTTTTTTTTTTTTTTTTTTGCGGTACGCAGGCCTCTCACTGCTGTGGCCTCTCCCATTGCGGAGCACAGGCTCCGGACGCGCAGGCTCAGCGGCCATGGCTCACGGGCCTAGCCGCTCCGCGGCATGTGGGATCTTCCCAGACCGGGGCACGAACCCGTGTCCCCTGCATCGGCAGGCGGACTCTCAACCACTGCACCACCAGGGAAGCCCGATCTGTATATCTTCTTTGGAAAAATGTCTGTTTAGGTCTTCTGCCCATTTTTTGACTGGGTTGTTTGTTTTTTTGTTATTGAGTTGCATGAGCTGTTTGTATATTTTGGAGATTAAGCCCTTGCTGGCTGCAATGTTTGCAAGCATTTTCTCCCAGTCTGTAGGATGTCTTTTCGTTTTGTTTATGGTTTCCTCTGCTGTGCAAAAGCTTCTAAGTTTGATTAGGTCCCGTTTGTTTATTTTTGCTTTTATTTTTATTGCCTTGGGAGACTGACCTAAGAAAACATTGGTACAATTTATGTTGGAGAATGTTTTGCCTATGATCTCTTCTAGGAGTTTTATGGTGTCATGTCTTTTTAAAAAATTAATTAATTAATTTATGGCTGCATTGGGTCTTCACTGCCGCACATGGGCATTTCTCTAGTTGTGGCGAGCGGGTGCTACTCTTCGTCGCAGTGTGCAGGCTTCTCATTGCAGTGGCTTCTCTTGTTGTGGAGCACAAGCTCTAGGCACGCGGGCTTCAGTAGCTGTGGCACGCGGGCTCAGTAGTTATGGCTTGCGGGCTCTAGAGTGCAGGCTCAGTAGTTGTGGCGCACGGGCTTAGTTGCTCCGCGGCATGCAGGATCCTCCCGGACCAGGGATCAAACCCATGTCCCCTGCACTGGCAGGTGGATTCTTAACCACTGTAACACCTGGGAAGTCCCTATGGTGTCATGTCTTATATTTAAGTCTTTAAGCCATTTTGAGTTTATTTTCATGTATGATGTGAGGGAGTGTTCTAACTTCACTGAGTTACATGCAGCTGTCCAGCTTTCCCAACACCACTTGCTGAAGGTGACAAGGGATCCTGACCACTTTTCTCTTTCACAAGGTATCACACTGGCCCATTACATTGGTGATATTACACTGATTGCACCTGGTGAGTAAGAAGTAGCAACTACTCTAGACTTACTGATAAGACATTTACATACCAAGAAGTGGGAACTAATCCAACAAAAATTCAGGGAACTTTTTCAGTGAAATTTCTATAGGTCCAGTGATGTGGGGCATGTTGAGATATGCCCAAGGTGAAAGATAAGTTGCTGCATCTGGCCCATCCCACAATTTAAAAAAAAGAAAAACAAAAAAGCTCAATGCCTAGTAACACACCACCTTTGGATTCTGGCAGTAACATATTCCTCATTTGGGTGTGTTACTCTGGTCCATTTACTGAGTGACCCCCAAACCTGCTAATTTTGAGTGGGGCCCAGAAAATAGATGGCTCTGCAATAGATCCAAGCTGCCGTGTAAGCTGCTCTGATGCAAACCATATGAACCAGCAGATGCAATGGTGCTTGAAATGCCAGTGGCAGACAGGGATGCTGTTTGGAACTTTTGGCAGGCCCCTATGTAAGAACTGCAGCACAGGCCCTCAGGCATTTGGAGTGAAGCCCCACCATCCTCTGCACCTAAGTATTCTCCTTTAAGAAACAGCTCTTGGCCTACTACTGGGCCTCAGTAGAGACTAAATGCTTAACCATGGGCCATCAGGTTACCATGCGACCTGAGGAGCTGCTCATCATGAACTGGGCATTATCTGACCCACAAAGCCATAAAGTAGGGCATGCACGGCAGCACTCCATCATCAAATGGAAGCTGTACATAGGAGATGGTGCCAAGCAGGTCCTGAAGGCATAAGTAAGCATCCAATATATGGTGCAATTTCTTCTATAACCAGGACTCAACAGATCTAGGAATCACGGGGTGGAAATGGAAGCAGCATCACTATTACCGCCAGTGACCTACTAGGAAAATTTTTGCTTCCTGTCCCCATGACCTTATTATGCTCCTTACTGACCTAGAGGTCTTAGTTCCAAAGGAAGGAATGCTTCCACAGGGAGACATAACAATGATTCCACTGAACTGGAAGTTAAAACTGCCACCTAGACATTTTGTACTCTTCACACTTCTGAACCAGCAAGCCAAGAAGGGAGTTACTATGCTGCTGAAATGATTAGACCAAGGAGAAACTGGACTGCTACTCCACAATGGAGGTAAAGAAGAGTATGTCTGGAATACTAGAGATCCCCAGGGGCATCACTTATTATTACTATGCCCTGTCATTAAAATCAATAGAAAACGACAATAACCCAATTCAAGCAGGACTACAAATAGCCCAGACCCTTCAGGAATGCAGGTTTTGGGTTACCACACCAGGTAAAGAACGATGACCAGCTGAGTTTCTTGCTGAAGGCAAATGTAATATGAAATGGGTAGTGCACAAAAGTAGTGCACTTTTGACCATATGACCAGTTACAGAAATGAGGACTCTAACTGTCCTGAGTATTTCTTCCTTATTTTGTTACGAATATGTTTGTGTGTGTATAAAGTAAACACCTTTGTTTTTCTTCCCTCTCTTATCCCTTCATCATTCAACATAAAATATACTGACTTTATATTACAGTATATAAAGTATATATACAAATAACATCACAGTATTTAAATTATGAGAAATCAGGGAGAAGAGTAAACATCATCCAAAGAATTTGTATACTCCTCTGGGGAAAGGATTAGTGTGTTTTTGGTTGCACACAGTATAGTTGTATCATGTCAGGTGGTAGTATGACCTCGTAATTGTCTTTATTTGGAGACTCAGTATGGTTTGAGATGTCTACAGGTGTCAGTTTGACAAGAGGGGGACCTGCAATGGTTAATTCTAAGTATTAACTTGGAGGGTGTTTTGGACAAGATAACATTAAATCAGCTAACTTTGTGTAAGCAGAATGCCCTCCATAATGTTGGTGGGACTCTTCCAATCAATTGAAGGTTTGATTAGAACAAAAAGAACAGCCTCACCAAGCAAGAGGGAATTCTCCAGCATACTATCTTTGGACTTCATCTACACCATCTGCTCCCCTGAGTCTGGCTGCTGGCCTTCATACTGAAACTGTACCATCAGCTCTCCTTGATCTCCACCCTGCCAGACGACACTGCAGACTTTGACTTCCCAGACTCCATAATCATGTAGGCCAAGCCCCTAAAATCTATGAATCTCTCTTCCAGTGTGTGTGTGTGTATCTCCACTGGTTTTCTCTGCAGAACCCTGATGAATACACACAGGTTTTTCATTTACATAAATGTTTTTGTTACTACCTCCTCGTTCTGTTTCTTACATTTTCCACTACTTTTTAAAAAAATTTTAATTTATTTATTTTTGGCTGTGTTGGGTCTTCGCTGCTGCACATGGGCTTTTTCTAATTGTGGCAAGTGGGGGATACTCTTCATTATGGTGCACAGGCTTCAGTAGTAGTGGCTCGTGGGCTCTAGGGCGCAGGCTCAGTAGTTGTGGCACAAGGGCTTAGTTGCTCCATAGCATGCAGGATCTTCCCGGACCATGGATCGAACCCATGTCCCCTGCATTGGCAGGCGGATTCTTAACCACTGCACCACCAGGGAAGTCCCTGTACTTTTTTTAAAAGAAAAAACTGTTTTTTTTTCTTCTTTAAATCCATCCATCTATCTATCTATCTATCTATCTATCTATCTATCTATCTATCTATCTATCTTGCTGCGTTGGGTCTTAGTTGAGGCGCATGAGATCTTTGTTGCGGCATGGGGGATCTTTAGTTGATCTATGCAGGATCTTTAGTTGTGGCATGCAGGATTTTTAGTTGCGGCATACAAACTCTTAGTTGCAGTATGTGGAATCTAGTTCCCTGACCAGGGGTGGAACCAGGGCCCCCTCCACTGGGAGCGCAGTGTTTTAGCCACTGGAGCAGCAGGGAAGTCCCTCCACTATGGGTTATGTGCATATGTACAACTAATCAATTGCTTCTGACTGCTGTATAAAATACGTGTATGGGTTGACCTGTGTCCCTTAAAGATATGCTAAAGTTCAAACCTCTGGTACCTGTAAATGTGATCTTATTTGGAAATAGAGTCTTTGTAGATGTAATCAAGTCAAGATGAGGTCAACAGGGTGGGCCCAACTCCAATATGACTGATGTCCTTATAAGAAGAGGAAAACACCATGTAAAAACATATAGGGAGATACTCAAAAACTCAAAATGGATCAAAGGCCTAAATGTAAGGCCAGACACTACAAAACTCTTAGAGGAAAACATAGGAAGAACACTCTTTGACATAAATCACATCTTTTTGGATCCATCTCCTATAGTAATGAAAATAAAAACAAAAATAAACAAATGGGACCTATTAAACTTAAAAGCTTCTGCATAGCAAAGGAAACTATAAACAAAAGGAAAAGACAACCCACAGAATGGGAGAAAATATTTGCAAACGAAGCAACTGACAAGGGATTAATTCTCTAAAATATACAAACAGCTCATGCAGCTCTATGTCAAAAAATAAACAACTCCATCAAAAAATGGGCAGAAGATATAAACAGACATGGCCTAAAAGCACATGAAAAGATGCTCAACATCACTAATTATCAGAGAAATTCAAAGCAAAACTACAATTAGGTATCACCTCACACTGGTCAGAATGGCTATCATCAAAAAGTCTACAAACAATAAATGCTGGAGATGGTGTGAAGAAAAGGGAATCCTCCTACACTGTTTGTGAGGATGTTCATTGGTATAACCACTATGGAGAACAGTATGGAAGTTCCTTAAAAAACTAAAAATAGAACTACCATATGGTCCCGCAATCCCACTCCTGGGCAAATATCCAGAGAAAACCATAATCCGAAAAGATACATGCACCCCCAATGTTCACTGCAGCACTATATATGATAGCCAAGACATGGAAGCAACCTAAGTGTCCATCGACAGAGAAATGGATAAAGATGTGGTATATACATACAATGGAATATTACTCAGCCATAAAAAATAATGAAATAATGCCATTTGCAGCAACATGGATAGGCTTAGAGATTATCATACTAAGTGAAGTAAGTCAGAGAAAGACAAATATCATATGATATTACTCTCATGTGGAATCTAACTTTAAAAAGATACAAATGAACTTATTTACAAAACAGAAACAGATTTAGAGATATTGAAAACAAACTTAAGGTTACCAAAGGGGAAACATGGGGGTGGAGTGAGGGATAAATCAGAAGCTTGGGACGAACATACACACACACACACACACACACACACACACACACACACACAATTATATGTAAGACAGATAACCAACAAGGACCTACTGTATAGCACAAGGAACTCTACTCAATATTCTGTGATAACCTATATTAGAAAAGAATCTAAAAAGAAACAATATGTGTATAACTGAATCACTTTGCTATACACGTGGAACTAACACAACATTGTAAATTAACTATACTCCAATACACACACACACACACAAACCGACATACAGGGAGAATGCCATGTGACAATGGAGGCAAAGATTGGAGTGACATACCTGTAAGACAAAGGGTGCCAAGGATAAACAGCCACCACCATAATCTAGCAATGGGTAAGGAGGATTCTACCCAGAGTCATGGAGGGAGCATAATCCTGCTCACATCTTGATTTGGGAATTCTAACCTCCAGAACTGTAAGAAAATAAATTTATTTTAAGCCACCTGGTTTGTAGTACTTGGTACTTGGTTATGGCAGTCCTAGGAAACTAATACAGTGTGCATTCACAAATTTCACCTATCTACATTCAGATGGTAAATGGGATACCTAGATCACCTCCAACTTCCTGCTGCTACAAATAATACGGCAATGAACATCCGTGTACATATCCCCTATGAAACTCTTACAAAAGTCTACACTCCTATTAACACACTTGGCATTATCCAGTGTAGTAATTTTAGAAAGTCCACAAATGTCTCCCTTCATAAGTGGAGCCTTATTGCTCTCCCCTTAAGTATTGGCTGGACTTAGTGACTTGCCTCTAATGAATAGAAGAGTGATAGTATGCAATTTGGGAGAGGAGATCATAAAAGGCATAGTGGTTTCCTGTCTGCTCCCTCTTAGATCACTTGCTCTGGGGGAAGCCAGATGCCATGTATCTTAGCTCAGGCTTATATAACAAAATACTATAAATTGAGTGGCTTATCAACAAAAGAAATTTATTTCTTACAGTTCTGTAGGCTGGAAGTCCAAGATCATAATGTCAGCATAGTTGTGTTCCGGTGAGGACCTTCTTCTGGGTTGCAGATAGCTGACTTCTCTTTGTATTCTTACATGGTGGAAAAAAGAGTGAGCAAACTCTCTGGCCTCTTCTTCTAATCCCAATCATGAGGGCTCCACTCTGGGAGCTAATCATCTCCCAAAGGTCCCACCGCCAAATACTATCACATTGGGGATTAGATTTCAACATATAAGCTTTCAACATATAAACTGGGGGACGGGGGGCGGGAACACAACATTCAGTCCATAACACCATGTCATTAGGAGCAAGCAGTCTTATGGATCCACTCAAGCAGCCCTGTGGACAGGCCCATGCGGTAGAGAACTAAGACCTTCTGCCAACAACCAGCAAGAAACTGAGTCTTTCTGCCAACAGCTGTGTGAATGAACCATCCTGGAAGCAAATATTCCAGCCCCAGTCAAACCTTCAAATGACTGCCCTGGGCTGACAGCTTGACTGAAACCTCATAAGAGATGCTGAGCTAGAACCATCCAGCTACAATGCTACCAGATTCCTGATCCTTGGCATCTGTGAGATAATGTTTATTGTTTTAAGATGCTAAATTTGGGGGATAAACTGTTATGAGGAAATAGATAACTAATGCATTCAGTTTTCTAGTTTTGTCCAAATTAGTAAGTATAAAGTGACAGTTCATTTGTTTTAATTTATACTTTCTGACAAGTAATTTTGAGCATCTCTTTATAGTCTTATTAGCTTTGGGGTTCCTCCTATAAATTGCCTCTTTAGAAACTGTATGTATTTTTATATTAGGGTGGTTGTCTTTTTCCTTTTGATTTTTAGGAGTTCCTTGCATTTTCTAGATGTTAGATCCCTTGTTAGTTTTACATTTTACAAATATCTTCTCCCATCCTATCATGATGTCCCTTCAATACACAGAACTGTTTAATCCTGATGTAAACAAATTCATTCCACTTTTTGACTTATGCAATGTGCTTTTAAGTTTTGTATACAAAGTCCTTCCCCATTCCTATGTTACAAACAAAACCTGTCATCATTTCCTTCTATTACTTTAGAGTTCTATCTTTCACATTTCATATCTGCCCATATTTTAAATTTAGAGCTCATTTTTGCTCTATGATGCTCCTTATTTATAACCTCTAGTTCTGGTTTCACAAACAGAATAGCTTCTTTTAGCTTTCTGAAGCTGTAACTGTCTTCCAAGTTTTCTTCCTCCCAGTACCACTGCTGCTTCTTCCAAGTCACTTGTTTCCATCTTTCTGCTTTGGCTTCCATCTTTCATGTTACAGGTTTTCCTCAACTGTCTGGTAAATCTCCAGCTGTCCATTCATATATTAGAGCTAAGGCATTAAATGCTGTTTAGAAATTCTGTGTGGGGTTATGACTGGTGAGTTTAGTGTAGAGCAGTTGTTCTCAGAGTGTGGTCTAGGAATTCTTGGGAGTCATCAAACAATGACTTTCAAGGAGTCTTACGGTCAAAACTATCTTCATTATTAATACTGAGACATTATATGCCTTTTCCACTCTTATTTTCTCACAAGTACACTGTGTTTTGCAGAGGCTACATACATGACATGGAATATCACATCTGGTCAAATGCAGAAGCCGATATTAAAATCCAGCTGATTTTTTATTAAGCTGGACATCAGACTTGCAAAAAAGTGAAACAATGCTACACTATGATTTTTGTTTTGGAAAATAGTTATTTTTCATACATGTATATGATGTTAACATATAATGGGTTTATCATTTTTTAAAGGAATATCTAAAAATTTTGTTTTAATTTATAATATAGTAAATAGCTATAACCCACATTTTATAAAGTTCTTAGGGAGTCTCAAACCAAAATATTTGAGAACCACTGCTTCAGAGTAATAAAGTAGGAACATAAGTTTCAGTGTCAGTACTGGTCAAGTCTATAATTTTAGACAGGATAGTTTTCCAAGAGAGTACTCTTCTAACCTCTTCCCTGAAGGGCATAAATCTACAAATCAAGGAATCAAAGAGCATTACAGCACTGAGATTTTCAACTTTGCATATGCAGACTTACCACTTAATCACCATTTTAGGTTTGATGGCTCCACTTTCACCTGTATCTGGTATATTTTCTCCCATTAACAGCTTTTTGCCTTGATGATAAAGAGGCAAATATCTAATTGTACAGGATGCAAGAAGGGAGGTGAAGTCTAACTGCAGTTTTTAAGGCCTTAAAACCAGCACTGAGTACTCTGGGTTTTAGCCTTGTCCTACACTCAGCCTTCACAGATACCATTGCTGCTAATTCCTGAGTCTTTGGGAAGGGGTGGGTGTTGGCATGATTTGACTTGTCTCTTATAGCTTCCATTCCTGCAGACTTACTTTCAACTTCAGTGGGTATGCTAGGTTGGTTACACACCCATTCATTTATTTTTCAGTTTCCAAAATGTTAATTTCTTTTGTCTCTTTTCACCTTTTCTGTTTTTGAAGGTTTATGCCTTTTAAAAATTATTTTGCTGTAACATCACAGTGTTTTGAGAGGAACCAAAGATAATCCATGGGTTCCATTCACCACATTTCCATCCCTTTACCTGTAATCTATGATCCTTGGCTTTGAATCTATCTCTTGTATGTAGCAGTTAACCTGATTGGTTTTTAAACACATATGACACTTAAACACATAGATTCATCCATTAATTGTAATTATATTTCTACTTTCTCTAGTTATCATATTTATTCTTTTTCTTTACTTCCCACCTTCCCCTTTCCTGCCTTTTCTCACACTTTAACCTTCAGTATACCATTTCAACCTGGGTACAATGGACTCCTTTAAAAAAATTTTTAAGGCCATTTCACAAATAATTTACAGAAGAATTAATGGATAATGAAAAGTAACTTTATTAGAAATTTTAATAAGAATTTAAACATCGCAGGACTCTTTGTTCTAAGTAATTTTTTACACACAAACGTAAGAGATGAAAGAACACTACCACAGGGCCTTTTTTTTAGCAAAAGGGAATGGTCCATGTTTGTGCTGCAAAATATTCCTATTGAATGACTAACTGGAAGAGAATACCCTATTTCGTTTTGTCCTTAGACATATACTGTGCATTCATCAGAAATATATTGTGTGTGTCGGGAGTTCCCTGGTGGCCTTGTGCTTAGGATTATGGGCTTTCACTGCCGTGGCCCAGGTTCAATCCCTGGTCAGGGAACTGAGATCCTGCAAGCTGCATGGCGTGGCCAAAAAAAAAAGAACTATATTGTGTGTTCATCAATTCTTGAGTTTGAAAAAATTTGAAATATATTTCCACATAGGATATGACCATCTCAAGTCTCATAATCTGAGCTATCATGTACATGATCAATTTCACTAACACATATGATCAATTTCACTACCGTAGTAGAGTTCAGAGAAGTGATATCCAATAGAACTTTCTGCAATGATGAAAACGTTCTATATCTCTGCAGTCCAATATGGTAGCCATAGTGAAATGAGGCTAACAGTTACATTCTCTCTACATAACCACTTCATGATTAGTGTGACTGAGAAACTAAATATTAAATTCTATTAATTTTAGTATAAATATGGTAGCCATGTGGCAAGTGGCTACCATATTGGACAACTCAGGTCTAGAGTGCTATTTCTCTTTCTGCACTGATCTTTTTCTTTTTGGTGGGGTGGGGAGAGCATGCCTTGCAGCTTGTGGGATCTTAGTTCCCCGACCAGGGATTGAACCTGGGCCCTTAGCACTGAGAGCATGGAGTCCTAACCACTGGACCGCCAGGGAATTCCCTGCACTTATCTTTTGATCCGTATGTCTCCCATCTTCTTTTATACCTTTCTGAAGGAGGATGCAATTCTTGAGCAATGTAATAAAAAAAACTGAAAAGTGACTATTTCACTATTGCATCTTCTATTCAGGACATTCCACCATCCTTGCTTTATTATTGTTTTAGTCTATTTTAGCACAGTAGGAAATAACTAATGGTAATGATGAAATCCTAGAATTAAGTAGCAAAATATTTCAAGATACAGGAACAGTTAAGATAACCTGACATCCCATAATGTACCTGAGATTTATACAAAGGGTATGATGGACCCATATGGTAACTGCAAGACAGAATGATATTTTAAAAAACAAGTAAAACTTCTCTGTTCTTTGGAAGATCTTGAAGAAAGAATAAAAGTCATAAAATACCAACCCTGATAAGTAGTTAGAACTGCTCAAAAAAGAAAATAGAAAACTAAAATTAGGCCACCTAATCCTGATGGTATACTGAAGGTTAAGCATTCTTCTTTCTCTTATTTTAGTTCTGCTGGCCTGGAAGCCATGGATTTTATTTCTTTTCTTTTCATGGGTACTCCTAAGTGAAAAAAGAAATACAAGCAGCAGCAGCAGCAAACATGTATTAAGTGCTTATATGTACTAAGTAGTGTTCTAATGGCTTTATATGTATTTCACCTTAACCCTCCCTGCAACATTATGAGGAAGTATAACTGTCATTTTCACTTATAGATGAGAAAATTTAGGCACAGGAACGTGAAGTAACCTTAATATCATACAGCCAGTGAAGGATAAGCTAGAATTTCATCCGGGTAGTCTGGCTGCAGAGCCACAAAAATAGCTATTTTTGTAAGATGCCCTAAAGTTTGTCAGTATCTCTGTACTCACTTCTTGTGAACAAGATAAGAATAGTAGCATTCTTGAATCCCCTTTCTTCCAACTTTCTTGTTATTGTCTAGTATTTTGGTCCTACTTTTAAAAATATTATACATATTTACAATCAATACTCAAGTTGATTAACATATTTTACCAATTATTTGTTCACAACGTATTCTTTTATTCAATTCCTCCCTCTAGTTTACTATTCTTCCTGCTCAACTACATCCTTCAGTTCTTGCATCAAGTTTTTATAAGTGATGACCTCTTAGGGGTCTCATTCTCGCTGATACTTTCGATGGGTACTGAAGTCAAGATTAACAGTTATATTCCCTGTACATTTTGAGGAAAAAGTATCCCGAAAGTATCATTTTCTTCTGGAAATTATTGTTGTGATAAATATACCGTTAGTATGACTGATATTTTGGTGCAGGTACTCTGGCTTTTTTCATCATTTTAAAGAACTCCTTATTTTTTATGTTCTGCAATTTCACTATTGAGCATTTAGAAGTAAATTTTTTGGAGTATTTATCCTGCTAAGCCATTGTTAATTAATGTACAATTTCAACATGGAAACTTAGGTTTTACTTCAATTCTAAAAACTGTCTCATTAAATATTGTTTCTCTAGTACTTTAATCTCTCCTAAAATTTGTTTTGGATAGATGTTTAAATCTTTCTATCAATCCTCTTAATTTAAAAAAATTTTTCATTTTGCTACCTTCTGGGTGAATTCTTATGTACCAAGATTATGTGATTATGTTCCAAATCACTAATTATTTTATTGAGATTGTATTCAGTATAATGCATCTTATCTACTGAGTTTAGTCAAATGATTTCTATAGCATTCTCTTTTTATATCTATTTGTTAATTGGTATGTATTTAATTTTGGTTTTCTTTTATGGGTATTACTCATTCCTTTATCTCCTTGAGGACCTTAAATATATTTAGTTATTTTAAGACTGTTCTTCACAGACTAAGGATTTAGTTGAAAGAGAATATCAATTATTCCCCTACTCCAGCACAAAAGGAAACATACTATAAACACTGTACTATGATTTCCTTTTTTCCCACTAAGCAAACAAATCTTGAAGATAATTCTCTATCAGTATACAAAGAGTGTTTTCTTTTCTTTTTAGTAAAGATGTTGACCTGTTTTGGTTTTTTTAGGGTTAGCTTTTCTTGTGTGTTTTTGAATTTTTGTTTGCAGGTTTATCACAAGTCAAAGTGGCATGAGTGTGTAGTAATGGTGGGGGGGTGTTGGATATGTTTATGTGCTTACCTCACCTTAACAGCTTTTCATTTGCCGCCACCTCTCACTCAAGCCTCCCACCCCAGAATGAGGTTTGTAACTGCTACAGATGGCTCTTCCTGGAGATGCAGTCACTACATCATGGGCAGGCTAGCTCGGATCTTATCTAGGAGGTTTCACTGTTTCCTTCCACCACTGTGGATGTGCCATTTACATAAGCCCTATCCCTAAGCAGTGTTCACACAGACCTTTTCAACTCTTTCTTGACCCAGCCCCCTAGTTTCTTGAGTAGTGAACAAACAAGTACTGCACCTCCCTTATCCAATCTGTCCACCAATATAGTTTTGGTCTCTATCCTGAAAAAAATGAACTTTCAGGGCATCAGCCTGCTTCTAAATCAGATTCAGGTAGACCCACATATTTAGTCCCTACTTAACACATTGTTTTTTATTCTTTTAAGTCCAAAGAGGTTTATTTTTATTTTGTTATTAAGTGCAAATATATTTTCATTCTGAGAGGCAGTGCCCAACTGAATTCCACAGGGGTATCTCAATTGTATCATCAATAGCCATGTATGAGAAAGCACCATGAGTATGTTATCCACCTTTTAGGTTTTTGCCCAATAGGTGAACAATATCATTTTGCTTTGATTTGGATTTCTCTTACTTTGAGGTTAACAACTTCTCATATGCTTACAAGCTATTTGCATTTAATTTTCTGTCAATTATCTATTCACATCTTTGCCCACTTTTTATAGGTTGCAGGAGCTTTTAAAATTGAGTTTGTGGGCTTCCCTGGTGGCGCAGTGGTTAAGAATCTACCTGCCAATGCAGGGGACACGGGTTCAAGCCCTTGTCCAGGAAGATCCCACATGCCGCGGAGCAACTAAGCCCGTGCACCACAACTACTGAGCCTGTGCTCTAGAGCCCGCGAACCACAACTACTGAAGCCTGTGTGCCTACAGCCCGTTCTCAGCAACAAGGGAAGCCACCGCAATGAGAAGCCCGCACACTGCAATGAAGAGTAGCCCCCACCCGACACAACTAGAGAAAGCCCACGCAGCAACTAAGACCCAACACAGCCAAAAATCAATAAATTTTAAAAAATTGAGTTTGCAGGGTTTATATATAAGGAAGACCACCCTTTGTGATATGAATTGCAGATAAGTTTTGCTAGTTATTAATCTGTATTCTGATTGTTGTATTATGATTTTTTTGGCATTCAGTGTTTTTAAAATTGTGGTAAAGAAAACACACAACATAAAACTTAACATCTTAATCATTTTTTAAGTGTACAGTATAATTGTGTTAACTATATGGATCTTGTGCAACAGATCTCTAGAACTTTTTCATCTTGCAATACTGAAACTCTATAACCACTGAACAACTCCCCCTTTCCCACTCCCCTTAGCCCCCATTCTGGCAACCACCATTCTGAGTCTGACTAGTTTAAGATACCTCATATAAGTAGAATTATGCAGTATTTGTGACTGGTTTATTTCATCTAGCATAATGTCCTCAAGGTATATCCATGTTGTAGCATATGACAGGATTTCCTTTCTTTTTTTTTTTAAAGGCTGAACAGTATTTCATTGTATGTATATATCACATTTTTCTTTATCCATTCAGAAACTGCTTTTTTAATGCAGTAAAAATTATCCATTATTTTATGAATTCTGGATTCAATTTAAAGTCTTCCTCACACCAAAATTATAAAAGACTTCTTTAATCTTTTCTTCTATTACTTTCATGGTTTTATTTTTCATTGATCCATTTGGTATATGTGTGAAATACAGATCCAAGTTCTTTCATATGACTATCCAGCTGTCCCCAGTTAACTGAACAGTTTATCTTTTCCCACAGATTTGAGATGCCACCTTTACGATATTCTTACCTGGACTTCCTATTCTGTTCCACTGATCCATGTGTGTTTGTTGGCTGGTACTGTACCTGTTTTGTGTATTTTACCTTTATATCTTAATTTCTTGAAAGGTGAGCTCTCCCTCAGTTCTCTTTATTTTTTCAGCTCTCCTGGCTACTCTTGCTTATTTTTCCTTGCTAACTTTGGAATCAGCACGTCTAGTTTAAAAAATTAATTTATAAATTACCTCAGTGGGAATTGTTACTATGTTATTCTTCCTATCTAGAAAACATGATATGTCTTTTTATTTGTTCAAGGTTTGTTTTGTCTTTCAATTAAATATTTCCTACTGACATGTTTCCACTTTTCCTCATATTTTCTATAATTTCTGCTTAACCTAGGTTGCTATTTTAGTTGATATACAGATATTCACAACGATTAAACTTTCACTGCACTTTTTAAGAATTCATACGCTTTACCTATTGCTTTTTAGTATGAACTCCAACTTGTATGTTAAGATCATGACACCCCTAAATTCCTTTCACTTTGTCATCTTTTATTTATTTTTTAAATTAATTTTTATCAGAGTATAGTTGCTTTACAATGTTGTGTTAGTTTCTACTGTACAGCAAAATGAATCAGCCATACATATATGTATATCCCCTCCCGTTTGGACTTCCTTCCCATTCAGGTCACGACAGTGCATTAAGTAGAGTTTCCTGTGCTATACAGTATGTTCTCATTAGTTACCCATTTTACACTCAATAGTGTATATGTGTCAATCCCAGTCTCCCAATTCCTCCCACACCCCATGCCCCCTTGGTATCCATACATTTCTTCTCTACGTCTGTGTCTCTATTTCTGCTTTGCAAATAGGATCATCTATACCATTTTTCTAGATTCCACATACATGCGTTAACATACAATATTTGTTTTTCTCTTTCTGACTTACTTCACTCTGTATGACAGTCTCTAGGTCCATCCACACCCCTACAAATGACCCAATTTCGTTCCTTTTTATGGCTGAGTAATACGTCATTGTATATACGTACCACATCTTCTTTACCCATTCCTCTGTTGACGGACATTTATGTTGCTTCCACATCCTGTCTATTGTAAATAGTGCTGCTATGAACACTGGGGTGCATGTAACTTTTTTTTTTTTAATAAAGGGAATTAAAACAAATTAACTAATGAATTTTATTTTTGGCTGCATTGGGTCTTTGTTACTGCACAGGCTTTCTCTAGTTGCAGCGAGCGGGGGCTACTCTTTGTTGCAGTGCTTGGACTTCTCACTGTGGTGGCTTCTCTTGTTGCGGAGCACGGGCTCTAGGTGTGTGGGCTTCAGTAGTTGTGGTACATGGGCTCAGTAGTTGAAGCTCGTGGGCTTTACAGCACAGGCTCAGTAGTTGTGGCACATGGGCTTAGTTGCTCTGCGGCATGTGGGATCTTCCTGGACCAGGGCTCAAACCCATGTCCCCTGCATTGGCAGGCGGATTCTTAACCACTGCGCCACCAGGGAAGTCCCTGCATGTATCTTTTTTTTTTTTAATTTTATTTATTTATTTTTGGCCGTGTAGGGTCTTTGTTTCTGTGCGAGGGCTTTCTCTGGTTGCGGCAAGTGGGGGCCACTCTTCATGGTGCGCAGGCCTCTCGCTATCGTGGCCTCTCGTTGTGGAGCACAGGCTCCAGACGCGCAGGCTCAGTAGTTGTGGCTCACGGGGCTAGTTGCTCCGTGGCATGTGGGATCTTCCCAGACCAGGGCTCGAACCCGTGTCCCCTGCATTGGCAGGCAGATTCTCAACCACTGCGCCACCAGGGAAGTCCCTGCATGTATCTTTTTGAATTATGGTTTTCTCTGGGTATCTGCCCAGTAGTGGGACTGCTGGGTCATACAGTAGTTCTATTTTTAGTTTTTTAAGGAACCTCCATCTTTTAAAATGTTAACCTTTCACAATCATTTTCTTGTAAGTATATACCTTGTATAAGCTACAGAATTCGTTTTGCCTCAAATCCAATCTGAAAATTTTCCTCTTTTTAAGGTGAGTTAAGCTTATTTATATTTTTTTATATAAAAGATATGTTTGGTCTTAGTACTGCCATGTTTTGTTACATGTGTGGCTATATATGAATATCCTTTCAACAGATGTTTTCTTTTTGATAGGTTTGTAGTTCTTTCAATATTTAGTAAGGTTTTATTTTTGTTCTAAGGGTTAACTTTCATATTATGACTTAGAATTCCACTAGATTTTTATATTTTTAACATGTTTCCTCTTCCTCCCCATACCTAATACAATCAACAGTATTATCTTTAGCATTTCCTTTGAAGTGTTAAACATGTTTATACTTCTACTTGATTTATGATCTTTAAATACTGTTTTGACTACCAGTAATTACAATGAGGTAATCTATAAACTTCCTTCTCTCAAATTTTATTAGTTTTTATCATTTCTACATCAAGGTATGTAACATTAACATTATGTTCTGTCATCATAATCTCTACATTTGTTTTAGTCTTTAGGGTTATTATATATATATATATATATATATTCAATGGTTACAACCAATCCTTTCCTCAGATGTCTCTCGGCTGGCTGAAGTTTATACTTTAACAGTTTCCTCAAGAAGGGCTCAGTATTCCCTGAGTTCTGTTTATACCTTTCACACTTGATGAATGGCACAACTGGATATGAAATCTTTGGCTCTCACTCTGCTTCCTTATCTTGTAAACGTTGCTCTACCATCTTCTGGTATTGAATGTTGTACAGAAATCTGAGGCCAGCCTAACATCAAACCCTTGTAAAGAACTTTGTAAGGGGGATGAGGAGGGGAGTTGGCTGTCCAAAGGAATCTTTTTTTTTTTTTTTTTTTTTGCGGTATGCGGGCCTCTCACCGCTGTGGCCCCTCCCGCTGCGGAGCACAGGCTCCGGACGCGCAGGCCCAGCAGCCATGGCTCACGGGCCCAGCCGCTCCGCGGCACGTGGGATCCTCCCAGACCGGGGCACGAACCCGTATCCCCTGCATCGGCAGGCGGACTCCCAACCACTGCGCCACCAGGGAAGCCCCAAAGGAATCTTTGGTTATCTTTATGACCATTCTGGTCAGTTTTCCCTGGCACAGGTGCCCTTTCCATAGGTACATTTCAGTTCAGCTAGGTTTTAACTGTACCTATAACAATTTGTTCTATTGCACTGTTTTGGTTTTCTTATATAGGAGTTTTAATTTTAAGTGTGTTGGATCTATTGTCTTTTCTGAAAATTTATCTCAAATTTAATCACCTCCTGTTGCCTTCCTTGTTTTTTTTCCCTGAGTTCCTGCATTTCTGATTTGTGTCCTTTTTTTTGTAGAAGAACTTTTAAACGTTTTTCCAACTCTAGAAAAATATGGTTAAATGGTGGGTCACAATTTTCATGTGCTCTGTAGCAATATTTTTCTAATGAGGGTCCTTTGTTCTTTGGAAGTTCTCCTGCCATGTCAGCCTATTTTGTATTTGTCATCAAAAAATAAATTGGATTTTTCCTTAACCAGTTATTTACATAGCTTCCAGGAGTATGGGTGGGGAGAGGGGGTGTGGAGTGAAGGACAGACGTCACAGTCCAAAGACTCTCTCCTCCTTTGATGCTAGAGAGAATAGGGAGAAAACTTGGTTCCTGTACATACTGCTCTGTGTAAATGTAGCTCTACCTCTTCTTTTCTGAATCAAACCAGGTATTTCTGTCACCAACCCTGTCATCACAAACAAGAAATTTAGCTTTTGAACTTCAAGGTGAACCCTTAACTTCAATAAATACATTTAAGCTCGCACCTTCTGCTCCTTCTCAAGATACTTTTGATAGCCTTTAAACATAATTTGGAGTCTACATTTTATATCTTTCAGTTCACTGAAAATGAAAGTCGAAGCATTTTTCTTATTCTTTTTCTCCTTCTTATTCTTTTTTTTTTTTTTTTTTCTTTTTGCAGTACGCGGGCCTCTCACTGTTGTGGCCTCTCCCGTTGTGGAGCACAGGCTCTGGACGTGCAGGCTCAGCGGCCATGGCTCATGGGCCCAGCCGCTCCACGGCATGTGGGATCTTCCCGGACCAGGGCATGAACCTGTGTCCCCTGCATCGGCAGGTGGACTCTCAACCACTGTGCCACCAGGGAAGCCCTCTCCTTCTTATTCTTAATTTTTATGACTTCTAGAGGGGAAAGATGTAGAGTTATGCAGCTATAATCATACCAGAAGTCTGACTATTAACTATGTGTGCATGTTTAATCTATCACTGTTGTCTTTGGAAAGGCGGGGAATCTCAATGCTGGAACTCATAGGGCCGATCCTGATGATTTCTCCTTATAGTGTAACTTATAATAGAAAAAAAATTAGAAGTAACCTGCCTAACAGTAGAGGAATGATCAAATAAATTCAAGTATACATAAAATACAGCATGCAGCCATTAAAGAATATATACCTACATGCATACATATTTTTAGCGGGAAAATAATGATACGTTGAATAATAAGGGAAAATACAAAATTATATACAGTATTATTCCAATGAAAATATTATATAATGCTACATATATTTCTATGTATTATATTTATAGCAAATGAAAAGAAATGTGTTTTTTCTCTAGTCTGTTTCATTGCTGCTAATTTTCAATTTCTCATTATGCTTTTCTGAATTTTCAAAGTTTTCTTGGGAAATGCATAATTGATTAGTCATTACTCCCTGCTTTCTAAAAGCAGGTAACCGCAGTGCAATTAGTGATCATTTTCATGTAACAAATATTTCCTAGAAATATGTGTTTTTAAAAACTGATACATGGGAGAGGCTTCCCTGGTGGCACAGTAGTTAAGAATCCGCCTGCCGATTCAGGGGACACGGGTTCGAGCCCGGTCTGGGAAGATCCCACATGCTGCGGAGCAACTAAGCCCATGCGTTACAACTACTGAGCCTGCGCTCTAGAGCCTGCGTGCCACAATTACTGAAGCCTGAACACCCAGAGCCCATGCTCTGCAACAAGAGAAGCCACCGCAGTGAGAAGCCTGCTCTCTGCAACTGGAGAAAGCCTGCTTGCAGCAAGGAAGACCCAACACAGCCAAAAATAAAATAAATAAGTTTATATATGAAAAAAAAGTGATACATGGGAGATAATGATTACTGATAATAGCATAATATAGTAATTCAAACTTTATTCAGGCTGTTTAATCAGAAAGACATGGATTCTACTTGGAATAAAGTGATCAATAACTGATGGCTATTAATATTATAACTACTAAATAGTAATTATAATGATTATTATAAAAATTCCTTATGTTGTTTTCCCATGGATATCAAGATAGCTAATTGCTACTTAAGTGCTTTCAAAAACATTTTCTTCTTGTTATGCTTAATATATAAATTCTATATAATTTCTGTTGTGTATTACAAGTCCTTTCACTGATATTAGATATCTATTAATAAGGAAAACACATTCTGGTGAGTTTTCAGAAACTTTGTTGCCAAACAGTATTATAAACAAAACATTCAGGGCATGGAACAAGATAAAATGAGCTTACTACGTAAAATGTTATCAAATCTTTACCAATAATCCTTCACACATTAAGCATAAATGGCCCTACCAACAATTGTAAATGACAGCAAGCACCTGACACTGGGATATAAGTAAGTACCAAGAAGGCATGGGGGTAAAAAGGAAGTGATCAAATACATAAGTCAAACAACCACTGAGTTCATAATTTTGTAACAGTGTGTGTATACATATAGATTAGCAATGTGTATGGTTCATTCAAGAACAGTATGTAGATGAGTCTGTCAAGAGAAGATCATATAAAAGAAAAATAGGCAGCCAAAGTGTAAAAGACTGAATTCTGGGCTATAGGATTTAGATTAACCCACAGGTGGTAGAGTAAAGCCTTGAAGACAGCAGAGTGACTAACTCCACTTTAATTTCCTTATTGGAAAAGAAACACCAACATAAAGTAAACTGAGAGATGAACAGAGTATGAGGACAGAGTAAAAAATCTCTGTCCCGGTAACTCTTCCAAGCCCTTTGTCCAGCCCATTTCCTCTTAATAAGAATGTTATTTTTTCCCTTTCCTCTGTGACATACTCGTTCTTCATGATCTAGTTAAAGTATCCACTTTCTCTGAGAAGTCTTTCCAAACCATTTTAACCCTCAGACTAGTTTCCTTAATGGTGGGATTACTTTTTTTTAAACAAATTCGGTACCAGGAACTAACAAAGTGTTGCAGGTCTATTATATTTCAACAAACAAACTCATAGAAAAAGAGATCAGATTTGTGGTTATTAGAGGTGGGGGGGTCGGGAAGGGGGAACTGGATGAAGGTGGTCAAAAGATACAAACTTATTGGTACCGGGGATGTAACGTTCAACATGATAAATATAATTAACACTGCTGTATGTTATATATCAAAGTTAACAAAGTAAATCTTAAGGGTTCTCATCACAAGGAAAAACTTTTTTTTTTCTATTTCTTTAATTTTGTATCTGTATGAGATGACAGATGTTCACTAAACTTATTGTGGTAATCATTCCATGGTGTATATAAGTCAAATCATTATGCTATACACCTTAAATGTATATACTGCTGCATGTCAATTATATCTCAATAAAACTGGAAGAAAAAATGCAAATATTCTTTTGACTCAGTAACTCACTTTTATGAAACTACTGAAATTGTGACATAAACATATAAAGACATTTGTACAACACTGAAATCCTGTAATGGCAAAAAAAAAAGTACCTAAATGTTAATCAATAGAGGTACATTTAATATAAATTGTGGTACATTAACATAATGGACTATTCAACTAAAAAAGAATGAGGTAACTTTTTATATTGTTATTAAAAAGAATAAAAGCTCAGGATATAGTTAAGTAAAAAGAAAAAATTTGCAAATTAACACATACAGTGTGGTTTCTTTTTAATGAAAAAAGTATGGGGGGCTCCCCTGGTGGGGCAGTGGTTGAGAATCTGCCTGCCAATGCAGGGGTTCCGGGTTCGAGCCCTGGTCCGGGAAGATCCCACATTCTGTGGAGCAAGTAAGCCCGTGCACCACAACTACTGAGCCTGTGCTCTAGAGCCCGCAAACCACAACTACCGCGCCCACGTGCCACAACTACTGAAGCCTGCACTTAGAGCCCGTGCTCCGCAACAAGAGAAAACAACGCAATGAGAAGCCCGCGTAATGCAACAAAGAGTAGCCCCGCCTCGCTGCAACTAGAGAAAACCTGCACACAGTAACAAAGACCCAATGCAGCCAAAAATAAATAAATAAATAATTTTTTTAAAGAAGTATGTGTGTTTATATACACATGCATTAAACAAACTCAAAAGTAAACACAAACACACACACACAAACACAATTAACAGTTACCTCTGGGGAGTAGGACAGAGGAAGAGAACAGAACTGACTTCTTTAAGTTTCATATACTTCTGTATTCATTAATTCATTTAGCAACGATTTAAAAATTTCTAGAGTGCCAGACACTCATGATTTATACCACTCACTTGGCATACATTAAATGTCTTTTGAGAGAGTATTTCATATTTCTGTTTATCCACTGAGCCATAAACATCTTGAAGGCAAGCTCTTACTTTCCCACAGCAACAACCATAACCATGAATGTTTACAGATGCACACATACATGTAAAAATATTTTTAAAAAGGAATGAACAGGTTCTTATCAAATTCATGACAGCGGTTATTTCTGAGAAGGGTGAGAGTGCGGAGGGGAATGGGATGGCAGATAGTTTTTAAAAGGATTCAGCTCAATAAGTTATATTTTATCTCTAAATTGTTTTTTCATAAAGACTCATATATATTAATTGTTTGTATGTTGGATAGGTGTAAATTTTTTTCTTCCAGTCTTTCATTTGCCTTAACTTTGTTTTTTCACCTTTCTTGCAAAGATCTTTCAATTTATTTTGTATAGTCAATTTCCTGATGTTTCTTTAATGAGTTTTGGATTTTTTTTAGCCTTGCTTAGGAAAAAAGTACTTTCTTCTCAGATTTTTAAAAAACACTGAACTCTTACTAGGAGAACATTATCCTAAGTGAAATAAGCCTGTTACAGAAGGACAAATACTATACGATTCCACTTATATGAAGTACCTAAAGTAGTCAAACTCACAGAAGCAGAGAGTAGAATCGTGGCTGCCAAGGGCTAGGGGGAAGGGGAAATGAAGAGTTGCTATTCAATGCGTATAGAGTTTCAGTTATGAAAGATAAATAAGTTCTCGAGATCTGATGTACAACATCTTGCCTATAGTTAACAATACTGTATTGTACGCCTAAACATTTGTTAGGAGAGTAGACCTCACGCTAGATGTTTTTACTACAAAAAATTTTTTTAATTAAAACTTTTCAGCTCTTTAATCATTTGGAATATATTTCTTGTTATTGTACAAAGTAGGAAATTAACTGAATGTTTTTCCAAATGAATAATCAATGGTCTCAATACTATTTAGTGAACAGTAAATCACTTCCTTATTGACTGAAATACCACCAGTATCATAAATGGACACTTGAATTCATAGTGAAAAAAAATGCTTTACCTCTTCAAAAGCATCAACCAGTTTTTACACATCTGAAATCAGTTACACTGGCAATCACCATATTAACCTATCGTCAAACATGGTTTACCTTACACTGAATAATATCAATATAATTGCCTTTTTTTCCAACCAGTCACAGCCAAAACAAAACAACAACAAAAATAAGTCAACCAATAAAAAAACAAACTATAATCTTACTTGCATATTCTTTTTAAGTTACTAAGAGAAGTATTCTAAAAAAAATTAATTTTGTTTAGTTCAACTAAGGAATTACAGAGAAGTTTATCAGATCAATAAGTTTAACAAATCACTAAACTGAAAAATGAACAGAATGATAATGAAACTCCAGAACAAGAACAGATAACACCAGGACTTCCCTGGTGGTGCAGCAGTTAAGAATCCGCCTGCCAATGCAGGGGACACAGGTTCGAGCCCTGGTATGGGAAGATTCCCACATGCTGCAGAGCAACTAAGCCCGTGCGCCACAACTACTGAGCCCATGTGCCACAACTACTGAGCCCACGTGCCACAACTGCTGAAGCCCGCACCCTAGAGCCTGTGCTCCACAAGAAGAAAAGCCACAGCAATGAGAAGCCTGCCCACCACAAAAAAGAGTAGCCCCCGCTCACCACAACTAGAGAAAGCCCACACTCAGCATCAAAGACCCAACGCAGCCAAAAAATAAATAATAAATCTATATTAAAAAAAACAGATAACACCATCATCGATTGGGAGTGAAGAAACCTGTGTTCTAATTCTAACCTGAGCAAGTGAATAAACCTCAAGAACTGGCACTATGGTTCTATTTCCAACATTCTATAATTTCTAATTTACTATCTCTAAGATAATTAAAATATCTAATAATAATAGCTGCCACCAAAGAAAAGTACATAATCTTCTTTAGTGAGATGTTACTTCCACCAGTATAGATCATCAATCTAATTTAAATTCATTTTCTCTAGCCATTTTCTGAAAATATAGAAAAATAACTGAGCAGCATTTTTCTTTTAAGACTTATTTTCAACCATGTGAAAGTAATTTTTTTTAATTGAAGTATAGTTGATTTACAATGTTGTGCTAGTTTCTGGTGTACAGCAAAGTGATTCAGTTATACATATATATATTCTTTTTCATATTCTTTTCCATTATGGTTTATAACAGGATATTGAATATAGTTCCCTGTGCTCTACAGTAGGACCTTGTTGTTTGTGCATTTTACATATAGTAGTTTGTATCTGCTAATCCTAAACTCCTTATTTATCCCTCCCCACCGTCTTTCCCCTTTGGTACCCATAAAATTGTTTTCTATGTCTGTGAGTCTGTTTCTGTTTTGTAAATAAGCTCATTTGTGTCATACTTCAGATTCCACATATAAGTGATAACATAGGATATTTATCTTTCTCTCTTACTTCACTTAGTATGATAATCTCTAGGTCCATCCATGCTGCTGCAAATAACATTATTTCATTCTTTTTTGTCTGAATAGTATTCCATTGTGTATACATGCCACATCTTCTTTATTTGTTCATCTGCTGATGGGCATTTAGGTTGCTTCCAAGTCTTAATTATTGAGAATAGTGCTGCTATGAATATTGGGGTGCATGTATCTTTTCCAATTAGAGTTTTCTCTGGATATATGCCCATGAGTGGGATTACTGAGTCATATGGCAACTCTATTTTTAGTTTTTTAAGGAACTTCCGTACTGTTTTCCACAGTGGCTGCACCAATTTACATTCCCACCAACAGTGTAGGAAGTTTCCCTTTTCTCCACATCCTCTCCAGCTTCTGTTATTTGTAGACTTTTAAATGATGGCCATTCTGACCGGTGTGAGGCAGTACTTCATTGTAGTTCTGATTTGTATTTCTCTAATAATTAGTGATATTGAGCATCTTTTCATGTGCCTGCTGGCCATCTGTATGTCTTCTTTGGAGAAATGCCTATTTAGGTCTTCTCCCCATTTTCTGACTGGCTTATTTTTTTTTGTTATTGAGTTTTATGAGCTGTTTGTGTATTTCGGAAATTAAGCCCTGTGGGTCGTTTGCAAATATTTTCTCCTAGTCTGTAGGCTGTCTTTTTTTTCGTTTTATGGTTTCTTTCGCTGTGCAAAAGCTTCTAAGTTTGATTAGGTCCCATTTATTTATTTATTTTTGCTTTTATTTCTATCACCTTGGGAGACTGACCTAAGAAAACACTGGTACAATTTATGTCAGAGAATGTCTGCCTATGTCCTCTTCTAGAAGTTTTAGAAGTTTTATGGCATCATGCCTTATATTTAAGTCTTTAAGCCATTTTGAGTTTATTTTTGTGTATGATATGAGTGTTCTAACTTCACTGATTTACATGCAGCTGTCCAGTTTTCCCAACACCACTTTCTGAACAGACTGTCTTTTCTCCATTGTATATTCTTGCCCCCTTTGTCGAAGACTGACTGTAGGTATGTGGGTTTATTTCTGGGCTCTCTATTCTGTTCCACTGATCCATATGTCTGTTTTTGTGCCAATACCACTCTGTTTTGGTTACTGTACCTCTGTAGTATCATCTGATGTCTGGGAGAGTTATGCCTCCAGCTTTGTTCTTTTTCCTCAGGATTGCTTTGGCAATTCTGGGTCCCTTTACAGTTCCATATAAATTTTAGGATTATTTGTTCTAGTTCTGTGAAAAAGGTCAGGGGTAATTTGATAGGGATCACATTAAATCTGTAGACTGCTTTGGGAAGTAAGGCCATTTTAACAAAATTGATTCTTCCAATTGGAGAGTATGAGATATCTTTCAATTTCTTTGAATCATTTTCAATTCCTTTATCAATGTTACATAGTTCTCAGCATAGAAGTTTTTCACCTCCTTGATCAGGTTTATTCCTAATTTTTTTTTGATGCAATTTTAAAAGTGACTGTTTTTTAACTTTCCCTGAAAGTTCTTAATTTGCGCTTTAGCTTATTACTCTTTAGAATAACACTTAAGTTTTTCTAATAGACATATCTTTTTTCAACCATTCCAACATCGCTATGATACAACTTCCTGTGTTTACATGCACACACACACTTTAGGATAAATCATTCAACTACAGACCAAATCACTTTCTGCTATAGTTACTTCTGGCTCAACATTTCTAAGCTACTGCTCATTTTTTGGTTATTTCTACAAAGATTAAAGCACATTTGTTTGTTCATTTTTTCTTAACAGACTATTCAAAGTAATTTGATTTCTATTTTTGGTTTTTCGAGTACTCAACCTCATCACATTTAAAAAAATTATCAATGAAGTTAATATGCTCCGTCATTTAAATAAGTGATTATGTGAACAAATTTGAGTCCAGGAAAGGAAGGTGAAGGGAAAAAGAAACAACCATTTAGTAAATATCTATTTGCAAATGTCTAGCACTATTTTTACAAGTTGTAGCTTCCATATAATACAACTTAAAGTTCCCCCAACTGTCACAACATCAGTATGACTGCTTCATAAAAGAATAAAATGCTTTATTTAAACCTGGCTCTGTTGTTCCTGTTCCCTCTTCAGCTACCAAGTCACTACTTCAGAAAAACACTTTAAATATATCTGTAATCAGCTCTTCATAAAACTATGTTGATCAATATCTAGAATCTACATTTAATGACTGATTTGCCCGAAACCGTATTAACAGCCCCACTTTAAAAAAAAAAAAGAAAGCCAAAAGTTCACCTCATTCAATGAAAGTTTTAGTGTATTTTGTAAGAGGAAAATGCTTGTTTTCTCCTGGTTTGGGTTTATAAAGATAATCAGAAGACTAGTCAGGTGAGCGTGAGATAAGTTAATTCCCAATCTAATTACTAAATTTAACTTCAAAGGCCCCTGTTTTTTGAAAGACATTGCCAGGTTCTTATTTATTCCCAAACACATTAGATCCCACACTCCAAAGCTTCTTAGAATATAATATCTTAGAAAGGGAGGAATGTGGCTTCTTAAAAAACTGATAACGATGAAACAATTTCCCTTAGCAATCCCTCTTTGAATTTAATAAACTGTTAGCCATTAATTTCTTCAGAGCTAACACCAGTTTTATGAAAAGAAAATAGTCCCCCTGTATAAAATTATCAAATAGACATGAATCCATACCACCAGAGTACAGAGGAAGTAGCCATCTGTTGTGAACAATAATAAATCTTTTTTCCCATAACTATCCAGTTCATTTGCACACTAAATTTCTATCTTCCATCATTCAGCCAGGCATGTAATTAAAATATTATTTGTATGTATTTACTACCATAATCTACAGCCAGAAACTTATCCTGGGAAGACAGTATCACTGGCTCAAAGTTCCAAATATCAAATTTTGTTTTTAATTCTGAATTCCTGATCATCAGTTATCCTCATTTCCTATATATGATATTAGCCAATTATTATCCTAAAGTTATAATGAATACAAAATCCAAAAATGTCCATAAATTAATAAGTACTTAAAACACACTTACAGCATTGAAAAATGTAGAGTTTTAAGCTTTTATTCATATTTAAAATGACCCACGTGGGGATGACCCTACATCATCGAACCAAGCAGACTGAGTTCACATCACAATCAGAACTATTAAATTCTTTAAAATAAATACAAACCTCCCTCCTTCCAGATTCCATATACAGTCTTCGAAAAACAAAGAATTATAGAAAAAATTTTAAAAATCATCTCACCTCCACCATCCTAAGACACTACTGTTAACATTTTACCAAAAAATTTTAGACACTTCACAATATCAAGAGCGCCTATACCCAGTTTCACTGTGTGTACGTGTGTGTTATCAAAGTATGTCTATGATTGGTATGTGAACTTTACAGACCCTGGACAAGTTCACTACACCCAGATCTCCCAGCTCAGTTTTTCAGCTTTAAAGACTTCAGCTAAGAGGTTCTCAAACCAAGTAACTCAGAAATAGAGAACAGGTTCCCCATGAGATGTGGCAATAGAGATAATAAGAATCAGAAAAATCTATGAAGGCATCCTGAGAGTTACGACTACTAGGTATGTGGGATTACAGATGCTATGAAGAACCCGAAAGTGTTGTTTTATTTCTGCAGTTGAGCTTAAATTCTAGCAACATAATCTAACTTTAACCTACTCTCAGTTTCTGCATATACGGGCAAAACAATGAATGTAATGAAGAAGGACGAATACTATGAAAACAAGATGAATGACCCCAACTCTGTGGGTAATTTCCTTCACTAGGCACATGTTTCCTTCTCAGTTACGTAGAAACGCTATAACTTGGCTTAATGTTTGAGCTGCAACAACTTTCTAAGTGTGGCACAAAGGTAATTCAACGAATGATTAAAGGGTAAAACATAAACCAAAGAGTAGGGAGTCATAACAAAACTTCATCTTAATAGCATTTAACTGAAAACTCTCTAAGAGAGTATGGTCTCGGCAAACAGTCTAAAGATAAGGTTACAAATGAAACTCCAGATACACACACCTACACACACACACACATATTCATTCTTAAAAAATATGTACCAGAAGACAATGAAAATAATACCAACACGCTTATTTCAAGTCATCTTGATCTCAGATGTTATTTATATTCAGTCTCTAGCTCAACTTTAAGTTCCATCAAGGCAAGAAATATATCTGTACAGTAATACCCATTCAGACCTCACTTATTTATACTGGTAACTCAAATGATACAGAAAGAGTTTCAGACCATCTCAAAAGTCAGCTTATTTAAAATCTCCTAATTTAGAAATGAGATTAAGAAACAACTGCAGAAAAAAGAATAAGCCACTTTGAAAAAGCTCAGGCTCCTTTCCCCTCCCAAACTTAACAAGCAACATTTACTGACTATGGCTATGGTTAAAAATAATAATAATTAAAAAAATGTAAAGGAAGGTGACAGTCTTCTCCACACTGCTTGTTGTAGACAAGAAAGAACAACTGTTAGTACTAACACTGGACTGTTAAGTGCTGAAAGAGCAGACATGAAATAATGAAATCTTACTCCTTTGGTATCTCAGGCTACTGTATCATCAGTTTCAAGCAAGTAGTTCTTTAAGAACAGAGCCCATCTGTCATTCTCAGGGAATACTTGTATCATAGGGTATACAAGCTTATAAATCACTAGCACTTCAGCACAAGCTTTCACTTGAGGAAGAACTTATCCATGATGCTGTGGCAGAGGCACTTTTACACCTTCTTCCTATATGAAAGGAATGAAGAGATGTAGACAAGGACTAAAAAACAACTCTGAGAGCCCCAATTTTTCTGTGAAAATTTTATAATTTATAAATAAGCTGAATGTAAGATAACAAAGGATAATCAATATATGCAGAAAAACAAGAAATAAAATGAAACTGACCAAACAATAGCAAAATATTTTCACAGGAGTCAAAAGGATAAGTTTAAAAAAGTAGTAAGAAACAGGGTTCCAAACAAAAAGGACAAAAATATGGCAGTAGCAAAAAGAAACAACAGTTTTTGTACTTAAGACTCAGAATTACATATTAAGGTCCACAGGAGTTTTAAAAATCCCTGAATATAGGGCTTCCCTGGTGGCACAGTGGTTGAGAGTCCCACGTATGGCCAAAAAAAAAAAAAAACAGGTAAAACTAATTCAAGCAGTTAGAAAGATAGGGTTGGGGGTAGTGACTGGAAAGGCACTGGCGGGGGAGGGGGATACTTCTGGGATGCTCGTAGTATTTTATTTCTTGATCTAGGTATTACTGATTACACAGACATGTTCACTTTGTGAAAAGTCATCAAGCTGTACATCAGTGATTTGTGTGCACTTGTATACTTTCACCAAAACCTTAAGTTGGAAAAACTAATAGGGTCTTCCCTGGTGGTCCAGTGGTAAAGAATCCTCCATACAATGCAGGGGACGTGGGTTCGATCCCTGGTCAGGGAACTAAGAGCCCACGTGCCCTGGGGCAACTAAGCCCGCGCGCCACAACTAGTGAGCTCCCACGCCTCAACTAGAGAGCCTGCATGCCGAAAACTACAGAGCCCGTGCACCCTGAAGCCCGGGTGCAACAACTAGCGAGAGAAAACCCACACGCCACAACTAGAGAGAGAAGCCCACGTGCTGCAACTAAAGATCCCACACGCCTCAAAGAAGATCCCGCATGCTGCAACTAAGACCCAATGCAGCCAAAATAAATAAATAAATAAATCTTAAAAAAAACTAATAAAAATTATTTCTACAATTTAAATAACTATATGTAGTTATATATATAGTACATACACATACAGATATATAAAGTTACATATAGACGGTTTCTAATCAAATGACCATTGTTAATGTAAATGACCCATACATACTGTCACTAGTACCTGCTCAAATTCTTTCTCTTCTCTCCAAACCACCAACTCAAAATCACTCTTTTGGGGGGAAGAAAAAGTGAAACTTCAAGACAAATTTTAGGTTCAGAAGTAGTAGATAAGGAAAAATAAATATGTAAGGTAAGTGATTCTTGCAAAAATCTTCCACTCTCCCCCTCCTCTGATGTGCTCCTCTGAGGGAGCACTCCTACCCAAAAACTCTTTCTCCAAATTGCTTATTTCTCCTACTTTTACTGAGCTTAAAATATGAAAATTTGACCAAGTTATCAGTTTCTTAAAATGTAAATACATTTCAAAGGATTACAAAGATAACAGTCATTTGCACACAACTGTGAATTAGTTGTGTCTACGTTTTTAAATTGAGGCATAGTTGATGTACAGTATTACATAAGTTTCAGGTGTACAACATAGTGATTCAAAGTTCTGTGTCTACTTTTAACAAATAACTGTAAATAAGAAATTTCTTCTATATAAAGAAGGAAAATGAGCAATTCCACAATTTCTTTTATAATACAATTGGTTTGCCAAAAATACTATATTTCAAAATATAGTGTCTTCACCCATCCCCATTTATTTTAAACAAGTCTTCTTTGATCTTCTCTGCCATGATACAAACTTGGGTGACTCCTACTTAACATTGTTGAATTCTACTCACTTCTAATTTTCCTTAAAGCCTGTTATTTTTTTCTTTTTTTAAAAAAGTAGATCAATTACTAATGACATATATATACACACCAACCTTCAAAACTATAACAGGATGGGCTTCCCTGGTGGCGCAGTGGTTGGGAGTCCGCCTGCCGATGCAGGGGACGCGGGTTTGTGCCCCGGTCCGGGAGGATCCCGCATGTCGCGGAGCAGCTGGGCCCGTGAGCCATGGCCGCTGGGCCTGCGCGTCCGGAGCCTGTGCTCCGCGGCGGGAGAGGCCACGGCAGTGAGAGGCCCGCGTATCGCAAAAAAAAAACCAAAAAACTATAACAGGTGACTATGTCTTTCCTTTTCCCCACTCTCTTCCTCCTAAGTGTTAAGAGTCTCATTAAAGCCATGTGTTCTTACGCATACATATGTATGTATATATACACACATTATATATTTATATACTATGGATGCAAGATACAAAATCAATACTGGAGTGCAAAAAGAATTCTCATATCTAAACCCAAGTAGAGTAAGCAAACCAGTAAAGGTTAAACTCATGCAAGTCAGTTATCAACACATGGTACTAAAGAAACCAATACCAAAGGTTGAATCCACATAGTAGCCAGTTAATTCCACACAAACTTGCAGCAATCAAAGATTCTGACACAATCCAACTCAACCATCTGAGTGCTGAATGTACACTACGGGAAAACTGTGAAACTAAGATTATCACTGTTACCAGAAAAATAATTTTAAAGCACAGTTTCTTACTCCATTTCTATCACTAGAATTATTTCTAAGCTTTGAGAAAAGAGAAAAGAAGGCTCTCTTCACAAAAAAGATGAATGGCACCTCATCTCTAATGATATGTGAAAGTATCCATTAATGTTTTTTGGATTTTTTGGTTTCTTTTTTGGCCATACCACGCAGTATGCGGAACTTCCCGGACCAGGGATCGAACCTGTGCCCCCTGCCCTGGAAGCGCAGAGTCTTAACCACTGGACCACCAGGGAAGTCCCATTAATGCTTTTTAAGGTTTAGCCACCAGTTGAGAGAATAATGTTTTCTCCTTTTTTGAACACAGTCATACAATTTTCCATCTGTCAGAAGGGCAGAACATTTGACAACTAGATTTTTAAAAATTGGGAGAATAAACAACTAACTTAAATGATTTGCATTTGCTTTTAACTATGCTATCTTATTTGGGGTGTTTTAAAATAAAAAATATACAGCACATTCATTTTCAAAGTAAAGTAAATATTTTCAATATTTGCCTTCAATTACAATAAATTACGCAAAGGAAGTCACATCGTTTCATTTTTCTATTTTCTAAGGATTAAGTTTAAGCACATTTTCTGTGTTAACCAAACTTATATAAAAACCCAAAGCTATGCATGTAAAGACACCAAGCTATGGTAAGAAAAGGATATTTAGTCTACAAACCTGTCAAAATTCCTACTGAAGTCTAATTTAACTCACATTTTTTCCCTTCCTGAAACAGTCCAGTCTATAACTATGAGCTAAAAAATGACTTAACACCCTTTATTCATAACTTATGAGTAATTCAAGGGGAATCTACCCTTCTTTGCACAATGAGTGCTTAGTGATCTCATCAACAAACTGGAAAAACATGTGGGCCAATCAGTGCAATCTCATCTGGAGACAAATCTACATGAGGTAAAATTCTGATCAGAAAGCTACTCAGAAAACGTGAAACCAAATGATTTAACAATCACTGGCATCGGACTACTGTATCTGCCTCCGACAGAAAAGATGGGATAAGACAGGGGACTGATGTGCTGCAAGGGCTAGGTTATTCCTTTCTGTAAAGGTGATGGAGATATTCTGCCAAATGCATTTCAGTACCTTCCCTTGTTTATGGAAAGACTAGGTGATGTAAACCAATTTCAAAATTCTTCTCTGCTACTTAGCAAGCATATTCACTGCTATGTTAACAGCCATCGTAGAGAATTGCTAAGAGGAATAGTATATAAGAAAAGTGTATGGCACAGACTCTAGTACGTAAGAAGAAAGAGTCAATGTTTATTATTATTCCAAATACCCATTTCTTCCATTTTCTTATTCTTTTTTCAAAGAATATTTCAATTCATTAGATATAAGATTAGTGATTTATAACTGCAAATCAGTTTTCTCTGAGGTTATACCACATCACCCAGACTGCATTTTGGGAATGACGGAAACTCTTTAGCGACTCATACACATTTTATCTCTTAGGTTTAGTTTTATAAATGGCTGCTTCAATTCCTTACTATTATTTTTAATATTTAAAAGAGCTGCCATTTACTGAGCATCTACCATATGCTAGGTACTTTACTAGGTACTTTACTATCTCTTATCTTTACAATTACTGTTAAGACAAGTGTTACCATCCCTATTTTAAAGATAATAAAGCAAGGCTCAGAGAGGTTACATTGTTTGCCCCATGTCAAATAGCTCACTAGTGGTATAGCTAGGATTAGAACCCACATCTAGCTAGCTCTAACTCTGAGCTCTAGCCATCATACTACCCCCAGCTGTCTCATCCCTTATATTTTGCTTCCTTATAATTTTATTTTCAGAGGGTAACAACTGCAATTTGGGGGTACCTTGCTTACAACCTCACATATTAACCAGAGTTCTCTGGAAGACAAGAATGTAATTTAAATGACTGATAAATTTGAGAAATGGGAGGTCTAAAACAGAGTAACCCTTCAGAGACCAATGGGACAAGATAGATACAAAATAAGGGTAACTTGTTAGGAATAAACGAGGGAACAATAAGAGACCTCAAGTTGAAATAACTCATTACTATAGATTGTTTATTTTCAAAATTAAAACAAATAGAAAAAAAAGACTGAGAAAATACTCACTAGCCTTGAATTCTGCCAAATTTAAGTTCAAGGGTCCTCACTAACTGGGTCTTTGTTGCCTTACCTGGTAGGTCTCCAAGCTGGTTGGACTTTCCTCAGGTTTGCCAGAATTTCCAGTAAAGAAAGAGACAAACAGTATAGGGACAACCCTTCAGTCTTATCAGCAGAACTCTAACAACAGTATTGTCACTATCCCATTTCTATTCCTCAAATAATTTCTAAATGTTGAGAAACAGGCCACACGCACACACGCATTACAGACACAGTTGAGTGGCATCTCTCTTCTCAGGCCATGTAAATATTTTGAAGGTTTAGCCACAAGATGGGAGAGCAGTGACCCACAGTACATAATTCCTAAAAGAGGAAAAATCAGGTTCCTTGTCCAGAACTCTTCTATCTAAAAAGGTTGCAGAAGTTTCTTATTCTGTAAGCAGTAGGAAGAACCCGAAGGTAAAATATAATGGGTTAAAACCCCACAGAAAAGTATAATTAGCACACATGAATAGAACACTAAGGAGTTTCCTGACTGCTGCATATAATATGTAGCTACATCAGAAATATTTTATGTAATACTATGTATATACTGAACTACTTCAAAGTTCACTTAAAAAAAAAAAACAAACGACTATAATTCCAGGATAATAGGTGAGATTTTAATCCCACAAATATGGGATTAAAGAGACTGATTATATTTTTACTCTATATAATTATTTCAGACTAGAAGTTAATAGCAAAATCCATTAATATATTGTATTCATTGAATTTCTTGAACTATAAATGATCACAGTTAAAATTTCAGCACTTCAATCTTATGAATTTCCCAATAACTAGAAAATTACACTTATTTTCCAAAACTTCCATATCAAGATTTTCAGAAGTCAAATTTCATCTTTTATTAAAACATAATAAATGAGAAATTAATAGCAGACATAATAATCAATCAATAGACTGATTCCAGGTAGGAGAATTTGGTAGCTGAAGGCAGGTTTAGGAAAGGGACGTCTGAATTTTAAATCACGTGCATTTAATACCTATTCAAAGTAATCAATTTTAACAACTAGAAACTGAAAATGCTCAGAATACATAGCACTTCTGCAGACTTGTAAGCTTTCCTCATACATACTTCTAAAAAAAGACTACCAAATAGATTTCAAGATAAAATCAGCAGAACAAGTTGCAAAAACTAAATCCTTTTAGCATTTTAAAAGAAAACAAATATATAAAATCCAACCCCATACTACTTTCAGTTTCACTGAATCTGCAATATATTATCAAAGGGTCCCTATGTGGAACACAAATTATTTTCTACCAGCTTAAAGTAGTATGTGAAATCCTAAACTCAGTATTTTAAATTAACAGCCTAAAAATGCTCATGATTTGTATTCCTTCTTTAGACAGTGGACCATTTCGGGTAAAATGAATGAAGAAAGCATTCCATGAAACACGGAGGCTGATTATTTCTCAATGTGGGGTGTAAGAAAATCTCCCCCAAGAAAGGCTTTGAAAAGTCCTCATAAGATTTCACTCCATAAGGCTGTTTCTTTCTTCTTTAAACATTGGCCATTACAAACATTCAAATACAAAGGAGGTGTCAAGGAAGTTTTTAGACTAATTAACATGAGGGCAAAGAAGCAACTAAAAACCAGTTCTGACAAAATTTTTGCTTGAAAAAAACACTATCCTATAACTTTTATTACTATAAAAGCCTTAAGTCCACGCTTTACATGAAATAAGTGATTCTTCTATACAGATTGAATTAACTTAAGTTGCCTTGAAACAGTCTCACTTCAATTCCCTACTTGGAAAGCTGTCTGATGCACTATTATGTAACTCTATCCAAGACTCTAATGCAAGAGTTACATATCCATGAAAAGTTAGTAAAAAGTAAAACATGCACACGCACAACGTTAGCTGTAGTTTCTTCATTACCTTGTCAAAATTATGAAACCCAGCATATTTTCAAACAAACAAAAAACCTTTCTTATTTAAACCAGAAATAGTGACACTTTGCATACTCCATAAAACTGTTAAAATGAAAAGCATTCTTCTTGGCTAGCTTCTGATCATTATGCGAACTGTACATTTAAAATATAATCAAAATGCCAATTTTTAAAGAATGACATATCTTTTACATAAAACTAGCAAAATCTTTTTTATTTTAGTCTTTTAATTCATCTTAATGTTTCATTCATTTTGAGGCCATTTATTTGCCCTCCCAAAGACCCATAGCATTTTCCCTGAAGGCTAATCATCAAGTTCTTTCCCCCTCTGTGCCAACATAGAATCTCCAGAACAGTTTCTACCAGCAGCAGCAAAGTAACAACCCTACAGTGAATATGATTTACCATTTGGTTGGGCACATACTGAAATTCTGATTCATGAACATCTTAGTCAGTTTATGGACATCAATGAAAAGAAAAATGACACTCTGGCATGTGACTGCCAACTACCAAGTCACTTTACTTCAAAAGGAAATAGACTTTAGTAGCTAATAATTTCAAACAAATGAAGAAAAGTGACTAAGATATAAGGACCTCAACTAAGTTTGAAAATACACACAAATCGTGAAAAGGAGATTCAGAATTAACATTTAAAACTACACAATGAGACTAAGTTTAGCTGAAAGGATCTGATCCATTGCTAATGTAATTAACAAATCAGTACATCTTGGAAAAGCTTACTTCTAGCAATAGAATCCTTATTATGACTTCAATCCAGGGTCATTGTTTTTTCAAAAAATAATTAGTCAACCCTATTACATATAGTACCAATTCTGGAAGGAGACTTGAATATTATTTGAATGGAACACAGGAGAACCCTGATATGCAAATGTAAAAGGAAATGTTGAAACTACAAATATTTTTAATTTACAAAAAATTTGTAAATGTATCCAAGAATCATTAAAACACATTACCAATAATGTTGCACAAGACCTCTAACTGGCTTGAAACATCACATTCTTTCAAGCAACATATAGAAAACTGCTTTCACAAGGACTATCTGTAGCAGTGACTAGTGAAAACCCTTTAAACTATTTTTCAGATTATCATCTCCCTCTTTCATTTGTTAAGTATTTTGATCAAGTACAACAATGAAACAATTTTTAAGGAAAGAATGTATAATTAAAAAAAGGCATTTAATCTTAATTCCCTTAATCAAAGGAGGTGTGACAACCAACGCACGTAAAATTAACCTTAATCCGCCAACGAAAACACGCAAAATGTCTCCTAACAATTCCCCTCCTCCTTAAAACAACCGTATACATAAATATGGTACTGACCTCCACCCCCACTGAGAGCAGCTAATAAACAGAATAGTTGCATTTGGAGACCAAGGTGCAACACCCCACCTCCTGAACCTCCCCAAATAACCACATCTTCAAAGTAGAACTGAACATTATTTTTGCTAAAGCAAGAATCCAACCCTCCGGAGCCTCAGCCCTTAGACAATGGTGGTTACCAGACAGAGCTGCACAGTTGAGTCCAAATGACACATTTCACTAGGCCTTGGACACAACACACACACACACACACACACACACACACACACACACACACACACATATGCACACACACTCTCTCTCCCAAGGGGCCAGTTCTAAGGAAGGGGCGTTCAAATCCCACTGGGAGATGGAGGGGTAGCACAGTGGCCTGGGGGCACGCCGGGGGCGGGGGACAGGCGAGAGGGGTGTAGATAGAGCGTAGGGGTAACTGCACTGCACGCGAGGGAGGGGGCTGGAAATGGCCGATGGATTCTACATTTACTTAAAGGTCTTGATTTAACGGGTCCTTCCCGGGGGTTCTGTAACTAAAGCCAAACTGCGCAGCAAACATCGTGGGGCTGGGAGAAGAGAAGCTGCTCCCCCTACCCCGTGACTTAGGGAGGGGGGCGGGGGAAACAAGTTCCCCGGCCAACACCACCGACCACTCCGAGTCCCCCCTCCCCTCCTCCACAGGAAGGGGGAGGCTAACAGAGAAAAGGGGGAAAAACAAGTTCCCCAGCCAGCCCCAACCACCCGATCACTCCCAGCCGCTCCCCCCACCTCCTATTAGAAACGGCAGACCAAACCGTGGAAGACTGCCGAGAAGGGGGAAATCCCACCCTTCGCTCTTCCCCCACCCACCAACAGACTCCTGCGGGGTCCGTGAGGGAGCCGAGAAGCCAGAAGGATGGGTGGGGGGAGAGGGTGCCGAGCCCCCGAAACCAAACAAAGCGCGGCCTGAGCTAGAGCCCGGGCGAGTCGGGAAGCCGTGGCTTTTCCTGCCGGCCGGGGCCCAAGCCGGGCTGACACTGCGGCACCGGGGGACCCACCTCCGATCAGCCTCCGTCTCCCACTCCCGGGCGCACAGGCCGCCCCCGCCCCGGCTTCCCTTCCCGCGGGTCCCGGTCAGCCGGGCGCCCGACCCGGCGGGCGGCGGGGAGGGAGCGCGGCCTTACCCCGCTCGCCGGCGTTGTTCCGCTCCTGGGGCAGCGGCGGAGGCGGCGGTGGCGGCGGCGGAGGCTGCTGCTGCTGCTGCTGCTGCGGCGGCGGCGGCGGCTGCTGCTGCGGCGGCTGCTGCTGGGGCGGCTGCGGCGGCGGCTGCTGCGGGGGTTGCTGCTGCTGCTGCTGTTGCTGCACCGGGCGCGGCCGCGACACTCGCCTGGGTCTCCGGTTGGCGGCTCGGACGGAGTTCATTTGCCGGGCTGAGGTGGCGGCGTCGGCGGAGGGACACACACACGCACACGCACCGCGAGCTCCGGGGCAGGAGAAGGGGGTGGGGAGAGGGGGGAGGAAGGAAAAGGGGTGAGAGGAAGGGGAGATGGTAAGGGCGGAGGAGCGAGCAAGACCCCGAGTCAAGAGAAAGGCCCGCGGAGACAGACAGAGACCGAGCGAGGCCCGGCGGGCGGGCCTGACGCACGGGGAAGGCCGAGGCCGCCGGGCGGGGCGGCGGCGAGGGACGGAGACAGAAAGACGGGCAGAGGGAGAGAAAGAAAGAAAGGGCGTCCGCCCGCCTGGGGATCCCGAGGCGAAGCGCGGCGTCGGCGGCTGAGGAGACAGACCCCGGTCCCGCCGACTCCCGAGCGGCGTCTCCGGCGGCGGGGGGAGTGGGCGGGCGGGTGAGGAAGGGAGAAGGAGGAGAAGAGAGGGAGAGAAGGGAGGGAGGGAGCAGGGGGCGCCCGGCTCTTTTTTTTTTTCCTCTTCCTCCCCCCCACACCCCCTGAAAGAGATTTCTGAGAGGAATTTTTTCTCTCTTTCTTCGGCCTCTTCTCTCTCCTCCCCCCCTTCTCTCCTCGGCGAAGGGGAAATGAGTGTGAAGGGAGGAGATAGGGGGAAAAAGAGGCGTCGTCGTAACTCCTCCTTAAAGGAGCCTTTCCTTCTCCTCCTCAGCCCCGTCGCCGCTGCTTCTGCTGCTGCTCCGTGGCAGGAGGAGCCATTGACACCGCCGGAGCCGCCACTCGCCCAGTCGGTCCCTCCCCGCCGCGGGGCTGGTTAGGGGCGCGGGGGAGGGCCGCGGGGCGTCGGGGGAGGGGCGAATGGGCGGGGAAGTAGAGGGGCGGGGATTCCGGCAAAGCAGCCAATGGAAGGCGCTCATACAACCTTCGGGCCAATGGGGCCTCTGCTCTTATCGCCAAGTCCCTTCCTTCAACGCCCTGTTTCCTCTCTCGGGTTTCCTCCCTCCCCAGCCAAGGAGGGGGAAGGAGGAGAGGGGGAGTGTGGTGGGGCGGGTGATAATGGGGAGGTATCAGGGCATATAATAGAGCGGGGGTTGGGTGAAGAGAGCGCTAGTGCGTAGCGACGATTCTGGGAGAGGAGGTGCTCGGAGGAAAGGGCGGGGGCTGCTGATGTAATGGGGAGAAGTGATTAATCCTTCGGTTCGCCGTTTCAACCTCGGCCACCCCCGCCCCCCGCTCGATTTTTTAAAGCGGAAAAAAGAAGTAGAGCGAGGTAGCCAATCTTTGTAACTTGGGTTTTTTGTGGTAGGTAGGTCCAAAGTCTGAGCTGTAGGGAGCGCTAGAGATTCTGTGCCCTTTAGTCAGGCTGAGGGTATTTGCAAACCTTGGAGATCCACTTTACCGAGCTTGGAGTTTGGTAACCGAAGTTTGGAGTCGGTTCCTAATCGTAGTCTAAGAGGAGTCACCTAAATCTTGAAAAGGTTTTGGTCAACAGGCAATAGACCTTTGGTCAATTTACTTTGGAGACGTGGTCTGTATAATGTTTGGGGGAATAATATGTGAGAAAAGGAGAGAAGTAAATGTGTTGAGGTTGTGTTTGTTTTTTTTTTCTTTTTTTTTTTTTAGATCTCACAAACTCAGAAAAAGAAGAAACCCCAAGGGGAATTATCTTTTGTATCTGTATCTGGTCCCCTCAGCATAATCTGTCCCCAAGGAAAACGTGTTTTTATTCCCTAGCTGCCGTTGTGATGACTGAAAAAGTATCCTTTCTTAATTCTCTCCGCTCTCTTTTGTTTATCACTTTATGGAAATGATAAAACCGGCAGTTTACTGATTCTCTGATTTTCGACCTTTGGGTGATTTCTTTCTCGTTTGAGTTTGATCAATTGCTGTCTTAGGTTTGAGATGGATGGCTAAGGGGTTACAAAGTACGATAAGGGAAGTAAGCGTGAGGGGGGAAACTGTATTTTGGAAGTGGGGAGCGGGGCAGGGAGAGCCAGTATTATTGTGTAGGGTGTTTGAGTTCCGGATTTGATATGTGCCTCTAGGCAAAATACTTTACCCTTCTAGGTATCAGGGTCCCCTCACCTTTTAATAAGAATTTACTTTGGATTACATAATCCTGTTTTCAATTTTTTTCAGTTCTGTAATTTTGAGATGAGCTCTCTTTGGTCCTGAAAATGGAGAAACTTAGATCTAAGTTTCCTTCTCAAGAAAAAGTTTGAGGAGGGAGACTTAGAAAACAACTGAAGAACTGCAGATTTTTATGGTTGTTAGCAAGGTGCAAATGGGTGAAATTTTAGATTTGGTTCAAATAACTGTAGGGGAAGACAGGAAAATTACATGCTATCATCCATATTATAAGTGGATCCATAATTCTGATTTTTTCTAAAAATTTACTTTTTTTTCAGAAAGCATTTAGTAGTTCCTTATGTGTATCCATTGCTATGTAAGGTGCTATGGGAGATAGCAAAAAGTAAAATAAAATGCAAAATTTGGGGCATAGTTTGTATTTTGGTATGGCAGAGTTGATTTAGTTAATTCAGACGTACAAAGAAAACATAGCTTATTTTCTGTAATTTTTATCCTTCTTGAGTCCCCACATTATCTCTTTTCTTTTATAGGTAGATGCTGAATCTTACAGATTTTATTTCCCCACCTCCCTCCCATTCCAAGATATATATGGGAGTTGAGGGATGCTGTATAAGGTATACATAGATGGAGTGTCTTTCACATCTTCAGCATCCTAGATTTCTAAGTTTATTACGACAGTTCTCAGGCATGTGGCAGTAGGATGCCTTATTTTAACAAAACCAGTATATTATGACAATTTTCTGATAGGTGGAAGTAAAGTGTCAGGATAAAGGGAGTGCCTTTTTCTAATTCACACAGTAACTAGTGGGCTGGTAGAAGCCTGAGCGATGGGAAAGCTGACATGACCTCAGGGAAAGGCCCTGTGCCATGCATGCCAGTCCTTGTGTTGTCCTTTGGTATGGAGTGTCTGGTATACTCTGAAAGCAGAACTGTTAGCCTTAGAGATAAAACTGCTCATTTTGTCCTTTTGAGAAGTTGTGCTGCTTCCTTTGCTGAAGTCCACACTGAACCATTTGCTTTATACACTGCAACCTCTGTACTGACCCCAGGCCTCTGCAGGTCCATTGATCCTCATGATGCTATTCCGTCTTCTCACTGAGACATATGGGAACTTTTGGATTCCCAGAATATCCCGCGTAGGCCTTGATGAGCCAGGAGCTTTGCTTCAGGCTCATCTGTTGAGCCACCTCCCTCCACCAATGTTGCATTATTCTCCCTATGTCATGTTGAACATCCCATAAGCTGAAAGCAGAGTTCCTGGAAGACTCAGCCTCTCACAGGCATGCCCGGAGAAGCAAACCACTATCCCCATTTTTCTTGGATTACCCTATGTCTATAAATACTTCAACTACATACCTCCAATTCTAGTTTTCATGCTGAGAAGGGACAGGAAGTAAGCACACTGGATCTGATTACCTTTTTCTGTCCTGCTTTCCATCATTTTTTAGGGCTCCAAGAGATGGATTTTTCTAACCCAACATTGTAAATCAACTATATTTCAATAAAAACGTTTTGAAAGAGAGGTGGACTTTTATTCTTCTTGTAAGACAAGAGCGGTCCTCATGCACCACATCCTCTTCATGCTTGTGATGGCATCTGCTCTGCTCCCTTTTTCAGAGCCATGATAGCTGATGGAGTGCCACAGAGAAGCTAGTTTAACAATAGTGGACTATCTATCGGGAGATATTAAATATCCTATCCCCATATCACTGGTTCCTACATATTTTTAGTTTATCTTACAGGATTAAATGTTAGAGACTTCTTTGTGAAAAAGTGTTCAAAGCGATCTTAAAATTGTGGAACTTGGGAGTTGTTAGAATGGGCCTTGGAGATCATTTAATTCTCATTTTTGTATTTGATAGATTAGGAAACAGATTCAAAGAAATGAGATGACAGAACCAAATCCCATAACTACTTGGTGGCAAAGTTAATATCCGCACTAGACTTAGTGCCCTTTCCACTCACAGATATTATAGACTCTTAATTCTTCCAGTGAAAACCTAAAATATTCCAGATGGTTTTAGCCATCGCCAGGTCCACCTGTGTTAGCAGATAATCCTGTCAATTAGCTGCCACAGAAGTTATGTGTGAGAGAGAAAACAAGAGAAAAAGGGGATTTTTATTTGGGGTAGGAGTCTTCCAGAATGATTTCAATATACACGTAGCATAATTTCAGAGGACTAAACTCCCTCAGGGTTTGCTCTCTCTTCAAGAATATTTGTGTTTGTTTTTTCTCAACTAATTACTGGTGCTTAACAGGTTAGTGTACTTAAAATCATTTGTTTATAAAACCTATCACAATAGGAGTGTGGAAAAAATAAGCCCTTTCATCATTTTAATACCTGACAGGTGATATTTATTGTGATTTTTAAATGATAATTTTTACCATTTCAAAGATTCAGCTTCCCCTTTCTCTGTCATTCCATCATCTAGTCCTAAGCCATCAGCACTCAGTCAGTTGCATAAGACACCTGAAAACTGCTCACTCCTTTTATGTCATTTAGGAAATTAGTCTGATCTGAATACGGTTTTCCTGGAGGAATAACCAGCTGTTTAAAATATCCTTGTTAGAGTATGAATGACTTATCTCACTAAGCTGCAAAAATTCATTCTTTAGTACATGCTCAGATAATATTTTATCAGGAAGTGAAAATTAACTTGGAACTAAGGATTTAAATGTAATGTATATGTGGGAAAACCTGGTAAGCATGCAATCAAATGATCCTCATAATAGAGGTTATCTTTTAAAAAATTATAGAATCTAACTTTAATACCTTTCCCTGTGGAATAATAGAGACGTAGCCCTATTAAAAGAAATTAATTATGTTCAAGATTTAGGATGGGTTGTGATAGACTGTTGTAAATCTTTATTTTTGCTTTTTAAAAGGAGAACCCAATTTCGAAGCATTGAGAGATGACTAGGCCAAACAATAAAAGGGTGTTGTATTATGAAAGGACTGGTACGTGACTGAAGGGTGGGCAGATATGAGTGAAGACCGTGACGGGGCTCTGCCACTTACTGGCTGTCTGATCTTGAGCAAATTACTTAACCTCTCTGTGCTTCAGTTTCTACATCTGTAAAATGGGTGTGATAATAGTCCTCATTTCATGGAATTGTTGTGAGGATTATAAGATGCTTAGAACAGTGCTTGGTGTGTAGTAGGAGCTCAGTAAACTATTAGCTGTTATTGTCATTGCTGTTGGTATTGATGTTATTTCAGGCCCTACTTGATTTTCAAGATTACACAGACATTATATGTAGCGAAGTAGGTATGGCTCTTGTTATAAGAAAGTATGTCTAGAAAATTAATGGTATTAGAAAAATATTTTAAAGGTACAGGGAAGACAACACCAAAAAGAAAGAGTCAGGCAGAGCAACAATAGGTAGAGATCAGGCATGGGTGGAAACTGATGGGAGAAGACCTATGCAGGATTGTCTCCACTCAAGCAATATTTGAACTGAGGATCTTGTGGCAGATGCAGAATATTCTGACATTTTTTTCACTACGGGAGCCTCTCGAGAGAGAGTCTATGGAGTATGTCAGGAAACAAATGCATGGGCCTAGAAAGAGAAAGAAAGGGAGGGAGGGAGGGAGGGAGGGAGGAGGGAAGGAAGCGAAGATAAAAGAATGCAGCTGGAGGTTTATCTGTGTTATTGAAAGAACTGGGCCCATTTAAGTAGTATGTTAAAATTTAAAAACTCAGGCCTCAGGACTTCCCTGGTGGTGCAGTGGTTAAGACTCCACCTTCCAATGCAGGGGACACGGGTTCAATCCCTGAAGCCCACACGCCACAACTAGAGAGAAGCCTGCGCGCGGCAACGAAAGATCCCGCGTGCTGCAATGAAGATCCCGCATGCCGCAACTACGACACAACACAGCCAAATAAACAAATAAATATTCAAAAAAAACCCACAAAAAACCAGCAACTCAGGCCTCCATGAAAGGAGTAGGAATTATAGAAAGAAATGGAACAGAAGTGGAAAAAGAAATGGCAGAAAGTAATACGTGAAGTGGCACAAGTCACTCAAGGACTAGAGAATTTGAAAGGTAAAGGAAGAGGGCTTTAGAGGAGCACATGTCAGAGGATATATTAGACCCTCTATGGTCCTGAGATTATGGCCTATGCAAGCATCAGTAGAAGCTTCGGATTCAGGAATTTGTTGAGTGATAATCCAGCTAAGATACATTTTAGGAAAGAGGATCTTGGAAGCAAGGTTAATACACCTAAGGGGTTCTAGAACAGGATACAGTGGCAGCAACTGTGTCATAAAGTTTAAAAAGACTTGGGGTCCTACTGGAGATGGACAAATACGCTGAGAAGATCAGATGTAAGGCTATAAGCATGGACTGCAGGGATGCCTATTATCAAATGTGCCATGCTGCATTCACTATGGAAAAGGAAGCTATGTCACTCAACAGAGACCAGGCTCAATTTAACACTGGGCTTCCAGGCCAGAAACACCAGATTCAAAAGGGAAATGGAAACAGAAGTGTTCAAAACATGGGAAGGATATCAAGAGAAAGAAAGAAGATTTGGGTGTGATCTAGTAGACACTGAAGATGCTACCACTGTAAACCTCCCCATGTCTCTGTACCCAGTTGGGCCCTATGCCCATTCTTGAGTTAATCTCTGGCAAGCATGAGGGGATTACTCTTAGGCCAATCAGAATTGCCCCTGAAGCTTCAGATGTGGTCAGCTGGACAGAGGAGATGTGGGTCCCTTTTTGGGAGAAGGAGGAAGATGTTATGTAGAAAGTCAACCCTGTCCTTATTAAAAGCAGCTATGTCCTATGTCACGGTTAACCTCTTGATGGGAAATTTATCCCATCTGAATTTAAATTCACATATAGTAGCTGGAAAACTGATGTGTTCTAATAGGCACCCTGGCATGGCGAAAACCAAAATGATGTTCTCCATTTTTTGTTCCCTGTGCGTTATTCCCCTTCTCCCAGATAACACTAAGTCTGCTGCAATCTCTAACAGGCAACAGCAACAAGGGTCCATACACTGGGTTCTAGGAATATCATTTTGTTTGCAAAATGCTGTTACTGCAGGAGTGACATTTGTGTTTACATTTATGGGACACAAGATATTCGGGTGGATTACTTCAATTTTGATGGTACTGAAGGTGCTACACCCATGGTAATGGAAGAAGGCTCAGAGTGCAGTGGCGGCTGAGGGAATCCAAACCCCAAGGCATTTGAGGGAGAATCTTCTGACAGAGACTGAAAAGATCAGGAAACTAGGGAGAAGAGTAATTGCACTTTACGGTTTTTGGAGTTTAATTTACACTAGGAAGAAGAATTCATTTTGGGCTTGACTTTCTGTGGTAATTTAATAATGGGGAGGGTTTCACATTATTCCATTTTCAACCATCCTTTGTTGTTTTATTTGGACTTTTAAAAGTATCTTCTCTGTTGACCAGTTTTGGGCAATATTATTAGGCATAATTTCAGATGGGAAATAAACTAGGGAGTGAATTTTTTTTTTTTTGATAGGTAAGAAGTGGATTTATTTAGAGAGAAACACACTCCACAGAGAGTGTGGGCCATCTCAGAAGGTGACAAAAGCCGGGAGTGAATATTTAGCCTAGGGTACAGGACAGCCCTGAAGCTAAATTGATTAATGACCTGTTACGACCCATTACAGAAACTCTTTGGAGAACTAACTTAGCTGTGCATCTCATTGGTCCCAGGAAGTTACAGTGAGGAGCAGTGGTAGTAAATGAAGAAGCTGCTAATCTCTCCTAGTTGGACAATCCTGGCTGAACTGCGATTCGATTATTAAGGCCCTTTGTTAAGGAGAGAATAAATAATGGGGTATGCGGGGTGTTGTGTAGCATCTCTCCTTGAATTTCTGCCAGAGCTCATGAAGGAGGAAACTTCCATCTAAGCTTCTGCCTCTATCTACCCTCTTATTAGATGTACCATATGGAAGAAGTGACTAGTCTGGTCAGAGACTCTGGGGATACTTCCCTAGAGGGAGGGATCGTGACACTGAAAGACACTTTCCTTTCGTATAGATCCTAATGTCTGCTATTTCATTTCCTACCCCAGGAGCAGCAGGCTGTTTGCATATACTTTCTCCATGTAGTAAGCAAATCAAGAGACGGGGTGAGGGTAAAGGAGTGAGGGTGGACTACTCTGCTAAGGAAGCTTAATCTTCCTCCTTTTTCCTCTTGATTCCTAAGTTCGTGGGTCTGGCAGTCCAATCTCATCCTGGCACCTGGTCAGGTAGGTGGACTTAAGCTCAGCTATTAATACCTAAGAACCTGAGTCTTATTCTTATCCTTACTCTTACTCTTCTCTCTTCTGGCGCACTTGAGGAGGTCACAGGACTTAGATTTGGGATTGGAAAAGCAAGAGGCCTCACTTAGATCTCTTGGCCTCCACCCAGCCTTGACTCAAGCTTCTCTTTAAGTTGTATACTTCCTGCTTACTAATAAAATGGTTCTGGGGTTCTCATTGGGACATAGTACAGGTGTGCATACTCCCTCAGGTAAGCCAGCCAGAAGAAGAGGTGGGGGTAGGATTTGAGTTTGGTATTCTACTCCAAATTCCTAACACAATTTTTGGGGACAGATGGTTATTTTCTACATTTTAAAGCCATGGACATGTCTTACAAGAGGTTGTCTAGCTCAGAAATTCCCAAAAGAAAAATGAAGAAAGAATAAGAACTTCAGAAAAGTTAGAACTGTTTTTGTGATATATAAACTAGAAAAAAAAAAAAGAACTTGTAATATTCAGTATATTTTGAGTAAGACTTTGTGGCTGTAATTTACCTCTATGCTTGATGAGTAATATTGCTATTCAAGTTCCAGGTGATGTAAAAAATGTAAAATGAAAGACAATTCCAAATAAGTGGAAATATTGTTATATTCAATGCATGTAATAAATTCTTTATTTTAACCATAACGAGCTATACATTTTATATTAACAGAAAATGAATTTTTTTCTGCCCTCAGCTATTTAAAGAATATTAGCTTGAGGGGGTGCCAGCTTGCTCCTTTTCCCAGGTCTCCCACATGACTTGAGCCAGTCCTTTCTCAGTCTTTCCCTCTATCATGTGTCTAGTGTTGCTTAGTTTGTGCCACCTACTGCCCAGCTCTCAAATTCCATGGCTCTTTCTGAAAAAGATAAGCTATTGTAAGGAATGATGAGGGTGGAGAGGTGGACAAGGGTAAAAACTGCAAAGATAAGTAGACCCACTACATACCTATGAGAATGGCCAAATTGCAGAACACTGTCAGCACCAAATGCTGGTGAGGATGTGGAGCAAAAGGAATTCTCATTCATTGCTGGTGGGAATGCAAAATGGTACAGCTTCTTTGAAAGACAGTTTCGCAGTTTTTTACAAAACTAACTATACTCTTACCATATATATGATCCAGCAATGACACTCCTTGGTATTTACCCAAGGGAATTGAAAACTTATGTCCACACAAAAACCTGCACACAGATGTTTATAGCAGCTTTACCCATAATTGACAAAACTTGGAAGCAATCAAGATATCCTTCAGTAGGTGAATACATAAATATGTGGTATATCCAGGTAATGGAATATTATTCAGCACTAAAAAGAAATGATCTATCAAGCTGTGAAAAGACATAGAGGAACTTTAAATGTACATTAGTAAGTGAGAGAAGCCAATATGGGGACTTCCCTGGCGGTCCAGTGGTTAAGACTCCGTGCTTCCAATGCAGGGGGCATGGGTTTGATCCCTCGTCAGAGAACTAAGATCCCACATGCTGCGCGGTGCAGCCAAAAAGAAAAAAAAAAAGGAAAAAAAAAAAAGAAGCCAATATGAAAAGACTACACACTGTGTGATTCCAACTTTATGACATTCTGAAAAAGTTAAAACTATGGAGATGGTAAGAAGATTAATGGTTGCCAGGAGTTAGGGTGGAGGGAGGGATGAATGGGCAGAGCACATATGATTTTTAAGACAGTGAAACTACTCTGTATGATACTATGATGGTGGATTCATGTCATTATATATTTGTCCAAACACATAGAATGTGCAATACCAAGAGTGAACCCTAATGGACTTTGGGTGATAATGATGTGTCAATGTAGGTTCATCACTTGTAACAAATGTATCACTCTGATGGGGAATGTTAATAATGGGGGAGGCTATGCACGTGTGGAGACAGGGGGTAATGGGAAATATCTATACTTTTTGTTCAAATTTGCTGTGAATCCAAAACTGCTCTAAAGAAGTAAAGTATTAGAAAAAAATGCAAAAAGCAAACTTTTTTTCTAAAGGAGAGAAAAAAATTCAGTTTTCTGTTATATTTTCAAAAAAAGCTATATTGCTAAACAGATTATCCACACATATGATGGACATTCACTCTCCAAATGCTGCTCTAGAGAGAAAAGGGTGATAAGCCTCATACATGTGTCAACAATGTCAAATGACATTGGCTCTATGGGGCTCCTGCCACTGTCATTTCTATTTAGTGAATCATTAATTTCAGCACTTAGATTTATTTATAAAATAACTGTTGAGAAAATGTTAGTGTTTTTGTTTACTACACAGCTGGAGAAGGGGCCTTGGTGTGGAGGTCAAGGTTTGGGGATATGAAAACATTGGGGAGTCTTACCCAATCCATTCTCATAACTTCCCCTCCCCCATTTCAAGACAGCCTCTGACACTAGAAATTTACACTTACGGAAATTGAAAATTAGTGAACTGATCTTTTTGTATAAGTAAAACCCTCCAAGCTACTACTTACCTAGGATCACAAATGAAAGGAGTCAGACTTTTGAAAACAAACAGATCAACAGATTAAACATCCTCTAGAGTTCTAATAGCCCTAGTTAAAAACGCTTAGTTAAAAAGTAAACAATTAAGAGATACTCATCAAAGGTGGATAGCTTTTAGCACAGAAGCTTGTAATTTGGGGGTGTGGGGGGCTGAGGAACACTACTTGCAATCCATCTTGTCCTAACAAGAAGGTAATAGAGCTCTCCAGTCATTTCAGAACTCATTTAAAGGGCCAGGCTTCACCACAGGATATGTATTCTTTGTGACACAGATCATCTTTATTATGTGACTTATTTTAACGAATGCTTAATATAAAATTGAGGGTATTTTTGTTTTAAAATATAGTTCATTATATTCATTAAAAGTTAGAATCCTTTTGGGAAGTAGGCAGGGCAACGATTGCTCACCTACAAACCAGGTTAGGGCGAACAAATACAACCAGATATTCTTGAAGTCTCCACTGATAAGCCCCTTTTCAAACGCTACTTCTTGAACCTAAATGTTTTCCCCTATTCCCTTTGACTCCAACCTCTAGTGTCCTACCTTTGATAACTTGGATTCTGATCTCTTTTTGTTCCTTACCTTGTTTCCTGTTTGCTGGATCTGCTTCTCCCAAGGTCCTTCCTAATGTCTATGTTGTGGACCCTGGGCCGGAAATTTGACCAAGATTTCCTGTTTCCTTGCTTGATAATTTATTTTGGCACTGTAATGAAGTAGAAAAAAACATGAACTTTGCAGTCCAGCAGACATGGGTTTAAATCCTGACTATACCACTAACTGGTAGTCTGCTTTGGGTAATGCACCTCTCTGAGGATCAGTTTCCTTTTCGGTAAAATGAGGATATTAATGCCCACCTTAAACTATGGTTGTGATTGGAAGTAGATAGTTGCACAACATTATGTCACTGAATTGTGCAGTTAAAAATGGTTAAAATGTGATATTTCATGTTATGTATATTTTACCACAATTTTTTTTTTTTTTTTTTTTTTTTTTTTTTTTTTTCGGTACGCGGGCCTCTCACTGTTGTGGCCTCTCCCTTTGCGGAGCACAGGCTCCGGACGCACAGTCTCAGTGGCCATGGCTCACGGGCCCAGCTGCTCCGCGGCATGTGGGATCTTCCCAGACCGGGGCACGAACCTGTGTCTCCTGCATCGGCAGGCAGACTCTCAACCACTGCGCCACCAGGGAAGCCCTACCACAATTTTTAAAAAAGAAAAAAACATGGTTGTGAGTATTAGTCTCCGTGGAACCTCCATTACAATGCCTGGCACATAGTGGGCTCTCAACCAGTAACAGCTGTACAGCATAGAATATTTTACATTGCACGTAACAAAAAAGCACGACTCAAACTGTTTTAAACAATAAAGGGATGTACTGATTCATGAAACTGAAAGTCCAGAGGTAAGGCAGGCTTTGGCTTAGTTTGTCATTCAGAACCGTTTCTCTAGGTCTTCAGTCACTACAGGCTCAGCTGTATCACTAAGGGCTCAGATTCTTTCCATCTTTCCATCTTTCTCTGTCTTCCTCAGTGACAACTTTATCCAAAAGCCAGCAACTCTCATGATCACAAGATGGCTGCAAACAGACCCCCAAAGTACATGTTCCCTCATCTACATCTAGAGAGAATGATTTCCATCAGTCCAGCAAGTATCCTGATATTCACTTGTTTAAATCTGAAAGATGTGCATGGGAAGATGGAATGTGATGGTTGGCTTGAACTAACCAGGGAGTAGGCCAGCTTCTCTGGAAGCACATGGGCTGCATGGGGAGGGGTGGATTCCTTATATGAAGATCAAGGTACTGTGGAGGAAAAAAGGCAGGGGTAAGACACTGAGCAGGCAACCAACAAAAGTCCACTTTCGTAGCTATTATTATTATTGGCTTTCTTGGCCCATAGCCCTTGGCTCTTGGCTATTTCTTTAAAAATCATTACAAAAACAAAAACTAAGAGAGCTCTTATTTTGAGTAAGTGTATTCTTTCTAGCAAAGGAAAATCAATACACATAAAACTAAGTTTAATTTAACTGGGTGTTAGGCATCTGGAACACTAGCAAACAAGCAGCAAAATGCACTGAATGAAAGGGTTTAACAGGAATGAACGTCAGGGATAGAAAGCAGGAGGGAGCTAAAAAGATGGTGACTTGCCGAAGTGTCAAACCCAGAAGGGTGAGGTTAATTATTGAAGCCAGGTTAGAAGCCATGGCCTGGGTCAGGACAAAGGGGACCAATTAACAAGGGGAGGGGGCATTACCCAAAGCAGAGTTGACAGAAGAAAAATCTGATGGAAACTTGATTTTGACTGCTCTGCCTACACCTTTGCGGCTTCTACCTGCCCATCTATGAGATTCTTCTTTCTCTTTTTGATCCAGTCCCCATCTAATGACTTGCCAATTTCTGCCAATTTTATTTCTGTGCCTTCTGCCAAGAAGGTTCTTCCGTATTCCTTTGCTGCACTTCATCTGGCTAATTCCTGCTCTTTGGTCGAGACTTTACATTCTAGTACACCACTGCTGTCCTACCTCCCACCCCCAAGACACACACCACAGGCTGATTTAAATAATCCTGTTTGGTATCTAACAATACCCATAATCAATACCAAGTAGCCTACTGATTTGTTTCCTTGTCTGGTCTCAATCCCTGATTGCTGTCCCCCTATCACATGAAAGCTTCTGAAGAGCAGGAACTTTACCTTAGTTACCTTTGGTTCCATGACACCCAGAACAGTGCCTGACACATAGTAGGAGCTCAATGAACGAAGAAGGCAATTCCTTTGTTTACCATCTGACATCCTCTTACCCAGGGCTTAAGAAATAGAACAACACATAAAAACCAAAATATTCTCTACCTAGAAAGGAGGTGGGAATGAGGAAGACAGATGTTAAAGATGTTTTGTAGCAGTTTGTCCCTCTTAGATTTTGGAAGTGCTGAAGACAGATTCAAAACTGCCAAGAAGGTCCAGAATGCCTCTTTTCTTTTTCTAGTCTCCATTTTCAAACACTGTTCCTATTCCCAAACTGTTAAAGAATATTTATTTTCCCTATTTAGTCACAGAGCATTCATGATTTTTATGTTGGTTTTTCCAGTTAGAGAATCAGGATGCGATTATTACATGAAAGTGACCATTATAATAGTTCAGACTTACAAACACTAGTTATTGGCATTTACAGAGTGAAGCAATCCACCTGGACTAAATACCAGGTGCTCAGTAAATGTACTGTAATACCTCATTCCTGGTTACAAAGAGCTCATATGACCTTTATGTAGGGAATTTGTTTTCTGTTTAATTTATTTTTTCATTCTGAAACAGAGATTCATCTATTATAAGAAAGGAGCCAATTACTGGGTAAACACAATAACACCTAATGACTATACCCGCTGGTATTTAGTCTCAAAACATTTTGCATTTCTTAGCACATAGAATTAACAATATTTTAATATTCCACTAAAGTGAGATTAAATATAATTTTAAATGTTCCAGGAGATAGAATACTCAGCCCTGTTTCTCAAGAAGGCTAACTGAAAGGCCCTGCGGTGACTGGTGGTTAGGTTTTGATAATAAGCTAAGGGAAGGAAGTTACAGGAGTGAGGGCTCACCTTAATCACTTTCTGTAGTTTTCTGGTTTTTTATGATTATTTGGAAGCAGAGCCAGCCGCAGGCAAATTTCCTGATGTAATGTGTCTTTAAGGCCAACCCCTGCCTGACCCTTGATGACTGCTCTCAAGCCCCTTTCTCCCCACTCTTGGTGTCCTTCCTGTTAGGTCCTCATCCTCTCATGCTATGCCTTTATGACCGGAGCTGGGGCCACCATGCTGTTTCTACATAATGACCCACATGTACACCTTTCTCTGGCTCCTGTCACCCCCCACAGCCTCCTATGAGAATTGTAATAACTTTCTTAATTCTAAAGTGCTCTTTCAGAAAATCCTAGTTAAGTGTTTTCTCAATTCCAAGACATACTCCTCACCAGGCCCCCCACACACCCATTTCAATGTTTCTGAAATTTGAATTAATTTTACAGTCTTTTTTTCTTTTTCTCCTAAAAAAGTGCTTACTACATTTTTGGTCAATCCTAAATCAAAAGTGTCTTAGAATTGGAGAGATGTAGTATGAATGTACCTTACTGGAAAGAAGTTTTTTCAAGAGTCTGAAAATATTGCTACATGTGGAGATTTGAGCTATCACACTGTTAATTCAAACAGACAAAGGGCTTTGGGGTAGGAATATATGAATAGTTTAGACAAAACAAACTAATTGTTAGTTGGTTATATGGACTAACTCTCAACCAGATAGTTATCCCCTCACCTTTTTACATTTTCTAGTTTGAGGATTGGATGTAAAGGAAATAGGAAGCTAAATGTCTCCATCATATAAAAGATAGAGGATCTTAAACTTTCTTTCTACACAAGTTGTCCTAAAGCCTAATATTTGTATTGAACAAAAAACTAGGGTTATAAACAGAACTCTATACAGAATAAACTTGATACGGATGACCAGTTATCTCCAACCACCCCTAAGGTTTTCCCTGAAAAGATTGTAACTTGATCTTGTCTATTCTTGCTAAAGAGATGATGGCTGTTTTGGTCACTGGTCTGTGGAGAGGGGAAGATTGTCAATACAATCATGAATGCACGTGGTTCCTGCTTTGGGTAAAATGTTCTGAGATATTTGAGCTCCATTTGTGATGTCCAGCATAATTATACAATGTTTTTCTAAAATATATGGGGAAAGACAGTTACAAGTTGAATCAAAGCAGTATTCCAGTTATCCCCATCTAAACACTTAGTTGTTAAAATTAAGAATAAAATGGAAATTTTGAGAACATGCTTGTCCCTCTAGTACCCAGGAGTACAAGTAGAGGGCTACATACAATAGGTCTAAATCATTAAAAATTATAAATCAAGCTAAAAATAAATAAATTAAATAATTTAATAAATGTGTTCTATCCACTTTCCTTGACAAAAAAAATTTTTAATGTATAAAGCAATGTTTTTTATATGACTGAAAGTTAAACAGCAAAAATGACTGGACTTAATATTGTGTATTTGCATTTTCTATTGATGGACTGGTGACGTTTGGATGAGGTATAAGATAAAGATGTACATAGGGCTTCCCTGGTGGCGCAGTGGTTGAGAGTCCGCCTGCCGATGCAGGGGACACGGGTTCGTACCCCGGTCCGGGAAGATCCCACATGCCGTGGAGCGGCTGGGTCCGTGAGCCATGGCCGCTGGGCCTGCGCACCCGGAGCCTGTGCTCCACAACGGGAGAGGCCACAACAGTGAGAGGCCTGCATACTGCAAAAAAAAAAAAAAAAAAAAAAGATGTACATAATTATAAATTATCATACACTTATTCTATACATTTTATTTTTTTTCAGGAAAATCATTAATTATAATGTTATAATATATTTAATTTGTATTCTGTTGACAGTAATAGCAAAATAGACAACTTCTCTTAAATGAATGTATTTAGTTTCTTGTTTAAATTTTTATCATGGAAAAACCCAAATGTTTACAAATGCAAATATAAAGAATCCCATGTACCTATCATCCAGCTTCAGCAAGTATTAACTCTTGGTCACTGTTGGTTTATCTATACTCCGCAACTCTATCCAATTATATTGAAGCAAATCCTAGACATATCACTTTATTCATGAATGTATCAATGTGTATCTTTAGAAAAGAGGACATCTTAAAAATTAACTTTAAAACTATTTTCATGTGAAAAATAGTTCCTTAATAGTAGATGTTTTTAAAATTTGGTTCAGTAGAATTGGAGAAATTTTATTCTGCTGAGGCAGTAGCAACTGAAATTGTCAATAAAATTTCTAAATCAATATTTATATTTGGAAATGAACCATGAATTTTACATATTACGTTCAAACATTTCAATGCGGTTGCAATGATAATCATTATTACAGAAGATAATAGAAATTTTTTATTTTACCATATAAATCCTATCACATGATTTTTTTCACCAGTGTTTAAGCAATATCTATATCCATAAAGTGCTAAGTTCCTCTTTCAAATTTTTAAATGTTGGGATATAATTAAAAAAACAAAAAGAAAAATATGTAGTTCAATTTGTTCAAATCTCTCTTCATAGGAGACTATACCTCACATAGAATGTTTAGGAAGTAGTATGAATGTTTAGGAAGTAGTATATATATGCGTGTATATACACACACATATAAATTTATATATATTTATACATGTGATTTTTATACAGATATATATTTGAATTTGAATGTCTTCATAATCATGTAAACATTTTTATTTCCATGTTCCAATTTTCTTTTATTTTACTGGATTATCACTTTTGTTGTATGTGTCACATTTAGTATCTTTCTATTTAGGAAAATCATTTTCCCTAAAAATTTTTTAAGCATTTTAAATTATTTAAAAAGCGAAGTAGGCAAACTTAGATCTGTTTGTATCTTTTGTAAATGTTTGCTAACATCATTAATAGCAAACAACAGTCCATACCAAATAACTGTGGTTAGCACAAAATAAAAAATATTTTCCGCCATAGACCATAATTCCTTATTTATCTGAGGATCTTCTGTTGTTTCACTTAGCTATCCTAGTACAGCTCACTCTCTTGTCTAAATTAAATCTAACTGCTCTAACAGTATTTAAATGGCATCTCCATTTTTAACTCAGAGTGGCTGTGAGGTCAAATTTGATGTGCTTAATCAGGATGATCCATTTTGGCTCAGATCCAGAAAATATTGTATATAATCTCTGAATCACTCCAAAGAATGTTGTTGCTATTGTCAGAGATGAGGCCATATCTTCTAGGAACATGTTGATAGATATTTAATAAAGTTGTATGCATTTGTGTTTATGATATGCAGGGCCCTCTGAAGCAAGGGCTCCTCTTGCTTGAGTCTAATATTGGCACTGCAGACTAATAATAAATGTATGTATTAATACGTTATAATATGCATGTGCTAGATTTTTTGAAGTGCTTTCACATTTATGATGTCTTTTGATCTGCACAATAACCTATGGACTAGATGAATCAATTAGAGATGAGAAACAGAAGTCTAGAGAGGTTAAGTGATTTATCTAAAATTACACAGCTAATTAGTGGTAGAGCTAAGAGTAGCACCTAGGTCTCCATGCACAGGTCTTTCTGTTGCACTATGTTATACCATGTTGCCTCCTTAATGTTTCTAAAACAAAGAGACATGGCAGTTGGACAAGTTACATTGCAACACTTTTCATTCCTTAAAACCCTTTGGATTTTGGAAGAGAAAACAAATATAGGACGATAAATGAAAAAAAGCCATGTGCTCTTTCATATCTGATAAGTCCATGTGGGATCAATATATATTTATTGACCAATGTTTCAGAAACTAGAGATTTATCTCCTTCCAGGCAAAGGTTCACTTGAGTAATACAGACTAAATCTTTGGAAGGGTGAGGATCATATTCCTTAACCTACACATAAGGTACTAAGGACAGCTCTGAGAACATAAACTTTGGGAACATCTTCTAAGAGCCAGGGATTTTTGGAATGCTACTTCTTAATGCAATATACAGCACCTAGAGGTACAAAACATTAGTAGCAAAATGAATGTAATCCTCTTTTAATCATGCAAGCCAGATTTCCTGCTGATTTTCCTCTACAGTTTGCTTAGGACTGCCTTGGTGCCTCTGCCCTCTGCTCATATAGACCCAAGACTTCAAGTGCTTGATGAAATACTTTTTTTTTTAAATTAATTAATTTATTTATTTAATTTTGGCTGCTTTGGGTCTTCATTGCTGTGTGGGGGCTTTCTCTAGTTGTGGCAGGCGGAGGCTATTCTTTGTGGCGGTGCATGGGCTTCTCATGGTGGTGGCTTCTCTTGTTGTGGAGCACAGGCTCTAGGCACGTGGGCTTCAGTAGCTGCAGCACGTGGGCTCAGTAGTTGTGGCTCGCAGACACTAGAGCACAGGCTCAGTAGTTGTGGCGCACTGGCTTAGTTGTTCCGTAGCATGTGGGATCTTCCCGGACCAGGGCTCAAACCTGTGTTCCCTGCATTGGCAGGCGAATTCTTAACCACTGTGCCACCAGGGAAGTCCTCGAAATCCTTTTTTTCTCTCCAATTCTTAGCACTTTTGAATTTAGGATGCATCTTACAGTCAATAGCATCTTTGATGAAATAGAACATAGCGAGCTGTTAATGATGGTTACCTCTGGTGAGTTCTGTATTGCTTGCACTCTCTACAATAAGAATGCATAATTTTTATAATGAAAACAAATTAAAAAAAATTTTAGACCCCAAATCCTATGTGGCTTATACACCCTATCTCTAATACTTGAAGAAATACCAAGGATGTAATAACAGTAATTACATTTCTAAGGTTTTATATTCATAATGGATTTTGTAAGCCCTTACATGTGAGCAGTAGGCTTGATACTTCTGAGATATTCCTCACAGCAGTCAACTGTGAATTATCCACGATGGAAACACTCCTTAGAGCTCCCTGGTACTCACCATATTGTATTGTAATTGTCTGTTTCTTGGTCATTTTTTCCACCCGGGTGAGAGCTCCTTGAAGGCAAGAACAATGTCCATTCATTTTTGTGTCTCCAGCACCTAACACAGAGCCGAGACTATCAAGTTAGTAAAACAACTGATTGAATGAGAGACCTGTATGTACTCAATATTTTTTTGAATGTTATTTCCACCTACACAATTTAACAGTTTACCTCTGGAGATGGTAATGATTCTCTGCTAGGATATGGCTTGTTCTTTTTCCCTTTGTGGCTGGTGAATGCAAGGCACAAGCAGGAAGTGTTGTTTTTTAAAAGTGCCTCTGTATTCTATCCTCAGGCATATACAGCTTTAGCTTTCTGTTATCAAATTTGTTAATCTACCTAATTCTTGTGTAAGCAGGTAAAGAAAATTACTTTCCAACTTGCTACTAAATTAAATATCTTACTGAGACAGGTTGTGAGTAGGGGAAGTTTAAAATATTTTTCTTATTACTTAAATCAGAAGAAAAAAATTTACCAATGAAAATTTCTCATCTGGTCTTTAAATTATGGTATCATGCTTATATAGAGGAAGTCTATTTGGGAGAGTGTTCTCAGTTCCTAAAGCTCAGTAATGAAGGACTGAGCTTTTTTTTTTTTTTTTTTTTATAAAATTTGGTACATGAATAAAAATAAAAATATTTGGCAACTCATGCAATGGGAGAAAACATGCAAATCATATCTTTGACAAGGGATTTACTTCCAGAATATATAAAGAACACATACAGCTCAATACTATCAAAAACCCAGACAACCCAATTTAAAAATGGGCAAAGGACTTGAATAGACATTTTTCTAAAGAGGATAAAACAGATGGCCAATAGGCACATAAAAAACGTTCAATATCACTAATAGCAGGAAAATACAAATCAAAACCACAATGAGATACCACTTCACAACCATTAGAATGGTTCTTATATACGTATAGTATATAAGAAAATAACAAGTGTTGGTGAGGATATAAGAGAAATTAGAACGTTTTTGCACTGTTGGTAGGAATGTAAAATGGTGCAGCCTCTGTGGAAAAAGTATGGAAATCCCTCAAAAAATTAAACATGGAATTACCATATGATCCAGCATTTCCACTACTTGGTGTATAACCAGAAGAATTGAAAGGGGGGGACTTGAACAGATATTTGTACACCAATGTTCATAGCAGCATTATTTACAATAGCCAAAAGGGGGAAACAACCCAAATGTCCACTAACAGATGAATGGATAAACAAAATATGGTTTATATATACAATGAAATATTATTCAGTCTTAAAAAGGAAGGAGATTCCAATACATGCTACAACATGGATGAACCTTGAAAATGTCATGCTAAGTAAAATAAGCCAGACACAAAAGGACAAATATTGTGTGATTCACTTGTATCACTATTTAGAGTCGACAAATTCATAGAGACAGAAAATAGACTGGTGGTTGCCAGGGGTGGAGACGAGGGAGTTATGGGGAGTTATTGTTTAATGGGTAGAGTTTAAATTTGGGGAAGATGAAAAAATTCTGGAGGATTATGTTGATGGTTGCACAACATTGTGAATGTACTTAATGCCACTGAACTGTATACCTAAATTGGTTGAAATGGTAAATTATTATATATTTTTATACATAATATATATTTATATATATAACAACACACACAAAAACTTGACATTTACTTAGCATTTTTTTCAAAAGCACTTTCACTTGCAGTAACCTCACAACAACCTTGAGAGATAGGCAGGGCAGTTATTATTCTCATTTTACAGATAAGGAAATAAACCTTATTTGGTTTAAGTAAATAGCTAAGAGACACAAAACTAATAGGTGTCAGAGTCAGAATTAGGACCCGGAACCCCAGTCCCTTGCTCTTTCTTCTATACCAAACTGCCTTTCACAGAAGTGTTCTTGAACCCTGATAATTGACACTGACATTGAATTCACTGGCAAAGGCCCAACTTTCACTTGGAATGCACATATAAAGCCTGATTCCAAAGAACAGTCTTGAAAGGGCTTTCTGGAGAATGTGGGCAAAACAACAGGCACAGAAATCATTAACAACATGTACCTTTCCCCCATCACAACAATAATATTGTGAAGGGAAAGACAGAAATATGAGAACGGAAGCAACAGTCAGGAAATGCTCAATTGTTAATTTATTATCACAGCTCTGGTTCCTTTCTAAACAATTCTTTTCTTTTTTGCGGTACGCGGGCCTCTCACTGTTGTGGCCTCTCCTGTTGCAGAGCACAGGCTCCGGACGCACAGGCTCAGTGGCCATGGCTCACGGGCCCAGCTGCTCCGCGGAATGTGGGATCTTCCCGGACCAGGGCACGAACCAGTGTCCCCTGCATCGGCAGGCGGACTCTCAACCACTGCGCCACCAGGGAAGCCCTAAACAATTCTTCAGGGGCAATGCCTGTTCAACTGGGATTTTTATTTTGTCAAATATTCTTTAAAGTTCATTTGTAGGCTGTAAGATAATTCTTGAGAATGTTTTTAGTGTGGTTAAAAGGAGTTTTATAGTTGCCACGTAATATAATTTGACCTGTATCTGATAGCCTCTTTGAAAAATAGTAATGATTTAAAAAAATACAGACGTGAAGAATAACAGACTTTTATTATACAACTGTGTGTTTGCATTGTTAATTCAGTCCCATTCAATCTTTCCAGTAAATTAATTATGGCTAAGAATCAGAAGGGACCGCAAAGCAAAAACTGCAGAGGAGTCACAGCCAGCTGTTCTTTAAAAATGGAATGCTGACTTTTATTTTTAAGTATTCAACAAACAGTCCTGAAGCACATCCTCAAGAATCTTAATCATAGGGACTTCCCTGGTGGTGCAGTGGTTAAGAATCCACCTGCCAATGCAGGGGACAAGGGTTCAGGCCCTGGTCTGGGTAGACCCACATGCCACGGAGCAACTAAGCCCATGAGCCACAACTACTGAGCCTGCACTTCAGAGCCTGCGAGCCACAACTGCTGAGCCCGTGTGCCACAACTACTGAACCCCAGGCACCTAGAGCCCGTGCTCCACAAGAAGAGAAGCCACCGCAATGAGAAGCCAGTGCACCGCAATGAAGAGTAGCCCCCGCTCGCTGCAATTAGAGAAAGCCCGCGCACAGCAATGAAGACCCAACTGCAGCCAAAAAATAAATAAATTAAAATAAATAAATTAAAACAAAACCAAACAATGTGAATGTTCTTAATGCCACTGAACTGTACACTTAAAAATTATTTAAAGAAAAAAAGAACCTTAATCATATATTGTTGGTGGACTATGAAGTTTTGTTTTGTGTACTGGAGAAGAAAAATGTCTCATAATATTAATATATTCTAGTGTTTTCAGGTTGTTTTTATGGCAGGCTGAGAGCTGAAATTTTGTGGTGGCAAAAAAGTTTGGAAACTTAAAATATAATAATAATTATAGAAAGATACCCCCCCCAAAATTCAAAACTTTAATAGTGATTTCCAAGGAATATAGGGGTGATTCTCCACTCCCATGTGACCATACTACTCCTTTTCAGTATTTTCCATATTGTCTACTATGAACATGTCTTATATCTATAGTGGAGTAAAATAAAATTTATTTTAAAATAATGGTAATCTTGCAGGCCAGGTCACTGGGCAGTTGTTTTTTTGATTAAAATTAACTGAAAGGAATCAAAAGTTAAACAATGTGTTCCCTGGCTTTCAAAGGGAAAAATATAATATTAGAAGAGAAGAGTGAGGCCCAATAGAGTTAAGGGCTTGGGTTTAAGTTCACCCACCTGGCCAGGAACAGAACAAGTAAACCTGACCTGCCCTCCTAGTAGGGAGGTGGTTTAGTGGAGAGGATTGGTAGTTCTACACAGCCTACATTCTGCCTGGTGATTCTGATATACTGGTACACCATATCTATCTATGGTTTGATAAGCTTGCTTGTAATTAAAGAAACTCCTATATCACAGAAATACAGTTCATTGACTCTGAGGCATCTTTTGCATTAATGATTTAAGGTCTTAATTCATGGACTACAAATGAATCATGGCTGCAACCACAATGAGTTTCCACACGCATTTTGTAAAATTAAAGTATCATTACATCTTATCATCCATGTGTGTGTTTACACAGTACCTATCACCAAGGATGTCTTAATGGTACATTTGGGACCCCTCCACTCATCTCCAATTGCATTTCAGTTATGGCCTCATTTAGCCTCTTCCTTCTCTTGGTTTAGTTATTGCTAAATCCTGTGATTGTAGGTCTTAGTTTTGACTGTAACTCTCACTTCCTTAAAGTTGGCTGCTAGTTCCCTTTACATGACACATCAGATCAATAACGATATCTACCATTTATTGAGTTCATACCATGTACCAGTCACTTTATACCTAATATTTCTCATCCATGACGTAAATTCTGACTACTTCTGCAATTTCATTGTCAACTGTTCCCTGATTGCACCCTATATTGTAACTCAGAAGTCGATGAACTATAGTCCGAGGACTAAATCTGGCCTGCTACCTGTTTTTGTATGGCCTATGAGCTAAGAATGTTATTTAAGTATTTAAATGGGTGAAAAGAATCAAAAGATGAGTAATACTTTGTGAGCATGAAAATTATGTCAAATTCACCTTCTAGTGTCCATAAATAAGTTTTCATTTGAACCCAGCCACTCTCATTCATTTAGGTGTTGTCTATGGCTGCTTTTGTGCTATGATGGCAGAGTTGAGTAGTTGTGACAGAGACCATATGACCCACAAAATATTTATCTAAATATATGCCTAAATGTTTAAAATATTTATCTGGCTCTTTACAGAAAAGTTTTTCAACTCCTGTCTAACGTAACCAAACTACTTTCTGTCCTTACCTTCTTGTCCTCATGTATGTTTTCCCCTCCGTCTGGAATGTTTTCTTTTATTTCTTTATTCCTCTTTAGTCCCTTTTATATCCTCATTCTCTCTGGGTGATTTTATCCAAACTCATGGTGTTAAATTCGATCTATATGTTGACAGTACCCAAATTTATGTCTCCATACCCAACCTCTGTCCTGAACTCCAGACCCAAATATACAACTGTTTGATATCTCTAGTTAGATAGCATAAACGCTCAAACCAAACATGTTCAAAGTTGAATTCTAGATCTATTCCCCTAAACCAACTCCTTCTAGTATGCCCCATTTCAGTTGATGGCAACTCCACCTTTGGAGTTGGTCAGGCCAAAAACTTTGGTGCTTTTCTGATTTCTTTGTTTGTCTCACATTTCACCTCCAATCTATCAACAAGTCATGTTGGCTCTACCTTCAAAATATATCCAGAATTTGACTATTTCTCGCCTCCCCCCTTGCCACCATGCTGGTCCAAACTACCATCTTTCATCTGGACTACTGCAATGACCTCCAATTGATCTTGTCTGCTCTTGCCCCTGTGATCATTATCATGCAGTGTCACCTTCTCAGTTCCTTGTTCAGAACCTTCCAATCACTTCCTGTTCAAAGTCGGCCCTCTTTCTCACCGGTTGTCTCTCAAATCTCATTTCCCACTACTCTTCCTCTCACTCACTCTACTCTAGAGACACTGGCCTTGCTCTTCCTCAAACGATCCAGAGACTTGGCTACTTCAGGGCCTTTGTGCTTACTGTTCCCTCTGCCTTATCATCCCATGGTATCCCTAGGGGTTGTTCTTACACTGTTTTTAGATAGGAAGAGTTGCCTTCTCAGTGAGACCTTCCATGGCGTTCTCATCTACAATTTCAAATTTGCATTTGTAGTTTAATTTTTCTTCCTTAGCACTTTTCACTAGTTAGATAAAGAAGTCATGTATTTACTTGTCTTCGTTATTGTCTACACAAGAATGTAAGTTCATGAGGGTAGGGATTTTCATCTGTTTTGTTCAGTATTGTATTCCTAGTACCTAGAACAATGCCTGACACATAGAGAGTACAGTAAGTATCTGTGGCATGAGTGCATGAATGAAAACTTCCAGCTCAAGGGCCGCTTCCATGAAATCTTACCTGCAGCACCCATCTTGAGTGCTCTGGGTCCTCCTTCCCATTGGCCAGTGAGGATCTATGATTTACTTACTTATAGTGTAGAACAATTGGTTGACACATCTGTTTCCCCTACTAAACTGAGCTTGATTCATTTTTGTATCCCAGGACCTAGCACAGCTTCTGGCACATAACAAATACTCATTAATGTTTCCTAACTGAAAGAATAATTGTTCAACATTTAAAAATATTCCTTACTTTTCAAGAAGATACTTTTCAGGGATCTGTTTAAATAGTGAATGGTACTTAAATTGGAATTTGATTTAAAAAAAAAAAACAACAAAGAATTATTCAGGATCATGCTTGCTTTAGATTCTAAAACCACTGGAGACAAGGCTGGGGGTTTCTTGAGGATCCAGAACCATATACCACGTAACATAGGGCATGACACCAGAGGCCTCCTGGTCAGGAATCAAGGTGCAGTGCCTTGCCTGGTGAAGTCCTGGCTACACAGCCTACTTAGGCTATTAAGACTATTGGTGGGCTTCCCTGGTGGTGCATTGGTTAAGAATCTGCCTGCCAATGCAGGGGACATGGGTTCAAGCCCTGGTCCGGGAAGATCCAACATTCCGTGGAGCAACAAAGCCTGTGCACTACAACTACTGAGCCTGCGCTCTAGAGCCCACAAGTCACAACTACTGAGCCTGCGTGCTGCAACTACTGAAGCCCGCATGCCTAGAGCCTGTGCTCTGCAACAAGAGAAGCCACCTCAATGAGAAGCCTGCGTACTACAACAAAGAGTAGCCCCTGCTCGCCACAACTAAAGAAAGCCCACGCACAGCAACGAAGACCCAGCACAGCCAAAAATAAATAAAATAAAATAAATTTAGAAAAAGAAAATGCATGGTATTAAAAGAAAAAAAGACTATTGGTGTGTGGAGAAAATCCTTACTCTTATTTGTTTGCTTTCAATCAAAACCTGTAAGACCTGCTAATTGGTGAAGTGGAAAGGATTAACGATCTTTAATCACTGTTAGAATAAAAAATGCCCTATCGCTTTCCTGTCTCTAAATAACCTTTTTCCATCTGTGTCCAGGAAACAGTCACAAGTCAGCTAAGTAAAAATCTTTCAGTTGTTCTTTAAAAACAGGTATTTACCGGGAGATCATTGACTCCAGTCTGGCTCCTGCAGTCAGAGAACATGCATGGGGGTGGGGGGGGAGGGGGGAACGCCACCGCAGCAATGGATTTGGAGGCAGGTAGTGGGAGGAGAGAAGCCAGCAAAGAAAGCCTTATCTCAGGCACTTTGGTATTCTAGTCCGTGGTCACTAGTAAAATTAGATTTGGATTAAACATTGTATTTTATCATTTTGCATTCTCTTCCTAGAGGTTAAGTGTACATTTCTTTATTTGAGTCTCATACATGCATGTAAAGTAGTGAAGGCATTATCTCCCATTTAGGGTTTAAAGGTGGAGAAAATGAGGGCAAGAAGTAAAGTGACTTGCCTAGTCAGTGACTGATCAGGACAGGATCTCAGATAGGTGTTCAATGCTCTTCCTCCTGGCCCTTTCTTCTAAACTATCTCTTGCTTCAAGATTTTTTTTTTTTAATTGCATGCCTGTAGGAACAGAACTAGAAGTGTTTTAGGTTGGCAGTGACATGGAGTGTCTGCTTTGTGCTCAGCACTGAGGTAGATACAAAGAAATAAAAAACAACATTCTGTCCTCAAGCTATTTATAGCTACCTGGGGGAAAGAAAATGTAATAAACAAACAACAAAAGACCCTAATATTGTAAAGTGAAAAACATCAGGTTACAAAAGCATGTATGCTAAACATACTTATAGACTTTTATTCATTTTCAATCATTCCATTTTGCCTAATATATTTATAAGATCTAGAGTGGGAACACTGCTCTACTCAGAGGCATGTGGCTTCTTTACTTTTCTTAACAAATCTAATCTCACACACTCCCACCCTTCCAATTAAAGTTATCTCAGCCTCCTCCAGATTAAATAGTCTCTTGTGGTTTAGCAGTCTATTTTGATGTAAAATGCTCTCTATCAGGTAAATATTCATTAATTCAAAGTTCAATTCCCTAACAAGGCTGGTTGGTTCTCTCCTACCCTCCGCCTGGCCAAAGATGGCATTTATGCATGTGGATACTCACCCATCCTTATGGCATTGGGTGGGGTTTGGTTTCCACTGCAGGACAGCTGGTCTGGTCGTTGTACACTAGCTGCTCCTCAACTAATGTCCTGCTTATTTTTGGATTTCCCTGGGGGGAGGTCCCTTCCGCATCACAGTGGAGCCAAGATCAGTTTGAGTTTGCCATTCTGCAGCTAGTTACTGTTGTTCTGCTATTGCTTACCCCCGGACCAATACTAGTGTGGGATATCCCTGAGCTGCAATCTCCTCCTAGGATTTTTTGCTGGGGGCAGGGCAAAGGCTCCCTTGCCTTTCACTTACCACTCAATCTGTCCAACATGCTTTCCCCTCAAGGGATTCAGTCCAGAAAGTAGCAGTCAGAATACACCTGTCTCACTGCCTACTTCCTCTTCCCCTAGTTTCTTCTTTTTTCCTCTGTAATCCTCTGAGCTAAAGTTCCCCTCTCACTCCCCTCCCCCTGCCCCCATAGGTACACTTCCCTCATTCTGAGATTTCTCTATTCCTGGCTTTTAGTAAAACTCTATGATTTAGTTGATTGGCTCTGTCTCTTCTTGTGTTAATGAGAAATAAAATCATTTAAAAAATCTTTTTCTCTGTTGTCAAAGTTCAGCTTTCAAAACTCTTAATATTGGGGCTTCCCTGGTGGTGCAGTGGTTAAGAATCCGCCTGCCAGTGCAGGGGACACGGGCTCCAGCCCTGGTCCGGGAAGATCCTACATGCCACGGAGCAGCTAAGCCCGTGCGCCTCAACTACTGAGCCTGCGCTCTAGAACCCGCGAGCCACAACTACTGAGCCCGCGAGCCACAGCTACTGAAGCCCACGTGCCACAACTACTGAAGCCCGCGCACCTAAAGCCTGTGCTCGGCAACAAGAGAAGGCACCGCAGTGAGAAGCCTGCGCACCGCAACAAAGAGTAGCCTCCCCTTGCAACTAGAGAAAGCCTGCGCGCAGCAACGAGGACCCAACGCAGCCAAAAATGAAAATAAATAAATTTAAAAACCCCACAAAACTCTTCATGTCTGATCAGAAATCTTATTTTACAGATAAAAAAACTGAACATTGACTCTTTTTCCACTTTTTGCATTCCTGCTGTAAGAATCCTAATGATTTAGAGAAAAGGATGCTTCGCACAGAATGAGGGGTGGTGACATACAAGTGCAAAAGAGAAAAACACATTGATATACTTCTAAAATCCTGTTACATATGCATGGAAAAATATACACCAAAATGTTAATAGTGACACACTTTGCGTGGTGGTTTTACAAGTTATCTTATTCTTTATGTCCTCTCGTATTTTCAGAATTTTAAATAGTGCATATGTATTGTTTTTGTAAACAGAAAAGCCAATAAAAAGATTTCCATTGGGATGGGGGAGAGGTTAAACAGCATAGAACTATACATATAATAAATATCTCAAGACTATGCCCCCAAATTAATTGTCAAATAAGTGATTTAGTCATAATTGTGATGATTTTTTTTTTTTTTTTTTTTTTGCAGTTCACGGGCCTCTCACTGCCGCGGCCTCTCCCGTTGCGGAGCACAGGCGCTTCGGACACGCAGACTCAGCGGCCATGGCTCACGGGCCCAGCCGCTACGCGGCATGTGGGATCCTCCCGGACCGGGGCATGAACCCGTGTCCCCTGCATCGGCAGGCAGACTCTCAACCACTGCGCCACCAGGGAAGCCCGTGATGAATATTTACTGAGTCACATCTTTTCTTTTTTCTTCTTTTATAAATTGGGATATAATTTATATACCATAAAATCCACTCTTTTAACGTGTGCAACTTAGTGGTTTTAGTATATTCACAAAGTTGTGCAACCATCACAACTATCTTATTCCAAAAGTATTTTTATCACCCCTGAAAGAACCTCCATACCCATTAGCAGTCACTCCCCATTCCCCCTTCCCTCAGCCCCTGGAAACCACTGATCTATTTTCTGTTTCTGTGGATTTGCCTATTCTCAACATTTCATGTAAATAGAACCATACAAAATGTGGCCTTTTGTGTTTGGTTTCTTTCACTTAGCATAATGTTTTCAATGTTCACCCATGTTGAGTCATATTTTTCTTGGTCTCCTTTTCTGAAAAAATTTTCCCTCAGTGTTGCAATGATACTAATACTGGTCCCTCAACTCTTGCTGTACAGTCCATACAATGCAAAAAAGTCAGACTACCTTTTGTTCCAAAGTTGCATTACCTACTTTATGGATAGACTCAGTAGTGTAGAAAAATTGATCACAGTTAACCACCAAAAAATTATATTTGACTTTGGAATACATTTTAATATGGGAGTGGAATGGGGGTTGGGGAGGGGGAAGCAGGGATAGGGTTAGGCTCACTTTTCCTTGGAATCTAAGGTAATATTATTTAAAGCTTATAGAAAAAGTAGCCCAGGGCCTTCCCTGGTGGCTCAGTGGTTAAGAATCTGCCTGCCAATGCAGGGAATGGGGGTTCAAGCCCTTGTCCAGGAAGACCCCACATGCCATGGAGCAACTAAGCCCGCGAGCCACAACTACTGAGCCTGCGAGCCACAACTACTGAGCCCGCATGCCACAACTACTGAAGCCCATGTGCCTAGAGCCCGTGCTCCACAACAAGAGAAGCCACCGCAATGAGAAGCCTGCGCATGGCGACGAAGAGTAGCCCCCTCTTGCCACAACTAAAGAAAGCCCACGTGCAGCAACGAAGACCCAACACAGCCATAAATAAATAAATAAATAAATAAATTTATTAATTAAAAAAAAAAGAAAAAGTAGCCCAAGTATATGTTAATGATTGCAAACAGATTTGACTCTATGTTTTATTGTGAATAATAAACTTTCTCAGGTGGACATTAACAATATTGGATAAAGAAAGTGTGTGTGTATTCCCTTGAGCTTTCTCATTTTATCATATTTGTTAGTACTCCTGAGTACTGGTCATGCCTTCAAGTTGGAATGAAGGCCAAGACTGAGAACCCAATCCTGAAGTTTCCTATAATTGTACAGGATCAAAACAAGGGACACTCTAAGTCAGTAGACTTTAATCTTTTGGGACTCACAGATTTAGTCCTTTGAATCTCTGGTAAAAGGTAGACTCTTTTCTTTTTTTTTTTCTTTTTGAATTTTCTTTTATTTATTTTTTATACAGCAGGTTATTAGTTATCTATTTTATACATATTAGTGTATATATGTCAATCCCCATCTCCCAATTCATCCCACCACCACCTCCACCCCCCCACCACTTTCCCCCCTTGGTGTCCATACGTTTGTTTCTCTACAACTGTGTCTCTATTTCTGCCCTGCAAACTGGTTCATCTGTACCATTTTTCTAGGTTCCACATATATTCGTTAATATACGATATTTGTTTTTCTCTTTCTGACTTACTTCACTCTGTATGACAGTCTCTAGATCCATCCACGTCTCAACAAATGACCCAATTTCATTCCTTTTTATGGCTGAGTAATATTCCATTGTATATATGTACCACATCTTCTTTATCCACTCGTCTGTCAACGGGCATTTAGGTTGCTTCCATGTCCCAGCTATTGCAAATAGTGCTGCAGTGAACACTGGGGTGCCTGTGTCTTTTTGAATTATGGTTTTCTTTGGGTATATGCCCAGTAGTGGGATTGCTGGGTTGTATGGTAATTCTATTTTTAGTTTTTGAAGGAACCTCCATGCTGTTCTCCATAGAGGATGTATCAATTTACATTCCCACCAACAGGTTCCCTTCTCTCCACACCCTCTCCAGCCTTTGTTGTTTGTAGATTTTCTGATGATGCCCATTCTAATTGGTGTGAGGTGATACCTCATTGCAGTTTTGATTTGCATTTCTCTAATAATTAGTGATGTTAAGCAGCTTTTCATGTGCTTCTTGGCCATCTGTATGTCTTCTTTGGAGAAATGGGGTAGACCCTTTTCTGAAAACTGTTACTTATAATTTCTAAGGGTGTGTGAGTCCCATGAACCATCCAAGGTATTCAGTGTCTTGGTCAGCTCAGGATACTATCACAAAATACCTCAGACTGGGTGGCTTAAACAACAAATATTTATTTCTCATTGTTCTGGAGGCTGGAAAGTCCAAGGTCAAGGTGGGGCAGATTTGGTGTCTGATAAAGGCCTTCTTCCTATTTTGCAGATGGCTACCATCTTTCTGTGTCTGCATATTGGGAGGAGAAAGCTCTCTTGTGTCTCTTCTTCTAAGGTCACTAATCCAATCATGAGGGCTCCACTACCATGACCTAATCTAATTCTAATTACTGTACCTCCCAGTCTCCATCTCCAAATACCATCCCACTAGGGATTAGAGCTGCAACATATGAGTTTGGAAGGACACAAACATTTAGTCCATACTACAGAGATAGTCCCCAGATTGAGAATATCTGCTCTAGGAAAATTCCCCTCTTTATTACCCACTAGGGTTTCAGCCCCAGGTCCAAATCTTTTTTATTTTTATTTTATTTATTTTTGGTTGCATTGGGTCTTTGTTGCTGCGCATGAACTTTCTCTAGCTGCGTCGAGCAGGGGCTACTCTTCGTTGCGGTGTGTGGGCTTCTTATTGCGGTTGCTTCTCTTGTTGTGGAGCATGAGCTCTAGGTGCGCAGGCTTCAGTATTTGTGGCACACGGGCTCAGTAGTTGTGGCTCGCAGACTCTAGAGCACAGGCTCAGTAGTTGTGGCGCATGGGCTTAGTTGCTCTGTGGCGTGTGGGATGTTCCTGGGCCAGGGCTCAAACCCATGTCCGCTGCATTGGCAGGCAGATTCTTAACCACTGCGCCACCAGGGAAGTCTCCCAGGTCCCAATCTTATCTCCTGTTCTGATGAACTGGGTGGGACAGAATCGCTGTTGAAGACCTCTTGGCCCTATAGAGAAGTCTATATGTCTCCTCCTGAATCCTATTCCAGAAGCAGGAAGCACCCCTAGGTGCCTGTTTGATATACAGCATGCAGATGAGGTAAAGAGGAAGAAATGAGTGAATAACACAGAGGATAAGAATTTTGACATCACCTCCTTATATGGTCCCCACATTATGTTCTACGTGTATCCTTGATTTCATCCCTGTTCCTCATCAGAGCTTCTGTCCCTTGGGAATGGAAGTAAGGTGGGAAAAAGCATTAGCTCCTTAGCATGGGTTGGAGAAAGGCTCTTGATAATTCGTGGATGCCTCCAACCAGATTCATGAATAAATTGAGGGCAGATTCAGGGTCAGCAAGAAGGAAGTGACTCTGGAGGACAGGAGGAAACATCTGGAAGACATGGACTTGAGCTTGAGCAGCAGATATTTCTCAATGGACAGCTCAAGTCTTTGAATTCTTTTTGTTTCAGAGTCTGGCATAGCTCAAATTAGTTAACTTTTAAAGCATTATGTAAGTTAAGCATTTGTTTGGTGTTGTTGAGGGAAGAGAAGAGGGAATTTTCTCAAATAAAAAAAGAGGAAGTGCTCTGTTTTCTTAGTGACTGTTTTGGTTTGTCCTATTTATACTTGGTCCTCTTTTGCCTTACTTTGGCTTGGCTCCTAGGAGTGGCTGGGTGAGTTTATTATCCCATCTCTTTGGTAATCAAGTTGAAGGATTCCTTTTTCATTCTAGCTCAGAGAAGAATATGCTGGTCCATATCATCTGCAGGAGACTCAGACTGGGACCAAATTACCAACTGACCCTGTCCTGACTATTAAGTCATGGGTGAAGCATGAGCAAGACATATCAGGGTTGAAAACTTCTAATGGGCTTTGATGTCAAAAGGTGCTATTTTCAACTACTAGACATTATTTTTAATATAAATAAATATGATATGATGGTGCCTATCAATATAAAATCTCTCTTTAACTCACCCCAAGAGGAGTTGTCAAGGAAAATGGTTATCTACATTTTGCTAAGTTTAAAGATTTTTCTTGGGCTTCCCTGGTGGCGCAGTGGTTGGGAGTCTGCCTGCCGATGCAGGGGACGCGGGTTCATGCCCCGGTCTGGGAGGATCCCACATGCCGCGGAGCGGCTAGGCCCGTGAGCCATGGCTGCTGGGCCTGCGCATCCAGAGACTGTGCTCCGCAACGGGAGAGGCCACAGCAGCGAGAAGCCCATGTAATGCAAAAAAAAAAAAAAAAAAAAAAAAAAAAAAAAAGATTTTTCTTCAGTCCTCATATTATTTGACCTATCAGTAGTGCTTGGCACAGTTTATCATTACCATCTTCTTCTTTTGAAAAAAAAATCAATTAGTTAATTAATTAATTTTTGGCTGCATTGGGTCTTCGTTGCTGTGTGCAGGCTTTCTCTAGTTGTGGTGAGAGGGGGCTACTCTTCATTGCGGTGTGTGGGCTTCTCATTGCGGTGGCTTTTCTTGCTGCAGAGCATGAGCTCTATAGGCATGTAGGCTTCAGTAGTTGTGGCACGTGGGCTCAGTAGTTGTGGCTTTTGGGCTCTAGAGCGCAGGCTCAGTAGTTGTGGCGCACGGGCTTAGTTGCTCCGTGTCACGTGGGATCTTCCTAGACTAGGGCTCAAACCTGTGTCCCCTGCATTGGCAGGCGGATTCTTAACCACTGCGCCACCAGGTAAGTTCCTCATTACCAGCTTCTTGAAATATTTTTTGTACTTGACTTTGAGGACATATCCACTTGCCTGGTTTCCTCCTATTTCACAGATTGTTCCTTTTCTATTTGCTTTATGGTTTCTTTTTATTTTCCCAAGTCTAAACACTTGATATACTTGTTAAAAATATGGTACCCAGTTCCTTCCCCAAGAAATTCTCATTCCATTGATCTGGGTTGGAGTCTAGGTATTTTTTTTAAAAGATGGTTATTATGATGAATTTTATGTTACATGCATTTTACCACAATTAAAACAGTTTTTAAAAAAGGCTCCTTGGGTGATTCTCTTTTTTTTTTTAACATCTTTACTGGAGTATAATTGTTTTACAATGTTGTGTTAGTTTCTGCTGTATAACAAAGCGAATCAGCTATACGTATACATATATCCCCATATCGCTTCTCTTTTGCATCTCCCTCCCACCCTCCCTATCCCACCCCTCTAGGTGGTCACAAAGCACCAAGCTGATCTCCCTGTGCTTTGTGCTTATGTGGCTGCTTCCCACTAGCTATCCTTGGGTGATTTTTATTAGCAGCCTGGACAGAAACTTCTGACTTATCTGTTGACAATACTCAAATTTATATCTCTAGCCTGTACCTCTCCCATGAATGCTAGAATTGTTTATCCCACTTACAGCTTGACATCTCTCCTTGGATATCAAATAGGCTTCTCAAATTTAACTGGACCAAAAGCAAATTTGTGATTCCCGCATCCTATACCTGCTCCTCCCCCAGTCCTCCCCCCAGTCCTTGGAGTCATCATTGACTCTTCTCCTCCCCTCACATTCCCCACCCAAACATCAGCAAGTCTTGTTGGCTATGTCTTCAAAACATATTCAGAATCTGACAATCTTTTACCACCTCCGTTACTACTAATCTGGCCTAAGCCACCATCATCTCCCACCTGGATTACTTCAGTAGCCTCCTAACTGGTCTCTGCCTCTGTCTTTGCCCTTAAGCAGTCTTTGTAAAACTTAAAACAGATGTTATTCCTTTATATCATACCCTCTGATTGACTTCTCATTCAGAAAAAAACTCAGTCCTTAAAATATCTCACCAAGCCTACACATCTGCCCGTCAACTTTTATCTGTCTCATTTCTTACCATGTTCTGCCTTCTCTCTGTGCTGCACTACCCTGGCCACCCTGCCTTGACTAGCATGCTCCAATCTCAGGACCTTTGCTCTTCCCGCAGCCTCTGAGTCTTCAAGTGGTTAGCTTGTCCAAGGTCACACAGCTAATAAGTGGCTGAGCTGGGATTCCAACCCACCTCTGGTTCTAAATCTAATGCTGTTACTATTGTACCATGTGGCCTTTCTACTGCAAACAGTATTTATTCAGCCATTCAACAAGTGCTGTTCTAGGTGCTGAGGATAGAGTAGCGAACACAACAAAGCACCTAACTTTGTGGCACTTACATTCTAACTAGGAGAGATAAAAAATAAATACATTCAACATACAGTATGTAAGGTGGTGTTAAATGCAGTGGAGAAAAATAAAGCAAGGCAAGAGACATAGGAAATGCTGGGCAGGTATTGTTATTTTATTAATCTATTGGTGGTCAGGAAGGCTTCACAATAAAGCAACAGTTGCGCAGAGACCTGAAGGGAGAAGGAAGTGTGGGAATAAGCCATAGGGATAGAAAAAAGGAAAGTTTCAAGAAAGCCAAAGGAATTCACATTTCCTTTTGATTTAAGTTATCTTCAATGTAACAATTAACGTACTGAAATATTTTGAAAGAACTATGCTCACCTGTGTTTTGAATATTTTTGGAAACGGTATGAATGGATTGCCCTTGCCAGACATGATGTGACTAAGAAATTGAAACAAGATTGCAACTTTCAGTTTCACTGAAAATCCCTCTGGCCTCTAGAAGCATATATCAAGTGTGGCTTCTGGAGTCAGATCACATGTAAGAAAACCCTAGCTCTACTATGTGTACTGTCTGTATAATCTAGGACAATTTACTACCCTATTCTAAGCCCCAGTTCCCAAATCTCTAATGTAAGGATGATCATAGCAGGTGGGTTTTCAACTAGTATACACCAATGCTCTGTCTGTTCTGATTGGTTGGCCATATCAGTTGTTAATTATTTTCAATATCATCCTTATATAAAGTTATTTAACTTATGGGAGTCATTGTGATAAGGAAATGAGGTAAGCACTCATCCTTATTATATTTATCATTATTATATTTATCATTATTATTATAGCCTAAATCAAGGGTCAGCAAAATATGAGCTGTAGGCCAAACCTAGGCCTTCCATCTTTATAATCTTTGTAAATAAAGTTTTACTGGGACACGGCCATACCCACTTATTTATGTATTGTCTATGGCTGTTTTCACACTACAAAGGCAGAGTTTATTAGTGGAGATGGACTGGTCCTTTCCAGAACAAGTTTGGTGACTCCTGGCCTAAATGGGGATGGAATCCTACTTTAGCTTTATCAAAACTTGGTCTAAACAGCTCTGCTTTGTACCAAGATATTAACATTTACAACCAATTCTTTATAGTCAAGAAAGGAGTTGTGCTTTGCCAAACATATCAGGACAAGTTGCTAGGGATCTACCTGGAAGTGAAGCAACTTCCCTCCCAATCCCGAGATGAGGGTGTTGAGGATAGGGGTTCCTAATGAGTTCTGAGATCAAATTCCCAGAAATAGAAAGTGACATATGGCCCCATGGTGTTCAGGTATGCAGTTTTATGTACTAGTCTGTCCACTTTCTCTTTTCTTTTTTCCCTCTAGTCTCTTATCTTGGTGTCAGCCTTTTCCTTGCAGTACTGGATCAAGGCAGGGGACAGAGCTGTGTTTCCAGGGAAGGCAGAGGGAGAAGACATTTTCTTTGTTAACTTGAGTGGGGCTCAGTGTCAGATTTACTCTTCAAAGCATCTTGATTCTTCAAAAAGTTATTTGAAACTTAGTTTTGTCTTTAGAACCAGTAAGTGCTTCAGGAATTTTAGTCTTTTTAGAAAGAGTTAATTTATTTCATTTCATCCCCATTTCTTTAAAAAGTGGACATAGTTCCAAGCCCTTGAATAAATCAGACTTGGTCAAAAAGGAAGTCAGGCAGGGGTCAGAATAGAGATCAAAAACCAAAAATGCTAGAGGTTTACATACTCTTTTCTGTTCTTTAGTTTGAGTTGATTCTTGTGGGGACTGTGTTTCTGGGAAAGCTGAGGCTGTAACAGTTCTTGGTAATGGTCGCATTTGACTTCAGAAACACACAGCAGAATAAGAGGGAATGGAGCAATAGATGTGTTTAATTGATTAATGCTGAGTGAATACCTACTACGCACAAAGCATTGTGTTCATCTAGGTATTTTATATGGGGTCAAAGAGTTTCTGAACCTACATGCAAAACTGTATTGACTTTGTGTCCATAATTCAGCTTTTAAAAAATCATGACTTTAGTGTTTTGAAAAGAGAATCTTGAAACGTTTCTTAGTTCATTAATATTTATTTGGTTTCAGGAGAAGAACAAATGTATTTTCCTCTTATTTAGGATATAATTAACTAAACACCTTTAACCTAGTTTATAAATATTCTTGTAATCTGGGTTTTCTAGGAAAGATCCGATTAGAAATCAGTTGTTTCTTACAGAAGGTCAATTGTTTCATAGAAGTTGAGAGTGAGTCAGATGTATGAAAACTTCTCTCATATCGGTAGAAGTGATATGACTTTTGCCTTTGCCTAGATCCAAAGACAAACTAGGTCCAAACACTTGAAGAGCTGACTGGCTGAGCAGCTGGGTCAGGGTGAGGTCTTAACACAATCTCTGAAAGCCTTTGGCTCCCTCTGTAGAGCCAGTGCAAGATGACTTCTCAGTCTTGAGGGACTCTGAGTGTGTGACTCCTCCCAGGAGATGCCTCCTTGTCTCCCATTTTCCTAGTCTTTCCCTTTCCAAAATATGGTTTTCAATCCTTACCCCAACTTTATCCTTACCGAGAAAAAGTTCACTTATCTTGTTAGAAAAAGAAAGGAAGCATAAAACAAAGGTGTGTTTTTGAAGGGGTGTGCGCTAGGCTGCATTGTGCCTGTTTCCTGGTTGCGTGAAAGTTCTTTCTGTACCTTCTCCCCGCTCCTTCCATCTCCCTCCTCAGCCCACCTCAGCTGAGACTGGCTCCCAGCAGAGCATGTAACTTCTTCCTGTCAAAGCTAGCTCTGGAGAGAAGGTAAAGTCATCCGTGCTGAGGTAATAATTAGTATGAACCTTTAAGAGTAATAGCATTTTATCCCAGGAAAATCTCATTAAAAGGTGAAACTCCAGTATGAACTTTGAGGTTTTAGACAGTAGATGGGGAACTCACCTAAGGGCAGTAGAGCTCCCTCTGTACAGTGAAAACAACAGTCTACAGAGGCTGCAGTTTATTGCAGTTAATCTCAAATATGAGACTGTAGATGAATACAGGAACATAATTTAATATAATTTTAAGAAGAAGGAGAAAAGCTGTCACCATCTAAACTGGTTTATTCTAGCTTTTTTGAAAGCTAGAGATTTAAAGTCAAACAGGAGAGCCAAAGAAGATAATCATCTTTTAGTGTTTCAGAAGATTTTAATCCCTTTTGGCTTTCCTCCAAGGATATCTGAACAGAACATTAAGTAGCTGAAAAGCAAAAGTTTTCAATGTTTTGTAACTGCAATCAGTCCTATGCATTAATTTTGAGGAAGGACAAATTATAAAAAATTAATTATAGTAAGGCAAGCAGCTCTATGGCTCTGCAGGTTTTTCATTTTCTTTTCTCCTCGTTCTTCTTTTTATTCTTTTTCTTCTTCTTCTTCTTCTTCTCCTTCCCCTCCTCCTCCTCCTTCTCCTTCTCCTTCTCTTTCCCCTCCTCCTCCTCCTCCTCCTCCTCCTCCTCCTCCTTCTACTTCTTCTACTTCTTCTTCTCCTTCTCCTTCTTCTTTTTCTTTTTGTGGGAGGAGATGAGAGATTTTGTTTTAGTTAATGTTTTTGTTTTTGTTTTTAAAATGATGAAAGAGAAAATGCTTCACTGGACCACAGCAAACTTTCCCATAAAACTCTCTTTGGGGCTTCCCTCGTGGCGCAGTGGTTGAGAATCTGCCTGCTAATGCAGGGGACACGGGTTCGAGCCCTGGTCTGGGAAGATCCCACATGCCGCGGAGCAACTAGGCCTGTGAGCCACAACTACTGAGCCTGCACGTCTGGAGCCTGTGCTCTGCAACAAGAGAGGCCGCGATAGTGAGAGGCCCGTGCACCGCGATGAAGAGTGGCCCCCGCTTGCCACAACTAGAGAAAGCTCTTGCACAGAAACAAAGACCCAACACAGCCAAAAATACATAAATAAATAAATTAATTAAAAACAACAACAACAACAAAAAAAACTCTCTTTGGCCACAGACTAAGTACAACACACATAGTGCCAAGAGGGGTTTTATGGCTTCCCCTTTTTTCCCCTGCAGACAAAAAAATGAGCACAGGATGAAAATAAAGCTAGAACGAAAACCATATTTCTGCCTCATTGGTTGGGCTTCTACTCTCTCTTAATAATCACTACAATGGTTTGGTTTTGTCAAAAAGAAACCAAATAACCAAACTACCTTCTTTCTCCTTGTGCTTCCAGAAGAGACAGTAAACACAGGGAATTCTGTGATCTGCCATTGCTGTTTTGGTCAAGCATATTTACAAACCTCACTGATTTGGCCAGTAGCTCCCAGGCAGCCTCCTGTGAGCCATAGGGTTGAGACCGTCCTTCTGAAGGCAAGGATAGTGCCCTGTCCAGCAGGCTCTTGATTATGAGTGCTGATCACTTCTGGAGCAGGTTGATCCTGGCTAGCTGTCAGCTTCAGCTCCAGCCCTTGGAACCCAGGCCCACCAGCTCCTCCTAACACTAACATAGCAATCCACTCTGCTGATTGGGTCAATAACCTGCCCAGAGAAATCAGATGAAATAGGGGCAAGAGTATTTTTCTGCCAAGGGTAACTGACCCATGCAGATGCGATTCAAGGAAGTAAGCCAATGCTTTCTTGGAATTCTCATTGTCTAATTTTAAGCAGTACTGCCTCCCCTCTTTCCCTCCTTGAACCTCATCTTCCTACTCTAGAACGTAAAGAGGACAACTGATTATTTTAAGCAGAAGATATTTGTTTTTGCGTAGTCACACATGCTCCATATTTTGAATATAAATGTTACATTTAAATTTCATGGGGACTGGGGAAAAACTTTGTAAGTGTAAAAATTGTTGGGGGTGAAAATCACAAAATATCAATAGACTTTAGTTTGTAAGAATTTAATACTACACTATGGCAAGAGAAACTATAAATAAAATCAAAAGTCAAATGACAAATGGGAAGATATTTATATTACATATAACAGGCAAGGATGAACACACTTTATAAGTAAGAAATTTTTACATAGCAATAAGAAAAAATTCCCTAGTATCCCATTATAAAAGTGGGCAAACAAGGCAATCTTGAAAACAAGCTGAAGAACTTAAACTGCCAGATATTCTAGTAATTAAGACATTATTATATTGATTCAAGAATACACAAACCAATCAACCACTGGAACAGAATGGAGAAAGAGAACCACATATGCATGGCCACCTGATTTATAACAAAGGCAATAAATAATGTAAGGCAGAGGGTAAAAGATGGTTTTTCAATTCAATGGTGCGGAGTGAATTGACAATTTGTATGGAATAAAATGTATCTGAACCCTTACCTCACACCATACACATTAAACAACTCCAGATGGATTCCAAATCTAAATATGAAGGAGAAAGAAAAAAACTTGCAGAGGAAAATATAGAAGAAAATTTTCATGATCTTGGAATGGGCAAAGATTATTTAAACAGTCACGAAAAGTACTAATCACTAAAGAAAAAATTGATAAATTAACCATATTAAAATTAAAAACTTCTGTTCATGGAAAGATACCATTGAGAAAGTAAAAAGAGAACCCATAGAGTGGGAAAAGATATTTGCATTCATGTATCCAACTTACTGGATAGAAAAAAAAGAGCAAAAATTTGAACAGATACTTCACAAAAGAGTATATCTAAATGGCTAATAAACATATGAAAAGGCACTCAATATTAGTCATCAGGAAAACTCAAATTAAAACCACAATGAGATAGTGTTACATACCCACCAGAATGAGGTATCACTTCACACTGGTCAGAATGGCCGTCATCAAAAATTCTACAAACAATAAATGCTGGAGAGGGTGTGGAGAAAAGGGAACCCTCTTGCACTGTTGGTGGGAATGTAAATTGATACAGCCACTATGGAGAACAGCATGGAGGTTCCTTAAAAAACTAAAAATAGAACTACCATACGACACAGCAATCCCACTACTGGGCATATACCCTGAGAAAACCATAATTCAAAAAGAGTCATGTACCACAATGTTCACTGCAGCTCTATTTACAATAGCCAGGACATGGAAGCAACCTAAGTGTCCATTGACAGATGAATGGATAAAGAAGATATGGCACATATATACAATGGAATATTAGCCATAAAAAGAAATGAAACTGAGTTATTTGTAGTGAGATGGATGGACCTAGAGTCTGTCATACAGAGTGAAGTAAGTCAGAAAGAGAAAAACAAATACTGTATGCTAACACATATATATGGAATCTAAAAAAAAAAAAAGGTTCTGATGAACCTAGGGGCGGGACAGGAATAAAGACACAGATGTAGAGAATGGACTTGAGGATACGGGGGCGGGGGGGGGAAGCATAAGCTGGGATGAAGTGAGAGAGTAGCATTGACATATATACATTACCAAGTGTAAAATAGATAGCTAGTGGGAAGCAGCACAGGGAGATCAGCTCGGTGCTTTGTGACCACCTAGAGGTGTGGGATAGGGAGGGTGGGAGTGAGATGCAAGAGGGAGGGGATATTTGTATACATATAGCTGATTTTCTTTGTTATACAGAAGAAGCTAACACAACATTGTAAAGCAATTATACTCCAATAAATATGTTAAAAAGAAAAAACCACTAACAATACTAAACATTGGTAAGGATGTGAAGCAACTGTAACTCACGCACCTTGCTGATGGGATGTAAATTGGTTATGACCACTTCAGAAACAATTTTGACATTATCTATTAAAGTTAAATATGTGTATACTCAGCAATTCTACTTCTAGGTAACTAAACACAGAAAAGTGGACATGTATACTCCAAAAGACACGTCAGAGCAGCACTATTTATAATAATGCTGAATGGGAAAATGCCCAAATGCTCATCAATGGATAAATAAATTGTGGTATAGTCACACAATGGAACTCTAACAGCAATAAGAAGAAACAATCTGCAACTGTATGCAACAATATGAATGAATCTCACAAACGTGTATTGTGGAAAAGAAACCAGACTCAAAAGAGAACACACCTTGTGATTTCATTTATACAAACTACAAAAACAGGTGAAAATAATCTTTCTGTTTTTGTGCTAGTGACAGTGTAAATCATGCACTTTGAAAGGTGTTTTGGAAAAATGGAAGAATAGATCAAGAGTCAAAAAGTTTCATGCCCTTTGACTGGCTAAACTCGACCCTAAGAAAAGAATTATAGATGCCCATGTAGATTTACATTAAAAGATATTCATGCTAGAGTTCTTGTAATAATAAAAAGTTGGAAACTGATAAATATCTATAATAGAGATGTAATGAAATAACTTTAGTATATCTGTATTGATGAACTATTACGCAGGCAGTAAATATCATGTTTTTGAAGAATATTTAATAATATTCAATAGTCATGATTTAATGTAAGGTAAAAACTGTAGAACAGAAAACTATTTATACAATACAGTCCCAATTTTATTGCATATGTATACTCACAAACATATATATACATACATATGCAAAAGAAGGTAAGAAACATACCACAAGGTCAATAAAGGTCATTGTTGTGAAGTGGAATTAGAGCGTTTACATTTTCTTCTTTTAAGATTTTTCCGTATTAGTCCCTATGGCTAATATGGTTCTGTCATAGCCTGCAACCTATTGCTAAATAGGACTCAATATCTCTTTTGTCCCCCAGGAGGATTCCATTAGGACCAAGTGTTGATTTGTACTCAAGATTTTATAAGAAGACAGAGGAGAGTTTTACACTGTACAGTTCACAACCCTTCATATATTTCCTTCAGGTGTGCCCTGTGATGGCTAATTTTATGTGTCAACTTGACTGGGCCATGGGATGTCCAGATATCCAGTTAACATTATTTCTAGGTGTGTCTGTGAAGGTGTTTCCGGAAGAGATTAGCATTTGAATCCCTAGACTGAATAAAGCAGATTCCCTTTCCAATTATGTAATCTGTTGAGGGTCTAAATAGAACAAAAAGGTGAAGGAAGGGAGAATTTGCTCTCTCTGCCTGACTACTTGAGCTGGACATAGGTAGTCTCCTGCCCTGGCACTGGAACTTACTCCATTGGCTCTCTGGTTCAGGCCTTTGAACTGTACTAAAAGGTATACCATCAGTTCTCCTGGTTCTCAGGGCTTTTGACTTGGACTGGAATTACATCACCAGCTTTCCTGGGTCTCCAGCTTACAGACAGCAAATAGGACTTCTCAGCCTCCATAACTGTGTGAGGCAATTCCTCCTAATAAGTCTATTTATATATCTCCCATTGGTTCTGATTTTCTGAAGAACCCTGACTAACATATGCTTCATCTCTCCCTTCTCTCCAGCTACAAGCCAAACAAGGTTTCCTTTTTGTTGTCCTTTCCTGGGTAGCACTTAGACAAGCTGGTACCTAGATAGGCTGATTTCTGGCTTCCTCACTTCCAGATCTTCCACATCTCAGGCCTCAGAATCTCTCTCCTTTTTTATACAGAAAAAATTGCTTCTCCAAATATGCATACATCCACCACCAACTCAGCAAAACAAGCAAAAGTTCTTGTCAATTTTCAAATTTTCTACAGTAAGTTCATATTACTTTCAGAATCAAAAAATTTTGAATTACTCATAGCAACTCAATAGAGGGAAATTTTTCTCTAGGCAGCAATAGTGTTAATGAAAATATGTAATGTGTAAGACCGAGTCTGACTGCTTAAAATTAAACTTAAGGCCAGAAACTCCTCAACCTAAAAACATATGCACATCAGGTACACATTTATCTGAGCATTTGAATTATGTGTGTAGCAGTTCCCCTTGGTGAGGGCAGATATTGAAGAATTATTTGTATTAGCATTAGCTTTTTGTAACATTGATCAATAACTAGATGAAACAGTTAATTCTGGACTCAGAGAAAATAGTGGCATGAGCAAACAAAACAATTAGGTGATTTGAAACTCATTTCTGCTTAGTTTTTTATTAGCAGCATAATTTTCTTCCTAAATTTAGTCACACTGAACTAATGCAGGATGCAGTTGTACCCCATTCATTCACCCATCCATCCAGAAAACTTGTATGCCCTTCTTATATGCCATGCACTATTGTAGGAGGTCGGGTGCAGAAGTAAAAAAGGTGTACAAGGTCTTTCTTTTATGGAGCGTATGGAGAAGAGAGAGTATAACACAGGGGAAATATATGTGTGTGTATATATATAGAGATAGATAGATAGATAGATAGATAGATATAGATAGATATATTGATATTGTCGTATATATTTCTATATCCTCTAAATCTTGCTCTCATGGGACTTGCCATCCACTGTAGCAATAGGTTTCAGAGCTTCAGGAGAAGGATGGATATCTGCTTTAAAAAGTCATTACTCAGCTGTTTTTCCAGTAAAAAAAAATTGTGGTGAAAACCTGGTGTCACGAGAAGATGAAAGACTTTCTAAATTACTTTACACATCAATGACTAACCTGAAGGACTCAGACCATACTATTTCTTTCTTTCTTTTTTTATTATTATTTATTTTATCTATTTATTTTTGGCTGCATTGGGTCTTTGTTGCTGCGCCTGGGCTTTCTCTAGTTGGGGCGAGTGGGGGTTACTCTTCGTTGTGGTGCCTGGGCTTCTCATTGCGGTGACTTCTCCTGCTGTGGAACACGGGCTCTAGGCTCGCAGCCTTCAGTAGTTGTGGCACAAGGGCTCAGTAGTTGTGGCTCACAGGCTCTAGAACACAGCCTCAGCAGTTCTGGCACACCGGCTTAGTTGCTCCGCGGCATGTGGAATCTTCCCGGGCCAGGGATTGAATCCGTGTCCCCTGTATTGGCAGGCAGATTCTTAACCACTGCGCCACCTGGGAAGTCCAGACTATACAAGTCCTTCCATAATGTGAAGTATACTTCTACCCAAAACTTGCTGCCCTAGGCAAAGAAGCCCAGGGACCATCAGTGCCACCATGTTGGGAGGTAAAGGAGAGGGCTAGGGCTAGGAGCTTCAGCGGACTGGGGAAGAATTGGGGATAGAATAAAGAGAAATTCAGAGGTGGGGAACATTAGGACCAAGAACACATAGTTGTGGTGATGGGGATCCATTTATGGTCGCCAGCATATCAACCACAATAGCCAGACAAGACTAGCTTTTCTTCAGTTGTCTCCAGTTCAGAAAACTGTCTGATTGAGTCACTTTACAACCAAGGCCAGTAAGGAGCCAGAAGACATCATATGGGTCCCAGTGCCTCCACTGCCATGTGGTCATGTAAGTGATACTCCTCCTCTGTAAGCCAGTTCACCATCTCAGAAGAGAACAGAGGGAGGGAGGGAAAAAAAATGAAATATTGGACATTTTATCCCCTAAAGAGTGAACATTTACCAAAAGAACCCTGGCTAGGAGAGATTTCTCCCTAATGATCTTTCCCCTTCTTGATCTGACCCTGGAAAAGTGGGCCTGGTTGTGTCCATTGTGTTCCTGATGTCCCCTCTATCACCTTTCCCATGATATGCCCTCTACTCCCAAATTTCCTCTCTTTTCCACCCGACCTCCATTCTTAAGCAAAATTCTCATTTTCTTTTTGCCCTGATGTCAATTAACAGTCAAAAGGAAAAATAGCCAACAAGTTAATCCAAAAGTTTATGAATTCTACTAACATAAAAATTATACATATACCTAAAGGCTGGATCATAGTCAAAACTTAATTGGAGTAAAACTAAAAAATCGTAAGTGGAAAGAAGTAACAGAAACTAAAAATTATAAAGAATCCCATGATGGGGCTTCCCTGCTGGTGCAGTGGTTAAGAATCTGCCTGCCAATGCAGGGGACACGGGTTCGAGCCCTGGTCCACGAAGATCCCACATGCTGCGGAGCAACTAAGCCTGTGTGCCACAACTACTTAGCCTGTGCTCTAGAGCCCACGAGCCACAACTACAGAGCCCGCATGCCACAACTACAGAAGCCCGCAAGCCTAGAGCCTGTGCTCTGCAACAAGAGAAGCCACCGCAATAAGAAGCCCGTGCACCACAACGAAGAGTAGCCCCGCTCGCCATAACTAGAAAAAGCCCGCGTGCAGTAACGAAGACCCAATGCAGCCAAATAAATAAATTAATTAATTAAAAAAAAAAGAAGAATCCCATGATGGAAGTGTTCTAAATCTGGATTGTGGTGATGGTTGCACAACTGAATTAACTAAAACTCATCTAATTTTGTACTCTCCAATATGGTTGCCACTAGGCACACATGGCTATTTAAGTTTAAATTTATTAAAATTGCATTATTCAGAGGAATAGAATTGAGTGTCCAGAAATAAATCCATAAACCTACGGTCAATTTAATGGTGCCAAGACCTTTCAATAAGGAAATAATAATCTCTTCAACAAATCATTCTGGGGCAACTGAATAGCCACATGCAAAAGAGTGAAGTTAGATCCCTACCTTACACCATATATGAATATTAACTCAAAATAAACCAAAGACCTAAATGTAAGGGCTAAAACTATAAAACTCTTAGAAGAAAATATATGAGTAAATCTTTATAACCTTTGCTTTGGCAATCGAGTTTGAGATATGACATCAAAAGTACAAGTAACAAAAGAAAAAATAGATAAATTTGGCATAAAAATTAAAAATGTGAACAAAAGGACAGCATGAAAAGTGAAAAAACAACAAACAGAATGGGAGAAAATATTTGCAAATCATATATTTGATAAGGAATATCCAGAACACATAAAGAATTCTTGCAACTGAATAACAAAAAGACAAACAACCCAATTCCAAAACGGGCAAAGAACCAAAGAGACATTTCTCCAAAGATGACATACAGCTGGCCAATAAGCACATGAAAGGTGCTCAGCATAATTAGTCACCAGAGAAATGCACATCAGAACCACAATGAGATGCTACTTCACACTCACTAGGATAGCTGTAATTTAAAAAAAGAAAAGAAAATAAAAGAGCAAGTGTTGATGAGGATGCAGAGAAACTGGAATCATTGTACATTGCTCCTGGGAATGTAAAGTAATAGAGCTGCTGAGGAAAACATGTTGGCAGTTTCTTTAAAAAGTTAAACTTAGAATTATCACATGTCCAAACAATTCCACTCCTACATATATACCCAAAAGAACTGAAAACAGATATTCAAACAAAAGTTGGTATGAATTTTCATACCAGCACTATTTACAATAACCAAAAGGTGGAAACAACCCAAATGTCCATCAACTGATGAATGGATAAAAAAACTGTGGTACGTCTATAAAAAAGAATGGAATACTGGCACATGCTGCAACATGGATGAACCTTGAAAACATTATGCTAAGTGAAAGAAGTCAGATACAAAGAGTCACATATTGTATGACTCCATTTATATGAAATATCCAGAATAGGCAAATCTAAAGAGACAGAAAGCAGATTACAGGTTGCTAAGGGGTGGGGGAAGGGGATAGGAGGAGTTACTGCTTGATGGGTGTGGAGTTTTCTTTTGGGGTGATGAAATATTTTGGAACTAGATAGAGATGGTTATGTAACACTGTGAAAATAATAAATACCAGTGAATTGTACACTTTAAAATGGTTAAAATGGCAAATTTTATATAGCATGAATTTTACCTCAATAAAAAATATTTAAAAATATATTTTCTAGGTTACACTAGCCACATTTTGGGTGGCTAGTGCTGCTGATTAGACTTTGCTTATCACAGAACATTTCTACCATGTACAAATTCTATTGGAAGTACTGATATAACTGTACACTTACAATGGGTAAGTTTATGGTATATAAATTGTCCTTTGGTAAAGAGGACCGTTTAAAAAAGAAACATTCCCAAGGCAAATATATTTTTAAACCATTTTTAAAAATTGAGGTATAGTTAATTTACAATGTTGTATTAGTTTTAGGTGTACAGCAAAGTGATTCAGTTATACATATAATTGAATATATACATATTATTTTTCAGATTCTTTTCCATTATAAGTTATTGCAAGATATTGAATATAGTTCCCTGTGCTTTGCAGTAGGTCCTTGTTGTTTATCTATATTATATGTAGTAGTGTGTATATGTTAATCCCAAACTCCTAATTTATCTCTCCCCTGTCCCCTGCCAACCCTCCACAACCATATGGTTATGGTTTTGTAACCGTAAGTTTGTTTTCTATGTCTGTGAGTCTGTTTCTGTTTTGTAAATTAGTTCATTTATATCATTTTTTTAGATTCCACTTGTAAGTGATATTGTATGATTGTCTTTTTCTGACTTACTTCACTTAATATGATCATCTCTAGGTCCCTCCATGTTGCTGCAAATGGCAAGATTTCATTCTTTTTTATGGCTGAGTAATATTCCAGTGTGTGTGTGTGTGTGTGTGTGTTTATCTATCTATCTATATATATGTTTTTAATTAATTTATTTATTTTTGGCTGCGTTGGGTCTTCGTTGCTGCGTGCAGGCTTTTCTCTAGTAGTGGCGAATGGGGGCTTCTCTTGTTGCCAGTGCATGGGCTTCTCATTGCAGTGGCTTCTCTTGCTGTGGAGCATGTGCTCTAGGCGCACAGGTTTCAGTAGTTGTGGGACGAGGGCTCAGTAGTTGTGGCTTGAGGGCTCTGGAGTGCAGGTTAGGTATTGTGGCACACAGACTTAGTTGGTCTGTGGCATGTGGGATCTTCCTGAACCAGGGCTTGAACCCATGTCCCCTGAATTGGCAGATGGATTCTTAACCACTGTGCCACCAGGGAAGTCCAATATTTTTAAATTTTATTTATTTGGTTACTCGAGGTCTTAGTTGCAGCAGGCGGCTCCTTAGTTGTGACATGCAAACTTTTAGTTGTGGCATGCATATGGGATCTAGTTCCCTGAGCAGGGATTGAACCTGGGACCCCTGCATTGAGAGCGCAGAGTTTTAACCACTGCGCTACCAGGGAAGTCCATATGTATGTGTGTGTGTGTGTGTGTGTGTGTGTGTGTGTGTGTGTGTACCACATCTTCTTTATCCATTTATCTGTTGATGAACACTTAGGCTACTTCCATGTCTTGGCCATTGTAAATAGTGCTGCTATGAATATTGGGGTACGTGTATCTTTTGAGTTAGCATGTTCTCCAGATATAGGCCTAGGAGTGCAGGATCATATGGTAACTCTATTTTCAGTTTTTTAAGGAACCTTCATACTGTTTTCCAGAGTGGTTGCACCAATTTACATTCCCACCAACAGTGTAGAAGGGTTCCCTTTCCTCCACACCCTCTCCAGCATTTATTATTTGTAGACTTTTCAATGATGGCAATTCTGACTGGTGTGAAGTGATACCTCATTGTAGTTTTGATTCACATTTCTCTAATAATTAATGATGTTGAGCATCTTTTCATGTGCCTGTTGTCCATCTGTATGTCTTCTTTGGAGATCCAAAGGCAAATAGTGATCTTTTCAAAGAACCAGCTTTTGATTTCACTGATTTTCTCTATTATTTTCCTGTTTTAAATTTCATTGATTTCTGCATATATAATATATAGTCTGCTTGCTTTAGGTTTATATTGTTTTTCTTTCTCTAACTGTCCTAAATTGGAGGCTTAGATTACTATTTTTAAATCTTTCTCTGTTTCTAATATATGAATTCAATGCTATAAATTTCTCTCTTAGCATTGCTTTCACTGCCTCTCACAGATTTTGATAAGTTGTATTTTCATTTAGTTCAAAATATTTAAAACATTTTTTGAGATATTCTTTGACTGATGTGTTATTTAGAAGTGTGTTGTTTAATCTCCAAATATTTTGGGATTTCTATTTATCTTTCTGTTATTGATTTCTAGCTTAATTCCTCTGTGTGAGAGGATACTTTGCATTATTTCTATTCTTTTAAATTTGTTAATGTGTGTTTTATGGCACTGAATGTGGACTATCTTGGTGTATGTCCCATGTAAGCTTGAGAAGAATGTGTATTCTGCTGTTTCTGGATAAAGTATTCTATAAATGTCAGTTAAATCCAGTTGATTAATGATGCTGTTCAGTTCAACTGTATCCTTACTGATTTTCTGCCTATTGGATCTGTCAGTTACTAATAGAGGGGTGTTCATATCTCCAACTATAATAGTGGCTTCCTCTACTTCTCCTTGCAGTCCATCAGTTTTTGCCTCACATATTTTGACGCCCTGTTGTTAGGCACCCACACATTCAGGATTTTTATGTTTCCTTGGAGAATTGATCCCTTTATCATTAATAATTCTCCTTGATATTATTGATATTTATATCAAGGATATTACTGTTAATATTATTGATGGTGCCATGATAATTTTCCTCTTTCTGAAGTCAGCTTTGTCTGAAACTAATACAGCTACTCCAGTTTTCTTTAGATTAGTGTCACCATGGTATATCTTTCTCTATCCCTTTACTTTCAATCTGTATGTGCCTTTACATTTAAAGTGGGCTTCTTAGAGAAAACATGGCTTTTATATACCCTTTCAGTCTCTGTCTTTTTTTTTTTTTGCGGTACGCGAGCCCCTCACTGTTGCGGCCCCTCCCATTGCGGAGCACAAGCTCTGGATGCGCAGGCTCAGCGGCCACGGCTCACGGGCCCAGCCGCTCCGCGGCACGTGGGATCCTCCCGGACCGGGGCATGAACCCGTGTCCCCTGCATCGGTAGGCGGACTCTCAACCACTGCACCACCAGGGAAGCCCCAACAGTCTCTGTCTTTTAATTGGTGTATTTAGATCATTCATATTTAAAATGATTATTGATATAATTGGATTAATATCTACCATATTTGCAACTGTTTTCTAGTCATTGCACTTGTCCCTTGTTTCTTGTCTTCCCCTCTTTTTCCTTCTGTTTTTTTTTTTTTTTTCTAGTTAAACAATGATTTTATTGCTTGAGTACATGGACAAATTTATGCAACCAGGGCAGAGGCTGTGGATAACTAGTATTTCCAAATTGGGGGGCGGTGAGGGGAGAACTGGTTTGGTCTTACAGTATTGAGCCAACCTGTGAATGCAGCTCTTAATCAGAATCAGAAGGAATTTAGCATCTTTATCCTTTCTGTTTCTCTGAAGATGCTTCCAAACAGCAACAACTTTCTTAATTAAATGTTAGAGGTACTCAGGACAATCAGGAGGAAGTCCTTTGGACTTAAGAATTCTCAAGATTTTATTGTCTGTCATAAAACAACACCATGTGAGACTCTCAGGATCATCCTGAGGCAGGCCCTTCTTGGCCAGTTTGTAGATCTGCTCCTACCTGTTGTCAGAAGTTAACTTCAGCCAGGTGAGATTGCTGCGGTGGTAGGCCAGAGCCCACTGGGACAGGCCCTTCCCAGGGGCCTGCATGCAACCACGAGGGCAGCCAAAAAGAGAGCAAGAATGGGAGGCAGGAAGCCACCCTGCACACAGGAAGTGACCTCACACAGTCCTGCTTCCTCCCATCCTGCCTCCTGTTTTTAATTGAGCATTTTATATTATTCCATTTTCTCTTAGCACATTAATTATACTTTTTAAAATTTTTAAAAATGTTTGCCCTAGGGTTTACAATACACATTTACAACCAATTTAAGTCTACTTTATTTTTAAAAAAATTTTTAAAGGATTTTATTTATTTATTTGGCTGCGTTGGGTCTTGGTTGCTGTGTGTGGGCTTTCTCCAGTTGCGGCGAGAGGGGGCTACTCTTCGTTGCGGTGCACAGGGCTTCTCATTGCAGTGGCTTCTCTTATTGCGGAGCACAGGTTCTAGGCGTGCGGACTTCAGTAGTTGTGGCTCAATGGCTCTAGAGAGCAGGCTCAGTAGTTCAGTTGCATGGGCTTAGTTGCTCCACGGCATGTGGGATCTTCCCAGACCAAGGCTCAAACCCGTGTTCCCTGCACTGGCAGGTGGATTCTTAACCACTGCGCCACGAGGGAAGTCCTTAAGTCTATTTTAAAATAACATTGTTCTGTTTCATAGGTAGGACAGGTATCTTATAACAGAGTATTCCCAATTTTTCCCTCTTGTCCCTTATAATATTGCTGTCATTCATTTCACTTATTCATAAGCTATAATCAACCAATACATTATTGCTATTATTTTTGAACAAGCAGTTATCTATTAGATCAATTAAGAATAACAAAAATATAAGATTTTATTTTACTTTCATTGGTTTCTTCTCTAATATTCTTCTTTCTCCAAATGTAGATCTGAGTTTCTGATCTATATATTCTATAGTTCTGTATATATGAGCTATATATTATTCTCTCTGAAGAGCTTCTTTTAACACTCCCTGCAAGGACAGGATGACTGGTGATAAATTCTCTTGCTTTTCTTTGTCTGAAAAAGTCTTTATTTCTCCTTCACTTTTTAAAAACATTAATTAATTAATTAATTAATTTTAATTTTATTATTTTTTTATTGGGGTATAGTTGTTTTACAATGTTGTGTTAGTTTCTACTTCTCCTTCACTTTTTTTTTTTTTTTGTGGTACGCGGGCCTCTCACTGTTGTGGCCTCTCCCGTTATGGAGCACAGGCTCCAGACGCGCAGGCTCAGTGGCCATGGCTCACGGGCCCAGCCACTCCACAGCATGTGGGATCTTCCCGGACTGGGGCACGAACCCGTGTCCCCTGCATCGGCAGGCAGACTCTCAACCACTGCGCCACCAGGGAAGCCCTCTCCTTCACTTTTGAAGGATAATTTCACTGGATACAGTATTCTAGTTTGGTGGCTTTTGTTTTTGGTTCAACACTTTAAATATTTCACTCTATTCTCTTCTCGCTTGCATGGTTTTTAAGGAGAAGTCTGATGTAATTCTTATCTTTGTTTCCTATAATTAAGGTGATTATTTCCTCTGGCTTCTTTCAGGATTTTTTCTTCTAAAGGCAAGTATCAGATTTGTCTAAACAAAAATAAAAAAATTTTATGATCAAGAAAGACAAAGCAAAGTGAATGCCACAATGATAAAAACAAAGGACAGGGGTCTGGCAGAATGGAAGGCCACAGGGTAGGGAAGGTGCCGGGAAGCTTCCAGGACACTGGGCATTGCTGTGTTGGGGCTGGGTGGGACCACAAAGCACTATGGCCTAGCCTGCTCTGGTAATCATGACATTTGATGATGTGGTCTCATATTTTTTGGAGCAAGAGTGGGAGATCCTGGCGACGTAGCAGAAGGAAATATATCAGCAAGTAATGAAGATCCATTACGAGACTCTTGATTCTCTGGGTTATGTTTTTCCCAAGCCAGATTTGATCACTTGGTTGGAATAAGGGAGAATGATATTAATCAGAGACCGGGGCGGGGGGCGGAAAAAGAAAGACAAAGGACAAACTGGAAAAATACCTTCAATGGTGGACAAAGGGTTAATAGTCTTAATATATAAAGAGCTCTTACTAATAAATAAGATAAAGCTAAATGTTGTGAAAGAAAAATAAGCAAAGAACAGGAAAAGGAAACTCATAAAAAGAAGAAATTAAAATGGCAAATAAACATAAGTAAAAAAATCTTTGGTAACTGAAAATGAAATTAATTCAAAAAGGAGACTTTTTTTTTTTTTTTTTTGGCGGTTCATGGGCCTCTCACTGCTGTGGCCTCTCCCATTGCGGAGCACGGGCTCCGGATGTGCAAGCTCAGCTGTCATGGCTCACGGGCCCAGCCGCTCCGCGGCACGCGGGATCCTCCCAGACCGGGGCATGAACCCGTGTCCCCTGCATCGGCAGGCGGACTCCCAACCACTGCGCCACCAGGGAAGCCCAGGAGACATATTTTTAAGCTTTCAGGATTAGCAAAGATTTGAAAATGTTTGTTGCATATGAAGAAAGGGTACTGTCATGATTGATGGCATGTATATTGTTACATTTCTGGATTGTAATTTAGCAAATTTTATTAAATTCCTCCAAAACATCAACTTCTTTTTTTTTTTAAATAGGATTTACTCTTTTTTATTTTTTCTTAATTAATTAATTAATTTAGGGCTGTGTTGGGTCTTCGTTTCTGTGCGAGGGCTTTCTCTAGTTGTGGCAAGCAGGGGCCACTCTTCATCGCAGTGCGTGGGCCTCTCACTATTGCAGCCTCTCTTGTTGCAGAGCACAGGCTCCAGACGCGCAGGCTCAGTAGTTGTGGCTCACAGGCCTAGTTGCTCCGTGGCATGTGGGATCTTCCCAGACCAGGGCTCGAACCCGTGTCCCCTGAATTAGCAGGCAGATTCTCAACCACTGCGCCACCAGGGAAGCCCCTCAACTTCTTTTTTTTTTTTGCGGTACGCGGGCCTCTCACTGTTGTGGCCTCTCCCGTTATGGAGCAAAGGCTCTGGACGCGCAGGCTCAGCGGCCATGGCTCACGGGCCCAGCCACTCCACGGCATGTGGGATCTTCCCAGACCGGGGCACGAACCCGTGTCCCCTGCATCGGCAGGCGGACTCTCAACCACTGTGCCATCAGGGAAGCCCCCCTCAACTTCTTTTGATTCAGCGATTTTACTTCCAGGAATTTTTCCTCAGGAAATAATTGAACAAATATACAAAGATGTATGTATAAAGCTGTTTATCACGGTAGTGTTTATAATAGTAAAAAATTGGCAACAGCCTGACTGTTCAAAAAGTGGTTTTTAAAGTTGATTTTAGAAATAAAAGAATGAGAAATTAGAGACAAGAGGGAAAAAAATAGTTTGAAATAAGCAAACAATCCTTATAATAAAGACTTGTCTTCCTAAGTAGCAGCTCCCTTCACAGATAAAGAATGGAAGAGGCAGAGGACAGTGTGACATCCTGTACATATGACACCCTTACCTCTCTGAAGACCCAGAAGTTTGCACTCCTGACAAAATGGGGCCTAGCTCCCTGGTTCCACAAACACACATTACCCTCTCCCTTTCTTTACATAACATTACCTATTGTTCCCATTGATGACTGGAAATGTAGCTCCTCCATTCAAAAACACCTAGTTGAGACAGTGGGAGAATGTCTCCAGGTGCGTCAGTCTGACCCTGGGGAAACTGGTAATGGCAGAATGTTGCTTCTCTGGGGAAGGGAGTTGGGCAAGGGAAATCAGAGAGTAGAGTAGGTACTCAATAAATCCTTGGATGCAGCCAAGGCAGCCAGGATTAGACCTCAGCATGCCGAGTTCTGTCCTGGCCCCCTTTAGTGGAAATGACTACCTACAGAAACAGGGAATAGAAATTCAGGGCAAAGCCTATCTACCTGGAGTTTTCTCATATCACTTCTCATTTTGTACTGACTCCACTACTCATGGCTGTAACATTCCCAAATCCTCTGACCTTCATTTATCTGCAGACTTTGGCTCCTAGGCCTCATATCAGGTGCCTGTGGCTATGAAGAGCCTTTTCAGGTAAGCCACTCCAGCCTGGCTGGACCACTTGGCCTCCTGGCATTCCCTCCCCAGCATTAACCAGGGAAACTACAACCTGCCTCCCATGTTTCTCCTCAGTGTTTGTGGGCCCACATACCCCATCTCAACCTCTCCTCCACCTCAGGATAGAGGGATCAGAAACAAAGGGATACATTTACTAGGTCAAAGAATGTTAGACTTAGAAGGGACAGTGTTCATCGTTTAGCAAAATCAACCTCATTTAAAGTGAAATGACTTGCTTACAGTCACACAGCTAATTCCGATGTAATACGGTACCTGGGTGCCAGGGTGGCCCTTTTGATTTTAATTTATTTAAACATTTTAAAGCAATTCCTAAGATTCCATAGGAAAGATGACATTCTATTTGATCTATAAGTACACCCAGGTATGATTCACCCTACATGGAAATGGACCACAGGACTAGTTCAGGTCTTTGTTCCTCTTATGAGGAGGATGGAAATGTCCCATTTCTTTTTCAAAGCTGTTACATGCTTTTTTGACCCTCCTTTTGGGGAGAATGAAGCAAGTGTAGTGGGGTCCCAGCCTGGAAGCTGCTGTTCAGGGTGGCCAGGAGCAGAGAGAGGCAGAATGGAAGTACAAAAACATTTCTGAGAGGACGCTCAGGGTCCAGCCAGCAAAAGCTCCGTCTCTTTGTGAAAGGGAAGCAGAACCCAAAGGGCAAGGGCCAAGTAAACATAGGAGCAGACGGTGGTTATTGGGGTTGGGAGCTGTGGAGAAGAGGGCTGTGACAGATGTAAAAGGGGATTTGAGGTGAGAGGAGCTAGCGTGTTGTTGGATGAATGGGTGAATATGGCTGGAGTACGAACTCCTTCATGAATGCTGATGGAAGGTGTTGGGGGAGCTGACCTAATTAAAAGCTACAAAGGGGGAGATGTAGAAAACCACCTAGTTGTGAACCTGCCACCTGCAGTCAGAGAACACAGCAAGACCTGATGACCCAACTGAATATCTCACAGAGCCCAATATTGTAGACAGTTATATAAAGACTTCAAACAGTGAAAACATTCTCCAGACTTCTTCCTGATACTATCCTAGCCACAATGCCCTAGAGTGGTGTAGGCACAACTTCCCCCATAATCCCTAAAGCATTGAACATCTCACCATTCTTTCTGACTCAACCATGGAAAATCCGTCCCATTGTTTTTCCTGAAACCAGATTCCCTAAATGTCTGTACGACCAGTGTTAAGTTACCCTACTCAGACCCCTGGGGTCAGCTTTGCCTTTCTCTTTTTCATTCATTCATTCATTCATTCAGTTAATATTATTGAGCCCTTACTACATCAGGTACACTGTGCAAGGTTCTGGGATACACAGTAGTCAGTAAAACAGGCTGATATTTGCCTCAAGGGATGTACAGTACAGTCAAGCACTCACCAAATCATATTGATTCCACCTTCATAATGATGGTCATGTTGATTCTTTTCTTTCTACCACCATTCCAGTTCAGTGCTGCAGCACCCTGTACCAGAACTTTTCCGGAAACCTTCTGTCTTTCTCCCTGTTTACATTATTTCCTGCACTCTAATCTAGCCTATATTCCACCCATTCCTAAATATGATAGGCCATCAGAAACACATGAGGTTTATAAATGTAGATTCCTGGACCTTAGCCCAAACGTACTGAATAAGAAAGGTGGTAGGTCCCAGAATCTCTATATTTTTTAAAGCTAACTCTATGATTTTGATGCACAGCCAGGTTTGGGAACCATTTCACTACCAAACACAATTCCACTTGGTCAGAATTCTTCAGGAAATCCTCATTGTCTGCAGAATAAACTAAAATATTAGCTTGGCATTCAACATTCCAATCTATCTATTCCAGTTTTCTTTTACTAAAATTCTCATCTACCTTTAATTATGTGGCCTTGAGAAAATCACTGAAATAGGCAAGTACAAAATCAAGGGCACAGTCTTTATTTGTTATCCTGTGCTACAAAAACTTTTCTGCACTAGTTTTTAAAAAAATTGAAGTAATAATGTATTTACCTCCCTTTCCAAATGCCGTTTGGTGGTGAGTTTTGTCCCCTGTCCTTTGTTCCTTTTCTCTCCTGTTTCCCCTTCCTTCTGCGAGGTGGTTCTCTTCCTGATCTTTTTCTCATTTAAATAGTCATGCTCACATTTGCTAAAGCAAACTAGTTGATTCTTATGTTGTTAATCACAAAGTATTTACACGTATTTACAATGAACAAATACATGTTCCTTGTAAAAAAATTTTAATAACAAGGAAGAAAAATACAATAAAAAGTGAAAGTGCCCTCTCTCCTTCCACTCTGAGACACTCCACAGAGGTAACCTCTATTAACATTTCAGTGATGCAAAGCTCTCAAACATTTCTTATATTCCCATTTTCTGTAGGGATTTTGTACCTACTCTCTGCCTTGGTCCTACCCTCCCAAACTCATCTGTCTCTGTGTTGGCTCAGATCAGGTTTTCTCCCTGGCTTCGGCATTCATCCATGTCTTGCAACCCACCTGAGGACATCCAGGACAATTGTTCCTCTCCCTTTACCTTCTTTCTGACTACAAGAAAGAGGCTGACTAGTCACACACTATTATTTTCCCAACTTCCTCTCAAAAACTATTTTAATTGCTGTTAAAACTCTTCCTTCTGCTATCACCTATTTTAGGGTCCCCTGTTGTTTCGGGGAACATGCCTTTCTGCAGTGCACTCTACCAACAGGCAGAGAAGGTAGCTGACTGCTGAGATGATTTTCTGAGTCCTAGAAAGATTCTCCATCACTCTTCTTCCCAAATATTTCCTCTGCCAGAGACCAAGCTTTGAAATCCTTCCAAAGATTTTTTTTATAACAGCCTTCCTGAGATACAATTCCTATAGCATATCTTTAAAGTGTACAGTTCAATGTTTTTTAGTATATTCACAAACTTGTGCAACTATGACTACAATAAATTTTAGAACACCTTTGTCATCCCAAAAAGAAACCCCATACCCATTAGCAGCCACACTTCATTTTCCCTCAAACCTCTCCGCCCTAGAAAACCACTGATCAACTTTCTCTCTTTATAGACTTGCGTATTCTGGACATGTGGTTTTTTGGAGACTGGCTTCTTTTAGTTACCATAATGTTTTCAAGGCTTATCCATGCTGTAGCATGTATTAGTACTTCATTCATTTTTATTGTTGAATAATATTCTATTGTATGAATAAATCACTTTGTCTTTATCCACTCAGCAGTTGATGGACATTTGGGTTTTTCCCACTTTTTGGCTACTATGAATAATGCTGCTATGACCATTCATGTACAAGTTTTTATATGGACATATGTTTTCATTTCTTGTGGATATGTACTTAGGAGTGGAATTGCTGGGTCATATGGTAACACTATGTTTAACATTTTGAGGAACTGTACCACAGTCCCACCAGTAGTGTATAAGGGTTCCAATTTCTCCACATTTTTACCAACACTTGTTATTTTCCTTTTTTTTTTTTTTTTTTGCGGTACGCGGGCCTCTCACTGTTGTGGCCTCTCCCGTTGCAGAGCACAGGATCCGGACGCGCAGGCTTAGCAGCCATGGCTCACGGGCCCAGCCGCTCCGCGGCATGTGGGATCTTCCCGGACCGGGGCACGAACCCGTGTCCCCTGCATCGGCAGGCGGACTCTCAACCACTGCGCCACCAAGGAAGCCCTCCATTTTTTAAGTAGTCATCCCACTGGGTAGGAAGTGGTATCTCACTGTGATTTTGATTTGCATTTCCCTAATGACTAATGATGTTAAACATCTTTTTATGTGCTATTGGCCATTTTTACATATTCTTTGGAGAAATGTCTATTCAGATCCTTTACCCATTTTTAATTAGGTTATTTGTTTTTTTATTATTGAGTTGCAGGATTTCTTTTTGTTTGTTTTGCTTTGTTTTGTTTTTGTTTGTTTTTCTTTAAGAGTATGTATCTAGATACAACTTACTTATCACATACCTGATTTGCAAAATTTTCTTCCATCCTGTCAGTTGTCTTTTTACTTCCTTGGTGATGTCCTTTATTAAGGCACACAGGTTTTAAATCTTGGTGATGTCCCATTGATCTCTTTTTTTCTCTTGCTGTTTTTGCTTTTGATGTCATATGAAAGAAATCAGTGACAAATCCAAGGTAATGAAGATTAACGTCTATTTTAGAGGGCCAAGAAATAAACCCATATACCTACGGTCAATTAATCCTTAACAAAAGTGGCAAGAATATACAATGGAGAAAAGACAGTCTCCTCAGCAAGTGGTGTTGAGAAAGCTGGACAGCCTCACGTAAATTAGTGAAGTTAGAACACTCCCTTACACCATATACAAAAGTAAACTCAAAATGGTTTAAAGACCTAAATATAAGATATGACAGCATAAAACTCCTAGAAGAGAACATAGGGAAAACATTCTCTAACATAAATTGTAGCAATGTTTTCTTAGATCAGTCTCCCAAGGCAAAAGAAATAAAAGCAAAAATAAACAAATGGGACCTAATCAAACTTAAAAGTTTTTGCACAGCAAAGGAAACTATCAAGAAAACAAAAAGACAACCTACAGAATGGGAGAAAATATTAATGTGAAAGACAAGGGGTTAATTTCCAAAATATACAAACAGCTCATACAACTCAGTATCAAAAAACCAAACAACCCAATCAGAAAATGGGCAGAAGACCTAAACAGACACTTCTCCAAAGAAGACATACAACTGGACAACAGGAACATGAAAAGATGCTCAACGTCACTAATTATTAGAGAAATGCAAATCAAAACCACAAGGAGGTATCACCTCACACTGGTCAGAATGGTTATCATCAAAATGTCTACAAATAATAAATGCTGCAGAGGGTGTGGAGAAAAGGGAACCATTCTACACTGTTGGTGGGAACATAAATTGGTACAGCCACTATGGAAGTTTATGGAGGTTCATTTAAAAACTAAAAATAGAGCTACCACATGATTCAGCAATGTCATTTCTAGGCATATATCTGAAAAAGAAAAAAACTCTAATTTGAAAAGATACATGTACCCCAATATTCATAGCAGCACTATTTACAATAGCCAAGAAATGGAAGCAACCTAAGGGTCCATCAACAGAGGAATGGATAAAGAAGATGTGGCATATATATATAATAGAATATTACTCAGGCTTAAAAAAAGGGTAAAATGTTACCTTTTGCAGCAACATGGATGGACTTAGAGAATATCATACTAAGTGAAGTAAGTCAGACAGAGAATGACAAATATTATATAATACCACCTATAAAGACAAATATTTTATGTGGAATCTAAAAAATGATACAAATGACGTTATCTACAAAACAGAAATAGACTTGCAGACAAAGAAAACAAACTTATGGGTACCAAAGGGGAAAGGGGGGTGGGGAGGGATAAATTAGGAGTATGGGATTAACAGGTATACACTACTATATATAAAATTGGTAAGCAGCAAAGATTTACTGTAATACAGGGAACAATATTCAATATCTTGTAATAACCTATAATGGAAAATAATCTGAAAAAAATATATACCTGAATCACTTTGCTGTACATGTGAAACTAACATAATATTATAAATCAACTATACTTCAGTTAAAAAAAGATTTACATCTATTTTTTCTTCTAAGAGTTTTAGACTCTTAGTTCTTACATTTAGGTCTTTGATCCACTTTGGGTTAATTTTTGTATATGGTGTGAGGTAGGGTTCCAACTTCATCTTTTTGCATGTGGCTTTCAGTTTTTTCAGCATCGTTTGTTGAAGAGATTATTTTTCTCCATTGAATTGTCTTGGTACCCTTACAACAAGTTAAAAAGGCAAAACACCATAAAATTCTATATTTTCAGAATTGGAAAGGATATTAGGAATCTGTACTGGTCAGCCTTCTTAGTTGTAGACCATAGAATGCATTTTAGCTATTTTAATTGGGAAGGCATTTATTAAACCATTGTTGGAAGGAAAAGAGGCAGGAGCTCAAGGTCAGAGGTTCTCAAACTTGGTTGCACATTTAATCACCTGGGAGCTAATGCCCATATTATACCCTGTACCATATATCAGACTGTCTGGAGTAGAATCCAGGCATCGATTAAAAAAAAATTTCCTCATGTGATTCCAATGCATGGTCAAGATTGAGAATCAGTACTCTAGACTGAGCTCCTAGAAATAACATCTAGAACCACACTGCTGAATTTGCCTGGTGAGGGAGCTGCTGCCATTACAGACCTCAGAACAACACAGCTTCTTCCATAATCTGCAAGCTGCAGCACCACTGACAATCTCAGGAAGTCACCTGTACTAGTACTAGCAAAAATGGCCTCTCAGTGCCCAGGCTGTTTCTCTAGGTAGCTCTTTCTGAATCAAAGTCTCACACAAGTGCGTTTGAATGTTAGAACCTGTCACACGGTCACATCTAGCAGCAAAGAAATCTAGGAAAATTGTTTATTTAGACTTTTCAGTGTGAAGATGGGACTCACAATGTGTAGAACTATTCAAATATGATGTGAATGTTAAAAAAAGTTTTGGAGTAACCAAGAAAGACAAATGTCTACTACAGGGTCAATTGATTGGTTACAAATCTGACATGAGTCAGAGACACCTGGGGGAACTTCGCAATAATAAAGCTTCTCAGGCCACAACCCTGGAGAAGCTGATTCAATAGGCTTGTGTGGGTTCTGGATTCTGCCAGGTTTGGGACTTTTGAGAGTCCAACCTCCCTCTTCGAATGTTTGCTCTCCAATCAGAAGCATTTCACTTCCAATCTGAGATAAGGCTTAATCTGCGCATGTCTCCAGAGAAGCAACAGAGTGATGCAGACTCACAATAAAGTGTCAAAGACCAAATAGAGCCTTTAGCTAGGATCTTAATCATAGGAATGGTGTGAGGAAAGGGTTCTAGACTGGTGAGTATTAGGGATATGGTATTTCTTGATTCTGTAGGATGACCATTATCCACACTTGGGAGAACTGTATAGTTTGAAAAGTCATTTTCAATATTTGAAGGCAAATAAAAACAATCCCTTATTATTTTCATAATGAAAACAACTGCAAGTAAAGCTAGGTAAAATTTCCCAGGCTAGTGAGGTTATGTAGAAAGTAATAATTTCTAAGTGGGAGTATGTGTATGTGATTTTTATATTTATCTGAATAAGGCATGTGTTCAAAAAAGTTGGGTAACACTACCCTAAACCATCTGGACCTTCCTTTTTGGGGAAGAGGTGTGAGTGAATTCAAAGCAAAGTGGGAGGGGAGCCCTCTGATGGCCATGTACTCCAACAGCTGCCCCTTGCACCCAGCAAATGAAATGCTTCTTCTAAAAGATTATAATTTTAAACTACTCTCTAGAGTCTTCAATGTACATCTTTTAAAAAATTACTAGATCCACACAGCTCTAGTAGCCCAGGTGACCATCACATCTTATTTAATGTGCTGTATATTCACCATGTCCTGGGTCAGGGCCACTACAAATCACACCTTCCTGGAAAGCACATTGCTTTTTATCAACATCTTGATTTACAACCAGCAAAAATCCATAGCCCGCTGTGACCCTTCTAAAAAGCCTGGCTTTCACACCTTGTCCTCTTCAGAGGGAATAAAACACCCTCATTTCTTCTATCAGTGCATTGGCTAGAAACACTACCTGGACCATTTATTTGAGAGAGGCTTGTGTGTAGGGGAAAAGGCCCCGAAGATAGAGAGCTGATCTCACAGTGCAGCCGAGACCAATATGTAGCAGTCTATTCTCTGCGGTGAAAACGGGAATAGGGATTTGTATGCATTCATAAAGGCAGCTTAGGCTGGCAGACAGCATATTCTGAACCTTACTCCTTCTTCTAACCTCTCCCCATATGTTTTCATGACCTCATGGATGTTATGTCATGAGGGTGGAGGTACAGGGAGGGAAGATTGACCAGAAGAATAAATCAGTTACATATTAAATTTTCTGGAAAAAAGAATCCCTAGCAATTTGATAGGTCCTTGACAACACCTATTAAACTGAATCTTTTAAGAAAAATGGAGTTACCTATGGTGTGTTGTTTCCTCTGTTTTTGGCTAACTGTGAATCTGGCAGCTAGCAGAAAATCATAGTTGAAAGGAATCCAAATTAAACCAGATCTCCTCTATCACTCATGGTTGCTTCAGTAAAGCTCACATTATACCAAAAAATCAAGTGTTCATTGCAGAATCAGGGTGCAGGACGGCTTTTCTTTATACAGTCTAAACAGGAGCTGTGATGAATAACTTTTAGTTGCTTGTGATTAAAATAGGGAGTCTGGATGAATATTTCCTGGAGCTGGAAGCATGGTGTTGAAGTGGAAAGCAGTTTACTATAGCAGTAGGACAAAGAAAAGGAGAAGCTGTGGCAGCCTGCAAACTCCTGACTGTTGCTCTGAGAGCTAGGAGGTTCAGGTGACTTGTGATAGATTCCTGTTCCCTCAGAAGTGGAGGAAAGAAGCTGCCACCTCTGGATAAACTTACAACAGCATTATAGCACGTCTCAGGTATAGAAACGCAAACACAGCATTATAGGAGACCCTGTAAAATGTCAAGAAGTATTGATTGGCAAAGACTGAAATGAATGTTAACACTCACATTGGGTAGGATGTAGTGACACAGACATATTCATATAATGCTAGTGGGAATATAAATCGCTACAGTCTTTCTGGAGGGCATTTAAGCAGTTTTGTAAAAACTTTAAATGTGCATTTCCTTTGGCCCAGAAATTTCATTCCAGGATTTTCTTGAACAACTAAACAAAGACGTGTGTACAAGGATGTTCCTCCCAGTGTTTTTATAATAGGAAACTACCTAAGTAGAGAATTGTTAAGTACACCATAATGCATCCACACAAAAGCACACTATGTAACCATTACAAATAATGCCTGAAAAGACATCCAAAAAAATGTTAAGAGGGTCCTCTGCTTGGTAAAATTTCAGAATTTTTTTTAAATGAATGGAAAGGAAACAAATTCAAGAACTACTTGCCCTTCAATAATCGCAAAATAAAGCTGTTTCCTTCTTCAATATTAGGACCCCACCTATGAGGTACCTATGATTATGGATAAAGAAAGATATTTGCTGCATTTTTCCTATTTAAAAGAGAAGGCTTGTGTAATTAGCTCTCAACCCATGAAGTTTAGAGGACAACAGAGAGGGTTTTTTTTTTAATACAAATTTATTTATTTTTGGCTGCGTTGGGTCTTCGTTGCTGTGCGCAGGCTTTCTCTAGTTGTGGCGAGCGGGGGCTACTCTTCGTTGCGGTGCATGGGCTTCTCATTGTGGTGGCTTCTCTTGTCGCGGAGCTCGGGCTCTAGGCACGCGAGCTTCAGTAGTTGGGGCAGGCGGGCTCAGTAGCTGTGGCTCATGGGCTCTAGAGCGCAGGCTCAGTAGTTGTGGCGCATGGGCTTAGTTGCTCTGTGGCATGTGGGATCTTCCCGGACCAGGGCTCAAACCCGTGTCCCCTGCATTGGCAGGTGGATTCTTAATGACTGCACCACCAGAAAGTCCCAATAGAGAGTTTTGTTAAGGGAAAACTTTCTAGAGATTTTGTGTTTATTCATAGAATAAATGTTCATGCGATGAATGAATGAATGAAGTGAATGCTTTGTAGAGATAAAAGAGACAAGAGAAACCATCCAAATTCTCATCCTGCAAATGGGGTGCTTGAAGTCGTCAACTAGAGACTTACATAGCTAGAGATAGATGTACACACCTGGTAATTGGTAGTGCCAAGGTCCATTGTGACTTCACAAGATCAAGAGAGATCTGTGATTTCTCAGGTCCCTTCCACCTCTGGGTCGCCAAGTTCTGTAAGGGCTACTTGCATGTGATGACTAACTATTGGTAAGATGCTGTTTAAGGCTGTGGTTTAACATGGAGCTACTGATAACCATAGTACTTTATGCATGGGTGGTGCCAATAAATTCTTGGCCACTGGTAATCAGGATGAGGATGCTGTTTCTTCTGCCCTGGGAAGGACACACTGAGCGTCCTTTACTCCATGTCCAGGCCCCCTGTGACTGTAGTCACTGAAAGTACAGTCAGGGTGAGGTTGTAGTTTGTAGCTTAGAAAGCACAGTTTTCTCTTTCCTGCTAAAGGACCTAGCCCTGGCGAAGTTGCGGGATATGTGGTTTTAGACTCCGTTAGTGTTTTTTTCAGTGTTCCTCTTCTCCACCTGTTGCTTTTCTTACATCCTTCTCTTCCTATGTTTCCTATGTTTGCCAAAAACCTCCCAGGCACCTATCCTATGTCCATCTCAAAGGACCATAAATGGCATTAAATAAATCTATGGTTTCTATACCACATTAAAAAGTGTTTCATTATAGAAAATCTCAAATATACACAAAACTAGCAATAATGCCTATGTCCCCATTACTTGGTCTCATCAATTGTCAAAATTTTGCCAGCCTTATTTCAACTATTCCCTCTCTCAACATTTTTTGGGGGGAGTATTTTAAAGCACACCCTAGACATCATATTATTTCCCCTTAGAAGGAATCTCTAACTGAGAAGGAATTTCTAAAAACACAATCACTATGCTATTAGTTCACAAACAAATTAATAATAATTCCTTAATGTCATCTAATACTCAATTCGTGTTCAAGGTTCACCAATTGTCTCAAAAATGTATTTTTATAGTCAATTTGACTCAGGATCAAAACAAGGTCTATACATTACATTTGGTTGGTATATTTCCCAAGTGTTTTAAAAATCTATCTATCTATCTATCTTTGAGGTGAAACTCACCTAACATAAAATTAATCATTGTTTTAACAGGGTCTTGGGGTCATGAGACCAAGGACATGTAAGTTTATTTTATTTGTTTAATTTTTGGCTGCCAAGCATGTGGTATCTTAGTTCCCCCACCAGGGATCGAACCCGCGCCCTCTGCATTGGCAGTGTGATGTCTTAACCACTGGACCACCAGGGAAGTCCCTAAAAATTAATCATTTTAAAGCAAACAAATCAGTGGTATTTAGTGCAGCCACAATTTTTTGTAACCACCATCTTCATCTAGTTCTAAAACATTTTCATCATCCCAAAAGGAAACCCAGAACCCCCTTAAGCAGTTGCTCTCTTTTTCCGCCTCCTACCCGCACCTGGCAACCATCAGTCTGCATTCTATTGCTATGAATCTCCTTGTCCTGAATATTTCATAAGATGGAATCATACAACATGTGACCCTTTGTGTCTGACTTTTTTCCCCTGAGCATAATGTTTTCCAGGTTCATCCATGTTGTGGCATGTGTAAGTACTTCATTCCTTTTTACAGTCGAATAATATTTCATTGTGTGAATATACCACAATTTGTTTATCCATTCATTTGTTGATGGGCATTTGGGCTGTTTTCATCTTTGGCTATTTTGAACAATGCTGCTGTGAACATGCTTGTGCATGTATCTGTTTGAGTACCAGTTTTCAATTCTTTTGAATATATACCCAGAAGTGTAATTGCTGGGTCGTAAAACAAATTTATGCTTAACTTTTTGAGGGACGGCCAAACGGGTTTCACAGGGACTGCACCATTTTACATTCCTACCAGCAATGTATGAGAGTACCAATTTCTCCACATCTTGCCAACACTTTCTATTCTTTATTTTTTTTATTATAGCCTTCCTAGTGGGTGTGAAGTGGTATCTCATCGTGGGTTTGATTTGCTTTTCCCTAATGACTAATGACTTTGAGCTTCACTTCATGTGCTTCTAGGCCATTTGTACATCTTACTTGGAAAAATGTCTATTCAAGTCTTTTGTCCATTTTTAAATTGGTTTGTCTCTTTGTTATTGTTGTAAATTTTTAAAAATCTACAATTTTCCCTGCCCCCGACCTCCTTTCCATGCTATGTAGTTGTTGAACAAACCAGGTCATTTGTCCTGTAGAATTTCCTTCATTCTGTATTTGGCTATTTTCACATGGTGTAATTTAACTTGTTTCTCTATCCCCTTATTTCCTGTAAACAGATACTTTGGAACTAGAGGCTTGATTAGATTCATTTTGTTGTGGTTGTTGTTGTTTTGTGGAGATACTTCATACGTGGTCTTATGTCCTTCCTACTGCATTACATGGAGGAGCACATAATGCCTCATTGTCCAGTTTTTAGTTATCCAAACTGTATATTGAGGAACTCTAAGGTTCTGCAGTGTTACTTATGGGGACTTGTACATGTTTAATTCAAATTTCATTAAAAATATACAAGTGACTATTTTTTTTCTGGATTTCTTCAGATTGAAGAGGAAGCCAAGTAGGTAAGTCTCAGTCCTCCACACAGCTTCAGCCAGAGTCACTTTAGTTTTATATATTGGAGTTCTAGGTAAGATTTAATTAGAAAAACATTAATTTTAAAAAATATGGAATAAAATGAACATGGTAATAAAATGAATCCCTTCTAAAATGTTAGCTGATTGTGTGACCCTTTCCAGAGGTACTTATGTCATAACTGGGGACTTTGGAAGCCAGAAAAACCTTAAGACTCAATGAAAAAATAAAAAGTTCTTTAATGCAAGTAATGGGTGCATCTGGAGGGAGACAGAGCAGAGTCTTCCTGGTGACCCTTGAATTATACATCATTATAATTATACATTACTGTTGTAATGTCCCCAAATCTAAGGGTGCCTCCCATTCATCTATGTTTTTTGCCTCATTAAATGAAAATGGATTTGAATAACAGAAACTCACATTTAAAAAATTGTTTTTATTTATTTATTTTTATTTGTTTTTGGCAGTGTTGGGTTTTTGTTGCCGTGCATGGGCTTTCTCTAGTTGCGGCGAGCGGGGCTACTCTTCATTGTGGTGTGTGGGCTTCTCATTGTGGTGGCTTCTCTTGTTGTGGAGCACGGGCTCTAGGTGTGGGGTTTCACTAGTTGTGGTTCACGGGCTCTAGAGTGCAGGCTCAGTAGTTGTGGCGCACGGGCTTAGCTGCTCTGCGGCATGTGGGATCTTCCCGGACCAGGGCTCGAACCCGTGTCCCCTGCATTGGCAGGTGGATTCTTTACCACTGTGCCACCAGGGAAGTCCCTAGAAACTCACATTTTAAAGTCGAGCCTAAAGCTTTATGAGAGGACTATGGTTCAAAATGGAAGGTGTGTGAGGTGGGAATGGCTGAGAATCTGGCAATTGCCCCTGGTGTGGTATATAGATGTCTTTTGGGTGTCTTTTGCTGAAAAGATCTCTAATTCTGGTCACAAGAAAAAATCCTCCATCTTTCTGACACAGAACATACACATTCTCTGTGATACCTTAAATCAATACCTGATCATCCACCAGATGCTTTTCTAGCATTCCATTAGAATTGAGCTCTTCTCTATAACTGGATGTTGAACACATCAAGGTGATGGATAGCCCATCAGTCCCTTATCCCCAGGATTTTGGAGGCAAAGTCTTCAGTCTTCTTGTGGTTAAAAGGAGATTTATGAAACTTTGCCTCAATTCTAGTTTAATCCCCAAGTGTCTTGCTTTTTAATCATCAAAGAATTGTAAAGTCTGCCCTTCACGGAACTATGAACAGCAGGACGGACACACAGCTGGATCCCATTGCAGGCAGATGGGGAGAGCACTGAGACCACATATTTCCTCTGAGATGAGAAGACTCCAGTTCCGATTATCCTGTTCCTCTGCTCTGTACTATTGTTTCTGGAATAGAAGATCTTGCCAGTAGAACAAATGCTTTAGCTAGAGTCTACTTATGTTATCATTACTATCATCATTATCATCATCATCATCATGCCTATATTCCAACATAATGTTGGAAAAGAGGGGCAATTACTTCCCCTCTTTGCCTTCTGAAGTTGATTTTAAAAGGGCTACGGAAACAAGGGAAGAAAAGCAGCCAATCCAAGGTTTGGATCAGCTGCTGTCCCTGCAAACTCCAAATTTACTGTAGAAACTCAATGACCTTTCTGATTGCCCTGACAGAATTCTCATGAACTGTCCATGAAGATTTGGATTAAATTTTATCAGCTTTTATCCAAACTGATAAAAAGAATATATATAATAACAGTGACTTTTTAGACACAAATGTTAAGGTTTATCAACTCCCAAGCCCTTTCCCCAACTAATAGGTTTCAGGGTGATGATTGCAAGCCAAGGACAGAGGTACTGTTGGAAGGAAGGTTGAACCCAATCACATACAGAAAATGAAGCTGCACAAGAGGCCTTCTAGAGGGCCTCCTCCCTGTTCATCAGGCCACATCCCTTTTGGTATAGAAACCATACCTGTATGTATGGGTTTAGGTATAAAATGTTCATTATGGTGAACAACTGGAGAGAACCTAAATGCTCAACAGTGGGAAGACAGGGAAGTATAACTGCATATTGAAACATTAAAAAAGATGTTGCATAAAATTGATTGATGTGGGAAGATGCTCATGATAAATTAGTTGAAAAATAAGATGGGAAATTTTACATATTTATAATTTTTCTTTTTAGTTTTGGATATTTTTAGTCTTGAAAGAATTATGTGTGCTTTATTTGGGAGGAGAAGGGAGGTTCTATTCTAAGCCTTTTTGTATATTTGCATGGATTGGCTTAGTGGATTAGCTCCCTGTGGAAGGCACAGACATCTTGGACCAATGGGAATAGACAGAGAGTGAAAATGTTTCAACTTGGGAAGAGAGGAAGGACAAGCCTAGATGACCTTGGAGTGGCCTGAGTACTGCCTGAGAAAAGGGGTAGGCGGCAGATGGACCAGTGAATAGAATAAATGAAGGCTTGATTTGATGTACCAGACTCCAAGCTTTGAGCTATTCACAGTTTGGTTACATACCACCAACATGAGTGTGAGTGGAATAATGTCAGTGCCCAGCATAAGGTGGGATATCCCACCTTATGGGATATAAGGTGGGATAGGAGTGATGTTGTAATGTTTCTGGTTTTGTTGTTGTTATTTTAGCCTTTTAATCTTCTTTCTTTACCTGCATGGTTCTGAGTGAGGAGACTTGACAGTCCTCTGCATATCCCAGGAGTGAGATTTTAAACATCAGTTTGACAGAAAAAAATGGGTTCATGTAGACAGAGGATGATGATGGGACACCAAACATATGGATCTTCTTTTCAAGTGGCAGCTCACTGCCCTAAATGCACTGCCCCAAGTAGAAACACAGGTTAAGATTCAGAGGCTAACATCAAAGATAGGGTGCTTTTTTTTCTACAGGTTAAAAAGCAACTTGCGGTGTTACTGCAAATATATCTGAAAGGTGTTGGCAACTTCAAAGGAATTCATTGGGAGATTTCCCCACTAAAGCTCCTGGAAGTTTACTAAATGCATACAGGTGTTTTTATAAAAGTAGGACCAGGAGGCATTTTAGTACAGACCTCCGATTAGGTAACTGGAGGAGAGTTGTGTTAAAGGTCAGGAATGGAGAGCAGTTTCTTGTGATGTATTTACTGGGGCAAAGTTCCTAACCCTTTTCATCTGTTTCCTCTTCTTTAAAATGGTAATAATAATACCCAAGCTTACAGGGGCATTGAGAGGATTAAATAATATTGTTTGTGTACAATATTATTGTTCAATATTATTGAACAATATTATTGGAATTAAATAATGTTAATTCTTTTATAGGTAAAACAAAATGCTCAAAATCAACATCTGAATCAAAATCTGCAATATTTGCTTTGGAAGGATTCTAGGTTCTTCCCAAGTGAATCATACCTAAAAGACAAGCCATGGGAGAGGAAGGTAAACTCAACCCACTCCTTGAGGTTCAGAAGGAACATAATGGTGGGATGTTGAAGGAAGGAGGTTGTTGAAAGGTCAGAATTTGAATAAGAATTGAAAGAAATAGTCTCTCATCCCGCTAGTGTTCAAATGATCTCACTCGGTCTTAAGAAGTGAAACATATAGGGCCTGGTAAAATTTTGAAGCTTTCTGAAAGGTTGCTCAAAAAAGATAAGAAAAAAGGGAACAGCCATTTTTGGACAGATGAAGTGATGTACACACACTCACTATTGAATCTTGGACAGGAAGATCCACCACGATTACAATCTAGCTTCCAGTCCAGAGGCCAGTTCAGCCAAATATTTTGTTCATGCTTTTTAAAACTCAGTGGCAAGTACATAAAAATGTCTACAACCCAGATGAGGTTGTTAAATTCTTTCTTAAGAACAGACAGAAAGGAGAAGTGATTTACTGGAGCATATTGCTGGGTTTGTTTTTATTTTTATTTTTGCTCTTCTAATCCCCAAGCCCATAGCAGCCCGTCTAGTTGAATCTTGATTTGTTTTGTCTCATATGAATGTGAACATCCATCCTCCCAGCAGAAATGGTAAATAGCTGTACACATCTATGTCATGAAGTGGTCATAAATAACAATCATTTATAGGGCTGGTGGGAGGGCAAACTTTGGGCTTAGAGAACTGCCTGCAGCTTCACTGTTCTATGAAGTTTTCTGTAACTAAAGGAGCAAAAACATTGTTCTTTGTTATTGTTGTTTAAAATTATTATTTAAAAATCATACATACACATAGTAAAAAAAATTGGTATGTTAAAGAATGGTATTAAATGAAAAAGCTCTGTCTGCCACAGTGGTAACCACTTAAAAGTGATCAGTTTTAGGCTACACAAATCATGCAAAAACATGTTCTTGTAAAAATTTTAAACCACACAGATAAAGCTAGAGTCCTTCTTGACTATCACCCCAATTACATTCCCCTCCTCAAGTCACCACCATTGTTAACAGTGGTGGGTTTCCTCTCAGATCTTTATAATCTTTATTGGTATGCTTATATGGATGCTTATTTTGCACAAACGGTACACTGCATTTATTACCCAACCAATTGCTTTTTTGACTTAATAATATATCTTGACATTCTTCCATGTCCGTGCATATATGTCTATTTCACTTCTTTAAACTGTAGTGTAATATCACTCTGCCATAATTTATTTATGCACAGTGGACACTTAGGTATTTCACTATTACAACACGGAGCTGCACTGAGCTTCATTGTCCCTACTACCTGGTACACATATGGAAGTGTTTCTCTAGAATACATGGGAAGTATCCATTTTTAGCCATTTCCATTTTAAGTTCTGTTTTTCACCATGATCATTAAAAATTATATGCTAATCACTTATTTTTTGATTTACCAAGTTCAGATTTTATCAATTGACTCCTTACTATGAAAGAAAGATGGAGAATTTAGTTCACTTCTATAACCTTTCACCTCCTTTCTACTCCCAAGTTTTGTTAGTTATATTTTTATCATTGGCTCTTCTATTGATTACTTTTACAACTTTATATAACACACTTCAATGTCTAGTTCTTTTTTAAACAACTTTAGACAATATCTTTCGATTCCCTATTGTGAACATATTAGCACTTCTTCTTCATCCTCCTCTCCTCTCCTCCCAACTTCTGTCAGCTACAGTATTACTTTTATCTTGTCCAGGTTTATAGTCTTTACATTCTATTCTGCAACTGTACAATCCTCCATGGTTTCTCTGTCAACTGATTCTAAAAACTGGAAACCTTTTGACAATGTCTTAATATTGACTCTTTAAATAATATTCTTGATATACCCAAATGTCATTGAACCCTTGGAGAAGGAGCAGAACTGTTCAAAGAAAACTGCTCGGGGGAGAGGGGGAAGATGGCGGAAGACTAAGACGCGGAGATCACCTTCTTCCCCACAGATACATCAGAAATACATCTACACGTGGAACAACTCCTACAGAACACCTACTGAACGCTGGCAGAAGACCTCAGACCCCCCAAAAGGCAAGAAACTCCCCACGTACCTGGGTAGGGCAAAAGAAAAGAGAATAAACAGAGACAAAAGAATAGGGCCGGGACCTGCACCAGTGGGAGGGAGCTGTGAAGGAGGAAAAGTTTCCACACACTAGGAAGCCCCTTCGCGGGTGGAGACTGCGGGTGGCGGAGGGGGGGAGCTTCGGAACCGAGGAGAGCACAGCCACAGGGGTGCGGAGGGCAAAGCGGAGAGATTCCCGCACAGAGGATCGGTGCCGACCAGCACTCACCAGCCCGAGATGCTTGTCTGCTCACCCGCCGGGGTGGGCGGGGCTGAGAGCTGAGGCTCAGGCTTCGGTAGGAGCACAGGGAGAGGACTGGCGGTGTGAACACAGCCTGAAGGGGTTAGTGCACCACGGATAGCCGGGAGGGAGTCCGCGAAAAAGTCTGGACCTGCAGAAGAGGCAAGAGACTTTTTCTTCCCTCTGTTTCCTAGTGCGCGAGGAGAGGGGATTAAGAACGCTGCTTAAAGAAGCTCCAGAGACGGGCGCAAGCTGCGGGTAACAGCGCAGACCCCAGAGACTGGCATGAGACGCTAAGGCTGCTGCTGCCGCCACCAAGAAGCCTGTGTGCGAGCACCGGTCACTTTCCACACCTCCCTTCCTGGGAGTCTGTGCTGCCCGCCACTGCCAGGGTCCCGGGATCCAGGGACGGCTTCCCCAGGAGGGCGAACGGCGCGCCTCAGGCTGGTGCAACGTCATGCCGGCCTCTGCCGCTGCAGGCTCGCCCCGCACTCCGTACCCCTCCCTCCCCCCTGGCCTGAGTGAGCCAGAGCCCCCAAATCAGCCACTCCTTTAACCCAGTCCTGTCTGAGCGAAGAACAGACACCCTCCGGCGACCTACACGCAAAGGCGGGGCCAAATCCAAAGCTGAAACCCGGGAGCTGTGCGAACAAAGAAGAGAAAGGGAAATCTCTCCCAGCATCCTCAGGGGCAGCGGCTTAAATCTCCACAATCAACTTGATGTACCCTGCATCTGTGGAATACCTGAATAGATAACAAATCATCCCAAATTGAGGAGATGGACTTTGAGAGCAAGATTTATATTTTTTCCCCTTTTCCTCTTTTTGTGAGTGTGTATGTGTACGCTTCTGTGTGAGATTTTGTCTGTATAGCTTTGCTTTCACTGTTTGTCCTAGGGTTCTATTTGTCCGTTATTTTTCTTTGTTTGTTTGTTTTTTTACTTAAAATTTTTTTTCTTAATAATTATTTTTTTATTTTAATAACTTTATTTTACCTTACTTTATTTTATTTTCTTTTATCCTCTTTCTTTCTTTCTTTCTTTCTACTTTTTCTCCCTTTTATTCTGAGCTGTGTGGATGAAAGGCTCTTGGTGCTGCAGCCAGGAGTCAGTGCTGTGCCTCTGAGGTGGGAGAGCCAACTTCAGGACACTGGTCCACAAGAGACCTCCCAGCTCCACGTAATGTCAAATGGCGAAAATCTCCCAGAGATCTCCATCTCAACACCAACACCCAGCTTCACTCAACGACCAGCAAGCTACAGTGCTGGACACCCTATGTCAAACAACTAGCAAGAGATGAACACAACCCCACCCATTAGCAGAGAGGCTGCCTAAAATCATAATAAGTCCACAGACACCCCAAAACACACCACCAGACGTGGACCTGCCCACCAGAAAGACAAGATCCAGCCTCATCCACCAGAACACAGGAACTAGTCCCCTCCACCAGGAAGCCTACACAACCCACTGAACCAACTTTAGCCACTGGGGACAGACACCAAAAACAACGAGAACTACGAACCTGCAGCCTGCAAAAAGGAGACCCAAACACAGTAAGATAAGCAAAATGAGAAGACAGAAAAACACACAGCAGATGAAGGAGCAAGATAAAAACCCACAAGACCTAACAAATGAAGAGGAAATAGGCAGTCTACCTGAAAAAGAATTCAGAATAATGATAGTAAAGATGATCCAAAACCTTGGAAATAGAATAGACAAAATGCAAAAAAACATTTAACAAGGACCTAGAAGAACTAAAGGTGAAACAAGCAATGATGAACAACACAATAAATGAAATTAAAAATACTCTAGAAGGGATCAATAGCAGAATAACTGAGGCAGAAGAACGGATAAGTGACCTGGAAGGTAAAATAGTGGAAATAACTACTGCAGAGCAGAATAAAGAAAAAAGAATGAAAAGAACTGAGGACAGTCTCAGAGACCTTTGGGACAATATTAAATGCACCAACATTAGAATTATAGGGGTTCCAGAAGAAGAAGAAGAGGAAAAGAAAGGGACTGAGAAAATATTTGAAGAGATTATAGTTGAAAACTTCCCTAATACGGGAAAGGAAATAGTTAATCAAGTCCAGGAAGCACAGAGAGTCCCATACAGGATAAATCCAAGGAGAAACATGCCAAAACATATTAATCAAACTGTCAAAAATTAAATACAAAGAAAACATATTAAAAGCAGCAAGGGAAAAACAACAAATAACACACAAGGGAATCCCCATAAGGTTAACAGCTGGTCTTTCAGCAGAAACTCTGCAAGCCAGAAGGGACTGGCAGGACATATTTAAAGTGATGAGGAGAAAAACCTACAACCAAGAATACTCTACCCAGCAAGGATCTCATTCAGATTTGATGGAGAAATTAAAACCTTTACAGACAAGCAAAATCTGAGAGAGTTCAGCACCACCAAACCAGCTTTACAACAAATGCTAAAGGATCTTCTCTAGGCAAGAAACACAAGAGAAAGAAAAGACCTACAATAACAAACCCAAAACAATTAAGAAAATAGGAATAGGAACATACATATTGATAATTACCTTAAATGTAAATGGATTAAATGCTCCCACCAAAAGACACAGACTGGCTGAATGGATACAAAAACAAGACCCATATATATGCTGTCTACAAGAGACCCACTTCAGACCTAGGGACACATACAGACTGAAAGTAAGGGGATGGAAAAAGATATTCCATGCAAATGGAAATCAAAAGAAAGCTGGAGTAGCAATTCTCATATCAGACAAAATAGACTTTAAAATAAAGACTATTAGAAGAGACAAAGAAGGACACTACATAATGATCAAGGGATCGATCCAAGAAGAAGATATAACAATTGTAAATATTTATGCACCCAACATAGGAGCACCTCAATACATAAGGCAAATACTAACAGCCATAAAAGGGGAAATCGACAGTAACACAATCATAGTAGGGGACTATAACACCCCACTTTTACCAATGGACAGATCATCCAAAATGAAAATAAATAAGGAAACACAAGCTTTAAATGATACATTAAACAAGATGGACTTAATTGATATTTATAGGACATTCCATTCGAAAACAACAGAATACACATTTTTCTCAAGTGCTCATGGAACATTCTCCAGGATAGATCATATCTTGGGTCACAAATCAAGCCTTGGTAAATTTAAGAAAATTGAAATTGTATGAGGTATCCTTTCCGACCACAACGCTATGAGACTAGATATCAATTACAGGAAAAGATCTGTAAAAAATACAAACACATGGAGGATAAACAATACACTACTTAATAACGAAGTGATCACTGAAGAAATCAAAGAGGAAATCAAAGAATACCTAGAAACAAATGACAATGGAGACATGACGACCCAAAACCTATGGGATGCAGCAAAAGCAGTTCTAAGAGGGAAGTTTATAGCAATACAATCCTACCTTAAGAGACAGGAAACATCTCGAATAAACAACCTTACCTTGCACCTAAAGCAATTAGAGAAAGAAGAACAAAAAAAAACCTCCAAAGTTAGCAGAAGGAAAGAAATCATAAAGATCAGAGCAGAAATAAATGAAGGAAACGATAGCAAAGATCAACAAAACTAAAAGCTGGTTCTTTGAGAAGATAAACAAAATTGATAAACCATTAGCAGACTCATCAAGAAAAAGAGCAAGAGGACTCAAATCAATAGAATTAGAAATGAAAAAGGAGAAGTAACAACTGACACTGCAGAAATACAAAAGATCATGAGAGATTACTACAAGCAACTCTATGGCAAGAAAATGGACAACCTGGAAGAAATGGACAAATTCTTAGAAATGCACAACCTGCCAAGACTGAATCAGGAAGAAATAGAAAATATCAACAGACCAATCACAAGTACTAAAATTGAAACTGTGATTAAAAATCTTCCAATAAGCAAAAGCGCAGGACCAGATAGCTTCACAGCAGAATTCTATCAAACATTTATAGAAGAGCTAACACCTATACTTTTCAAACTCTTCCAAAATATAGCAGAGGGAGGAACACTCCCAAACTCATTCTATGAGGCCACCATCATCCTGATACCAAAACCAGACAAAGATGTCACAAAGAAAGAAAACTACAGGCCAATATCACTGATGAACATAGATGCAAAAATCCTCAACAAAATACTCGCAAGCAGAATCCAAAAGCACATTAAGAGGATCATACACCACGATCAAGTGGGGTTTATTCCAGGAGTGCAAGGATTCTTCAATATATGCAAGTCAATCAACGTGATACATCATATTAACAAATTGAAGGAGAAAAACGATATGGTCATCGCAATAGATGCAGAGAAAGCTTTCGACAAAATTCAACACCCATTTATGATAAAAACCCCCCAGAAAGTAGGCATAGAGGGAACTTTCCTCAACATAATAAAGGCCATATATGACAAACCCACAGCCAACATCATCCTCAATGGTGAAAAACTGAAAGCATTTCCACTAAGATCAGGAACAAGACAAGGCTGCCCACTCTCACCACTATTATTCAACATAGTTTTGGAAGTTTTAGCCACAGCAGTCAGAGAAGAAAAAGAAATAAAAGTAATCCAAATTGGAAAAGAAGAGGTAAAGCTGTCACTTTTTGCAGATGACATGATACTATACATAGAGAATCCTAAAGATGCTACCAGAAAACTACTAGAGCTAATCAATGAATTTGGTAAAGTAGCAGGATACAAAATTAATGCACAGAAATCTCTGGCATTCCTATACACTAATGATGAAAAATCTAAAAGTGAAATCAAGAAAACACTCCCATTTACCATTGCAACAAAAAGAATAAAATATCTAGGAAGAAACCTACCTAAGGAGACAAAAGACCTGTATGCAGAAATTTATAAGACAATGATGAAAGAAATTAAAGATGATACAAATAGATGGAGAGATATACCATGTTCTTGGATTGGAAGAATCAACATTGTGAAAATGACTCTACTACCCAAAGCCATCTACAGATTCAATGCAATCCCTATCAAACTACCACTGGCATTTTTCACAGAACTAGGACAAAAAAGTTGACAATTTGTATGGAAACACAAAAGACCCCGAATAGCCAAAGCAATCTTGAGAACGAAAAACGGAGCTGGAGGAATCAGGCTCCCTGACTTCAGACTATACTACAAAGCTACAGTAATCAAGACAGTATGGTACTGGCACAAAAACAGAAAGATAGATCAATGGAACAGGATAGAAAGCCCAGAGATAAACCCACGCACATATGGTCACCTTATCTTTGATAAAGGAGGCAGGAATGTACAGTGGAGAAAGGACAGCCTCTTCAATAAGTGGTGCTGGGAAAACTGGACAGGTACATGTAAAAGTATGAGATTAGATCACTCCCTAATACCATACACAAAAATAAGCTCAAAATGGATTAAAGACCTAAATGTAAGGCCAGAAACTATCAAACTCTTAGAGGAAAACATAGGCAGAACACTCTATGACATAAATCACAGCAAGATCCTTTTTGACCCACCTCCTAGAGAAATGGAAATAAAAGCAAAAATAAACAAATGGCACCTAATGAAACTTCAAAGCTTTTGCACAGCAAAGGAAACCATAAATAAGACTAAACGACAACCCTCAGAATGGGAGAACATATTTGCAAAGGAAGCAACTGACAAAGGATTAATCTCCAAAATTTATAAGCAGCTCATGCAGCTCAAGAACAAAAAAACAAACAACCCAATCCAAAAATGGGCAGAAGACCGAAACAGACATTTCTCCAAAGAAGATATGCAGACTGCCAACAAACACATGAAAGAATGCTCAACATCATTAATCATTAGAGAAATGCAAATGAAAAGTACCATGAGATATCATCTCACACCAGTCAGAATGGCCATCATCGAAAAATCTAGAAACAATAAATGCTGGAGAGGGTGTGGAGAAAAGGGAACACTCTTGCACTGCTGGTGGGAATGTGAATTGGTACAGCCACTATGGAGAACAGTATGGAGGTTCCTTAAAAAAATACAAATAGAACTACCATATGACCCAGCAATCCCACTACTGGGCATATACCCTGAGAAAACCATAATTCAAAAAGAGTCATGTACCAAAATATTCATTGCAGCTCTGTTTACAATAGCCAGGAGATGTAAACAACCTAAGTGTCCAGCATCAGATGAATGGATAAAGAAGATGTGGCACATATATACAATGGAATATTACTCAGCCATAAAAAGAAACGAAACTGAGTTATTTGTAATGAGGTGGATGCACCTAGAGTCTGTCATACAGAGTGAAGTAAGTCAGAAAGAGAAAGACAAATACCGTATGCTAACACATATATATGGAATTTAAGAAAAAAAATGTCATGAAGAACCTAGGGGTAAGAGAGGAATAAAGACACAGACCTATTTGAGAATGGACTTGAGGATATGGGGAGGGGGAAGGGTAAGCTGTGACAAAGTGAGAGAGTGGTATGGATGTATATACACTACAAAACGTAAAACAGATAGCTAGGGGGAAGCAGCCGCATAGCACAGGGAGATCAGCTCGGTGCTTTGTGACCACCTAGAGGGGTGGGATAGGGAGGGTGGGAGGAAGGGAGATGCAAGAGGGAGGGGATATGGGAACATATGTATATGTATAACTGATTCACTTTGTTATAAAGCAGAAACTAACACACCATTGTTAAGCAATTATACTCCAATAAAGATGCAAAAATAAATTAATAAATAAAATAAAATAAAATAAAGAAGAAAGAAAACTGCTCATGCATCAAGGTCAAGTTTTTTTTTTTACTTAAGTAATTAATTTTATTTTTGGCTGTGTTGGGTCTTCGTTGCTGCACGCAGGCTTCCTCTAGTTGCGGCAAGTGGGGGCTACTCTTCGTTGTGGTGCACGGGCTTCTCATTGCGGTGGCTTCTCTTGTTGTGGAGCACGGGCTGTAGGCGTGCGGGCTTCAGTAGTTGTAGCACGTGGGCTCAGTAGTTGTCGCTCATGGTCTGTAGAGCGCAGGCTCAGTGGTTGTGGCGCACGGGCTTAGGTGCTCCGTCGTGTGTGGCATCTTCCCGAACCAGGGCTTGAACACATGTTCCCTGACTTGGCAGGCGGATTCTTAACCACTGCCCCACCAGAGAAGTCCCTCAAGGTCCAGTTTATTACATTTTCTTACCCTCCATCATATGCTGGAAATCATGTTTTGTTTGTTTCGTAGATGGAGCATAACTTTGTAAGAAAGTTCTTTTACTTCTGACATTTCTAATTTTCCTTTCTTCCTTCCTTTTTCTCCTCCATTATTTCTTATCCATCTCTGCCTTCATCCTTTATGTGCATTTGGGGCTCTATTTTACCTGTAAATAAGGTCTTATCCACTTTTCATTTTCCAGAAAGTCATCAAATTCTCTGGTCCCTCTCTCCTATTCTCTTTTGTAGATCTTTACTCTTGTTTTAGTGAGAGTTTGGAGGAAGGGAATTGAAATATATCAGTTCAGACATCTATCTCAAACCAGACAAAGCAGGAATTTTTTTAAAGTTTCCTTCAAACTCCACTGTTTCTTTGAAGCCATTTTCAACATATGGATGCCAGTTTCAACAAACTAGGCAACTCTTAGTTTTCTAATTAGCCAGAGATAGGTGAGAGTAGTTTATTACCCAAATCATAAAACCAAACCCTAACATTTGTCAGAAATGGTGTTCATCACTGACTCTGTTAAAAGGCACCTAGTCTATAAGCTTGACATCTACATCGTATCTGTCAGTCCTGGCTAAGAAGGGGAGGAACTGAAGGAAGACTCAGTGTCCTTGGCAGTGCTACAGGGCTAGGCTTTTTAATGGCTCATCCTTTTGCAGTGCTGTCCCAGAGAACTGGCACTGCCAGTAGCCCAGGGAAAAGCAGGATAACAAAGTGGGTAAAAATTTGGGATCCAGGGATTCTGATACTTTACAGCTGTGTGATTTTTTTAGTATTTCATTTCTTAAGCTTCAACTTCCTTATCTACAAGGCAGGGGTGATAATAGTGCCCCCCCTCATAGGATTGTTATTGGAGTTAAACGAGGTAATACACATATAAAGCACTTGGTGCCAACGCACAGTAAGCATCCAATAAATGTTAGCTATTTTTATAATGAACCTTGCATTCTGTATATATACTGTCCTCTATGGGAAATTTCAGAGGAAAGAGGGAATGTGGTTCCCACCTTTGTGGAGTTCCTGGACTAAGGAATGGCCAATATTTTCACTCTGTAGTGCTTCACATATGGCAAGAGTTTAATGGATATCTGTTGGATAAATACTGAATAACCTTTGGTCCTGATGGAAGACATGGCTCCTCCTCTCAGGGAATACTCAGATAAAGAGAAATAAGATACATATTATATAAACAAGTACCAAGTGTCCACTCATACGATAATTCATTCAACCAATATTTGATACTCATTGGCTATATGAAGAAATTATATTAGGACATTTAACAAGATACAGCTCCTTCTTCAAGAGGTTTAAAGTTTAGTAGATAAGATTTGTACACAGAGCTAAATACATTAGAGTGAGGGTATTACTGACCAACTGGGACAAGGCAATTTTCAAGTTGCCTCATTCCCATGTCCAAGTCCTCTCTCCCATCCCTGGTTACCATCCATCTCTCATGTGTCTGTGGCAATGTTTATTTCCAAGGTAATAATAAAAAAAATCATGTGGACTGTGTCTGAAAAAAAAAAAATGGAGATAGGTACATAGCTCCCTAACTGCTCAAATAAACCCATATATATATATATATATATATATATATATATATATATATATATATATAATTTTTTTTTTTTTTTGGCGGTACGCAGGCCTCTCACTGTTGTGGCCTCTCCCATTGCGGAGCACAGGCTCCGGACGCGCAGGCTCAGCGGGCACGGCTCACGGGCTCTGCCGCTCCACGGCATGTGGGATCTTCCCGGACCGGGGCACGAACCCGTGTCCCCTGCATTGGCAGGCAGACTCTCAACCACTGCGCCACCAGGGAAGCCCTAAACCCATAGATTTAATCTCCCTGAAGTCAAATGAGCTTTCCAGAGCAACACATTGTTCCCACTGACTTTCTAACCCTAGCCATTCACGGACTTCTCTCTGTGATCGAAACCCTTCACCACGTTAGTCATCTTATAAGTACACACCTACAGGGAAGTTGGAAAAATCTTTTACTTGCAAATTCCATATTACCTCACGCTCGGTGTGTTATATTTCTGGAGGTAGAGAATGGATTGGAGGAAAAAAAATTGAAACTAGAAAAACATGAGTTCAAATCTCATCTTCTTAGATGAGTGACTCTTGGACAAGCTAATTTAAGCTGAGTCTCAATGTCCTCGTATAAAATGAAAATAATAGTGCTGTGTCAAAGACTATTAGTTTTTTTCCCCAAATGCAGCCTATCCTTTACCATAGTGATAGAATTTTTAGCTGGTCATGAGGTTGCCTAGACAGAACAAGTCTTCCTTGGCTATGTGAATAAATTCTGGTTAAAGGGATGCTGGTGGAAGCAATGTGTAGGTAAGTGTTTAACTAGCTCTACACCAACGCCCCCCCCCACACACACATACACACTCACTCACAAAGTGTTACATATAAGCTCATATGTTTATTATTAATTTTAATAATATTAAAGACATAATTTGCAAATAATAATAGAGTATTCAGTACTGTATCATAAGCTCTTTATAGCCAATTGAATATTACAGGGTGCTTTGGTTGATTGTTGCTGAACTCTCATATCTGTATGCAACCTATGATTGCAGTTCAACCATGATTTGACAAATGGAGTTCCATTCCAATTTACTCTTTTCCCAATAAATTTATTGTCATTAAATCTGAAATGTGATCTACTATTAAACTCTTTTTATCATTATATAAACTATACTCATTAAATTGAAATTTCTTTCAATTTTAGCCCTACATATTTCAGAATCTCATCATCCGTCAATGAAGTGAGTGACTATTGTGCTGAATTGCATAATAGTTTTCAAATACTGGAAGAATATTTCCTTAATGTTCTGTGCTATTCATAATGTGATGGCCACAGACACACCACACTTTTAGTTTATTCTGCATTTTTTGCATTTTTCTCAATTACTTTCTTAAGTTCAGGCAAGTAACAAAATAATAAATCAAACTCTGACTTGTAGCATTTCCATGATGTAAATATTCTCATCATGGCTGAGTTCAAACTACCAGCATGAGGTCACTGAACACACAGTTGGGAGGAAATATGCAGTGTTTTCACTATGTAAATGTGATAGATAAAATTTCATATGTTATGGTTATTTGGAATTCTTTGAATTGTCTCTTTATATTTTCTTACCACTCTTACCATTGGGTTTTCTCTCTCCCTCTCTTTCTTACTTGTAAGATCTCTTTGCATGTTATCTGTCATATCTATCATCTGTCACTAGAACGTAAGCTCCATGAATATAGGAATATCGTATACACAAATAACAAAATAATAAATCAAACCCTGGCTTGTAGCATTTGCTAAATGTTTTATTTAGCACGGCATCCAGTAGTACCTATTGCATAAAAGGTGTTCAAATGAATGTTTATTAAGTGAATGAATGTGTTGCAAATATTTCCCCAGACTACAATTTTTCTTTTTATTTTATTTATGCTTATTATTTTCTGCCTTTTCATTTACTAAGTCTGAGTTTTCTGTCCTATTTAAGAATGCCTCTCTTATCCCAAGGTTGATTATTCTCCTAAGTTTTTCTAAAAGTTTTATTTTTTTGGTTACATTTAAATCTGGAATCCATCTGGAATTTATTTTTGTATATGACATGCATTTCTTCCAGATGGCCAGCCTACTGTGCCTCTTCTGTAAATAAATTATTTTTCTTTACTAAACTGAAATTCTACCTTTGTGGTACATTAAGTTCCTATGTATTCTGGACTCAATTTCTGATATTCTAATTTGTTTAATTATGCATATTTCTGGACATTTATCATACTCTTTGATACAATGACTTTATAGTAATTATAATAACAGAGCATAGTTGTAGTATTCACTATATACTGTTCTAAGCAATTTAGATTTAATCCTCACAAAACCCCTTTCAGGTAGGTACTGTTAACATCCTTATTTCAAACATGCTCTGTGTCTCATCACCAGTAAGTAGCAGAGCCTGGGTTTGAAACCAGGAAGTATAGCTCCAGAGCCCATGTCCTTAAACATTAGGTCAAACTGCCCATCTCTGCAACCCTTCTTTTTTTTTTTTTTTTTTTTTTTTTGCGATAGGCGGGCCTCTCACTGCTGTGGCCTCTCCCCTCGCGGAGCACAGGCTCCGGAGCACAGGCTCAGCGGCCATGGCTCACGGGCCCGGCCGCTCCGCGGCATGTGGGATCTTCCCAGACCGGGGCACGAACCCGTGTCCCCTGCATCGGCAGGCGGACTCTCAACCACTGCACCACCAGGGAAGCCCCACAACCCTTCTTTTTAAAAATAAACTTCTTAGCTATTTTCGGTACTTATTCTTCTATAGTCTTCTTTAAAATAACTTTATTCAATTCCCAAACAAAATCAAAACCCCTTTTTGGGATTCTAATTAGAATTGCATTAACTTTATATAATAATTCTGGAATGTATATGTTTTTATGACTTGTCTTCCTATTTAGGAACATGATAAATTTCTCTGTTTGTTCAGGTCTTATTTCATGTATTCGTCATTAAGATTTTATAGTTTCCCTTAAATATGTCCTGTACCTTGTAAAATTTATCCCAAGTATTTTATAAGTTTTGTCATTGTTGTGAATGAAATGTTTTCTCCCACTGTTGAAAGTAAAGAGAAAAACCTTTTGATTTTTTTTTGAATTTTATTTTTTTATTCTTTTATATAGCAGGTTCTTATTAGTTATCTATTTTATATATATTAGTGTATGAATGTCAATCCCAATCTCCCAATTCATCCCACCACCCCCACCACCACCCCACCACTTTCCCCCCGTGGTGCCCATACGTTTGTTCTCTACATCTGTGTCTCTATTTCTGCCCTACAAGCCAGTTCATCTGTACCATTTTTCTAGGTTCCACATATATGCATTAATATACAATATTTGTTTTTCTCTTTCTGACTTACTTCATTTGTAGAGATCCATCTACGTCTCTACAAATCACCCAATTTCATTCCTTTTTATGGCTGAGTAATAATCCATTGTATATATGTACCACATCTTCTTTATCCATTCATCTGTTGACAGGCATTTAGGTTGCTTCCAGAACCTGGCTATTGTAAATAGTGCTGCAATGAACATTGGGGTGCATGTGTCTTTTTGAATTATGGTTTTCTCTGGGTATATGCCCAATAGTGGGATTGCTGGGTCATATGGCAACTATATTTTTAGTTTTTTAAGGAACCTCCATACTGTTCTACATAGTGGCTGTATCAATTTACATTCCCAGCAACGGTGTAAGAGGGTTCCGTTTTCTCCACACCCTCTCCAGCATTTGCTGTTTGTAGATTTTCTGATGATGCCCATTCTAACTGGTGTGAGGTGATACCTCATTGTAGTATTGATTTGCATTTCTCTAATAATTAGTAATGTTGAGCAGCTTTTCATGTGCTTCTTGGTCATCTGTATGTCTTCTGTGGAGAAATGTCTATTTAGGTCTTCTGCCCATTTTTTGATTGGGTTGTTTATTTTTTTAATATTGAGCTGCATGAGCTGTTTATATATTTTGGAGATTAATCCTTTGTCCTTTGATACATTTGCAAAAATTTTCTCCCATTTTGAGGGTTGTCTTTTCATCTTGTTTGTAGTTTCCTTTGCTTTGCAAAAGTTTTAAGTTTCATTAGGTCCCATTTGTTTATTTTTACTTTTATTTCCATTACTCTAGGAGGTGGATCAAAAAAGATCTTGCTGTGATTTATGTCAAAGAGTGCTCTTCCTATGTTTTCCTCTAAGAGTTTCATAGCGTCCCGTCTTACATTTAGGTCTCGAATCCATTTTTAGTTTATTTTTGTGTATGGTGTTAGGGAGTGTTCTAATTTCATTCTTTTACATGTAGCTGTCCAGTTTTCCCAGCACCACTTATTGAAGAGAATGTCTTCTCTCCATTGTATATCCTTGCCTCCTTTGTCATAGATTAGTTGGCCATAGGTGCGTGGGTTTATCTCTGGGCTTTCTATCCTGTTCCATTGATCTATATTTCTCTTTTTGTGCCAGTACCATACTGTCTTGATAACATACTGTAGCTTTGTAGTATAGTCTGAAGTCAGGGAGTCTGATTCCTCTAGCTCCGTTTTTTTCCCTCAAGACTCCTTTGGCTATTCAGAGTCTTTTGTGTTTCAATACAAATTTTAAGATTTTTTGTTCTAGTTCTGTAAAAACTGCCATGGGTGATTTGATAGGGATTGCGTTGAATCTGTAGATGGCTTTGGGTATTATATAGTCATTTTCACAATATTGATTCTTCCAATCCAAGAATATGGTATATATCTCTCCATCTGTGTGTGTCATCTTTGATTTCTTTCATCAGTGTCTTATAGTTTTCTGAGTACAGGTCTTTTACCTCCTTAGGTAGGTTTATTCCTAGGTATTTCATTCTTTTTGTTGCAATGGTAAATGGGAGTGTTTCCTTAATTTCTCTTTCTGATCTTTCATTGTTAGTGTATAGGAATGCAAGAGATTTCTGTGCACTAATTTTGTATCCTGCAGCTTTACCAAATTCATTGATTAGCTCTAGTAGTTTTCTTGTAGCATCTTTAGGATTCTCGACATATAGTATCATGTCATCTGCTAACAGTGACAGTTTTACTTATTCTTTTCCAATTTGTATTCCTTTTTTCTTTTTTTCCTCTGATTGCCGTGGCTAAGACTTCCAAAACTATATTGAATAGTGGTGAGAGTGGACATCCTTGTCTTGTTCCTGATCTTAGAGGAAATGCTTTCACTTTTTTTTTTTTTTGCGGTACGCGGGCCTCTAACTGTTGTGGCCTCTCCCATTGCGGAGCACAGGCTCCGGACACGCAGGCTCAGCAGCCATGGCTCACAGGCCCACCTGCTCCGCGGCATGTGGGATCTTCCCGGACCGGGGCACGAACCCGTGTCCCCTGCTTTGGCAGGCAGACTCTCAACCACTGCGCCACCAAGGAAGCCCTGCTTTCAGTTTTTCACCATTGAGAATGATGTTTTCTGTGGGCTTGTCGTATATGGCCTTTATTAGGTTCAGGTAGTTTCCCCTTATGCCCACTTTCTGGAGAGTTTTTATCATAAATCGTTGTTGAATTTTGTCCAAAAGTTTTTCTGCATCTATTGAGATGATCATATGGTTTTTATCCTTCAATTTGTTAATATGGTGTATCACATTAACTGATTTGCATATATTGAAGAATCCTTGCATCCCTGGGATAAATCCCACTTGATCATGGTATATGATCCTTTTAATGTGTTGTTGGATTCTGATTGCTAGTATTTTGTTGAGGATTTGTGCATCTATATTCATCAGTGATACTGGTCTGTAATGTTCTTTTTTTGTAGTATCTTTGTCTGGTTTTGGTATCAGGGTGATGGTGGCCTCATAGAATGAGTTTGGGAGTGTTCCTTCCTCTGCAATTTTTTTGCAAGAGTTTGAGAACGATAGGTGTTAGCTTTTCTCTAAATGTTTGATAGAATTCACTTGTGAAGCCTTCTGGTCCTGGACTTCTGTTTGTTGGAAGATTTTTAATCACAGTTTAAATTTCATTACTTGTGATTGGTCTGTTCATATTTTCTATTTCTTCCTGGTTCACTCTTTGAAGGTTATAACTTTCTAAGAATTTGTCCATTTCTTCCAGGTTGTGCATTTTACTGGCATAGAGTTGCTCATAGTAGTCTCTTAGGATGCTTTGTATTTCTGCAGTGTCTGTTGTAACTTCTCCTTTTTCATTTCTAATTTTATTGATTTGAGTCCTCTTGCTCTTTTTCTTGATGAATCTGGCTAATGGTTTATCAATTTTGTTTATCTTCTCAGAGAACCAGCTTTTAGTTTTATTGATCTTTGCTATTGTTTTCTTTGTCTCTATTTCATTTATTTCTGCTCTGATCTTTATGATTTCTTTCCTTCTACTAACTTTGGGTTTTGTTTGTTCTTCTTTATCTAGTGCTCTTTAGGTGTAAGGTTAGATTGTTTATTTGAGATTTTTCTTCTTTCTTGAGGTAGGCTTGTATTGCTATAAACTTCCCTCTTAGAACTGATTTTCTGCATCCCATAGGTTTTGGATCATTGTATTTTCGTTGTAATTTGTCTGTAGGTATTTTTTGATTTCCTCTTTGATTTCTTCAGTGATCTCCTGGTTATTTAGTAGTGTATTGTTTAGCCTCCATGTGTTTGTGCTTTTTACTTTTTTTCCCTTGTAATTGATTTCTAATCTCATAGCATTGTGGTCGGAAAAGGTGCTTGATATGATTTCAGCTTTCTTAAATTTACCAAGGCTTGATTTGTGACCCAAGATGTGATCTATCCCGGAGAATGTTCCATGTGCACTTGAGAAGAAAGTGTAATCTGCTGTTTTTGAATGGAATGTCCTATAAATATCAATTAAATCTATCTGGTCTATTGTGTCATTTAAAGCTTGTGTTTCCTTATTATTTTTTGTCTGGATGATTTGTCCATTGGTGTAAGTGAGGTGTTAAAGTCCCCCACTATTATTGTGTTACTGTCGATTTCCTCTTTTATAGCTGTTAGCAGTGGCCTTATGTATTGAGGTGCTCCTATGTTGGGTGCATATATATTTATAATGGTTATGTCTTCTTTTTGGATTGATCCCTTGATCATTATGTAGCGTCCTTCCTTGTCTCTTGTAACATTCTTTATTTTAAAGTCTATTATATCTGATATGAGTATTGCTACTCCAGCTTTCTTTTGATTTCCATTTGCATGGAATATCTTTTTCCATCCCCTCACTTTCAGTCTGTATGTGTCCCTAGGTCTGAAGTGGATCTCTTATAGACAGCATATATATGGGTCTTGCTTTTGTATCCATTCAGCGAGCCTGTGTCTTTTGGTTAGAGCATTTAATCCATACACATTTAAGGTAATTATCTATATGGATGTTCCTATTACAATTTCCTTAATTGTTATGGGTTTGTTTTTGTAGGTCCTTTTCTTCTCTTGTGTTTCCCACTTAGAGAAGTTCCTTTAGCATTTGTTGTAGAGCTGGTTTGGTGGTGCTGAATTCTCTTAGCTTTTGCTTGTCTGTAAAGCTTTTGATTTCTCTGTCGAATCTGAATGAGATCCTCTCTGGGTAGAGTAATCTTGGCTGTAGGTTCTTCCCTTTCATTACTTTAAATATATCATGCCATTCCCTTCTGGCTTGTAGAGTTTCTGCTGAGAAATCAGCTGTTAACCTTATGGGAGTTCCCTTGTATGTTATTTGTCATTTTTCCCTTGTTGATTTCAATAATTTTTCTTTGTCTTTAATTTTTGTCAGTGATTACTATGTGTCTTGGTGTGTTTCTCCTTGGTTTATCTCGCCTGGGACTCTCTGCACTTCCTGGACTTGGGTGGCTATTTCCTTTCCCATGTTAAGGAAGTTTTTGTCAATTTGATTACTGTGTGTCTCGGTGTGTTTCTCCTTGGTTTATCTCGCCTGGGACTCTCTGCACTTCCTGGACTTGGGTGGCTATTTCCTTTCACATGTTAAGGAAGTTTTTGACTATAATCTCTTCAAATATTTTCCCGGGTCCTTTCTCTCTCTCTTCTCCTTCTGAGACCCCTGTAATGCGTATTCTGTTCCATGACAGTGAATTCCACCATTCTGTCTTCCAGGTCACTTGTCTGTTATTCTGCCTCAGTTATTCTGCTATTGAATCCTTCTAGGGTATTTTTCATTTCAGTTATTGTATTGTTCAACTCTGCTTATTTGTTCTTTAATTCCTCTAGGTGTTTTTTCTTTAATTCTTCTAGGTTTTTGTGAAACATTTTTGCATCTTCTCGATCTTTGCCTCCATTCTGTTTCCGAGATCTTTGCCTCCATTCTGTTTCCGAGGTCCTGAGTCATCTTCACTATCATTATTCTGAATTGTTTTTCTGGAAGGTTGCCTATCTCCACTTCATTTAGTTGTTTTTCTGGGGTTTTATCTTGTTCCTTCATCTAGTACAAAGTCCTCTGCCTTTTCATTTTGTCTATCTTTCTGTGAATGTCATTTTCCTTTCACAGGCTGCAGAATTGTAGTTCTTCTTGCTTCTGCTGTCTGCCCTCTGATGGATGAGGCTATCTAAGAGGCTTGTGCCAGCTTCCTGATGGGAGGGACTGGTTGTGGGTAGAGCTGGGTGTTGCTCTGGTGTGCAGAGCTCAGTAAAACTTTAATCTGCTTGTCTGCTGATGGGTGGGGCTGGGTTCCCTCCCTGTTGGTTGTTTGGCCTGAGGCGACCTAGCACTGGAGCCTACCTGGCTCTTTGGTGGGGCTAATGGTGGACTCTGGGAGGGCTCACGCCAAGGAGTACTTCTCAGAACTTCTGCTGCCAGTGTCCTTGTCCCCATGGTGAGCCACAGCCAACCCCTTTCTCTGCAGGAGACCCTCCAACACTAGCAGGTAGGTCTGGTTCAGTCTCCTATGGGGTCACTGCTCCTTCCCCCAGGTCCCGATGCACACACTACTTTGTGTGTGTCCTCCAAGAGTGGAGTCTCTGTTTCCCCCAGTCCTGTCGAAGTCCTGCAATCAAATCCCGCTAGCTATCAAAGTCTGATTCTCTAGGAATTCCTCCTCCCATTGCCAGACCCACAGGTTGGGAAGCCTGATGTGGGGCTGAGAACCTTCACTCCAGTGGGTGGACTTCTGTGGTATAAGTGTTCTCCAGTTTGTGAGTCACCCACCTAGCAGTTATGGGATTTGATTTTATTGTGATTGCGCCCCTCCTACTGTCTCATTGCGGCTTCTCCTTTGTCTTTGGATGTGGGGTATCTTTTTTGGTGAGTTCCAGTGTCTTTATGTTGATGACTGTTCAGCAGTTAGTTGTGATTTTGGTGCTGTCACAAGAGGGAGTGAGCGCATGTCCTTCAACTCTGCCATCTTGAACCAATCCGCCTATTGATTTTTTGATGAATGTGTGTGTGTGCGTGTGTGTATGTATATATGTATATTTCAGTCACCGGATCAAATTCTTTTATTAAATCTAGGGTTTTTTTTGATCACGAGTTTTCTAGGAACACAATTATATCACTTGAGATCTGAGATAATATTCCTCTTTCATACTATAGTCAGCCCTCTGTATCCACAGGTTCCACATTTGCGGATTCAACCAACCTCAGATCAAAAATGTTCAGGAAAAGATATTCCAGAAAGTTCCAAAAAGCAAAACTTGAATTTGCCACACACTGGGAACTATTTAGATAGCATTTGCATTGTATTTACAACTATTTACATAGCATTTAGAATGTATTAGATATTATAAGTAATTGAGAGATGAGTTAAAGTATACGGGAAGAGGGAGGATGTGTGTTGGTTATATGCAAATACTACACCATTTTATATAAAGGACTTGAGCATCCTTGGATTTTGGTATCTGAAGGGGGTCCTGGAACCAATCTCCTGAGGATACCCAGGGATGACTGTATTCCTTCCTTAGTATTACAGGATAGCCTAGGCTTTTCTTGTACGTTTCTTGCTGCAGACCTGGAATCATCCATTTCTCTAAGAAACACAGGTTTCTTTTAGTGAGAAATGGTATTTCAAGACCACATTTTTGAGTCCTAGATTAGTACATTGCTATTGGGTTGGTTATTGTTTCTAGGCCTTTTCAGTGGACAACACTGAGTAGTATATATGTCTAAATCTATATTTGTATTTTCTAAGGTAAAATACCTCATAAATTTACAGTGATACTTTCAATTCAAATTCAGGCCTACAGGTTTTTACTTAGCTTCTTCTATATTACAATTGTATCTCCTTTCTTCCATACTATGAATCTTGGTTCTCAAGGGAACAGGGGATGATAGAAGTAGAACATCTCTTGACTCCTCATTTGTTTTATCATATGTATCACACACACCATAGTCTCAGTTAAACAATACTATGTACTGAGAATAACTATAATTTTTTTTGCATTATGCTCTCCCTATTCTCCCTCATCGTTCTTTTTTTAATCATTGTGCTATATCTATATTGCCTAAGAGTGTAAGCATTATACACTAGACTCTCTTCCTTTTAACCTTCATTTAGCCTTAGTTCTATTAAAATTATATATTCTATATATTTTTAAAATATTTATTTATTTATTTATTTTGGCTGCGCCAGGTCTTAGTTGCAGCACACGGGATCTTTGTTGTGGCATTCGTAATCTTTAGTTGTGGCATGTGGACTTCTTAGTTGCAGCAGGCATGCGAGATCTAGTTCCCTGACCAGGGATTTAATCTGGGCCCCCTGCATTGGGAGTGCAGAGTCTTACCCACTGGACCACCAGGGAAGTTCCTTTAATGTTCACTAATAGTCCTTATGTCAATGTCTTTCTAGTCCTTTCGACTGTTTGAAGTTCATTCTCTAGTAGATTCCTTAGGAAGGGCTCATGGGTACAATATTCCCTGAATTATTGCATATTGATAAACATGTATCTGTGCCTTTTATATTTGAAAGTCAATTTTTCTGAATATAAAATCCTTGGCCTACATTTTGTCTTTTTGAGTATCTTAAATATCTTACTTCCCTTTCTTCTGTTATATGGTGGTGGTTTTGAAAAGTTTGATGCTAATCTAATTTTCTTAACCTTACACATCACTTACTGTTTTGGCTTAGATGACCAGAGCGTGTTTTCTTTCTTCCTGTTTATACAATTCTAGAATAAGTCTTAGTTTTGTTTGTTTTGAGTTGATATTCTCAGAAACAGATATGTTCCATAGTTTCAAATCTTTTTTTTTTTTTCACTTTGGGGAAGTTTTCTTCAATTAGTTTTTAAATATTTCTTCTGTTTTCTTGCTATGGTTTTCTTCCCTAGAATCTATATGGTCTATATGTTGGATCTTCATTGTCTGTCTTTAATATATGTCACATTCTCTCAAATCCTTTTTATCTCTCCATTTATCTTTTATTTTTAAAAAATTAAAAAAAATTTTCCTCTTCTTCACCTTCTGTTCCTCTCAAGGCATAATCTACTGTGTTTATTGGTTTGTTGGCTCTAGGTTAGTCTTCAGTTTTTTGTTTGTTTGTTTGTTGTTGTACGCGGGCCTCTCACTGTTGTGGCCTCTCCCATTGCGGAGCACAGGCTCCGGACGCGCAGGCTCAGTGGCCATGGCTCATGGGCCTAGCTGCTCCGTGGCATGTGGGATCCTCCCGGACCGGGGCACGAACCCGTGTCCCCTGCATCGGCAGGCGGACTCTCAACCACTGCGCCACCAGGGAAGCCCTAGTCTTCAGTTTTGAAGTTATTTTTTCTTTCTTTCTTTTCTTCTTTTTTTTTTTTGCCATGTCACATGGCATTTGGGATATTAGTTCCCAGACCAGGGATTGAACCCATGCCCCCTGCAGTGGAAGCGTGGACTCCTTAACCACTGGACTGCCAGCGAATTTTCTTTTCTTTCTTTTCTGAGCCTTGTCACCTCATTTCTGATTTTTTCTAAGTTTGATTTATATTATTCTTTCAAATATTGTATTATTTTCTTGATGTCCCTTAGCTCATTTTTCAAATAGTTTTGACAGTTTTGATATGTTCTGTGAGCATACCTGAGTGCTTTCATTGTCTATAAAATGGACTTCAATGTGTGGTTCAAGACCCTTTTAGACACACTGAAAGGTAAAAGCTATTTCTATTTTCATGATATTACGAAGATGTTATTTCTCTCTTTCACTGTGTTGACATTTGCACTGATAGTTCAAAGCAAGGATAGGTAAAATTGCTAGCATTTTATCATGAATGAAAGCAGTGGCACCAAAATGTACTAGTAGTCATTTAAAATACATTTTTAAAAAGCCAGTTTCACTTAAGAATGTTCTTGATGGGGCTTCCCTGGTGGCGCAGTGGTGGAGAGTCCGCCTGCCGATGCAGGGGACACAGGTTCGTGTCCCTGTCCGGGAGGATCCCACGTGCCGTGGAGCGGCTGGGCCCGTGAGCCATGGCCGCTGAGCCTGCACATCCGGAGCCTGTGCTCCGCAGCGGGAGAGGCCACAGCAGTGAGAGGCCCGCGTACCACAAAAAAAAAAAAAAAGAAAGAAAAGAATGTTCTTGATGAAACAGGAAAAATTATTAATTTTATTAAATCTTGTCCCTTGAGTACACATTTTTTTTAATGTTCTGTGTGTGACAAAATGGGAAGTACAAACAAAACACTAGCTGCATACTAAAGTGTGATGGTTGTTTCCAGGAAAAGTATTATAATTGTTTGAATTGCTAACTGAACTAATAAATTTTTTTTAAAAATTGGAACACCATCTTTACTTGAAAGAATGACTCACAGGTAAACTGTGATTATTCAGAATTGGGTGTCTTGTAGACATATTTTGAATATGAACTAAATAAGGCTGAAACTTCAAGGGAAATAACTGACAGTATTTGTTGCCAATGATAAAATTTGAGTTTTCAAGTGAAAACTTGAATTTTGGAAAACTTATATTTGCCACTGGCTTTACAGTTTCCTAATGCTTAAATACTTTTCAGGTGAGATTGGTGGTGAGATTTACAAGTATGACTTTTTGCTATTGTTAAGTGAGTGTGTCAACCTTTGGAGGATCCACATAATTTAATGAACTGATGGTAATCAAATGATCAATGTATTGTTACAAAGTTACATGTGGGTAAAAGAGTCATTCAAAAATCAATCATGCCAAAGAAATCTTGAGAAAAAAGAACAAAGCTGGAGGTAACACAACAACTTCATCCTATACTACAAAGCTACAGTAATCAAAACAGCATGGTACTGGCACAAAAACAGACACATAAATCAATAGAGCAGAATACAGAGTCCAGAAATAAATCTACCCATTTATGATCAATTAGTCTACAACAAAGGAGGCAATAATATACAGTAGAGAAAAGACAGCTTCTTCAACAACTGGTGTGGGAAAACTGGATAGCTATACATAAAAGAATAAAAATAGAATTTTTTTCACACCATATACAAAAAACACCCCTCAAAATTTAGGATTAAAGACCTAAATGTAAGATCGGAAAACACAGAACTCCTAGAAGAGAACATAGGCAGAACACTCTTTGACACAGAAATATTTTTTTGGCTCTGTGTCCTAAGGCAAAAGAAACAAAAGCAAAAATAAACAAATGGGACCTAATTAAACTTAAAAGCTTTTGCACAGCAAAGGAAACCACTGACAAAATGAAAAGACAACCTACTGAATGGGAGAAAATATTTGTAAATAATATGACCAATAATGGGTTAATATCCAAAATATATAAACAGCTCATACAACTCAATATAGAAAAAACAAACAACCTGATTAAAAAAATAGGCAGAAGACCTGAATAGAGATTTCTCCCAAGAAGATATACAGATGCCCAACAGGCACATGAAAAAATGCTCAACGTCACTAATCAGTGAAATGCAAATCAAAACCACGATTAGATATCACCTCACATCTGTCAAAATGACCATCATTAAAAAGTCTGCAAATAACAAATGCTGGCAAGGATGTGGAGAAAAGGGAACCTTCCTACACTGTTGGTGGGAATGTAAATTGGTGCAACCACTATGGAAAACAGTATGAAATTTCCTCAAAAAACTAAAAATACAACTACCATATGATTCATCAATCCACTCCTGGGTATGTATCCAAAGAAAATGAAAACATTTAATTTGAAAAGACTCATAAACTCCAATGTTCATAGCAGCATTATTTATAATAGCAAAGATATGGAAGTGATCTAAGTGTCCATCAACAGATGAATGGATAAAGAAGATGTGGCATACACACACACACACACACACACACACACACACACACACACACAATGGAATACTACTCAACCATAAAAAAGAATGAAATAATGCCATTTGCAACAACATGGATGGACCTAGAGGGTGTTATGCTTACTGAAATAAGTCAGACAGAGAAAGACAAATTCTCTATGTTATCACACTTGTATGTGTGACCTAAGAAATAAAACAAATGAATGTATGTAATAAAGCAGAAACAAAACAGACTCACAGATATAGAGAACAAACTAGTGGTTACCAGTGGGGAGAGTGAAGTGGTGAGGGGCAAGATAGGGGTATGGGATTAAGAGATATAAACTATTATGTATAAAATAAATAAACAACAAGGATATATTGTACAGTGTAGGGAAATATCACCATTATTTTGTAATAACTTTTAATGGAGTATAATCTATAAAAATATTGAATCACTATGTTGTACACCTGAAACCAATATAATATTGTAAATCAACCCTACTTTAATAAAAAATTAAAAAACAAAAACAAAAAACAAAGATAAACCAACAGATTTAATAGAACAGAATTTGAAAAGTTCATTGACAGGGTTTCATATTCCGTGTTGCAACTAACCTTCCAGCAATTATCACTTGTGAAGTTTTGGTGTAATATCAAAGAAGAATATCCCCAATTATCTGAAAAAAGTTATTAATATACTTTTTCTTTTCCAACTACATATCTGTTTAAGACAAGGTGTTTTTTTTTCATATATTTCAACTAAAATAGCACATCACATCAGATGGAATGTGGAAGCAGATATGAGAATCTGGCTGTCTTCTGTTAAGCCCAACAGTAAAGAGATCTGTACATATGTAAAACAATGCTATTCTTCTCATTAAATTACCTTTTTTTGGTTTGGAAAAATGTAGTGATTTTTCATAAATATGTTATTAATGTTAACATATAATGGGTGCATTATTATTTTTAAATGAATTAATAAATATTTTAAATATTGCTTAATTTTAATTTTGAATAGGATAAATATCAAATGATATAACCCACATAAGCAAAAGCTTTTGGGGAGTCCTCACCATTTTTTAAGAGTATAGAGGGATGCTGAGAACAAATGTTTGAGAAGCAATGGGCCATGGAGTTGTTATTCTGCATCTTATTCTTTTTTATTGTATAATAACTTGGTGTGGGATTTGACATCAACCTTTTGTATTGTTCATTTTTTAAAGTGAAACCAGTTTTCCTGAACTTTTGGAAGGAGGCATGGCTCTGGGTAACTTCACAGTGCTCTCTTGTGTTTCATGTGGCTTTAAAAAATGTGGTAGCTTGTTCTCTGAGATTTCCTGGCTCTGTAGCCTTACCTGCACTTGTTCTGGACCTTCTTTTTCCTTTCTCCTCTGTTGACCCCATCTTGCTCAATTTTGATTCTAGTTTCAGCAGTTTTTCCTCAGTGTGAGGATTGTCCTGGAAGGGAGCCCTAATATGTTCATAGGGGTCAGATTGTTCCAGCTTCTAAAGTTCCTTCCATGAGCCCATGGCACTCCCCTGCTTTTTGATTGGGCAAAACTCCTCTTAGTTTCACCTGCTCCTCTTTAACTGTCCTTCCATACTTTCTAGTAAATATCCGTTGGCTGTTTTGAGGTCGTCTGTTTTCATATCTATCAGATGCTCCATTGCTTCCCTCTACTTTCTCCCACGCAAGGTCTATAATATCGTGCAGGTTATATGCTTCTTAATGGTTTGTCCTCACCTGCTTGTATTTTGAGACTTGTGTGGATACCTTGTCAACAAGTTTCATTGTATTGATACTACGTTTTATCCATGCCTGGGTTTCGAATTTTGCTATCTATTGCACTGTTTTTAAGTTGGGATTAAGAGAGATTAAAGAATTACACTGCAACCACTATCACCACATAGGAGAAATATTTTCTCTCTTTTATTTACCTCCACACAATTATTAGTTGCTATTTCCAATCCCTTTGGAGCTGTAGTGTGCCCAAAGTATGGAGAGAAAAGATGAGTTGAAAGTTCAGTTTTGACAGATACTGTTATAAGCTGGCTTCACATTCCCTAGGCCTGTTTTATTTTGTTTTTCCTCTCATGGTCACTTGTGTAATTTTTTAAGTTTTCCAGCTGAGTCCTTCTGACAGCAAATCTAGTGATATGGACAATGAAGTCTATGCAGCCTCTGTATCCTTGGTCTCTAGTTTTCCGTTACACTCTCTCTGTTTGTTTCTGGTAACCCTCTCAAACTGTGCTCTTGGCAATAATCAAAAAAGCTGATTCTCTCTCCCTCAAGGCTTATGTCTGGTCCAAGGGAAGAGATTCTCACCCTCTGTCCCATCAAACACTGGAGGGCAGCTCAATCTCAATACAGCTGCCTATGTTATGCCACTGGAGCAGCTAATCACTTGCCCATGAGATTTCTTAGATGGGACTAAGAACCCAGACAGTTGTGCCCTTCTCCCTCATTCCCAACCCCTCCCAACAATAGCAGGGAACACAAGTCAAGCTCTTTGGGTCACCTGAGTGAAATCTCTAGGACTAGATTTGGGATTAGGAGGTAACATTCCTCTCTTCTTTGGTGGAGAAGGAGGGTAGGAATCACAGTTCAGCTATTCCCAAAAAGCCTCCTGACAAATTTCTCTCTTTAGTTTTCTGAATTTTGTGCCCTCAAAGTGGGTGAAAGCTTAAACAGCTATTAATAATTTATTGCTTTTTGCCTTGTAAATTCTGCACATACTTTAGTCCTTCTTTTGAAATACAGAATGTAGAGTCTGATCATCTTGCAGCTTGAGGTGAAACTTCAATTTTAATGTAGTGTTACATTTTAATAGGAAAACATTCATTTCCTCTATATTCTCAAGTTATAGCTATAGAGTTCAATTTAATATTCACTTACAATATTTTCCTATAATATCTCCTTTTTTATTCTCAGTCTTGTGGTTCTCTTTTCTATGTTTTTCCCTTCATTAGGTTTGACAGAGATTTACCCATTTTACTGGTTCTTTTCAAATATTAAATTTTGAGGGTTTATTTATATTTCTCTAACTTTTTTTACATTTCAATAATCTCAATCTTTTCTTTATTAATTACCTTTTATTATTTTCTTTTGGTTTCCTTGTTGTTCTTTTACTACTTTCTTAAAAGTAAATTCATTTATTTTTGGTACTCAGGCTATATATTTTCCTCAGGGTACAGTTTTAGCTGTGACTCACTGGTTTTCTTATAAAGTAATCTCTTTTTAAATTTTTCTATATGATTTGTAATTTCAGATTTAATTTTCTCTTTGGTCAGTAAAATTTCATATAAAAATTAATGAAATATGAAATAAAAGCAATGGAGATAAGCAAAGACAACAAGAAGTGAATCTGAGCCCCCAAATTTCAGATCATACACAAAGCAATAATTCACTAAATGGAAGAGGTAAATTTTGAAGACAAGTAATGAATAAACTTTTGGATTGTTTGACAATCCAATTAATGAAAATGATAAAATCATATAAACACACTGGAAAAGGATTTATATTACTTTGTGATTTGGCAGAAAATACTGGACAAAAAATAAATGTAAATTCATGTAAGCTTTACAATGAGAGCATTGATGACAAACTGGTTAATGATTATAATCAATTCAAAGAGGATTTAAGGTTAATCACTGAACAAGAAAAATTGAAATGATCTGAAATCTCTATAGAGATTCGACAACAATCCTACAAAGTTATGTGACACCACCACTATCACATTTAATGCTGAAGGAAATTTTCTAAACCATCATTAATAAAAACAAATTTTGATCAACCATGCTAGGGGAATAACTGAATTATCTTTCTATTTTCTTTATGGAAAATAATATTATAAAATTATTGTCATATGAAGAGGAAATCAAAGAATATACAGCCAAAATATTATAGAGGAGTGTCAGGCAGTTAATAAACATACTATTATGTTATTTTTCTACATTTTCTAACATTTGCAGAATGTATTCACTTTTAAACATTTCTCCTTTTATTCTAAATAAATATTGATGTTATATTTATATTTATATATATATATATATATATATATATATATGTATATAGTTAATGCCCTTTCCCCTCCCCTCCCCAAATTTATATGCTTTAGGCCTCACAAAACTTGTTTGCCCAGAATTGGACTAATGTCAGTTGTCCTGCTTCTCATTCAGATACATTCTACTTACGCCAGATTACTTCTTAAGGGCAGTAGTGATTGTGCTGTCCACGTACTATGTGGGACGGGTTTTCCAAGGGATCTAAGCCTGAAGGTAACACCAATTTCCAGGTTTCTTAGTGTGCTCCCAAGCATTATCTAGAAAAGATGAAATGCAAAATGGTTTCAGGGACACTTGGCAGCCATTTGGAATGCTGAAATCAAACTGAATCACTACCTTGCTCTTTGCATGCAGTATATTCCAGATGGATCAAAGATTGAAACATGAAAAATGAAGTCATAAAATACATAGGAGAATTTCTATACAATATCAATGTGGGAAAAGGCTTTTTAAGTTTGATACAAATCCCAGAGGCTATAGAAGAAAGAATTGCTACATTTTAATGAATAAAAATGAAAAAAAATTCTGCTTGCCAAGAAATAATAAAGTCAAAAGACAAGCGACAAATTGAGAAAAAAAGCTGTTCATAACACATATCCCACAGAGTTTATTTCCTTAATATAAAAAGAGTTCCTACACATTAATAAGAAAAAGGATCAATAGCCTAATAGAAAAATAGACAAAGGGTATTAACAGATAATTTATAGAAAAAGAAATACAGACTACTTGTGAACATATGAAAAGTTGTTCAATCACCTTTAAAATAAGAGAAACACAAATTAAAGCTGACAATCAGATTGGCAAAGATCCAAAAGTTTTTTAACACGTTGTGTAGGTGAAGGTATTAGGAAGCAGGAAATTGATGGTGCAAGTGTAAATTGGTACAACTTCTAGAAAGGGCAGATTAAATTAGGCAGCAACTTCATTTCTAGAAATTAATCATATAGATATGTCAAATTTGTAAATTGTTACAAGTAGAAAGACATTCACTGTAGTATTTTTTCTAATAGCAAAATGTTGGAAGCAACCTGTCTATCAAAAGGGACTGGTTAAGTACTGTGCAGCTGTAAAAACAAGAAAGCAGTTCTATGCAGATATGAAACCATCTTAAAGACACATCATTAAAAATTTAATGTTCAGGGCTCCTCTGGTGGCACAGTGGTTAAGAATCCGCCTGCCAATGCAGGGGACACAGGTTCAGGCCCTGGTCCAGGAAGATCCCACATGCCGCGGAGCAACTAAGCCCGTGCGCCACAACTACTGAGCCTGTGCTCTAGAGCCCGCGTGCCACAACTACTGAAGCCCATGCACCTAGAGCTTGTGCTCCTCAACAAGAGAAGCCACTGCAGTGAGAAACCTGTGCACCGCAACAAAGAGTAGCCCCCGCTCGCCACAACTAGAGAAAGCCTGCTCACAGCAACAAAGACTCAATGCAGACAAAAATAAATAAAATAAATAAATTTATTTTAAAAAATGTAATTTTCAGGGCGGGACACTGATATTTAAATGGATATATTCAATGCTTATGTTTTCATGGAATATCTCTTAAAGATAGTGGTTGGTTGGGTTGCCTCTAAAAGAAGTAGGATGTGCGTGGGTAGGTGGGTGGAAGACTTACTTTTATTACAAATCCTTTTGCCCTTTTTGAATGTTCTTCCATGTACATATCTTATCTATTAAAATGCTGCAATTATTTATTAAAAATAAGAGATGTCCTATAACTAGGCTAGTGAATATCTGAGCATTGGTAGTTCTTTCCTGAAAAGGACATTATTGGGTACATGGAGAAAAAGCAAGGTAGTCCAAGGCTTAAATATAAGGTTATCCTCTGGGAATAAGATTATCACTCTAACAGTGATCTATGAATGGTTGCCGAAAAGTTTCTGAACTATCCAAATCCAAGTCAGGGTCTAACCTCAGGAGAACCCAAAAATCTAAAGTCGAAGCTTATTTAGCTGTATTGCAGTTATCTGTTCAAAGGAAGACTGAGCTGATAGATGGGACCTGGTTAGCATGAGGTCTAGAAAAGGGAGGCCAAAGAGTAGAATTTGACAATATTCATCTAGTACTTACTAAGGGAGAAGATGTTCTCTGGAGTGTATGGCTATATCTTTTAGTTTTCCTATAAAACTAGTAACTGTCATTTAAATGATCTTTGAGTAGTGGCTAAGAACATGGCCTTTGAAGATAAACAGACCTGGGTTCAAGTATGGTTCTTTTTTATCATCTGGGTGATTTTAGGAAAATGCCAATTCTCTGAGCCTCAGTTTATGTACAGGTAAAATGGAGATAATAATTTTTACCTGAATGCTGCTGTGGATTAAAGAAAATAACAGAAAAAGTCCAGTACAGTGGTCAGTATGTAGTTGGTGCTCACTGAATAGTAACTATTATTTTCATTTACCTGCCTTTATAATCTCTAAAACTTAAGGTCCTGAAGATCGATTAACAATTGAAACAAATAAAATTGAGTCAAATGTATAGGATATTGTCATTAACAAGATAAACATAGCCTTCTAGGCAGGGTCTCTCAGAAGCTTAGAGAGGCTCCAGGCCATTTCTCTCTCCCTTTTGTTCGTTTATTTATTTATTTTTTTTGAGGCTCTTGGTATATATAAAATAAATGAAAAATTCCAACACTGGGTTTCAAAAATTGTTTTAAATGCTGTTTATGTTAAATGTAGTGAAATGTATTTGTGTTATTCACATAATAATAATATTTGAAACATTAATGTACAGTGCACCACAGGCAGGACATGTGGTAGATGAAAGTTTTACGATGAATGTCTTCCTCTTCTGGTCACTGTGCATCTCTGGGACTGGACGGATGACCTCCTTTGATGAGAACATCAAACATCTGTAGTTGAAGCTCTTCATGAATGCGAGAACCAGCCAAATGGCTGTCCTGAATCCCCAGCCCCAGTGAAAGGCCCTGTTCTAAGGAGTAGGCAGAATAGGCAGGCAAACCCCTCTAATGGGCTGTAAAAGACAGACACATTTCTCTCTTCCAGTTGCTCAGCGTTTCTAACTTGCCAATGACAAAAGCCAGCGTTTGTGTCTTGTGTCTTCATCTCAGCTGGCGTGACAGTCTTTAACACTAATCTGGGCAGGCTGCCATATTTGGAGACCTGGATAACACCCTTGTAATGCAGGGAAAACTCAGTTCACTCACATTTCCCTGTATCATGAGAAGCCGCTTCAGGCCAGTTTAAATCAAGAAATGATACAGTTAAAAGACTTTTTAAGAATCAGGAAATAGCTCCTAAGTGGGGTCTTCAGTTGGATACCAAAGAGAAATGGCCCATTTTCTCCCTGGTTGAGTGAGCTTTTGCTGCTGACCTATAAATTCTACACTATTTCAAAGTTACTGGCTGGGAAATTAATGGAAACTGAGCTGGGAATTTTTTCTTTCTTACTCTTATGTGTGATGCCTTATTTAAAATAATTCAGACTCAAAGTGAATTTCTAGCAAATGGTGCTCTGGCTGCTATTGAATTTACTGATGGTGAATCCATGATGCCTACTTTTTATGTATGATATCGCTGATGTGGTGATTTTTTTTTTTTAAAGCTCCACGGTGAGACTTTCTTAAAATTCACCTCTTCCATTTGCTCCATAGTGCTATCAGGGATTTCAGGCTAAGATACTATTTAGCAAATTAATTTACCATGTTGAGATTTTACAACAAAGTTTTGCAAAACCATTAAGTAAACCACACGTATTTCTTATATATTGGGATTTTTTGATGTGCTAAGATTTTATATAAATTTTTATTTATCTTGATGAAAGTCAGATAAATAAATGCTCCTATTGTGCTTAATAACTCAACTATTTGCTTTCACAAGGCCAGAGCAAGGCTGAAAGGAAATTCATCTCAAAGCTATTAAGAAAAGCCAGATAGAAAGGGAGCATGAAAATAAAATGAACTATGGTGAAAGGGCCAGACCCTCTTCCAGACTGCTCTACATCATCTCAGCTACCCAGATGGAACAAAGATTTAGAGTTCTAAACAGAACTTAAGAATAGAAAGAAATGATGTGGGATGGTCTGAGAAAGGGATCAATCTATTCTGTGTTCACAAGAGACACAGGGAGAAAAAGAAATTATTTGGCAAAAAAGTCTCAACAGATTAAACCAGAAATAACATGTCCCACCCCCAAACTGCCACCATGGTCCCCATTTGAATACACCTCAAAAGCAGCCCTTGTTTCCACTGCTCAGTTTCCTGCCCAGGCTTGCAAGGGGACAAAACAAAGGAAGTGAAGAAACCACCTGGGTGCCTCCTCCCTGATACTCAGGGGATTGGTTGGTTCTAACTTTTAAGTTGTCACTGAAGCCCCTGGTGGCCAGACTATGAAAAAATTCTGACCAGTGATTTGGACCTTGAGGGTTTGCTCTAATAACCCACCTTCAGTGACTTTTAAAGTTCCTACAACTGCACAGTCCAGAGCTTGATGTCAGTCTGCCTCCTGTATCATTTTATAGATGCCTGCATGTCTTACCTTTCCATCCAGTTGGAAGACCTTGTGAACTCCTGAAAAACCTAGGTTTTTATTCCTACCTACCTAATGCAATTTCCTTCATTGCAATGTTTTTCTCATTTTTGTGGGTCCAAATCCTGTCCATCCCTCAAAGACCAGCTAAAGCTATTTCCAATTTGAGAAACTTTCTGTAGAAGCCTTAGTCATTCTTTGTGGCCACCGTCTTCCTATGTTTGGAGAATCACCCTTATAAGGCACTGTCCACTGTCCACTACAACCCTGACAATGCCGGGTGCACACTTTCCCAGCCTCCTTTATAGATGAGGTGTGGCCATGTGACCTAGGCTCTCCCAGTGAAATGCTCCCACCCCAAACTAGCCATGAGAAGAAGCAGGGACCATTCAGAATACATTCTGGTGGCCACTGGGGGCTGCAGCAGTGGCAGATACTGGCTTCCAGAGGCAGTAATGCCTGTGCTCCTTGTAGCTGAATTCTGTGTTGGTCGTGTCCTCTGGGCAAGCAACATAGTCTGTCCCCAGTAGCAATGGTCATGATGTATTTGCCATTACAGTTACCTGAATAATTTGGAGCATTTTTTTCCTGCCTCCACAACCTCTAAACCTAGTTCTGCAGTCTCCCAGAGATTCTGTAAGCTACCCACTAATTTCTTTTTTTTTTTTAGCCACTTTACGTGGCTTGCAGGATCTCAGTTCCCCGAGCAGGGATTGAACCTGGGCCACGGCAGTGAAAGCCCAGAATCCTAACCACTAGGCCACTAGGAAACTCCCCCAACTAGTTTTTGTTTTTGTTTTACAGTTTTATTGAGATATAATTCACATACCATACAATTCACCCATTTAAAATGTACAATTAAATGTTTAAAGTAAATTCGCAGGACTGTGCAATGATCACGACAATCTAATTTTAGAACATTTTTCTCCTCCAAAAAAAACCTCATATCCATTATCAGTCACTTTCCATTCCTCCCCCTACTTTGAGATGTAGGCAACTACTAATCTATTTTATATGTTTATAGATTTCCCTATTCTGGGCATTTCATATAAATGGAATCATACAACATGTGATTTTGAGGACTGGCTTTTTTCACTTGGTATTACGTTTTCAAGATTCATCCATGTTGTAATGGATGAATCCACGTATAGGTAGTTCATTCCTTTTTATTGTTGAATAATACTCCATTGTATGGATATCCCACATTTTATTTATTCACTCGTCTGTTGATGGATATTTGAATTGTTTCTACTTTTTGGCTATTATGAATAATGCTTTTATGAACATTCATGTGCGAGTTTTTGTGTAGATGTTATATCTTCATTTCTCTTGGGTATATTCCTAGGAGTGGAATTGCTGGTATGGTAACTATGGTAACTACGATTAACCTTTTGAGGAACTGCTAAACTGTTTTCTAGAGTGGCTGCACCATTTTGCAATGTGTGAAAGTTCCAATTTCTCCACATCTTTGCCAAATAATCTTTGTTATTATCTGTCTTTTTGATCATAGCCATTCCGGTGAGTATAAAATGATATGTCACTGCGGTTTTGCCCACTAGCTGTTAACTAAATTCTTTTGCTTAAATCTAGTTTCTTGCAAGTAGAACCCTGACTGATCCATTCCTTATTCAGCCTACGCTGGCCTGTCCTATCTCTGAGCTGTACTACACAATTCAGCATTTGTCCATTTTCTGGATGCAAGATCCTTTTCTCCTCTCCTAGGTTGTAATCTACTGGAGGTCAGAGAGCCCATCACCTACTTCTGTGTCTCTCCTGTAGTGACTAGCCTGGAGCTCAGCACTTATGAAGCTTTAAGCTTGTTATTTGGAAGACTGTTGATTGGTTCATTATAAGTTCCTTGCTTACCATACAATTCCAGAAACGTGCCTTTCATTCTCTCATTAAGGAGACTCAGTTAAGGAGACGTGTAGCAGGTGCTGGGGACACGGATTTTGGAGATTGGTCAGATCTGGGTTCTAATTCTATTTTTGCTGAGTACTAGCTGTGGGACCCAAGGGCCAGTTAATTAACCTCTCTGAGCTTTGGCTTTCCTATTTACAAAGAGAGATAATAACAGATATCAGATAAGTGTTATGAGGGTTAAACTACATCCTGTATGTAAAACAATAGAACAGTGGTGCATGGAAATTGTTCAATAAATATTAGTTTCGTCTGTACCCACGCATTACCTTTCCAAATCCCTCCCCCAGTAATCTGGCTTAGAGATGCATCTTGTTATGTTTGCTGTTTTATAATTTTACCAGGAAGATGGAGCAAGCCTGCTGCTTACATGTCTTAAGTCATGTTCTTACAAATGAGTATTATGTTGCTAGTCTAAGGCAATGGAAATCAGGAAAGAAGCGAAAGATGTTGCCCAAACCCCATTTTGAGAGTAGAGGGCTGTTGATTTTAGAGAGGTCAATTATGAAGTTGCCACTGAGAAGGCAGGAACAGGATGCAAGAGATGCCTGGGCTCTGCTGTTTACATGTCCTGTTTCCCCAAAGGACTCTTTTTTTGGGTTATGACCACATAGGCATAGAATCTTTTTGAAGCGAAGTTGATGTTTATTTCAGATGACCTATTTCTAGGGGCATTCTCGGCTCTGACTGGAAGAAGCCATGTGTACACCACAGGCTGAAGGATTAATCATGGGGGAGGCTGGCATGAATGTTGGTGTGTTATGGGAAGATCGTTGTCTGTGGCAGCTGTCTTTATCCTTAGTACATTCAAAGAAAGCTTCCATCCTGGAGGGCTTAAAATAAAGCACCTAACTGAGTGAAACACTTTGTAACATGGTTGTGAGGGGTTGCACTGACATCTGTATGATAAACTAATGGGAGGTGAATCTGTTTTTTCCATGAACCTTATCTGGAGAATATAACTTGCCATTTATTCAGCTAGTTATTCAGAATATAACTTGCCATTTATTAATTTTTAAAAGCTTTTACTAGGTGATTTAAATTACTTTAGCAGAGGTCAAAGTCCTGCTACAGATTCCTTAGTGAGAGCTCAGATGCCATATAAATCTGGAAGGGTTAAAAGACTGAAATTTTCTATAAATGTGTAAATTGCTGAGTGCATGGCCTTTGTGAGAGTGAGTTTTAGTAGTGATCAGAGGGAGGTGATCACAAGGCAACCAGATTCCTAAACAAGACACATTATAGAGGAGAAAATGACATGTATAAAGGGGAGGCTGCAGACACAGAAATTAACTTCTTGGTTTTCCCAAAGTGAACCTTATCTGGCTTCATTCAGTCATTCAACAAACACTTAGTGAGCATTTACTATAGATTAGGTTCTGTGCTGGGAACTTGGATGATGAGGCAGGGCCTTTATTGGAAGATCCTTTATGCTGTGTATAGTTCTGAGCCTAATATACCTCCTTCAGCTTGGATCTTGGAGCTCAGGAGCCTGAATTCTAACCTAGTTCAGCTTAGTTGCAGCCATATGATAGACTCGTGAGCATGAGAATAGGGAATGTTATTGTCAGCATCTGATTTGGGGGATAGTTTGTTACATGGTGTCATTGTGACAATAGCTAACTAATACATCATGATAAGTTTGGGCTGTCTTCTGAGAGCATTAGGGAGCCACTGAAGAATTTTAATCAAGGGAGAGGTTGATAACCTTTGGATTTTAGAATGGTCTCTCTGGCTACAGCAGATTCAAAGGTGGCCATTGCTCCTTTAGCTTGGGCAGCAGAATGAGACACTTGGAGCAGTAGTCAAGCCTTAAGCAGTTGCTGGTCTAAAGATAATGAGAGCCAACTAGAGCATATCTGAACCAACCTATAGCTTCAAGCCTAAAGAATGGATTAAAGGTAGCAAGACTAGACTCAGGGAGACCAACAAGAAGACTGTTGCAATCATGTAGGCTTGAACTTGGGAAGTGACAGTAAAGGAGAGAGAGTGAGATAAGTGGTAGAATTGATTGGTCTTGGTGACTGTTTGATTACACATGAGAATTTCAGGAGACTAATGTTAAGGGTGATTTGGTTGGTCAACAGGGTAGATGAGACTATCCTTCACTCAGAAGAAAATACCTTTTTTCAGGGGGAGATGGCAGCAGAGGCAGACGGGCAGGTTCATTTAAAATATACTGAATTTGTGTGTTCAAGTTATGTCCAGGAAGATACAAATAGAACTCCAAGAACGGGTGGCGTAAGAAGCCTTCAATTAATGAAAACAAAAACAAAAACAAACAAACAAACAAAACCCTTAAATCAGCCTTTCCACTGAAAATGGAAGTAAAGAAAAGTTTCAAAAAAGATGAATACAATGAGATGTTGAAAATTTTATTTTCCAGAATCCCAAAGAGCTGGAGACTGGCAGACTGGCCAGAGTCACCTCAAGAAAGAAGCATTAGGAAGTGAGTTACATTTCACTGGCCCATGGTGTTGAAGGTCATAGGTCAAGAGCAGGGCCTTTGGATGGCTCTGAGATAGGAAATTGGGTATAAGATCACTGTACTGGTAAAAAGCAGTATATGATACCTCCCCATAACTCCTCAGGCCTTCAGTGAAGTTATGAAATTCGCAAAACCACAACTATAATAGGATTTCCTGTGGAAAACAGTGAAGGGGTCAAGGTGAGCATCCTGGCTGTCAAAGACTCCTTAGAGAGAAAACACAGAGTGCAAAAGGAATAGATAAGGCAAAAGCAATTAAGTGTTGCATTTGCATAATCCTTAAGGATGGTCTCTAGGCTCATACAGGTAGAGAAATTGAGGGTTTAGCGTTTAGGTCAAGTTACTTAAGTCTCTGATGGCCAAAGGGACACCCAAAGTCACATCTTAATTACATAAGTTTCTTGGGGAGGGGATTTGGGTGGGGTTGAACAGAGCAATTTTGTTGAAGTTGTTATCATCTTATGACACACACACGCACATATTTGTATATATACATGTATGTGTGTGTATGTATATATATATGTACATATATGTGTATATATATATATATTTTTCCAGCTAAGTGGGAGGCAAAGTCATTTACTATGAGTTCTGGGGGTGGTGGAAGAGCTGGGGGTTTGAGGAGATTGGTGACGGTGAAATCTACAGGGCTGTGTGATTAATTATCCTCAGAGGAGCTCCATATTTAAGGTGCAGGGGCCCTGGAGGCAGAAGGTTGGCTTACTGAATTTGGAGTTTCACCAGGTGGTTTAGCAGAGAATAAACAAGAGTGGGGATTGTGCAAATCAGAAAAAGAGGGATTTGATCAATGGATCACTGATGGACCTTCTCCATGTTGGGGGAGAGTTCAAGGGAAATTCTAGATTTACAAATATATAAATTAGGACAGGGTTTTTATTTCAAGTCAAGTTTATCTGACCAAGAGTTCTTTTTTATTTTTTAAGTCCCTACTGGATATTTAGTTTCACAACCTACAAACTCATATCAAACTTTAAATGATGAAGTCAAACAGTAAGTCAGTGAAATCTCATTTTTCTCTAATTTTTGTAACTATGTGATTTGTGCAAAGTGAGGCACACCTGTGTCCAGACTTTACAGAAAGATTATAAAGACATTATGTCAGGGACTTTCCTGGTGGCGCAGTGGTTAAGAATCCGCCTGCCAATGCAGGGGACACGGGTTCAATCCCTGGTCTGGGAAGATCCCACATGCCGCGGAGCACCTAAGCCCGTGCACCACAACTACAGAGCCTGAGCTTTAGAGCCTGTGAGCCACAACTACTGAGCCCACATGCCACAACTACTGAAGCCCATGCACCTAGAGCCTGTCCTCCACAAGAGAAGCCACCACAATGAGAAGCCCATGCACTGCAAGGAAGATTAGCCCCCGCTCACCACAACTAAAGAAAGCCCATGCGCGACAACGAAGACCCAATGCAGCCAAAAAAATAAAAATAATTTTTTAAAGACATTATGTCACATAATTAAAAAAAAAATAATAACAACAACCTTCTCATCTACCAGCAAAGCAGAGAGCAGCAAGTATTGTCATCTCCATACTGCAGGTGGGAAACTGAAGCATGGTGAGACTGCACAACTTCTTCAAGGGTTCTTTGTATTCCAGAGCATCCCGGTTTCTGAATATGTGATATATCATATAAACTTCCAAACAGGAGCAGTGAATAAATAAGCTATCATTTATTAATATTTATGGAGCCCTTGTGTCATGCTCAGCCTATGGTGAATGCTATAAATTATTAAAATGAAGATGTGCAATCTACACTCCTGGACTTAAAACTCCTGTAATCTGGTTAGAGAGATCAAAACTCAACATACTAAAAGTTTTCAAAGAATATGAGAGATAAATAACAACTTGAGACAATGACAGGAAAAATACTGAGGCATGTGTGAGGTGACCAGTGAATGAAATAGACAGTAAATTGGAGGGAAGAGAAAAGGAGAAGTTAGAATGGGCTGGAGTTGACAGAGAATACTTCGTGTAGGGGTGGGAATTTAACTGGACCTTGAGGAATGGGTAGTGGTTGGAGAGTCATCATTATCATCCTGCTCATATAAGAGCAGTTGTATAAATATGAACCCTCACGAATCTCCTTTTGAAAGGGCACTTTCAGACAGAAACCTGAAAAGAATTTCTTTTTTAAAAAATATAAATTTATTTATTTATTTTTGTCTCGGTTGGGTCTTCGTTGCTGGGTGCAGGCTTTCTCTAGTTGCGGCGAGTGGGGACTACTCTTCGTTGGCATGTGCGGGCTGCTCATTGCAGTGGCTTCTCTTGTTGTGGAGCACAGGTTCTAGGCATGGGCTTCAGTAATTGTGGCGCTCCGCGGCATGTGGGATCTTCCCAGACCAGGGCTCGAACCAGTGTTCTCTACAATGGCAGGTAGATTCTTTTTTTTTTTCTTATTTTTGCGGTACGCGGGCCTCTTACTGTTGTGGCCTCTCCCGTTGCGGAGCACAGGCTCCGGACGCCCATGGCTCACGGGCCCAGCCGCTCCACGACATGTGGGATCTTCCCGGACCGGGGCACGAACCCGTGTCCCCTGCATCGGCAGGCGGACTCTCAACCACTGAGCCACCAGGGAAGCCCCGGCAGGTAGATTCTTAATCACTGCACCACTAGGTAAGTCCTGAAAAGGATTCTTTTTGAGTAAGTGGCAAGAGGAGGAGGAGAGGGGAGAAAATAAACTTAAAACTAACTTTATTAAAATCCCATTTCCCCCGCCTCCCTGCGAACTGGCTCTGCTAGATTAGATTGAGTTTCCTGAGGATTCTTACTACCTCATATCTCACCTGTGCCTAAAATCTCTGCACTTGTGACATTCATGGGTGAACCCTCCATCTGCCTTCATTTTTTTTTTTTTTTTGCGGTACGCGGGCCTCTCACCGCCGTGGCCCCTCCCGCTACGGAGCACAGGCTCTGGACGCACAGGCCCAGCGGCCATGGCTCACAGGCCCAGCCGCTCCACGGCATGCGGGATCTGCCCGGACCGGGGCACGAACAAGTGTCCTCTGCATCGGCAGGCAGACTATCAACCACTGCTCCACCAGGGAAGCCCCTGCCTTCATTTTTGATGCTCTATTATGCTTTGTTCCTCCATGAAGAAAAAGTAAGAGAACTTATTTCCAAAGCTTAGTGGTTTTCCAGAATGTTCACTTCAGTTTTCTGAAGCATTCTCCTTGGGTTGGCAAACACTGTGGCCTGGATAGACTCACAGCAGGGCAAGGTGCTGCTACTCCTCACTTCTCAGTTAGAAAGCTGGTGGTCAAGGGTTCTGAGAATACAGAACCCTCCATCTGAAGACTGGATGGTCAATTGATGGGGATAAAAAGGTCATTGAATAGTGACTATCATTAGAATCCTGTGAACTCTTACTGGGTACTTTCCAGGCAGCAGACTCACACTGGAACAACTCTTCAAGAATGTGTCCTTATAGCACAGGGAACTATATTCAGTATCATGTAATAACCTATAATGGAAAAGAACCTGAAAAAGAATCTGTATCTATCTATCTATCTGTCTATCTATCTATCTATCTATCTATCTTTCTATTTATATCTGAATCACTTTATAGCATACCTGAAACTAATAACAGTATTGTAAATCCACTATACTTCAATAAAATTTAAAAATAGATAGATAAATAAATAAATAGAATGGGCCCTTGACATCTGTGACGTGAATCTAGTAAGCTCTGAACTTGTCCATTCCCTTATAGGTTTCCCCCAAATACACACCCACGCCTTTACTCCTTTGCACAAAAACCCCATTCTCTTATTTTCTCCTACAATGAAGTTAGCGGAACCATAAAAAAGAGCTTATTTGTTCATTAAATGCAAGCATTCAGCAATCTAAAGCTCTATACTTAGAAACACAGTTGACTTTTCGTCAAGAAGAGGACCAAGAAAACATGGGAAATCCTCTTTCCACTCTTAACACATAAAATTTCTAGATACGAAAAACATTTTTTTTTGAGTCCATAGTTGAACTTGTAAGAAATAGAAATTTCCAGGTGTCAGAAATTAAGGGAGAATCCACAGAGGTCAGTGCTACTTGTGTTTTATGAGCAATCCCAGCACCTTAGAGTATGGATTTTAACAGGTGGAAAGGGTGGCGGTCCAGTCTTTAGGTCTCCTGTGCATTGAATAAGTTGTAGCTGGGCTCCTCACAGAGAATGGGCCAGGCTCCCTTTTTTACTTTTTTATAAATTTATTTATTTTTATTTTTGGCTGCGTTGCGTCTTTGCTGCTGTGCGTGGGCTTTCTGTAGTTGCAGCGAGTGAGGGCTACTCTTCGATATGGTGCGCGGGCTTCTCATTGTGGTGGCTTCTCCTGTTGCAGAGCACGGGCTCTGGGCACGTGGCTTCAGTAGTTGTGGCACGTGGGCTCAGTAGTTGTGGCTCGTGGGCTCTAGAGCACAGGCTCAGTAGTTGTGGCGCATGGGCTTAGTTGCTCCACGGCATGTGGGATCTTTCGGGACCAGGGATGGAACCTGTGTCCTCTGCATTGGCAGGCAGATTCTTAACCACTGAGCCACCAGGGAAGTCCCAAGGCTCCCATTTTTGACCATGAATGTCAAAAGAGTCAGCTAAGAGAAATAAAGATCCTTATCCTGTGCTGTCTATGCAGACTCAAATTCTTACAATAACCTCATCATAGAGAAGCCCTGTGCCAAGAATGTAAACTAAATATTTATGTGAAATCAGTGAATCCCATAGAACCCCCAGCAAATGCAGCCATGGAAAAGCTTGATGGGGTCTTATCCACAATCCAGGACACAATGCAAAAGAGACTTTAAGTATGCTTTCAAATGTTCAAAAAAAGAGAGGAAGGAATAGAACTTGTAAGGTAAGAACAGGACATATTTTTTTAAAAAAGAAGGGATTTGAAAAAAAATCATGTAGTATAGTAGCTTGTATTTTCCAAAATCATTGCCCATAGATGCCTCAACAATATTTCCATCCCACATGCTTTTCTCTTACAATGTGTCTTTTGTACTCCTTCCACCGAGAGATGGGGTCTTTGTCCCTTTCCTTGAGGGACATGATTGTGACTCACTTGTAACTAATAGAATGTGGTATAGGTGGTGCTCTGTGACTTCTTGAGGCTACATCAGAAATGTGAGGCAGTTTTTGCTTTGTTGACTGGATCATTTGTGCTTAGTCCTGAGCTGCCATGTAAGGAGTTCGACTGCCCAGGAATTGTCAGGCCTATACAAAATGACTATATGCAGAGGTCCTGAGACAACATAAAGAAAGAGAGCTATCTGGCTATCCACAACTTCTCCAGCCCTCTGCTCTTCTAGCTCTAACCACTGTCTGAATGCAATTGCCTAAGAGACCCTAAGCCAGAACCTCTAACTGAGCCCTATCTGAATTACTAATCCACAAAATCATGAACAAAATAAAAGGTTGTTTTAAGATGCTAAGTTTTGAGATAATTTGTTATGTAGCAATAAATAATTGGAACATACAGATATTCTAGGAGTCGAAATATCGAGAAAACATTGAGAAAACCAGATTAAATAGCAGTTTAGATTAGCTGAAGAGAAAATTACAGAATTAGAAGATAAATGTAAAGAAATCATACAGAATGCACAACACAGAGAGGAAAAACAGAAAAATCAAAAGGGAAATTAGAAGACATGGAGGTTGAAATAGGAGGTTGTACCATATATCTAGTAGGGATTGCAGAGACAGAAAATAGAAAAAGGAGAGGAGCAGGGCTTCCCTGGTGGCGCAGTGGTTGAGAGTCCGCCTGCCGATGCAGGGGACATGGGTTCGTGCCCCGGTCCAGGAAGATCCCACATGCCGCGGAGCGGCTGGGCCCGTGAGCCGTGGCCGCTGAGCCTGCGCATCCGGAGCCTGTGCTCCGCAACGGGAGAGACCACAACAGTGAGAGGCCCACGTACCTCAAAAAAAAAAAAAAAAAAAAAGGAAAAAAGAAAATGGAGAGGAGCAAATATGTGAAGTGATAGTGGTTGAAAAATTTCCAGAATTGAAGATAGACATGAGTCCTCAGGTAGAGAGGTAGAGAGAGAGAGAGAGAGAGAGAGAGAGAGAAGGATTGATTTATCTTTAAAAAACTGGCTTACGTGGTAAATCTAAAATCTGCAGAGTAGGCTGGCAGGCTGGAGACCCAGGGGAGTTGCAGTTTGATCCATCTACTGGCAGAATTCCTTCTTGCTCAGGGGAAGTCAGTCTTTGTTCCATTAAGACCTTCAACTTATTTGGGTAAGGCTCACCTACATTATGGAAATTAATCTGCTTAACTCAAAGTCCTTCAATTTAAATGTCAATCTCATCCAAAAACACCTTCACAGGAATATCCAGAATAATGTTCAACCAAAAATCTGGACACTATGGTCCAACCAAGTTGACACATAAAATTAACAATCACACTATCCTTTTATGTGCAATTCATTTGTATCTTGGAATCTAAACTGTTTCTTTTAGACTACATATTGTTGCTTTTTCTCCGAGTCTGACACTCTCTGCTTTTGGACTGGAGCATTTAGTCTATTCACATTTAACATACTATTTGACATGGTTGGATTTACATATCTGCCTTCAATATATCTCATGGCTTTTTTGTTTCTGTGTTCCTTTATTGTATTTTTTTGTGTCAAACAAACATTTTGGTATACCACTTTCATTTCTCTTTTGATTTTTTAACACTATTCTTAAAGCTTTTTGTTGTTGCTGTTGTTGTTGCTCTAGGGATTATAGTGTACATCTTAATCATCACAATCTACTTCAGGTTAATACTGACTTAATTCCAGGAAATTATATCAACTTTGCTCCAATATAACTCCATTTCCATCCCCTTCCTATATCATTGTCATATATATTTTTTCTGCATCCTTTGCACTATTTATAGAACAAAATAAAGGACATACTAATTATTTGTGTATTCCTCATTGTCATATATTTTAACGTATGTGTCATAAACCCAATAATATAGAGTTATAATTACTATTTTATACAATCATGTTTTAAAACAAATTAGAAGAAAAGAGAAAATATATTCATGAACTATATTTTACATATTTATAAATATATATTTCTTAAATATTATACTTACTTATCTGTTCTATTTACCCACATATTTATAATTTCTGTGCTCATTTCTCCCTATAGACTTGATTTACTATCTGGTATTATTTCCTTTCAGCCTGAAGGACTTCCTTTAGTATTTCTTGTATGACAGTTTGACTAGTAACACATTCTCTGAATTGTTGATCATTGGAAATGTCCTTATTTTTAGTTTTGATTGATATAGACGTAGAGAATGGACTTGAGGACATGGGGAGGGGGAAGGGTAAGCTGAGAGGAAGTGAGAGAGTGGCATTGACATATATACACTACCAAATGTAAAATAGATAGCTAGTGGGAAGCAGCCGCATAGCACAGGGAGATCAGCTCGGTGTTTTGTGACCACCTAGAGGGGTAGGATAGGGAGGGTGGGAGGGAGATGCAAGGGGATATATGTATACTTATACAGCAGCAACTAACACAACACTGTAAAGCAACTATACCTCAATAAAGATGTTAAAAAAATAGAATTCTTGATTAAAAGGTTTTTCTTGCAGCATTTTGAATATGTCACTCTGCTGCTTTCTGGCCTCTATTATTTCTCATGTAAAATCATCTATTATTCACATTTTTGTTCCCTTGTATGAGTCATTTTTCTCTTACTGATTTCAAGAATTTCCTTTTTTTTGGCTTTCAACTTTTTGACTATGATGTGTCTAGGAGTAGATTTCTTTAAGTTTATCACACTTGGGGGTTGTTGAATTTCTTGGATTTGAAGATTAATGTTTGTCATCAAATTTGGAGAATTTTTAGCTATTATTTCTTCAAGTGTTTTTTCTAACTCTTTGTCTTCTCACCTTCTGGTGATCCTATATTATGGCTAGTGGGTATGCTTGATGCTGTCCCACAGGTCTTTGAAGCTCTCTATATTTTTCTTTTTCTTCATTTTTTTTTCTCTATTATTCAGATTGGAAAATTTCTAATAATCTATCATCCAGTTCACTGATTTGCTCTTTTGCCGACTCATATCTGATGCTGAGCCCATTAAGGTCACACATTTCATTTTAGTTTTTGTACTTTTCAACTCTAGAATTTCCATTTGGGTCTTTTATATGGTTTCCATTTCTTTATTGAAATTCCTTGTTTATTAGCTATGTTAAAATTTTCTTTTAATTCTTTGACCATAGTTTCTTTACTTATTTGAATATATTTATAATAGCTGCTTTGAAGTCTTGTCTGCTCAATCCAACATCTGGGCTCATTGAGTTAGTTTCTGTTACTGACTTTTTCCTGAATGTAAATCACACTTTACTATTTCTTGGCATTTCTCATAACTTTGGGTTGACAGTCAAGCATTTTCAGTAATACATGGTAGCAAGTCTGTAGTCCAGTTTTTTTCCCCTGATTTTTAAAAACTTTGTCTGAACTTAAATGGTGGAATCTTTCACCCCCAGGGGTTGCAGGCCACTGCTAATGTCTCTGCCCAGATTCTTATTCTTGTTTTTATTTTTTTTATCCTAGCTTAACTAGAGGTCATCCCTGTATCAGCATAGCCTAGTCATCAGCCAATAATTTGAGCAGAGATTTTGCTTTAACACCTTGGGCTTTAACCCGCCCCTCTGCTGGACTATCTATGTGTAGATTGAGGAGTGAGTTCATTCAAAGTTTAGCTAGTTCTTCTACACTGTTGGTGGGAATGTAAATTGGTACAGCCACTGTGGAGAATAGTATGGAGGTTCCTTAAAAAACTAAAAATAGAGCTACCATATAACCCAGCAATCCCACTCCTTGGCATATATCCATGGAAAACCATAATTCGAAAGGATGCATGCACCCCGATGTTCATTGCAGCACTATTTACAATAGCCAGGACATGGAAACAACCAAAATATCCATCGACAGAGGAATGGATAAAGAAGATGTGGTACATACATACAATGGAATATTATTCAGCCATAAAAAGGAATGAAATAGTGCCATTTGCAGAGATGTGGATGGACCTAGGGACTGTCATACAGAGTGAAGTAAGTCAGAAAGAGAAAAACAAATATTGTATAGTATCACTTATGTGTGGAATCTAGAAAAATGGTAGAGATAAACTTATTTGCAAAGCAGAAATAGAGTCACAGATGTAAAGAACAACCTTATGGTTACCAAGGGGGGAAAGGCGGGTGGGATGAACTGGGAGATTGGGATTGACATAAATACACTACTGTGTATAAAATAGGTAACTAATGAGAACCCACTGTATAGCACAGGGAACTCTACTCAATGCTCTGTGGTGACCTAAATGGGAAGGAAATCTCAAAAAGAGTGGATATATGTATATGTATGACTGATTCAGTTTGCCGTACAGCAAGAAAATAATACAACATTGTAAATCAACTATACTCCAATAAAAATTAATTTAAAAAATACACACCAAAATAAAACAAAACAAAGTTTAGCTAGTTCTCAAGTATGCCTAGGATTTTACTTTCCACTGAGCTCTCTTGAGTTTCCCCTGGCACACATGTAGTTTTCCAGTCAGCTGGGGACAGATGAAGAGCTAATCTAGCTCATCTATGGCTCTGTTATTTTCAAGATCTCCTTGTTAAATTTCTACCTGGTCTGGCTGCTTGCCCCAGCTGTGATCACAAACTCAGACTAGCAAAGTTGTGAGTTTTACCTGTTTATTTTCTACCAATTTTTCTTTTTTAACTGACAAGGTTGTCATGGTTTTTTGCTTCCTGCCCCAAGTCTAGTCTTCCCCCTTGGCAGCAAAGCTGCTTGTTTTTACAACTAGCTTAACCTTTTAAAAACTATCGATCTCAGTAACTAACCTGTGGGCAGGACAAGGTGAATGGACCCACACAATAAGGCCACAGACTCTTGCTGTTCTTACCTGAAGTTTCAATTTAAAAAAATTAATAATTGCTTCTCAATGTGGTGTGTGCTTTTGGTCATTTTCCAGGGCCCTGAAATGGTTATTTTTGACAATTTTATCCAGTTTATAATTTTTTGAAGAGAGGATTCACGTACCTTTTCATTCTGTCATAACCAGAGGTCCTATCTGCACACTTGGTAATTTTTTATTGGATGCCAGACATTGTAAATTTTATATTGTTTTGCTGGCTTTTGTTCTATTTCTTTAACTAACGTTGGATTTTGTTCTGAGGTACAGTTAAGTTACCTGGGATCATTTGGCTTATTTGGGGGCTTGCTTTTAAGTTTTATTAGAGCAGGTCCAGAGTAGCCTTTAATCTAGAGCTAATTCAGTGCTACTATTAAGACTTAAAAAAGGGAATCTACCTAATGCCCCATGAGTTATGATATGAGGTCTTTCTACTCTGGCTAGTAGGAACACAAACTATCCGCAGATCTGTGAATCGTTTTGCCTACTCCATTCAGGTGGTTCCTTCCCTGGCCTAGGGTAGATTCCTCTTACACATGTACAGATCAGTACTCAGCCAGAGACTTGATGGGATCCCTCTAGACTTTCGAATCTCTCCTTCTCCCTCTCTCTGTTTTTCTCTCTCCCCCCATCTCCATCTCCCTTGCCATGTCCATCTCTATCTCTATCTTTGTAATTTTCACTCTTCTCCAGTACTCTGCTCCACAGATTCCAGCCACCCTAACCTCCCCATCTAGATCTCTGTCTCTGCAACTCATGAGATCGGTTTGGTTAACCCTTCCCAGTGATTTGGACTAGAAACTACCTCTAGGCAGTAAGTTCATGCAAGTAGCAAAGCTGCTGGTTTTTACAGCTAGCCTTACCTTTTTAAAGCTACCATTCTCAATAACTAACCTGGGGGTGATAGGATGGGAATGGACCCAAGCAAGAAAGCCACAGACTCTAGCTGTTCTTACCTGTCTGAAAAATAGTTTTATGTATATATATAGATAAATTTGTCAATTTTTCTAATTGCTTAGGGAAGGAGGACAGATCTAGTCTCTGTTATTCCATCTTGGCTGAAAATGAAAGCTGAAGGATTTTAATCAGAAGACATGATTTTATTCATAATTTAAGATTATTGTACTTGCTTTGTATTAAATGAGAATAAGATTGGAAAAAGAGAGATCAGTTAAGAGGTTTTAGCAGTTGTGTAGGACAGAGATGATGGTTTTCTGGTCTGAAGAAGCAGTGGTTATTGAAATTTGAAAGAATAGACCTGAGATATATTTTGGACATAAAATGGATAAAATCTGCTGATTACTTGGATGTGGGAGATAGGGGAAAGTGAAGAGACAAGCAAGCCCAACCAGTTTTCATTTCCTTTGTCCTTTTCTAAGTCCATAATTTGGGTTTTCATTCTGCCCTTACCACACTGTGCTTTGAGACCAATCTCCTTCCCCATTTCTTACTTCCTTCCCTGAAAACAGAAAAATGTGTAATGGTCAATCCTGCGACCATGGAAAAGAGAATTTATTTGTTATATAACTGGTGGGTATTGAAGCCCCAATAGAGACACCTAATTTAGTGGCCCATGTCAAAGAGGTCCTAAGAGTAGAGGAAGACTTGGCAGAATCAAATCAGGCAGGCTGTGTAGGATCCACTGTTATTATCCAATCAGCAAGATTTCAGGCAAAGAAATGAAGATTCAAAACAGGTCTCATAAGAGAGAATTCTCCTGTTAGTTGAGGCTCTGGTTGGGGGAAGCTCAGAGCCACATTGTTGGTCCCATCCTGGAGCTGACAGTCATAGCAAGCATAACTTTCCTAGATGTGAGGACTTGTCCTGTTTATCTTTGGAGCCTATGGCATTTGTGTTCAAAAGAAGAGTCTCGGGCTTCCCTGGTGGCGCAGTGGTTGAGAGTCCGCCTGCCGATGCAGGGGACACGGGTTCGTGCCCCAGTCCGGGAAGATCCCACATGCCGCGGAGCGGCTGGGCCCGTGAGCCGTGGCCGCTGAGCCTGCGCGTCCGGAGCCTGTGCTCCGCAACGGGAGAGGCCACAGCAGTGAGAGGCCCACGTACCGCAAAAAAAAAAAAAAAAAAAAAAAAAAAAAGAGACTCTTCCTCCAGGAAGACTGACCTTTAGCTGGAGGCTTTCTCTCGTGATATCTTGAAGCATGGGACGGAAAAGGCCAAGGAGAGGTAAACCTCTTTGTGTTAACGTTGTGAATGAATTAACCCGGTGGCCCCTGAGACTCCTTTTGCAAATCTCCTTAGTGCCACACAGTTTAACACTGCATTATTCTATAACTGTTTTGTGATATCTGAGTTTTTGAATCTTTAATTGACTACTGTATTCATTTCCCAGGACTGCTGTTACAAAGTACAACAAACTGGGTGATTTAACAATGGACATTTATTTTCTCATAGTTCTGGAGGCCAGGTTCAAAATCAAGGTGCTTGACAGGGCTATGCTCCATGTTGTTTCATCAAATGAGGAAAGGCTATTCAGGGACTGGCATATTTACCTTATAGAAGCGATTATGAGACATCCTCAAATATAAGGTCATATTTTCTTATGAAATCTGTAGAGGAGATCCCTTCTTGCCTCTTTTAGCTTCTGGTGTTTGCTGGCAATCCTGGGTGTTTCTTGGCTTGTAGATGCATCACTCCAATATCTGCCTTTGTTGTCATGTGCTAATTTTCTTCCGTGTGTCTCGCTCTCTGTATCTCTTCTCTTCTTATAAGGACACCAGTATGACCTATTCTTTTTTTATTTTTTATTTTTTTTTATTTTTGTCTGCGTTGGGTCTTTGTTGCTGCACGTGGGCTTTCTTTAGCTGCGGCGAGCAGGGGCTACTCTTTGTTGCAGTGCGCGGACTTATTGCAGTGGCTTCTCTTGCTGCGGAGCACAGGTTCTAGGTGTGCAGGCTTCAGTAGTTGTGGCACGCAGGCTCAGTAGTTGTGGCACATGGGCTTAGTTGCCCTGTGGCATGTGGGATCTTCTGGGACCAGGGCTGGAATCCATGTCCCCTGCATTGGCAGGCGGATTCTTAACCACTGCGCCACCAGGGAAGTCCCAGTACAAGCTATTCTTAACTACTTGCTTTTGCAACAATCCTATTTCCAAATAAAGTCACATTCTGAAGTGCTGGGAGTTAGGATTTCAACATTATCTTCTTGGGGGACACAATTCAACCCATAACAACCACTTCTTTTTTTTTTTTTTTGCAGTACGCGGGCCTGTCACTGTTGTGGCCTCTCCCGTTGCAGAGCACAGGCTCCGGACGCGCAGGCTCAGTGGCCATGGCTCACGGGCCTAGCCGCTCCGCGGCATGTGGGATCTTCCTGGACCAGGGCACGAACCCGTGTCCCCTGCATTGGCAGGTGGACTCTCAAGCACTGCGCCACCAGGGAAGCCCCCATAACAACCACTCTTAAGGAAAGGGACTGTGTCTCATACTTTTTTTAAGTGTCCAAGGACACTTAGGACATTCAGCAGAGTTTCCTGCTTTGGGTGGATGTGACAGAAAATAAAGGACTATGATTTTAAAAGAAATGACACAGATTTTTTTCTAAGGCAGGAAAATGTGCTTATTTGTAATAATATTGAAATAATATTTTGGTATTAATTGATATGTATTCTCCCATAATTCTTATTTATCCTATGGCTCTTCCCCCATTCTTGAGTTACAGATTGTCTTCAGAAAAACCAGAGAACAAGAGTAAAATAGTTCTTTTTCAGTTTTAAAGTCTTAGGTCCAGGACTTCCCACATGATGCGGAGCAGCTAAGCCTGTGCACCACAACTACTGAGCCTGTGCCCTAGAGCCCACGAGCCACAACTACTGAAGCCCCACACCTAGAGCCCGTGCTCCGCAATGAGAGAAGCCACGGCAATGAGAAGCTTGTGCGCCGCAAGGAAAAGTAGCCCCTGCTTGCTGCAACTAGAGAAAAGCCCATACGCAGCAACAAAGACCCAAATGCAGCCAAAAAAACCCCCCAAAAAACCCAACTTAGGTCGAGGAAGAAGACAAAAGGACTTAGAATAATATTTGGTTAATCAAAGCCAGTTTGTCCCCCTCACCTCCTTTCTACCTGGGATCAGTCTACAGAATGGGAGGAGGAAGAAGAAGAGTGTCTGAGAGGAAGCGAGACATTATTTGTCCCTGAGCAGGGGTTCTGTGGCTTGCCCCCCAACCCCAGGGCCAATTTTGGGGGGCAGTGAAGGAAGTGGAACCTTCATCAGACAGGTATAGGGGTTTAGAAGAAGAAGAAGGCTGTATCTTTCTTCCAAGGAGGTCACAAGACTTGTAGGATTCTCCTAACCAGATGGGATAGAAGTACAGCTGAATGTTTCTGTACCTCGGAGAGGAGCACAGAGGTACCTGAGATAGAGCCAGCCTGGAGGAGCCTGCAGTCAGGCACAAGGGACTGGGAATGGTTTTAAGATTAGAGACCAACTGAATGATAGACATCTCAATAGATACAGGTATAGATAGATGACAGCTAAAGGCCAGAGTCCCCCTCCCCTGTCTTCCCCACTCATCCTCCCCCCACCCACCCTGCACTTCAAGTCAACTCTAAAGATAGATTCCTGAATTGATATACTAGGTTTCTACTTCTAGGTGGAATGAGGCTCATAAAATAAATTGTTTGGTTATTAAACAATAAAGTTTATTTCTTTCAACCTTTAATTTGTGGTCTGAGATTTATTTCAGCTACATATAGAAAATGATAATTCTAAACATGCAAGTTGTTTCTTATTTGTAGGTAAGCAGTGGGAACTGAAACTGCTCTGGGCAGCCCGGTACTCCCTAGTGTGACCTTGGCATTTTCCTGAACTACAGAAATTATTGCTGAAATCTCACTGGCTGGGCCTCCAGGAAGGAGGGAAAGGGAAGTGGAAGGAGTGGGTGGGGATGGGAGTGTATGCTTACACCACTCAAGTTATATTTTAAACTCTGGATTCATTGTTCTGAGAGTGAGTCTGGCCCTTTTAGAGGGGAAGTTCTGAGCAGCTCTGAAACTTGAGGTACCTGCAAAGACAACTCAGCTGTTGTTGCTAAGGAACAAGTGTGCTGAAATTGTGGTATCAATATCACCAGCTCCTGCTCAGAAGTCAAAATGTACAGGAAAAATGTAAAATCATCAGAGGGGAAGAGACAGTTCAGTGTGATAGGCCATGGATTATTGTTTAAAGTGGTCAATTCTCTGTAAAAAATATGACCTCACATTTGAGGTTGTCTTAGTAGCTCCAATAAGGTAAATATGCCATTCCCTGAATAATCTTTTTCTTTGATGGAAGAGAAGTGGAGAAAAAAGTAGGAAGAAAGAGACGAGAAGGAACAGAAGAACAGAGCTATCTGGAATAAATGACCTCATTAAAGGACTTTAGGGAGGAGACGTTAGAGTCAGAATGAGCCTTTGGAATTAGACTGAGATTTGAGTGTCAGTTTTGTCACTAACTAAATTATCTTGGGCACATATTTTAACCATTCTATGCCTTGAATTTCCAATCTGTAAAATGGGATGTGTTGTGTGAAGATCTGAGGAATTTTGCTATTTGATCTTTTAATGTTTATTTCTAAATCAATTGTTTGTCATTTTCATTTTTTTGTCTTTTTAAATTATTTTTATTTATTTATTTAAAAATTTTTTATTTATTATTTTGGCTGCATTGGGTCTTCGTTGCTGTGCATGGGCTTTCTCTAGTGAGCAGGGGCTACTCTTTGTTATGGTGCTAGGGCTTCTCATTGCGATGGTTTCTCTTGCTGTGGAGCATGGACTCTACATGCGTGGGCTTCAGTAGTTACAGTGCGTGGGCTCAGTAGTTGTGGCTCACGGGCTTAGTTGCTCTGTGGCATTTATTTTCATTTTTATTTCAATAATCTAATGTGGTTGGCAGCCTCTAATGTGGTCCCCAATGATCCCCGCTTCCTGGTATTCACACCCTTGTGTAATCCCTTCTACTTGACTATGGGTTGGACCTAGTGACTTGCTTCTAATGAATAGAATATGGAAGAAATAATGGGATAACACTTCCTATATTAGGGTATAAAATGACTATGGCTTTTGTCTTTGGTTCATTCTCTTTCTGTCTTTCCCTCTCTTTCTCTCAGATCACTTGCACTGCGGGAAGCATACTGCCATATTGTAAGCAACTCTATGGACATGCCTATGTAGCATGGTGAGGAACTGAGGCCCTCAGTGCAACAACACAGAGAAACTGAAGCCTGCTAACAACCAGGCGAGTGATCTTGGGAATGGGTCCTTCATGCCCAATCAAGTCTTGAGATGACTGCAGCCCCAGGCAACAGCTTGGCTGCAATCTCATGAGAGACCTTGCACTAGAGGCATCCAGCTAAGCTGCGCCCAGATTTCTGACCAATAGGAACTGTGAGATAATAAGTGTTTGTTGTTTTCAGCTTCTAAGTTTTGAAATGATTTGTTAGGCAGCAATGTATATCTAATACATGGCTCAGGTCCATCTTACAGTGGGCCCAGTGTGTACCCAAACCCACTTTGTGGTTATTTTTCCAGTTCTAGAATGTATAATTAGAATAGACACATCCAGAAACTGGCAGAGTCAGAGCAAAAAGTAGCAACTATTCTAGACATATTGAAAAGGCATTTGTGTGCCAGAGGGTGGGAGATAAATCCCACAGAAATTCAAGCACCTGCCACTTTAGTGAAAAATTCTAGGCATCCAATTATCTGAGATATGAAGACGTTTCTCTTCTAAGGTGAAGGGCAAGTTGCTCCATCTGTCTCCTCCTACCATTAAGAAAGAGGCACAATGCCTACTGGGCCTCTTTGGATTTCAGAGGCAACATATATCTCATTTGGGCATGCTACTCTGACCCATTTACTGAGTGACCTGAAAAGCTGCCTGTTTTGAGTGAATCCCAGAATAAGAGTAGGCTCTGCAACAGGTTAAGCTGCTATGCAAGCTGTTCTGCTAATTGGGCCATATGACTCAGAAGATATGATAGTACTTGAAGTATCAGTGGTACATAGGGAAGCTGTTTGGAGCCTTTGGTAGGCCCCATCCTATAGGTGAATCACAGTACAAACACTTACAATTTTTTAGCAAAGCCATACTTTCCCCTTTTGAGAAACAACTTTTGGCTTGTTACTGGGCCTTAGTAGAGACTAAATGCTTGACCATGAGCTACCAAATTACCATACGACCTGAGATGCTCATCATGAACTGGGCATGTTTGACCCACAAAACCATAAAGTTGGGCACGCATAGCATCACTCCCTCATCAAAAGGAAGAGATATCTATGATACTGGACTTAAGCAGGCCCCGAAGGCACAAATAAATTGCTCAATGAAGTAGCCCAGATGTCCATGACCACTCTTCTAGCTACAGTTCCTTCTTTCTTTCAACAACATCTATGGCTTCCCTATGATTAGCTGACTGAGGATAAAAATACTTGAAGTTTGTTTACAGGTTAATTCTTCATGATGTGCAGAACCACCTAACAGTGGATAGGTAGAGCACTGCAACCCTACCTTGGGACTGCTCTGAAAGACAGTGGTGAAGGGAAACTCCTCCTGTGGGCAGGACTGTGAACAGAGCATATAGTTATCCATTTTGCCTAGAATGATAGACAGCCATACAAATGATTCTACAGCAATTCATGGGCTGGGGCTAATGATTTGGCTGGATGGTCAGGGATTTGGAAGGAACACAATTGGAAAATCAGTGAGAAGGAAGCCTGGGGAAGAGGTATGTGGATAAGCCTCTCCAGATGGGCACAAAATATAAAGATATTTGTGTCCCATGTGAACGCTCACTAAGGAGGACTTTAATAATCAGGCAAACAGAATGACCTGTTCTGTGGATGTCAGTCAGCTTTCCCCTCTAGTCACTCCTGTTGTTGCCCAGAGGGTTCATGAGCCAGTGGCCATGGAATCAGGATGGAGGTTATGCTGGGATCAGCAACAGGAACTTTCACTATTTAGGGCCTATTTGGATATAGCCGTTGTTGAATGCCCAATCTGCCAATAGTAGAGACTAACACTGAACCCACAACATGGCACTATTACCTGGTGGAATCAGCCAGTTAACTGATGGCAGGTTGATTACATTGGTCAGCTTCCATCATGGAAGGGATAGCACTTTGTCTTTATTGGATATGGATGTGTCTTTTTTGCTTGTCTGCTTGCAATGTTTCTACCAAAACTTCTATTTGTGAACCGACCAAATACTTTATCCAAAAACATGGTATTCTATATAGCATCACTTTTGACCAAGGAACTCACTTCATAACAAATGAAGTGAGGCAATGGGCTCATCCTCATGGAATTCACTGGTCTTACCTGCAATTCTGATGCGACAGATATGATAGAATGATGTAATCACCTTGTGAAGGCTCAGTTATGGGACCAGGTAGGTGGCAACACCTTGGGGGTCTGAAGCAAGGTCCTCCAGATTGTGGTAAATGCTCTAAATCGATATTCACTATATTGCTATTTTTCCCATAGCAGGATTTACAAGTCTAGAAATCAAGGGGGTTAAAATGGAAATAGTTGCTTTCATTATTATTCCTGATGATCCACTAGTACAATTTTTGTTTCCCAGCCCTACAATTTCAGGTGCTGTTGCTCTAGAAGTCTTAGTTCCATGCTGTTGAATTGGATATAGAGTCTGCTACCTGGCCACTTTGGGCTCCTAAGGCTACTGAATCAACAGGCAAAGAAAGGATTTAATATACTGGCTGTGGTGATTGTGCTTGAATATTAAGTGGAAATTGAGTTGCTATTACACAATGAGTATTTCTGGAACTCAGGAGGTCCTTTAGGATAACTTTTAGTACACCTGTGTTTTGTGATTAATACGTCAGTGGAAAACTACAACTACCTCCAATTCAGGTAGGACTGCTAATGGCCTGAACCCTTTAGGAAGAAGATTTGTAACCAGACAAGAAACCTCAATCAGTTGCAGAAAAGAGTTCTGTAATAGTTATATTATTTTTCCTTATTTTGATATGGATATGTTTCATATATAGTAACCAAACATTTTTGTTTTCTTCCTTCTCTCTTATCTCCTTAACTAAGATGTGCTAAGTGTAATCAACATTATATCTCAATGTTTACGCTATAGAGTATCAAAAGGTGACGTGTGAATTAAATAGGAGGAAACTAAAGATCACTGAAATCCAAAAAAGGATTTTTTATTCTCCCTTTGTGAAAGGATTAACACAGGGGTTGGAAAACTATAACCCAAGGGCTGGCCATCTGTTTTTGTAAATAATGTTTTATTGGAACACAGCCATATTCGTTTGGTTACATATTTGTGGCTGCTTTCATGCTATAATGCTAACATTGAATAGTTACAACAAAAACCATGTGGGCTGCAAAACCTAAAATATTTACTATCTGGCTTTTTAAAAAAAGTTTTCTGACCCCTGGGTTAGCATGTTTCTCATTGTCTGGGGATAGTTGTATTATGTCAGGCAGAAGCATGACTTTGTTATTATCTTTATTTGGAGATTAAGTATGGAGATATGCATGGGTGCCAAGTTGGCAAGGGATAGATTGTGGTGGCTTTGTAAAGTGTCAGCTTCGCTAGGCTGAACTACATTTCCCAGAATTCCCCTTCTTGTGTATTTCCAGTTAGATTGGACCACAAGAGAGATTCTCACGGGCAATTTGGAGAGTATAAGTGAGGTAATAGTCATTGTATAGTTCACATACATTGTCTTCTGGCTCTTCCTGTTGGTGTGGGACAGTAGTCAAGACTGGGACTGCTCCATCTTCTCCTGGATCCTCCTTCAGCTTCTCTGACTCCTCATTCGGAGGTGTCATTAGATGTCCTCATTCCTGTTGTGATGTTCACTATTGATTACTAACATGTACTCAGTGTGTGTGTGTGTGTGTGTGTGTGTGTTTGTGCATGTGCCCGTATGTGTGTGTGTGTGTGTGTGTGTGTGTGTTTAGCTCCATGACAAAGGGCCCAGACTTCTGCGTGACTAAGGTCAGAGCCAGGAACTGTCCTCATGTGCTCCAGCTTGTGCTTGTGGGTTCCAGCCTGTTCTTGCTCCTTCCACTTTACACTCTGCCTGCCTGCCCTAAGGACTTCAAGCTCCAGTATTAGATGCAATGACAGCAGCGTTACAGAGACTGTTTAACCAGCCCACAAAACGGCATAAAGTCAAACCAAGGTATTTCTCAGGGGACCAGCCTTTCTGATTAAACCTTGACTGACACAGTCAATAATCTATTATAAAGGTGTTTAAATTTTTCAGGTAGGTAGATTTTTATTTTTGCTATCTTTTTGCTCTTAATTTCTAAGTCTTACTGCATTTTGATTGGTGAATATGCTTGGGTGAATACTGCTTCTTAGAGTTTGTGAAGATTTTTTTTAGGATCTAATACATGTTCAATTATTGTAACTGTTTCCACATATGTTTCAGAACAATGTGCAATCTCTGTTGAGTGCAAAGTTCCATATAATTTGTTACTATGCTTTATACTATGCCATATAAATTCTTCATGTACTGAATTTTGTCTATTTGATCTATTTCAGAGGGAAGTGTAAATTAACATCTTATATATAATGGTTCTGTCAATTCTTGTATTCTAGCATTTTTGCTTTATACATTTTTGGAACTATATTGTTAGGTGTGCAAAAGTTCATGGCTGGTATACCTTCTTGGTGGACTGTTTTTATTTCATTTTTATCAATATGAAATACTCATTTTATCCCTTTTAATGTTTTTATACCATAGTAATATTTTCCATCCCTACCTAATTAGTTATTGAGATAATATATAAAGTTCTTAGTCTCATACCTGAGCAATAGTAAGCTGGCAAAAACTGTAGTTCCTGATATTATTATTATCATTATAATTATTATTATTCTGTGTTCTTCTATGTGCAGGTTGTCTGGACTCTTTGGGGGACAAAGAAGGAAAGAAAGGACTGAAAGAAAAGAAAGAGAGCAACTGCCTCTTCGGCACTGCATGGTGATGCTTAGAGCTTCTTCTCCCCTGAACAAGTTGATGGAAACTCCACGGAACAGAGGTCCCAGGCTTGGACAAAGCACCAGAGAGCCTGCCAAGAGAGGTCTCCTAAGCAGCCAAAAGAATATAACAGAAACAGATTTTCTAGTTGGATTTTGGCCTTTCTGCTTTTGAGGCCTGGCTGCAACTGGGAAGGGAAAAAAGCAAAACAAGGTCAGAACTAGTAGTAGATGTGTTCCTATGTTTGGAAGGTCAGAATGATCCCTTCAGAGATCCCCTTGAATTTTGGCTCATCTAGGCCTAAAAAGCAATGTCCACAGCAGTGATGATTTTCCACCCTCAGTGGAATTCTTAGCTCTGCCAAATTGTATGTGTTTAAGGATGTGGTCTCATTGCCTCAACTCCCTACACCTGCATCCTTCAGGTCTGCTTTGTAGTTGAGTCCATCTCTGTTTTATTAGATGTCCTCATTCCTGTTGTAACGTTCACTATTGATTGCTAACAGGTACTCTGTGTGTGTGTGTGCATGCTTGTGCATGTCCGTGTGTGCACACGTGTGTGTTTGTGTCTGTCTGTTCTGTCTTTGGAACTTCCAAATCAAAGTAGCCTTGCTAACTGGCTACTTGTTGCTTAAAATCTCTTGACCCCAAATCCCTTCCTCCACCTGCCTGAAATTCTTCACTTCTCTTTGCCTCACTGCCTGAAATTCATAGAATCATAAAAGTTAAATCTTGAAGGTGCCTTAGAGATTAATTAGTCCAAGCATCTCACTTCACTGAAGAAGGAAGTGGAGTCCAGAGAGGTGAAGTGTTTTGCTTGAAATCACAAAATTAGTGAAAGGCAAAGTGAGACTAGAGCCCAGTTCAAAGCAACTAGGAAATGAGATTTGATGGTGGAATGGTTGCAAGGCGGGAAGTTATATGGGAATCCAAGATGCTAGATGTCAGGATGAGCCTGGGTAGAATACTCAGGAAGAGGTTACCTTGGGCAGCATGGGGGTGGGAGAGAGTGAGTTCTAGGATATGGGAATGAATGAAATGGACGTTGGCAGGCACCAAAGACACATGGTCTCTGTTCTTCTGACCCTGCTACTAAGAGTAAAACATAGTTTGAAGAGTAAATCTCAAACTACAACAGCAGCACAGCAACAATATCTACAACTTTTATTTGTATACTGTTAAAAATTCTTCCATATCCATCACCATGTAAGCTCACTCCATGAGAAGCAGCTATTAGTATTATCCCTAGTGTAGGGAAGATAAAATCAGGGCCCAGAAAAATACTTGGAAATAGGTAATGTACCCTTGGGTGTGTACTGGATAACTTGGTTGTCCATCACTATTCCCCTCCTTTCTTCTTCCTAGCAGGACCTCGATCTTGTTCAGGTTTCCCTATTCCCCTCACATCCATGTGCCTTGGGGAAGATGACCACATCCCCAAGTTCTAGGGATGGGCTTGGCTGGCTTAAGGGTAATTCCATCTCCATTTCCAGTGACTGGTTTGGGAATGGGCATGGGATGCTACGTGGGCCACTGAGATGTGAGGAGAATCTATGTGGGGGGTGTAGTGTTCAGGAAAGGCTTTCTTCATGCTTATGGGTGAGCACTGGAAACTCTTTCCCTGCCCACTAGATAGGAATGAGGAATCATGCAGTTCCAATTGCTACAGGACCACAAGGCAAGCAGGCTTCAGGATGGAGCTTACAGAAGACAACACGCCAGAAAAGTAGGAATAATCTGAGTCTTTTAGGATCTCATTGAGTTGCTGGAGCAACCAACCTGAGAGCTTGCCTTACTTTTGGTCTGGTGGTTAAGTTAGCCATTATGCTCCTTTAGAGACCAGCTTGGGGGAATTTCCTATTACCTGTAGCTGAAAACTTCCTCCAGCAGGGACAAGGAGGGGTTGAACCTCATGGCTGAGAATAAATTGAGCTTACTTCTATAGAGAGTGACTCTTCTGGTTTTTTGGTTCATTTAAATACATCATTCTTCAATAAATATAAAGTACAATATGAAGAATCTATGGATCCTTAAATATACTGTTAGAGCCAGCATTCCTATATGGCCTCTAAAGGGTGCCAGTTTTGAGCCAGACTGTATTCAAACCCTGGATCCATCACTTTCCAGTACGTGACCTTAGGTAAGTTAAAAGCCTCTTTGTGCCTCAGTGTTCTCAACTGCAATATTGGGTTAGTAATAGTACCTACCTTGTGGAGTTGTTGAGAGGATTAAATAAATTAGAGAGTTTAGAAATGTGTCTATATAGTAAAGATTCAAAACATTTTAATATTTTTATTATGAAGAGTAGAAAAGTAATTCAAAGAGACTTAATTATTATTAATAATATATACTAATGTGGTTCTGGTATATTTATTAATATATTACATGTCATGTGCCAAACATATGAGTAAGTTCTTTGCATATATTTTCTTTAATTCTGATAATGACCCTCTGAAGTAGGATTGATTCACTTCATTTCCAGATGAGGAAACTGGTGTTCACAGAGGCTAGGTGATGTGGCCAAAGTTATACAGCCAGTAACTGCAGAGCTGGGATTTAAACCCAGGTGTAACCCCAGAACCCACCATCTTTCCATTCTACCATGCAGTTTCCAAGAGCATCTCTTAGTGAATCGTCTTGGTGGGGGGCAGTGAATTTAGGGTCAGAAGCAACCTTAAATAAGAGCAGGGAGAAAGGGGTTTAAAACAGAAAGTGTGTCACAAAAGCAATAGAAGTGTTTGGAAATGTTGGAGAAAGGCTCAGACCCATATCGAAGCTATCCCCTGAACTCCATGCTCTTTTCTGAATGGATAGAATTATAATAGGAGACTGAGCGGTGTTTCCTCTGAGTATTGTTTCACAGGTCTGAGAAGATGAATTGCACAAGGGATTCTTTCAGCCCTGCCATCTGAGAATGGAGAAGCAGGGAAGAAGAGAAGAGGTGGAATTAGAAATTCAAATGGCATCTGATGAAATCACTTTTGACTCCATAGTTATTAACCCCAACTTGTCTCATTTCTTTAAATCTTGAGCTCCCTCTTGAGTGTACTATACATTAAGTGCCAGAAATTATTGATTTCTTCTTTCATACAGCAAGTACCTCTCCCACCACTGAAATGGGAAGAAGCAGTAAATGCTGAGTAAGATGTTTCTCAGGAAAGACCAATACTGAACACACTGTAAAGATGAGGCAGAGTGATGAATATCTTTCCAAAAAATGGACACCTGCTGTAGGAAGGTCTGCTCTGGAGGATCTGCTAGGGAATTTTCTTACTAGGGGAGTTTGCCCCGGCACATTGACTCAAATAATAAAATGAGAATGGTGTTTGCAGAAACTTAAAAAGGTCTCGAAACTCCTTTCTAGTCAAAATAGAGTGTTGCAAAATGTTCCAGACAGCTCTTTAGAGCTTCATTTGAAGATGTTGACATAAGTTCAAAGCAAATCTCTGCCTTAAAAGTTGTACTGGTAGAATGATTAAGAGTTATGTGGTGTTCTTTGCAGAGAGGTGTTCATTTGATGAGGAACTGGGGAAAAGGGTTTTCATAACAGTATTATGGCAGCTTTTTGCAAGGACTTTAGTAAATTTTGCCTTCTGTCCTGGGTCAGGTTAACCACCTCTAGTTAAGATAATTAGTATTATATAAGATAAAGTTTGAGGCTTAAATCAACAAATTAAGTAGTGCTAGCAAGAAAAATTAAGTTAAACAACATATAAGTCATTTGGGATTTCCACAAGGGAGGTTACATGTCCCAGTCATTCTATGATGGTGGTTCAGAGCCAAATATACATTGGCTCCCTTTGAAATGATTATCCCTGCCCTAGATTGCCTTAGTCCAGCAGACAAAGATTCCTCACTCCAACTCTACTACCACCATCTTAGTATACCTACTATTCTCTCTTGCCTAAACAACTACAATATCCTACCAATCGGTCCCCTACTTCCACTCTTAACCTCCCTACGACTCATTTTCGCATTGCAACCATTCCGGTGTAATGAAATTGAAAGTCTAACTGTCATTCTCCTAAATGAAAATCCTCCATTGTCTCTCCATTACCAATGCCTGCCAATGTCTCAATGTTTTTTCAATGATCCCTTTCATTCTGTAAATTTCTCTTCAGATGACTGTGCTAAGAGGGTAGCATACTCTAAGTACTGAACATAGCTTTAGAGAGTGTATTGTTCCTAGTGAGAAACAACATTGACACAATTGATCTGACACCCATTTAATGAAAATATATACTAGTTACTGTGCAGTATGGCAATTAAATATAATCAGTGTATGAGTGTATCAGGGTATACGGGCTCAATCAGGAAAGCAGTCCATCTCGAGTATTATGGAATAAAGAATGTATTCTAAGAATAAGACCTTTCACAATTATGGGGAAATTTGGGGAGGTAAAATTCAAGATGGGGAACTGGAGGATGAGAGAAAATCACTAATCAACTCTCCTGACACACTGGCATGACTGGACAAATTAAAGCATGCTAGGGAACTTGGGAAGCCAGGCATATCCAGCTGCTGGAGTGGGACTGGAGAGAGCTGATTGAGAAATCTATGGTAAGTTATGGACTTGGCATCTAATTGTGAGCCTGGGATTGTTAGTCAGCGGGGCCAGCAGCTAGCAGGAAGAGCTAGAGGTCGGAAGAGCCAGACTAATCTAGAACGCATCAGCACTTGTATATCTCTCATTGCATCCAACCACAACAACTTTCAGAGAGCACCGCTGCTTCATTTCTGCCTTGCAAATCTTGTTTAAAATTTTCTTTTGGGAAACTTTACTGTGGAACCATCAGGGAAAGAAACTATGGAAAAAGTTGTTCTAGCTTTGCTTGGTCAATACAATACAAACTCATCACACTTAATAAACATTTAGATAAATTACTAAATTATATTTCTTTTAAACCATTTAACCAAATGACTAGGTTTTGTCTTCTCACTCTGTTGATTCATGGACACTTTAAGCAGGAACATTTTTATAGTTTTCCCTTATTTTATATATTCTTTCTTCATCACCACAATCACACTCACACACACTTAGCTCAAGTTGCTGTAACAAAATACCATAGACTAGGTGGCTTAAACGACAAACATTTACTTCACACAGTCTGGAGGCTGGGAAGTTCAAGATCAAGGTGCTGGCAGATTTGGTGTCTGATGAGAGTTCTCTTCCTGGTTTGCAGATGTCCACCTTTTTGCTCTATCCTACATGGTGGAGAGAGGGGGGACCCTGGTCTTTCTCTTTTTATAAGGATACTACTCCTATCATGGGGGGCCCTACCCTCATGACCTCATTGAACCTAATTACCTGTCAAAGGCTCCAATTACAAATACTTTCACATTGGGGATCAGGGTTTCAATATGAATTTTAGGGGTATACACACACACACACACACATCAGAAACTACTAAATGCCTTTAAGGTGTGTTGTAGATTGGGTTCCCTAGAAGCAAATCCTGCTTCTTATTCAAGTGATTTATTGTAGGAGTATTCTCAGGAAAGAGGAGTGAGGGAAGCAGGATAGGGTAGGGGAATAATGTGGTCTCAACTGGATGCTAAGTTATGCCTGATCTCATGGAGAAGTCTGGAGCATAAATTGCACCAGAGTTAGTCTCATTTCAAAGCAAGGGCACTGGCTTTTTGAACCCTATGACAGTTAGTCATTGGTTGAGGGCTGGGGTCGGGGGGATGGGTGGGTACAAAGCATTTGGCTGAGGGCAATTTTCCAGAGACCAGGCAGCTGTGAGTGTTATCAGCCAACACTTAGTTGGCAAAGCGCGTGGGGTGGGGCCCAAAAGCATCCACTTCAAGGTACTTTAGGAGCAGAAATGTCTATATATGGAGTGTGCGGGGATTCAGAAGCTGGAGCAGAAGGTAGATGGCAGATTTCTCTGTTTCCACACCCTGTCTGTCTCTGTTGTGACCTCGGGAGTGTCACTAATTCTGAGCAGTTTGGTGTCCTGGCTCCCACTTCTAGATATCCCTCTGTGGTTCAGTGCTTGGTTATTGATGCTACATTTGCCACCATTTTGCCTCATAGTTCCTATCTCCTTTCTTGTGTTACTGGCCTCAGGTTGTCTGGAGCTCATGTTTGGTTGCCCACTTCTATTTTGCTGCCCAGTACGGTTCTCAGACTCCCTTCTGCTCTAGTACCTCACCTCCCACCTCAGCATTGTAAGGTGCAACACAACATAATTATATCCACCCAAGACAAAGGGTTTCTACACAGTAGCTGTTCTTTTCTTTCATTCCCAAGAACTGCCTCTATGGTTTGCTTATTTGCTCTTATCCCACCATCTTTCTCTTTTAAAATCTGTGTTAGTTATTTATTGCTGCATAACAAGTGATCCCCAAGTGAGACAGCTGAAAATAACAAACACTATCTCACAGTTTCTGTGGGTTGGGAATTTGGGAGCAGCTTAGCTTGGTGGTTGTGGTTCAGAGGGTCTCATAAAGTTGTAGTCAAGATATTAGCCATGACTGAAGTCAGCTAAAGGCTTGACTCAGCTAGAAGATCTAATTCTAGATCTAATTCTAGACTCAGTCACACAGTCACACAGTTCAGTTGGCACAAGGATTCAGTTCCTTGCTGGCTGTTGGTGGGAGGACTTAATTTCTCACCATACGGACTTCTCCATAGGGCTACTTGAGTGTCCTAATGATGTGGCAGCTGACTTCCCCAGGTGAGTGATCCAAAAGAATGCAAAGTGGAAGGTGCAGTGTCTTTTATGATCTAGTCTCAGAGGTTATAGATGATCACTTTTGCCAAAATCATTTGTTTGAAGTGAGTCATTAAATCTAGTCCATAGTCAAGGGGGAGGGAATTATGCTTCATTTCTTGAAAGGGAGAGTATTAAAGAATTTGTGGACATATTTTAAAACCAACACGTCTCACCACACTATTGGGTTCGCTGAGCAGCTGCTCCCTGGTCCTCACCTACTTGGGATACTTGCAGGACTGGGATAGCAAATTCTGAACCAAGGGACTGAAATTTACCTCCACTAAGGGATGGTCACATGACCACCATTCCCAGGCCTCTAATAACTGGTGGGAGGAGAGGGATACACAGTGAAGGAAGAAGGTAAGAGAAAATGGGCTCTGGGATCAGACAGATTGGGGTTCATGCTTTCACTTTGACATTCTAACCTAGCTTAGGCAAGTCACTTAATTCAAGCCAATAAACGTTTTTTGAGTATTAATTGTGTGTTAAACACTGTGCTAGATATTGGGGACAGGGTGCTGAAAAAAATTCACTCTTGTGGTACTTAGAGTTTAGCTAAGCAAACAGACATTAAATAAGTCATTTCAATTGTGATGAGGGTTATGTGCTATCAGAGCATATCCCAAGGGGATTTAGACTTTTCTAAACGGGAAGACCTCCTTGGGGAAGTAACATTTTAAGTTGAGATTTGAAATATTATTAAAAGTTAACCAAGTGAGAGAACAGATGTTCAAAGGTCCTGCGGTTCCAAGACTCCTGAACTTCCAAGGAGACAAAAGGAAGCTAGAGGGGCAGGAATGTTGATGGTGAGGGGACAGTGGGATGAGACAAGTCTGGAAACCTGGGCAGAGAACATACTGCCCTGAGTTTCAGAGGCCACGTTAAGGTTGGGGACCCATATCTTTAAGTTCCCAACAAAAGTCAAGCCAACTACTACTGTTTTCAGCGGAGGTATGCCTTGGTGAAATTTGTATTTTACAAAAACTTCTCAGCTTACACTACGGAGAATGAGTTAAAGAGGGACAAAGTGGATGTGGGGGCCTATTTGCAGGAGTACTGTAGGAGTCTAAGTGGAGAGGTGATGATGGTAGTGGAGGTGAGAGACCATTAGGAGAGTAATAGGACTTGGCTAAGGGCTGTGGGCTGGAGGCAGAGGAATCAGTGAACACTGTCCAAGGGGTGGATTTTTCAGTGGTGATGGTGGGTGCTCGGTGGGTGTTGGGTAGATTAGGCATTCTGTTTTAGACACATGGAGTTTTAGGGACTTGTGAGATATTTGAGCAGAAGTGTTGAAAGGCCTGGAGCTCGGAGAGCGGGCTGCGCTCTGACAGTAGCTGTGAGAATCTAGACATACATGCTGTAATTTAAGTTCCTGAATGACTGTGATGGCCAGGATTAGAGGGGAGCAAAAGTCCAGGGAACCCCAACATTTAAGTGCCAGGGAGAAATGGAGCCAGCAAAGGTCCCTGAGGAGAAATAGTGGGGGAGGGAGAAGGAAGAAAATCTGGAGAGTGTAGCATCACTGAGCCAAGGAAACAGTGTTTCTAGAAGAAACATTAAGTGGAATTACTGTTTTAATTAGGATAATTATAATCCATATCTCATAGGACTCTTGTGAGGATTGAATGAGATAACATATGCAAAAAGTATTTTAGGAATTCATAGAGGCTTGTAAATGTTGGGTATTCTCTTTAGCAGAGGAATGGGAGTGTACGGGGGGGAAGGGCTGGGAGAAAAGGGCCAGGATGTTCCTTCTGAAGTAACTTCCCAGCACCTAACGCATCTAAAGCAAACTTAACAGTCAATTATTGACATTCGGGGCCAGCCAGCCTTTGATATAGTGAGTGTAATTTTGGAAACCAAGAAAAACTCCCTTGCTCTTTAAAAAAAATCTCTCTACCTGCTTAATATTGCTTAAAATTCTCTTCCAGGGAAGACCTAGAAACCATTTCATTCTATAATAAAAGGTTTTAAAATGCAAATACCTGAGGCAGTTACCAGAGTAATGTGAAAGAGACAGTTAAGTATAATTATGCGCAAATTCTTTTTTTTTTGGAGCTTCAGGAAGGCACCCAGAACCAGGAAGGAGCAGTGTGGGAGGGAGGGCTTGGACACTGATGGGAAACAAAAGAGGTGGGAGACACCCAAGGCAAATTTCACTGACTTCTCAGTCTCAACGATTTTGCTTCAGGAAGGATCTGTTTATCTTCATATCTGTCCAGAAATAATACAACTTTTGTGCAAATGTCTATTTTGTTCATCTGGGTGGCTGCCCTTAACTTAGGCAGAAACTATGCATCTCTCCTGTATTCTTCTCTGGCAGGTGTAGGTAACCTAATATAGAATCTAAAATAGAACACATGCCCAACCCCACCTTATTTAGGGTGCTGGTGGTGTGGACTGGACCCAGGGGTTACTGTGTTGAACCATTGCAGGAATCACTAGAGCTGGTCCTCTAGGAATTGTGGACCTGGGAACTGATTCTGGGAAACTGACCTCCTCTTCACATTCCCAGTGAGCACTCAGGAATGTGCTGGGTTCTTAGGTTACTTGTACCTGGTGGGCAGGCAGGTCCTAAGCTAGAGTCTCCATAACAGAACAGAGAACTAAGAAAGTAATGAGCCCTGTTCCCCTCCTATGAGAATGGAAAGGGAGATACTGAAGACCCTGATGGGCTCTCAGACAATCTGGTGGTATCACTGCTTGGGCAACAGGCCACTGAGGGTCAGGGAAGCCCCTCTGAAGGCTGGAAAGGTGCTGAGTTTGCATCTGTGTAATCAGCAGTGTCCTGTGTCGGGGCCGATGAGGACATATCTGTCCATCACCATCATCTGCACAATCAGGCTTTTATTATATGCAACTGTTCCTATTCTGGGGACCATCTATGCCCTTGCAGTACATTAAATCCATGAAGCTATTTGTTACAGTGGGGAGCTGAATAATTAACTGAAGCTGGCCCTTTAATTCAACTCAACTGTATTTGCAGCTATTAAGCACCCAGGATGTGCACTCCGATTGGAGGCCAGAGAAGCAGAATGGTCCTTGCCCTCAAGGGGGCTTGTCACAGTCCAGTTGGGAGATGTCAGGCTCAACTGATGACCCCTCCCCAGTGGCACAGTTCTCCCTTCCCTGTCACGCCTCTCTTTCCCACTGCCCACCCTATCCTAGCTCCTGGACTTGAGGCAGATCTGCTGAAGAAGCTCCAGGGGGCCTCAGGCTCACACTGGCTGCTGGTCTGCTTCCTGCCTGAGCCCAGCTCTGGTAACCAGATGCTGCTGCCGTCTCCTCCATGACTCAGTACTGCCTTGGACTCTGTACAGTATCTGCAAGGCAAGCCTCTGGTTTCTCCTTGTCAGGAGCAATGCCATCGTCTCCCCATACTACTCTGGTATGAACTGCCCCCAACACACGTTACATTCTATGGTGCCAATGTCAACCTGGCCCACCCTATTCGTCACACCCTTGCTTTGCCTGCAGACTGAAATTCCCACATCTGTAGCTGGGTCTAGACCCCCCACTGTATGTACCTGCCCTCCTGTCCCCAATTCCAGTGAATAGACATAATTCCAGAATTTTCTCCCTTAATAATCAGTCCTACATCATTTCAGCTAATCACAGATGTGCAGCTGTATCTTGAGCTATGTCAGGAGGAAAGGAGTAAGAAAACAAATGTAAGACAATGTGCATGTGAATGTGCAATGGAGGAACACAGGAAACTGAATGATTCCAAATGAGAATACAGTGGGTATTCAGCTGGACCAGACCTGCATATTCCTATAGAAGAGTTCATCATTCAATCACAAAGCCATATTATTTCTCAAGATGCAGCAGTAAGGTAAGGAAAAAGGGAGGAAGAACAGCAAAAAGCTGAGGGATTCGGGCTTCCCTGGTGGCGCAGTGGTTGAGAGTCCGCCTGCCGATGCAGGGGACCTGGGTTCGTGCCCCGGTCCGGGAAGATCCCACATGCCATGGAGCGGCTGAGCCCGTGAGCCATGGCCGCTGAGCCTGCGCGTCCGGAGCCTGTGCTCCACAACGGGAGAGGCCACAACAGTGAGAGGCCCGCGTACAGCAAAAAAAAAAAAAAAAAAAAAAAAAAAGATCCCAAAACAATGTGTTTAGCGAACTGTGCACCAAATTCCATACAAGTGAAGGAGAAAACTTCACCCACTGGTTGGAAGAATTCTGGCCTCATAAACACTTGAAATGCAAGGTCAAAATCAGAATTCATGAGACTTTCTCCAAGTTTCTTCATGTGATTGGCTGTACCATCCAGTCATCCAGACTAGAAATCTGGTGTTAAAACAATAATGAACAAAAAATTGAGCGTACAGTGGAAGGCATTATTGCCATTTCCTTCATGTCATTCATATATCTGAATAAATAGAGTGTGTCTTTAACTGAGATCTCCCCCAAATCAGTGATCTCCTGTGTTTGACTCAGCCCGTCATTGATCCTGGACGGTGATGGTGGAAAGATTCTGTCATAGAGTGAATAAAGATTTTTTTTTCCTCTTTAGCCCTATTTCAGTTTGTCCTCTTTATCAAGTACTTGGGCATTCGATTCTTGTAACTCATGAGTTTATCTTCTGGGAAAATTCACAGATCATATTTACAAATGGAAACTAATTTGCCGGTATTTTTTCCCCCTTTTTGGCATGCAAATAAACTGAATGTTCTGACACACTCAGTATCTCCTGCTTTGCTGACTGCCTTGCCCAATATTTGTCTTCAGCAATTTCACCGCAGTTATTTTTTTCTCACAAAGAAATACGTCTCTTCACATTTAAGAGGCACAAATTGTTGCTCCCACTTTTCAAAGGAGTTGTGGTGTTTCCAGATTTAGAAAGACACTTCCAGCTGCCAAGCTCTGTCAGGCCCTGCCTCGGCTCCATGAGGAATGTTTCTGTTTTCCTTAGGCAAAGAAAAAAAAAGTAAAGCCCCCAAGTTATTTAAGCATTTTTTTAGTTTCATTTAGAGGCCGAGAAAGGCAGTTATGTGAAGATCTGGAGGAATGAGCTTGGGTTGAGGATTTGGACTCAACTATCAAGGGTTGTACCTGGCTTTGCACAGTCTGGTTAAGCCTCTGAGCCTCTGTTTCCTTGTTGGCATAATGGGGAGGTTGAACTATGACCATTTTTGGAGTCTGTTCTAATCCTGTAGTTCTGTTTTGATGTATTATTCTCCTTTATTGTTACCTGTGTATACCCTCTCTTTTTTGTATGTGTATACCCTCTCCAAAGGAGGGAGACAATGTTTTATTGTAATGAAGTGGCCAGGGGCAATAGGAATGTACTATTAGACAATGCTTGTCTCTCTGTTGAGGCCATGGGGAATGACAAGTGGTTAATACTGGGACAGGAAAAGAAGCAGGCTTGGACTGGAGAGGGAAGGATTTCCTCTCCTCTTTGGAAACCTGATCTGATTCTTCATGGAAGAGGTCTGATTCTGGATATATCTTGTGGTTACTTTGGAACCTCTACTGACACGGTCACTCAGGTTCCACAGCATTCCTTAGCAGGGGAGGATTTTTGGTATGTGGATGTTTCCCTACAGATCTGTAACACTGGTGCCTCATGCACCCAAAGTGGACGAGGTACTGGGAGAGAGGAATGTTCTCATCCACGCTGTACTCTGAGAAACTGCTGCTAAGTTGGTACTAAACCTCGGATTCAATGGTGAGTCCTCAAGGCACAGGGCTAGAATTGAACCACTGGCTTTGGTAGCAAGGTGGCCACACTAACTTCAACTTTTTCTGCCATGGACCTCAGCCTCTGTAGCACTTTTTTGGTGAAAGAATTTGATGGACTCCCTGTTTTCAGCAGCTCTACAGTGAAGCCATGGCTGGAGCAACAGTGGTGGAGAACGGTTTCTTCTGGCAGTCGAATGGATTTTCTTTGATGTGATCTGGGCAAGCACCTGTGGGTTTCTTGAATGTATCACAGACAGGAAATCCTAGGAGAGGAGAATGGATTTCCTGCCATTCTGGGAGTGCAGAATTGTATTGATTTGAAAAGAGATACCATCTTATTTTGAGCTGCAAATGGGTGAAGTAGGACATTTCAATTACACCATATTTTTTAGTTTCTCCTACAGATAACAATTACTCAATAAATGTGGACTGACTGAATGAATAAATGAAACTGATGTCAAATAGAAACTGAAGATAAAGAAATTCTCCTTGGAACTTCCCTGGTGGTCCAGTGGTTAAGACTCTGTTCTTCCACTGCATGGAGCGCAGGTTTGATACCTGGTCAGGGAACTAAGATCCCACATGCCGCACGGCACGACCAAAAAAATAAAAATAAATAAATAAAGTAAAATGAATTTTTTTAAAAAAGTGAATTAAAAAAAAAAGTTCTGCTTGGCCATTAGCTGTTTGTCTTGATTGATCCTCTAGGTATGGTTGGTGTTGAACAATGAATGGGTGGAGTGAGAACTGGCCCATTTCTTTCCTCAGAGGTTTTGAATTTACTCCTTCATTTCTGAGCAGATGTCAGTCAATCTAAGAATTCCTCTTCCTTTTCTTCCCATTTTCTCCCCTTTCTATCTCCATTCTTTCACTTTCTCCTCTCTACCATCTTAGTCTTCCACTTTTAAAAACAATGGTCAAGAGGACAGAAGGTTAGGGTTGAAAGAAATGAATCAATTTCTAGACTGAGCCTGGGAGAATTCCTTTGTGTATCCCCCCTACATACACCTTCAGCCAAGAGGTGGTGAGCAGACAACAAATTCGAAGATGCTTGAAATCTCAGTCTGGTATGTTCAGGGCGCCGAGTCATTTCAACCCCTTAGGGCTGCGCCATACTAAGGGAGTTCCAAATGCAGACTGTTTCTTCAGGGTTATCTTTTTTTTTTTTTTTTTTTTTTTGCGGTACGCGGGCCTCTCACTGCTGTGGCCTCTCCCGTTGCAGAGCACAGGCTCTGGAAGCGCAGGCCCAGCGGCCATGGCTCACGGGCCCAGCCGCTCCACGGCATGTGGGATCTTCCCGGACCGGGGCACGAACCCGTGTCCCCTGCATCGGCAGGCGGACTCTCAACCACTGCGCCACCAGGGAAGCCCAGGGTTATCTATTTTTGTATAACAAACTACTGAAAAATTTCGTGGCTTGAAACAACAACCATTTTATTAGATTTCACTATTTTGTCGGTTGGAAATGCGGCAGTTCTCAGTCAGGTGATTCTTCTGCTCCACCTGGGGTTGCCTGGGATTGCTCAGGGTATTTAGCTGCAGCTGGTCTGATCTGGAGGGTCCAATGTGGCTTTCCTCACATTCCTGGCCCCTTAGCGGGAATGGCTCTGGCTGGAAAGCTTGCTTGGCTGTCCCCTCCCTGCATAACCTCAGGGCCTTTCCACATGGTCTCTAGCAGGGCAGCCAGACTTCTTATGTGGCTACTCAGGGCTCCAAAAGAGCAAGAAGGAAGCTGCCTTTTTTCTTAAAATCCATCCCCAGAACTAGCATAGCTTCCCTTTTGCTGTTCTCAGATGGTTAATTTCATGTATCTACTCGACTGGGTCATGGTATGGCCAAATATTTGGTTAAACAGTATTTTGGGGTGTGTCTGTGAAGGTGTCTCTGGATGAGATTAGCATTTGTATTAGTAGACTGTGTATAAAGCAGTTCACCCTTCCCAGTGTGGGCACCATCCAATCCATTGAAGGCCTGAATAGATCAAAAGGGCAGAAGAAGGGAGAACTCACTCTCTCTGCCTAACTGCTTGAGCTGGGACATTGGTCTTCCCCTGCTCTTGGATTGGGACTTATACCATTAGTGCTCCTGGTCCTCAGGTCTTTGGATTCAGACTGGAACTTACATCACTGGCTTTCCTGGGTCACCAGCTTACAGATGTTGACACTTCTCAGGCTCCATAATCATGTGAGCCAGTTCCTTATAATAAATCTCTCTCTCTCTCTCTCCCCATATATATATATCTCCTATTGGTTCTGTTTCTCTGAGAACCCTGACTGATACAACTGTGCCAACCGAGCATCAAGGAGAAAGGAAATGGAGCCCACCTCTCTATGGAAGGAATGCCAAAGAATTTGCAGCCATCTTTAACCCACCACGCACAGCTGGAATTGCCCTCTGCTGGGAATCAGAAGAATGAATCTACGATTCTATGTGCCAAGAGATACCTGTCATGGAAACATCTAGGTCCACTGAATCAACACTGTGGCTACCCTAATGGAATGAAGCAGTGACTTGTGTGCCATTAGATACTACACATGTATCCACAAAAGGTTCTGGCTCTAAAAGCCAAAATTAAGAATTTTAAAAGGACAATCCCTAGTATTAGGCTGTTGGATGATTTTCATTTTGACCTCTGAGTTGTGTTTCCTCTTGTTGGCAGTGATAGAGAGAAACATCGATCTTTAGCCTGAAACATTCTCCAATGTGACCTCGACCCTTCATTCCGTTCTATACTGCTAAACTCAACCCCACTTTTTGATAAAAGCAGCAGACATAAGAACTCCCAATTATAGAGTGCCTGGCATGCTAGACTTTTTCTCCAGTCCTCCAAGTAACTGTGCATGTTCCATGTGCTAGCCCCATTTTGCAGATGAGGGAACAGCAGCTCAGAAAGGTTATGGAACCAGTTTGAGGTTATGTAGAAAGTGGTACATTTGCTGTTTAACCCAAGGCCTGCTTGGCTCCAAAGCCTCTTTTCCTCTGTGTGATTTTTGGAAAATCAGAGCACTTTATAAAACATCTATCATGTACTGCCCGAGAAAGCACAGAGCCAACGAGGCCTGACTGAGCAACCAGCAAAAATTCCGCAGCTCAGTATTGTGCTCAGGTGCCATCCCACTGAGCCTATTGCTGGGCTACCAACATGTTTTCATTCCAGCTGCACCCCTCTTGAAGAAATATCGATATACACAAAAGCATCAAGGTGCAGAGTGATATGTCCTTTTTCAGAAATGTTTTCTTTTTTTTTTTTTTTTTTTTTTTTTTTTTTGCGGTACGCGGGCCTCTCACTGTTGTGGCCTCTCCCGTTGCGGAGCACAGGCTCCGGATGCGCAGGCTCAGCGGCCATGGCTCACGGGCCCAGCCGCTCCGCGGCATATGGGATCCTCCCGGACCGGGGCACGAACCCGTATCCCCTGCATCGGCAGGCGGACTCTCAACCACTGCGCCACCAGGGAGGCCCAGAAATGTTTTCTTTTTATAAAATATCTCTCTGCTAAATGATTTGAACAGAGAGACCTCCTAGGGTTATTTAAGGAATAATTCATTATGCAAAGAACAGTGAAAAAGACTTCACCTGGATATTATTCCCCCTCACAATACCTATCTGGGTTAGTCTGATCTTGGAAAAGCTGGTATGAAAGGAAATGGGAAGGTTGCTGGTAAGGCTGGGAGAGTCGCCAGGCTCCAATGTTACCAGACCCTAAGTGAAGGCACCTGAAGGGAGGGTGGGTGGAAGGGTCCTAGATGATTCTGTCGTCTTAGGAAGGTTTGCCATATGGCTGCTGGGGAGTCCTCAAGCCAAAACTGGCCATCAGATGAGTATGTATCTTCTAGAAATGGGCTTCTCTCAGAATCCCTGAGATTCGGTCCCTGGCTGGGAGCGGCCTGGGGAATGTGTGGCCTCCATGCCGAGGCAGTGATGGATTTCAGCGTGTGGCAGTTGGGCCCTTGGTCAGTTGAGCTCCCCATAACTGGACGCCTATCAGGTTCATTCTCATGGCTGCCACACTTAACACTGTACTGAGCATACATAAGATAATTCATAAATGCATGTGGGAACACGGTCTCCAAAGCAGTCTAGAATACTCTGTGCATTTCCTACTTCTGGGCTTTTGCTCAAATTTTCCTCTGCTTTGCTTGCTTTTCTCTTCCTATCTACATTCAGGAGCCAGCTCAGATCTCACCTCCAAAAAGCCTTCTCCAATCCCCACTTCCAGAATCAATCTTATGAATTCTTCTTCTAGGCACACATGGCACTATCTCTATATGTTTATCATTGGATCTAACATAGACTAATGTACACTAGCATTACTCATTTGCATATATGAGGTTCTAGGGACCTAGGGTAATGTCTTACTTTTTGTGCTGCCCCACAGCATAAGGTTTTGCACATAGTAGGTACTTAATAATTAATTGTTGAATTTGTTGAGATTCTTGCAACAGGATGTACCTGAATATATGTTTAGGAAGAAGTGGTGGTACAGTTTTCCCCAGAATCTCTTACGAGAACCTCATATAGTATGTCACAAACTGAACCCCTTATCTGCTCCCCAAATCTACCTCGTACCTGCTATGGTGGTGCCCAGCACTCATGCTCTAGTCCCTAAACCAGACAACCTCAGCACGCTCCTGGGCTGCTGCCCTGGGTCATGCCCAGACTTATGGGGGCTACTTTGGAAGGGTCTCTCTGATCTTCTCTCCATCCCTGAGGCCTCCATCCTCTCTCACCTAGACTGCTGTCCTGGCTTCCTACTGGTCTGTTCTGATATCTGTCCTCCCTCCCAGAAGCCTCTCCATTGTCCCTTGAGTCAGGGCTGGGATTAGGGTGCAGTGGGTGAGGTGCCAAAGGCATGAAATTTAAGGAGACACTACTCTCAGGACTCTGCAAGTGCTGAGAGTGAAGTCTTCCTTAAATTTTGCTTCATAGGTGACTCATTCCCCTCACTCTAGTCTCAGGCCTGCCCAGAGTCCAACTATAGTAATGACTTGCCTTTACTGAAAGTCCTTCTAGCAATCCTCACTGCAGTGTGTCCCAGACATGGCTGTGCATTACTTGCAGACCTGGTGAAGATACAGACTCTTTGACCCTACCCCAGATTGAATCAGATTGGTAGTAGATAGGACTCAGGAATCTGCACAGCCAGATTTGGGAATCACTGGCTTATAGCACCAAGTCCAGACTCTTGGACTAACATTTACAGTTCTTCCCAATCTGGCACCTGCCTGCTTCTGGCTTCATTTTCAGTCCGTTTCCTCTAGGCAGGCACCCCATGAGCAGATCACACCAAACCACCCACTGGACCCAAGTGTGCCCTGCATCTTTTGTCTTTGCGCCTTTCCTGGGGTTGCTCCCTCTGCCTAGCATGCTCCTCTCACCCTTGCCTGTTCCCCTAGGCAAAATTCTACTCATTCTTCAGGATCCATTTCAAATGCCATCTTATCTCTGAAAACTTTTTGGATCTTCACTTCTTTAATAGAATTCAGCCCTTTAATAGAATTATTTCTCCATCTCTGCTGTTGTGTAGATGTACATCAGCAGCGCATCTCATGCTGTGTCACATTGGTTCCGTGAGGGCCCCTGTCCCTGCCTTGGTTCTGGGCTCAGGATCTGCTTATTTATGTTGGATCTGCAGCACCTCATACCTTGCCTGGAGCACAGTGAGCATCTATTAGTTGTTTGCTGAATTGAATGGAGATATGTACTAACTAGTTAAATTTAACTTTCCACAGCACCTAACATAATGCCTTGAACATAAGTATTTAAAAATATTTTTTGAGTGAATAAATGGACAAAGGAATGAATATGGGCCAGAGTTTACTATCACCATTTAGCCACTTCCAGGGAGCTTGTGTGTGTTTCAGTAACACACAGTAGAGCTCAAATGTCAGTGTGCATAAATAAGAGTTATCTGGGATATTATTAAAAATACAAACTCCTGGCCACACTCCTAGAGATGCTCATTCAGTAGGTCTGCATGGGGTCTAGGAATTTACATTTGTAACAAGCATCTTGGGTAATTCTGAGACAGGTGTTTGGTCCACAGGCCACATTTTGAGAAACACTGCAGGAGGCATTTGGTGTTCAACAGGTGGTGTTCACTCTCTGGAGGGATTCTCAGATAATCTATCTTGAGGTTCAACCCTTAACATTAGAGATTGTGAAGTCCTGTCAGGAGGACATGGTAAAAGCAGCAAGTCTGATCTGGCATCTGATGGGCATACAGACTCTGAGAAGGCCATTCTTGGGACACTCTTTGGATCCTGCAATAGCAAGAAGAATAGCAGGTCCTGTGAGCTTGGTTGCAGAGACCCTGGTTTTGGTCTCGTGGCTGCTCTCCCCTGCTCTGATGCACATTTCCATTCGGAAGCTCTCATTCTCAACACTGGCTGGGTCTGGCTGATTCCCTGGCTTGCTCCTATTCTCTAGGCACAGCTTCTGTGGTGGTTCCCACAGGGCTATTGCCTTTTTCACCATCATACTTCCTCCAGTCTCACCTCCAAAGGTTGAATCAGGTAGGTCTGGTGGAAGGAGGTCAGGAAGCCGAGCCTATAGCTCTAAGTCCTGGTCTGAACTCTGCCACTAACGACCTACCAGACTTACCACAGGTCACTTAACCAAAGTCAGCAGGCACTTAATGAGCACCTGCTATTCACAAAGCAGCATCTGCAGAACCTCTAGGGCTCCAAATTTCAGGTGTGACATCCCTTGCAATTCTAGCTGCTCCAAATTGAGGGTAAAGCCAAGCAACCCAATGAAGTCTTTTTCAGTTTAAACTTCCCTTGAGGACCAGGGACAGAAATGCCTTCGTGGAACAAAATATTAAACAGAATGTCGCTGTTGGGAATGGGAAGTCCATGTCCCCTCTGCAAGATCCCTTGAGAGAGTTAATGATTAGCCCTCATCCTATCTTCTTAATCTTTTTTTTGTTTGTTTGTTTTTTTGTGGTACGCGGGCCTCTCACTGTTGTGGCCTCTCCTGTTGCGGAGCACAGGCTCCGGACGCGCAGGCTCAGCGGCCATGGCTCACGGGCCTAGCCGCTCTGCGGCATGTGGGATCTTCCCGGACCGGGGCATGAACTCGTGTACCCTGCATCAGCAGGCGGACTCTCAACCACTGCACCACCAGGGAAGCCCCTTTCTTCTTAATCTTAATCATATTATTAACAAATAGAATCCAATAGTCCATTAAAAAAATACACTGTGACAAAGTGGAGCTCATTTCAGGGTGATTCAATTTTAGAAAATCTATTAGTGTAACTCACCCTATTAATAGTCAAAGGAGAAAAGTCACAATTACCTTCGAAAATACGGAGAAAGAATGTAATAAAATTGAACATACATTTAGAGTAAAACAATAACAATAATAAAAGCTAACATTTATTTTGCCCTTGTTACATCCTGGGCACTGTCTGACATGCTCTGTATGTGTTTTGTCATTGAGTCCTCACCATCACTCAGTGATGAAGGTACTATCTATCAGGCTCCTTTTGTAGATCGGGGAAGCTAAATCTTAGCAAGTTTAAGGATCTTGTCTCAGGTCACATAGCTACGGAGTGGGCTATATAGAGCTAGGAAGTGGCGTTCTTAACCACTGTGTCAAAATAGGAAAATAGGTATACTTCCATAATACAATAGATATATGGTTTCAAATCATAATTCAACATCATGATTAACAGGAAAACAATGGAAACATTTCCACTAAAATCAGGAAAAAGACAAGTGTATCCACTGCCATTGCTATTACCTAACATTTGTCTAGAAGAGCTAGCTAATGCAATTATATAAGAGAACCAATTAAAGGTATAAATACGTAAGAAAGGAGGCAAAATTCTACTTACTGCAGATGATATGACAATATACCTGAAATCCTAAGAGAAACAACAAAAAGCACCAGATGTGAGACAATGTGAGAAACAATGTGAGAATTCAGGGAGGTAGCCACTCACATATTTAATATTAAAAAAAAATTAGTAACGTTCCTGCATGCAAAAGGCAACCAGGTAGAAAATTTAATGGAAGAAAAAAATCTTATTCACAAAAGCAATGAAAAACTGAAATACTTAAGAATAAGTTGACAGGGACTTCCCTGGTGGCGCAGTGGTTAGGAATCCGCCTGCCAGTGCAGGGGACACAGGTTCGATCCCTGGTCCAGGAAGATCAGTTGTGTGCCACAACTACTGAGCCTGCGCTCTAGAGCCCGTGAGCTGCAACTACTGAAGCCCACGCGCCTAGAGCCCAGGCTCCACAGCAAGAAAAGCCACCGCAATGAGAAGCCTGCACACCACAACAAAGAGTAGCCCCCACTTGCCACAACTAGAGAAAGCCCATGCACAGGAGTGAAGACCCAACAGAGCCATAAATAAATAAATAAATACATAAATAAGAATAAGTTGACAAAATTGTATCTACTATATTATATGAAGAAAAAGCATAATACTGAGTGGCTTGAAAGAAACCTTGAATTCATCAGAAACAGTTCCATTTTTGAGTGGCAAAACAAAAGAATAGACAGTGCCAATTCCATCTTCATTATGAACTCAATGCCATTCCATCAAAGTACTAACCGAATTTGTAAAAGAACCTGATGAAATTTAAACTTTATCTAGAGGAATAAACTTGTAAGAATAATCAGGAAAATTATGAAAAGTAAAGGAGGGAAATAAGCCCTTTGAGATATTAGGATATATTATAAAGTATAGTAACTATAATAGAGTGGGTCTGATTTAACAAGAGACTGGCAAGACAATGAAACCAAATAGGATGGCCCAGAAATAGATCCCCAAACATGCAGCAATTTACACATAATGCAGTAAGTGATATAGGTATCATTTCCCATCTATGGGGAAAATAGAGCAACAGATAGTCTTGATAGCCATTTGGAAAAATAATAATATTAGATGCTCACCTCACTCCTTGTACTAAAGTGTATGTCAAAGGGATCAAAAATATAAATGTACAAATGAAGCCATAACTGTATTAGAAGAAAATATGGGTATGTATTTTTATAATCTTGGGATGGATAAGGCCTTTCCAAGCATGAAATTTCCTAGATTATAGAAAGGGAAAGATAATTATATGAAATAATAAGCTTCTGTGGTTAAAAGCTACCAACTTCCAGTTATAAGATAAGTAAGTCCTGGGGATGTAATGTATAGCATGGTGACTATAGTTAGCCACTTTATTGTATATTGAAAGTTGGTAGGAGAGTAGATCTTAAAAGTTTTCATCACAAGAAAAAAAGTTGTAACCATGTGGGGTGATGGATGTTAACTAAACATATTGCGGTAATGGTTTCACAATATATACATATAACAGATCATTAGGTTACACCTAAAGCAAATACAATGTATATATCAATTATATCTCAACAAAAAAGCTACCGTGCAAAGACGGAAGTAAAGGACAAGTTGGAAGGAAAATACAACAGGTATAACAAGCAAAGAATTTATTGATTTCTCTAGTAAGCAAAAAACACTTAACAAGAAAAAGGTGAGCAATGAAATAGAAAAATGGACAAAAGATAATAGAGGCAAATCACAGAAAAAATGCAAATAATCAGTAAAGCAAGGGGAAATTTGCTCATTTCACTAGTAATTAGAGAAATGCAAAATAAAATAATGAGTTACAGATTTTTATTTATCACATTAGGAAATAATTAAAAATTGATAATATCCACTGTGGGTGAGAAGATGAGAAACTGACACTCTCATAAATTATTGATGAGAATCTAAATTGACATAATATTTCTGGAAGAAAATTTGGCAGCATCTACTAAAATTTTGAAAGACTTTAGGATGTTATCGGTTAAATTGTGTCATTCTCCACCCAACTCCCCAAAACAGAGATGTTAAAGTCCTAAACCCAGCACCTCAGAATGTGATCTTATTTGCAAATAAAGTGGTTGCCAATGTAATTAGCTAAGATTAGGTTATACTGGGGTGGGGTTGGCCCCTAATCCGATATGACTGGAGTCTTGTAAGATGGTAGCCATGTGAAGACAGAGACACAGAGGGAGAACGCTATGTGATGCTGAAGACACAGATTGGAGTTATGTAGCTGCAAGGCAAGGAACACCAAAGATTGCCAGCAAACTACCAGAGGCTAGTATGAGGCAAGCAAGGGCTCCCCTACAGGTTTTAGAGGGAGCGTGGCCCTGACATCTTGATTTTGGATTTCTATCCTTCAGAGCTATGACACAATACATTTCTGTTGTTTTAAGTCACCCAATTTGTGGTACTTTGTTACAGCAGCCTGAACAAACTAATACAAAAGTCACACTCCACACCTAAGAATTTATTCTACCCCAATACTCAATTATACCTATGCAAGATGTCCATTTCATTGTTGACTGTAATGTTGAAAAACTGGATACTATCTAAATATCCATCAGTAGAGAACTGTTTAAATAAATTATGATGCTTCTTTAATGGAATACTAAACTGTGGTTTAAAGTAACTAAAAATGTATGAATTCACAAGACATTTAAAATTAACTGGTAAGTTGAAAGATCAAGTTGTAAGGCACTTAATTAGTGTATGATACTAAATTTACCTTTTAAAAAGTCTTAATAACAGGGTAGTATGTGGATAGAAAAAACATTTATGTACTTTTCATAAATAGTTATTTCACGGCGAAGGTGGAGATAAAAGGAGGGGCTCTCATTTTCCACATTGCATGTATCTATAAGATTTAAATATTTAAAAATTGGCATGTATTGCTTTTGTCTTCAGAAAAATCGTGTTATTATAAATACTGCGTGGGAAATTCATATCTCACCTTAGCATTCTTCTGAATTTTCAAATCAACTTCCTTGGAGCAGTTACAATAATTTCTCACCTTTCCAAAATTCAGCTGACAATCTCCCAACATAGAAAGTAATACAGAAAGTTGGCCTGAATGAAGAAATTTGGTAGGACTCAATAAAGTCCTATTTGCTGTCCCTTATGTCCTCTGTCAGAGCCTTTTTACCTTTACTTTACATCCTAGTTATTCTAATTTCCAGAATGTAGCAGTTTAAAAGAGAGAGAAGGGACTGCTAGTGTTAAGTACACTGACAACAGAGAGGGAGGTTTTCAGGAAAACTATAAAAAGCCATTACAAGGACTTACATGTATATAAATCTGGGTCATTTAATATAGGAATCAACCATCTTACTTGTCTCAGCAACCTCTGAGGTCATCTTTCTATTGAATTTCTATTACAAGTCAATGCAATAGATTATAATATTGTGACTCAGTCAAGAAAATGTTAACTTGTGTCCATTGTTTAAGAACCCAAGGAAGAGTACAAAATATTTGGTGTAGATTTCCATTTGAATTGGTTAAAATAAAAAGTTTGGGGCTTAAAGAAGTAAATTCTCAGTTATCTGGGAAGTGTCCACCACCAAGAAAGACTCATTATCCAAGCTTTCTGGATAATCAAAATTTTACTCTCTTTTCTTCCTAGAGCATTTAATCAAGGCCACAGCTTAGCGGCTTTAGAAGTCTCCAGCTGGGCCATTTTCTCACCAGCAGAGTAAACAGGGAAGAGAACGACTGGGAGGATGGGGTGCTAGGTGCAGCTTCACTTGGGGCCCTCCCTTGAGATAATGGGCAGTGAGGGGGCTGCAGGGGTTGGGGCTTGCACTGGGAATTCTCCACCCCACTCTTAGACTCCCCTCCCCTAGCTAAGCCCAGAAATGATTGGTTAGGCTCTAAAATAAATAATGCTTATTAAGCCTAACTTGCATGTAGTACAAAAACAATTATGCAAATCATTAAGACAGATCAACTTTGCTATAAGTGTTTCTTAATTTCAGAAATGACTCTTCATTCCTCTCAACTTTCAGAATTCCTTGTTTTCTAGTCATCTAGGCTGCTTTAACCACCTCCCTCCACGGCAGCATGGTTGCAGTTGCTGTAATTAGGCCAAAATGTATGTGCTACATTCCCCATAACCTCCTTGTTCTAGAATTAGAGCTAAGATTTGTCGGGCTGAAATTCAGTGTATAATTCACTTTTTGTTTCTTCTCTTTCTCTCATCTCTTTTTAAAAAGCTGGTAACCAGCATTAAAGACAATGTGGTCGGTATTCTTACAACTAAAATATAGCTTCGTTTCTGCTCATGGAAATATGTAGTCAATTAGCCATAATGTGGTCCAGACTCCCTTTGATATTCTAAAATAAAAACATTCCAAGTTATTTACTTGAGAAGAGCTGTTTCTAAGCACGCCCAGTAGCTGCTGTTTTTAATAATGCTGCTTTTAATGGGTGTGGGCACTCTGGGTGGAGGGAGGATGTGTGGCTCAAAGTTCTGAACTATTATCACTGGAATTTTTGGAGCAATAAACATGAGCGCTTACACCTAGATAGAACTATTACCGAATAGTATTCATTCACACATATTTAACAATTTTTTTACTCCTTTCTCTTTTCAGGCCAGGGTAGAGAAGCAGGTGGAAGTGATCCATTGTTAAGATGCCTTGACCTGGAAATTCTCCCCACAGGAGCAGAGAAGAGATCTGCCTTTTGCGTAGCATTGTCTGAGGAGTAGTTCCCAAAATGCTTATTCTTGGACATGGAAGGGCCAGATGCTGAATAATCTCCTGGAGAATATCAATTATAAAAACCAAGCAAAACAAAACCCCTGGTTCTACTCTAATTTGGAAGGAGTAAGGCTGGGATGTAAGAGAGATACAGGTGGTAACCACTGATTTGGAAAGCAAGGTCTCTCATTTGTACTTAGATGTTTGGGCTCTTTAGCATTTCCCCAATATGTGATTTCTAGAAAATCAATCAACTTTTCTGCGCCTCACATTGACCATTTATAAGGTGACAATGATATCAATAAGTCCTACGTCAAAGGATTGTCTTGAGAATCAAGTGAGACTAGGGAAGGAAAAACACCTGCCAAGTATTAATCTGTCAAGTACTTTGCAATTTTGGCCAAACTTAGATATTTAAATCTTAGTAGAATTTGTGCTAAGTGATTTGGGAGATAAAAAGGAACCACCATACGGTTTGGGAGGAATTTTAAGTTTAACTGGAGAGACAAGGTACAAATAAAATGGCATAAAAACTACATCTAATAGCATATTAAGTCACTAAAAAGCATTTTTAGTATGTACTGTGGGCTCTGTGCTAGGCTAGATGGTACAGGTGACTGAGAAGTATAATATACAACACGGATATTTTTCTGAAAGGGCTCCAAGTTTTGAGGGAGAGAAGAATTTCCTCTATAACAGCAAATAGTAGGAAGACAATAGAATCAAAGTAACTTCTAAATTTTAGAATTTAACTATTTTCTTCCTGTAAATAGTTACCATAAAAAGTTCTGAAGAAAGAGCAGTAGGAACTACTGTAGTCCAGGAAGAGATGGAATGTAGCTGGGCTGGGAGTTAGAACAGAAAAGGAAAAAGAGAGAGGGTCATTGGCTAGAGGAACAGCAAATTTCAAGCATAGAGGCAGGAATGAACATGGAGTAACGAGCACCAACAAGGAGATCAGCCTGATTGCAATGGTGGGGCACGTTACAGAGGGCCTTAAAAGCTCAGCTGAGAAGTTTGTACTTGATACATCTGTGCATATTTTGTATACATGACAGGGGCCTGTTTACAAACCTATGCTTGAAACTCTAGGACTGTGCTGTCCAATATGACAGCGACTAGTCACCTATGGCTATGGAGCACTTGAAATGTGGCTTGTCTGAATTGAGATGTGCTGTAGTGTAAAGTGCATACTAGATTTCAAAGATTTAGTACCCAAACTCATCTCATTTAAATGTTTTATATTGATCATTTGTTGAAATAATAGTATTTTTAATATAGAGTTAAGTATTATTATAATTAATTTCGTTTAGTTTCTTTTTTTAAAAAAATGTGGCTGCTAGTTTCTATTAGATGGCACTGTTCTAGAATGTCAGAATTCTTTAAAGAAGCTTATTTGCATGAAGAGCCAAGAGACACAGGAATCCTGGGAGAAACAGAGAGGTTTTGAGGTGGATGGCTGGGGAGATGCCCAGGAAGCCAGAATTAACAGTACTGCATTCCCCATCACCCCGCACACATCAGAAAGAGGCATGGATGCACACTGAAGTAGGAGAGAGGCAAGGCTGCGGGACTTGGCCCTGAAATAGTGCATAAAGGTTGGTATTAAGGGATTTTTTTGTGTGCAACGCTAAGGGGTATCCTTCAAAGAGAAGAACCACTTAGAAATTGAGATCAAGTACCATAGAAGAGTTGTAACACGAGGACTTATGTTTAAGGATCAGAGCAGTAAAAGTCATAAGGCTGAATGAGTGATGGAGACCTCCCCCACCTTAGGAAAATATCACTGGTGGCTACATGGGACACATGCTCTACCACTGGGAAGGGCCTGGGGAGTAGGATAGCCCCTGGTGAGAAGAAACAGGGGTAGCAGTGGCTCCAGTTACCAGGAGGCAGAGTGATGAGCAACAGCTCTGCCCCAAAGTATCAATTTTCTCCAAAGAGAATGAGCAAGATCCCAAGAGGAAAGAGAGAGGTTTCTAACAGTTTGTTTAGGCCCAGAGTCAAAAGTGATTTCTATTGTTACATAGGTAGATAGATAGATAGATAGACTGATAGATATAAATGTATGTGTATCTATCTATCTATCTACCTACCTATAAATGTCTGGGTAACAATAGAAATCTATATCTATATCACATGTATACATCTGATATCAGGGAAAAGGTGTTTGCGGTACACCGGCCTCTCACTGTTGCGGCCTCTCCCGTTGCGGAGCACAGGCTCTGTACGCGCAGGCTCAGCGGCCATGGCTCACAGGCCCAGCCGCAACGCGACATGTGGGATTTTCCCGGACTGGGGCACGAACCCATGTCCCCTGCATCAGCAGGCGGACTCTCAACCACTGCGCCACCAGGGAAGCCCCAGGGAAAAGGTTTTGCTATCTGTAATATGACTGTGCCCCAAAGAAAGTGAATTATGTTAATGAAGAGGCTTTTGTTTTCCTGAACATTTTGATGAATATGCTAATGCAGTTAGGGTAGAATCTAAGCCCTACTTCTTACTTCCCCAACCACTCTACCCTCATGTAGGGTCTGGATATCAGCATTACAGTTTCAGAGAGAGGGAAACTACGATGCCCAATCAAGTGAGAAATTTAGAGGGGTGGGGGTGCTGGGCAGAGAGGAGGGAGAGCAGCGGGGAGGAGGACTGAAGAGAGGGGAAAAGGTTCTTCATTTTGTGGTAAGATCCTCTTCTCGTAATTCCACCAAAGCTTAAGTAAATTTGACTAAAGTCACCAAAATTTGGCATGAGTGGATTTCCTAGAAAAACTAGCAAAGAGACTGAGTTTTGCCTCTACGGAAATGTGGGGAGAAACATACAGTATATTCAAAGGTCCAGCCAGATCTCAAAATATAAGTCCTTCTGTTCCATTTCATATTACGGAGCAAGACAGAAAATATTTTTTTAAAAAGAACAAATTAAATATTTGGAGTTTAGAGACATAAAAATTGTGTCCAGGGTTAACATGTGGCCCTACTGGCCTACGCTCTTTTACTGACCACCTAAGCCAAACCAGAAGGGCTCAAAGGGAGGCCCTGGCTTTGTAGGTTGTGCCGTTTTAAGGCACTGCTGTCCTCCTGGAAGGAGTACTGAACTTTTCCAAAGATCTTTTATCTCATTCTTAAAAAAAAAAAGAAACGCTTTCAGTTTTAGTATAGCCTTAGTTGGCTCAAGGACTGTAATACTGAATATAACGAGAAGTGAAAGATGTTGGGTCTTCAGACAAGTATTAGAGTTGTTTTGGATGCAGCAATTGGGGGAAGAGTGGGAGGCTAGAATGGTCAGAAGAGGGAGCCAGGGAAAATGGGAGGGGTGGGATCATGACACTTGCTTTCCTATTCTCTTACTCATCTGTTAGTATTGGAATGAGTAGGCTTCTGGAATTCAGCTGAGCTTTGAGATTTTTTTCCTGTTTCTTTTTGGGCTCCATGTGTTAACTGAGGATTCCCACATAGAGCTCTTCAGACCTTGAGCCAGCTATGCAGCTGGCAGTGTGCATTTCTGCCTGGTGTTGGTGAAGGAATGGGCAGGAAGAAAGACCTCAGGAAAGGGGAGGGTTCCTCAATGGAGGACTTAAAATGTCCTAAATGAAGCTCTCTCTGTCTGAGTCAACCAGCAAAATTGTGTTTACTCCTGTAAGAGTGACCTTGGCAACCAGCAGAGCCAAAGGAGTCTTAAGTTTTTAGGAGTGTGTTATGAAAGGGCAACTTAGAGATAGGAGTATAAATATGAATTCTCTATGTGCATGTGTGTATACAGAGATAATGCTGTGTGTACATTTTGTTCATGTGCTTGGCTCTACTTATTTTCACACTAAAGAAGAAGCCATCAGTCTGACATAAAGAGATTTTCTCAGATTATTTCATGATTGCCTGTATTGTAACCATGCTGCCTATCCTTTGATGATATATTGTATAACACTGAAAATATGGTGAATGCTGTTTCAGAATTTGGTACTATAGTCAATGTGGTAGAGGGAGAGGGAGAGAGTTGTCTGATGGATAGATGAATTTTCCTAAAGCAGCAGAGCTTCATAGGATCATCATGGACCTAGGATCTGGGCTTCAGTTCATCAGGTCAACCAGATACAGCTCTCTTGAGAGTAATTAGGTTCTAAGGTTCCCAATCACACAGACTTACTGGTTATTTTTCAATGACAGTTGCCAACAATACAACCCAGGCTCTTCCCAGAAAGAAGGAAAGTGAGAACTAACAGTCATTCCAGGAAATTCTTTGATAAGCACAGGATAAAAGGATATGAGTTACCCAAGAAATACTGATATTTTGCTATAACAACCATCTCACTATTAAAAGACACCAGCCAAATGGCCAGGAGCATTCCTATAGGGACATTTTTGCTCTTGGTCAGTACTGAGACACAAAGGCAAGTGCTCACTTTGAGATTTCCCTCCCTTTGATTACAGTCTCTTTTTTTGAGTGATCAAGGAGGAGGGCCAGATATAAAGTAGTATTTGTGGGTATGTATGCAGGAGATATTTAGAATATAACAATCAATTAGACTAGATGAGCAATTGGATGAGAATTTAGAGGAATTTAGAGTGACATACTGATTTCTGGCAGGTGAAAAGATGGGAAATAATTGAGATGGAAATTACATAAGGACTCAAAGACAAAGAGGAGAGGAGACATCAGCACACAACAGATTCCAACAATTTTTTGCAGGTTAGAAAGCTAGTGGGGGAGACAATTGACTACAGAGTGGAGAAAGTTATGAACCACAGAGTGCAACAGTGAGAGGTGGACAAAAACTTGGAAATCCACAAGGACCATGAAGGGCAGGAATGAGGTGTGACAATGAAAAAAAAGGACAGGTTGAAAGAGTATCTGAATCCTCAGTTCCACTCCTTCTTTCCACTTTCAAAACTCTGATAGTTGGCGTAATGCCACCTCAGTGGGAGACTGGAGAATTCTTTTCTGGAGAAGCTGACTATAGAGACAACGCTCCACGTACAGATCTTCCTTGATTTACAATGGGGTTATGTCCTGCTAAACCATCACAGGTTGAAAATGTTGTTGGTCGAAAAATGCATTTAATTCACCTAACATACCCAACATCATAGCTTAGCCTAACCTACCTTAAACATGCTCAAGACACTTACATTAGCCTACAGTTGGGCAAAATCATCTAACAAAGCCTATTTTAAAGTGTTGAATATCTCTGGTAATTTATTTAATACTGTACTGAAAGTGAAAAACAGAATGACTGTATGGGTACAGAATGGTCGTAAGTGTATTGGTTGTTACCCTTGTGATTGCATGGCTGACTGGGAGCTTCCACTCGCTGCCCTGTCCAGCGGGATGTGAGAGTATGGTACTGCATATCACTAGCCCTGGAAAAGATCAAAATTCAAAATTCGAGGTATGGTTTCTACTGAGTGTGTATTGTTTTCACACCATCATAATGTTGAAAAATTGTAGGTTGATCCATCATAAGTTGGGGATTTTCTGTATTGATATGCGGGAGATTCTCCATGAAACAGCTGGCTCCCCACATGATCCATGTAAAGTGAAGCCTATGAATTCATTAAGTGTTATATGTGCAAAATACCCTTTATGTTTTAGAATAGTTTTAGACTCACAGCAAAACTGAACAGAAGGTACATAGATTTCCCATTTACTCCTTTCCCCAAAATATGCATAGCCTCGCCCGTTACCAACATCCCACAACAGAATGGCACATTTGTTGCAGTTGATTAACCTACATGGACACATCATAATCACCCAAAGCCCATAGTTTACATTACAGTTCACTCTTGGTGTCGTATATACTATAGGCTTGGACAAATGTATAATGACACATATCTACCATTATAGTATCACACAGAGTAGTACCACTGCCCTAAGATTTTTCTATGCTCCACCTATTCATCCCTCCTTCTCCCCAAACTCCTGGAAGTCACTGATCTTTTAGTATCTCCATAGTTTTGCCTTTCCCAGGATGTATTATAGTTGGAATCATACAGCATGTAGCCTTTTCAGGTTGGCTTCTTTCACTTAGTAATATACATTTAAGCTTCCTCCTTGTCTTTTCATGGCTTGGTAGTTCATTTCTTTCTAGCCTGAATAATATTGCATTGTCTGGATGTACCACAGTTACTTATCCATTCACCTACTAAGGGACATTTTGGTTGCTTCTAAGTTTTGGCAATAATGAATAAATCTGCTATGAACATCCATGTGCAGGTTTTTGTGTGGACATAAGTTTTTAACTCCTCTGGGTTACTACCAATAAGCATGATTGCTGGATTATATGGTAAGAGGATGTTTAATTTTGTAAGAAACCACAAAACTAAACTGTCTTCCAAAGTGGCTGTACAATTTTCCATTTCCATCAGTAATGAATGAGAATTCCTACTATTCCGAATCCTTGCCAGCATTTAGTTTCAGTGTTCTATTGGCCATTCTTTTTTTTTCCACTCATTTCACCCATCATCCCACTCTTTGCCTCTGGTAACCACCAAACTGTTCTCTGTATCTCTGAGTTCAGTTATTTTTTTTTAAGAGACCATATTTAAGTGAGATCATATGGTATTCATCTTTCTCTATCTGACTTATTTCACTTGGCATAATGCCCTCAAGGTCCATCCATGTTGTTGCAAATGACAAGATTTCATTCTTTCTTATGGCTGAGTAGTAATATTCCATTATATATATTTATATATCTATCACATTTTCTTTATTCATTTACCATAGGTGGACACTTAGTTTGCTTCAATATATGGCTACTGTAAATAATGCTGCAATGAACTCAGAGGTGCATATATCATTTTGAGATAGTGATTTCATTTCCTTTGGATAAATACCCAGAAGTGGAATTGTTGGATCATATGTTAGTCCTATTCTTAATTTTTTGAGGAAACTCCATACTGTTTTCCATAGTGGCTGCACCAATTTACATCCTCACCAACACTTGTTATTTGCTGTCTTCTTGATAACGTTCATTCTGACAGGTGTAAGGTGATATCTCATTGTGGCTTTGATCCACATTTCCCTGAAAATCAGTGATGTTAAGCACCTTGTCATGTATCTGTTGGCTATCTGTATGCCTTCTTTGGAAAAAATGTCTATTCAGGTCCCCAGCCCATTTTTAGTTGAGTTGTTTATTTTTCTGATGTTGAGATTATGAGTTTTTGTATAATTTGGATATTAATCTCTTATCAAATGTATTGTTTGCCAATATCTTCTTCCACTCAGTAGGCTGCCTTCTCATTTTGTTGATAGTTTCCTTTGCTCTGCAAAAGCTTTTTAGTTTGATGTAGTCTCACTTGTTTATTTCTGCTTTTGTTTCCCTTGCTTGAGGAGACATATACAAAAAAATATTACTAAGACCAATGTCAAATAGCATACTGCTTATGCTTTCTTCTATGAGTTTTATGGTTTCAGGTCTTATATTTAAGTCTTTAATCCACTTGGAGTTGGTTTTTGTGTATGCTGTGAGAACGTAGTACAGTTTGATTCTTTTGCACACATCTGTCTAGTTTTCCCAACACAATTTATTGAAGAGGCTGTCTTTTCCCCATTCCATATTCTTGTTTCCTTTGTTGTTGAATAAATGACCATGTAAGTGTAGGTTTATTTCTGAGATTTCTCTTATTTTCCATTGATCTATGTGTATATATATATATATATATATATATATATATATATATATTTTTTTTTTTTTTTTTTTTTTTTTTTTTTGCGGTACGCAGGCCTCTCACTGTTGTGGCCTCTCCCCTTGCGGAACACAGGCTCCGGACGCGCAGGCTCAGCGGCCATGGCTCACGGGCCCAGCCGCTCTGCGGCATGTGGGATCTCCCCAGACCGGGGCACGAACCCGTGTCCCCTGCATCGGCAGGCGGACTCTCAACCACTGCGCCACCAGGAAAGCCCTTTCTGGTTGTTTTTATCATTCTTTTTTGTTCCTTTCTTCTTTTGCTTTCTTCCTTTGTGATTTGATGATGACCTTTAGTGTTATGTTTGGAATTCTTTCTCTTTTTTGTGTGTCTTGATTTTTGGTTTGTGGTTACCATGAAATTCATATATATATATATATATATATATATATATATATATATATATATATATATATATATGGAATTATTTTAAGTTGATGACCTCTTAAGTTTGAACACATTCTAACAACCCCTTCATTTTTACACCCACCCCCACACACACATGTTTTATGTTTTTGACATCACATTTTATTCTATTTGTTTTGTGTGTCCCTTAACTACTTGTTGTGGATATAGGTGATTTTACTACTTTTGTCTTTTAACCTTCCTACCAGCTTTATAAGTCGTGGATCTACTACCTTTATGGTATGTTTGTCTTTACCAATGAGATTTTTTCCTCCTGTAATTTTCATATTTCTAATTGTGGTCTTCTCTCTTTTGCTTAGAGAAATCCCTTTAACATTTTTTGTAAAGTCGATTTAGTAGTGCTATATTCTTTCAGCTTTTGATTATCTGTAAAATTCTCTACCCCTCCTTCAAATCTGAAGGATAGTTTTGCTGGGTAGAGGATTCTTGGTTGTAGGTTTTCCCCTCTCATAACTTTGAATATATCATGCCACTCCCTTCGGGTCTGTAGAGTTTCTTTTGAAAAGTCAGCTAATGGTCTTATGGGATTTCCCTTGTATGTAGCTAATTGCTTTTTCTTGCTGCTTTAAAGATTCTCTCTTTATTTTTAATTTTTGCCATTTTAATTATAATGTTTCTTCATGTGGACCTCTGAGTTCATCTTCTTTGTGATTCTTTGTGCTTCTTGGACCTGGATGTCTGTTTCCTTTCCCAAGTTAGGAAAATTTTCAGCTATTATTTCTTCAAATAAGTTCTCTGCCTCTTTCTCTTTCTTTTCTCTTTCTGGGACCCCTATAATGCAAATGTTAGTATGCTTATGTTGTTCCAGAAGACTCTTAAACTAGCCTCATTTTTTAAAAATTCTTTTTTTCTGTTTAGATTGGATGATTTTCACTATTCTGTCTTCCAGTTTGCTGATCTGTTCCTCTGTATTTTCTAATATACTGTTTATTTCTTCTAGTGTGTTTGTTTTTCCTCAGTTTTGTAGTCTTCAGCTCTGTTTGATTCTTCTTTATATTTTCTAACTCTTTTTTAAACTTCTCACTGTGTTCACCCATTCTTCTCCTGAGTTCATTGAGCATCTTTATGATCATTACCTCAAACTCTGTCAGGTAGATTACTTATCTCCACTTGGCTTAGTTCTTTTGGGGTTTTATTTTGATCCTTTGTTTGGAATTTATTCCTCTGTCTCCTCATTTTACCTAATTCTATGTGTTTATTTCTATGCATTAAGTAGGTCAGTTACACTTTCAAATCTTGTAGAAGTGGCCTTATGTAGCAGATGTCCTATGGGGTCCAGCAGCACATTCCCCTCTGGTCACCAGAGTTCTATGCTCTATGGTTGTGCCCGTATGAGCATATGCTCTATGTGGGCTGCATGGGCCCTTCTATTATGGCAGGATCAACTACTGTGGATATGCTGGTAAGTGGAGCTGGCCCCCAGCCCAGTTAGCTGCCAGGCCCTGCCTTGTGTGGTGGCTGCCAGCTGACTGGTGAGTTGGGGCTGGGTCCCAGGGCAGCTGACTGTGGGTCTGGTAGGCCCTGGGGCTGATGCCAGCCTCTTGGTGGGTAGTAAGCCTCCAGTACTAATAGGCTAGAGGGAGGGCTCCAAAATGGCTCTTTCCGGTACAAGTAGAGCAAGCTCCCCAAAATGTTGCTGCCAGCATCTATGTCCCCAGGGAAGTCTCAGCTGTCTCCTGCCTCTCTGGGATGCTTTCCAAGATCAGCAAGTGGGTCTAACCCAGGGTCCTTTCAAATTACTGCCTCTGCACTAGGACTTGGAGTGTATGAGATTTTGCACATGCCATTTAAGAGCAGAGTTTCTGTTTTCTGCAACCTTATAGCTCTCCATGGATGCAAGCCCCCACTGGCCTTCAAAGCCAGCCATTCTGGGGGCTCATCTTCCCAGTGCAGGACCCCCTGGGCTGGGGTTTTGACCCCTTGCTTCTTGGGGAGAACCTCTGAAGTTTTGATTATTCTCTCATTTGTGAATCGCCTACCCAGAGGTGTGGGTCTTGACTACACCCTATCTCTACCCTTCCTACCCATCTAGGTGTGGTTCCTTCATTATATCTTTAGTTGTGGAAGATCTTTTCTGCTAGTTTTCAGGCTGTTCTCATAGATAGTTGCTCTGTAAGTAGTTGTAATTTTGATGTGCTTGTGGGAGGAGGTGCGCTCAGGGTCTTCCTACTCCATCATGGCCACCAATTGATAAAATCTATCAATTCTTTCTTTCATAGAGTACACTTTTGGAGTTGTATTCAAAAAGTCATTGCCAAACCCTAGGTCATTTAAGTTTGTTCCTATGCTATTTTCCAGGAGTTTTATAGTTTTGTGTTTTATATTTAGGTCTGTGATTCATATTGAGTTAATTTTTATGAATGGTGTAAAGTCTGCATCTAGATTCATTTTTTGTGTGTGTGCAGATTTCCAGTTTTTCCTACACCATTTATTGAGGAGACTATCTTTGCTCCATTGTACTGTCTTTGCTCTTTGTCAAAGATCAATTGACTACGTTTGTGTGGGTCTATTTCTGGGCTCTCTATTCTGTTCCATTGAGAAACTTGTCTATTCTTTTACCAATACCATACTGTCTTGATTACTGTAGCTTTATATTTAGTCTTGAAATTGGGCCATGGAAGTCTTCCAACTTTGTTTTTCTACTTCAATGTTGTGTTGGCCACTCTGGGTCTTTTGTCTTTCCATATAAACTTTAGAATGTGTTTGTCAATATCCACAAAATAACTTGGGGGGTTTTGATTGGGCTTGCATTGAATCTATAGATCAAGTCGGGAAGAAATGATGACTTGACAATATTGGGTCTTCTAACCCACAGATATGTAATATCTCTCCATTTACTGAGTTCTTCTTTGATTTCTTTCACAAGAGTTCTATAGTTTTCCTCATATAGATCTTATACATGTTTTGTTAGATTTTGCATAACGAAATATATTTCATTTTCATGTGTGTTAATATAAACGGCATCGCATTTTTAATTTCAAATTTCACTTGTTCCTTGCTGGTATATAGGAAAGCTATTGACTTTTGTAAGTTAATCTTATATCCTAAAATCTTGCTATAATTGCTTATTAGTTCCAGATGTTTTTGCCGATTCTTTCAGATTTTCTACATAAGTGATCATGTCATCTACAAACAAAGACAGTTTTATTTCTTCCTTCCCGATCTATAGACCTTTTCTTTTCTTGCCTTGCTGCGTTAGCCAGGACTTGTAGTGTGATGCTGGAAATGAGTGGGTGAGAGGGGATTCCCTTGCTTTGTTCCTGATCTTTGTGAGAAAGTTTCTTTTCAGTTTCTTGCCAGTAAGTATGATGTTAGCTATAGACTTTCTGTCTATATTTTTCAAGTTGAGGGAGTAGGTTGAGTCATTCTACTGTTATAGTTTTTTGTATCTGGCATTTCTTTTTGGTTCTTTCTTAGGATTCCCATCTCTCTGCTAACACTGCCCATTTGTTCTTGCATGCTGTCTATTTTATCCATTAGTCTCTTAGCATATTAATCATAGTTGTTTTAAATTTCCAATTCAATAATCCCAACATCCTGCCATATCTGAGTCTTGTTCTGAAGCCTGCTTTGTCTCTTCACACTATGTTTTTTGCTTTTTAGTATGTCTTGTAATTTTTTTTGATAGTTGGAAATAATGTGCTGAGTAAAAGAAACTGTTGTAAATAAGCCTTTAATAATGAGGTGGTAAGGTATGGAGGGAGGGAAAGTGTTCTTTAGTCTCTTACTTAGGTCTCAGTAATTTGTTGAGCCTGTATCTGGGTTGTGGAATTTCACCTGTGCTTTTCAGTGCCTCCCACCCCTTAGGTGGGATGAGGTTGCATATTTCCCTCTCCCCAGGTCAGTTAGGCTCTAATAAAACCCAATATGTTAGTCTCTGGTTAATTAGTTTCTCCTTAGAGCAGAACTTGTTAAGAAAAACAGAATGCTCTGGCATATTTCAAAATGGTTTATTTTTCCCCCTTCCTGCTGGAAGCATGAGGGAATTTTTCCTCCAATATTCACTTTGAGGACCTGGAGGTAAAACAGGTACGGAGGCTCCACTATGACTGGCTCCCCCTAGAGTTTTTATTTCTCAGACTTGTCCACACTGAGGCTCCAACAATTTGTCAATTACAGCTCAGGTTTCCCTACCTCAGCACTGATTCCTGTGGAGATTGCTGCTCATGGGCTTCTGCTCCAGGAAGTTGTAATTCTCAATATTTATCTGTTGATCTCTCCAATTTGGGGGGCAGCAGTTTGCCCTGTGACCTCACTTCTTTTATGGATCTAAGAAGAGTTGTTAATTTTTCAGTTTGTTCAGGTTTTTACTTGTTATTAGGATGGAGTGGTGTCTTCCAAGCTTCTTACATGTTGGACTGGAAAACCACAGTCATTAAGTTTTCTACATACAGTTGCTGTCATAATTTCATTACTTTTTAATCCTAAGTATGAACAAGTAATCAATGATAATCTGACATTTGAAGAAAACTTTTGTTATTCTTTTTTAAATTAAAGTATAGTTAATTTACAATATCATGTTGGTTTCAGGTGTATAGCACAGTGATTCAGTTCTATATATATTATATATATGTGTATATATAATATATATATATTCCATTTCAGATTCTTTCCCCTTTAGGTTATTACAAAATATTGAGTATAGTTCCCTGTGCTATACAGTTGGTCCTTGTTGGTTATCTATTTTATATGTAGTAGTGTGTATATGTTAATCCCAACCTCTTAATTTATCACTCTCCCCACCCCCTTTCTCCTTTGGTAATCATAAGTTTGTTTTCTATGCCTGTGAGTCTCTTTCTGTTTTATAAATAACTTCACTTGTATCATATTTTTAGATTCCACATATAAGTGATATCATATGATATTTGTCTTTATCTGGCTTACTACACTTAGTATGATAATCTCTAGGTCCATCCCTGTTGCTGCACAAAAGGTCTTGAAATTAACTGAAAAAATTTAGGAAACAGAAATTTTTAAAAAGATAAACTTGAATTAATGTGCTTAGAGAGATAAGAAAATCTCATACTTTTAAAAAGTTGTGAAGGTGGGTCTTCCCTGGTGGCACAGTGGTTAAGAATCCACCTGCCAATGCAGGGGACATGAGTTTGATCCCTGGTCCAGGAAGATCCCACATGCCGCAGAGCAACTAAGCCAGTGTGCCATAACTACTGAGCCTGAGCTCTAGAGTCCGTGAGCTACAACTACTGAAGCCCGTGCGCCTAGAGCCCATGCTCCACAACAAGAGAAGCCACCACAATGAGAAGCCCGCACACTGCGACGAAGAATAGCTCCCGCTCGCCACAGCTAGAGAAAGCCCACGCAGAGCAACAAAGACCAGAAGCAGCCAAAAATAAATTAATTGATTAATTTTTTTTAAAGTAATGCTTTTAAAAAAATAAAAATAAAAAAGGTTGTGATGGCATGTTACAAAATAGAAATAAGCAGAGAACAGGTAAAGTTTTAGGAAGCTGAGATCATTGATATCTCCCCCCAAAATAGAGTAGGCTATTAAAAAAAAAAGTAGTAAATAATACGAAAGAAACTTGGAGGATCAATCTGGAATGTCCAAGTTGTGAATAAGAGTTCAAAAACAAGTACCCTTTAAATGGAAGAAGATACATCATTTTGAAATTTCAGCATCATAGATAAAGGGAAGACAGAAAAGCTCTGAGAGAAAATTAGGTGACATAAAAGAAACAAGATATAGAATAACAATAGATTTCTTAATAGCTTCATTGGATAGCATCACAAAAATCAATGGTGACTCAAACTCATTATTAATGGTAGAAATTTACATTAAAACAAGATACCTCTTCTTGGTCAGAATGGCAAAAAATAGAGAGGTAGATAACAGCAAATGTTGAAGACAGTGTGGGGAGACAAGAACTCTCTTGCACTGATGGTATGATTGAAATGAATAGAGTTATTCTGATAAGCAATCTGTCAGCACTTACTGAAATTAGGAAACCACATATTCAACCCTTAACACAGACCATACACAAAAATGAACTTTAGTTGAATCATAGACCTACCACAAGGTGAAACAAAAGCATCAACCACGTAAAAAAAGATTGAAACATTTGACTACATTAAAATTAGAAACTTTCTGTTTACTGAAAGATACTATAAAGAAAGAGAAACCATAAGTCATAGAATAGGAGAAGATATTCCCAACATGTTCTACTGACAAGGGACCTGGATCCAGAATATATAAGGAACTCATTCAAAAGATCAATAAGAAATGGACTATAGGGAGTTCCCTGGTGGTCCAGTGGTTAGGACTTGGCGCTTTCACTTCCAGGCCCCAGGTTCAATCCCTGGCCGAGGAACTAAGATCCCACAAGCTGTGTGGTGAAGCAAAAAAAAAAAAGGATAATAAAAAGAGGAAAGGACTTTGGCATCTCTCAAAAGTGGAAGTACAAATAGTTAATAAATATATTAAAAAGCAGTCATTCCATTAATAAACAAGGAGATACAAATTAAAACCACAATGGAACTCTACCACAGAAGCATCAGTTTGGCAAAAATTAAGAGGTCTGACAATACAAAGTATTTGCAAGGATGTGAAGTAATGGGAACTTTTGTATATTGCTTATGGGAATGTAAACTGGTGGGACTTTAAAAACACTTTGGTAGAGTATAGCAAAGTTGAAGATACGCATATATTATGAACCAGCCATTTCACTTCTAAATGTATATGCTAGAGAAATGTTTAAACATATATATCAGGAAATGTGTATAGGAATGACTGTACTGGCAACATTATTCAAAATCAGCCTAAACTGGAATCAACCTAAAATATCCAACAGCAATTGAATAAATAAATAAATTGTGACATATTTGCATATTGAAATACTATATGGCAATGAAAATGAATGAACTATAGCTACATGAAATAGCATGGTTTGATCACAAAACAAAACTGAGTGAAAAAAACAAGACAGAAAAGAATACTGGTATTTATATAAAATTCAAAACAGTCAAAACTAAACTATATTTTTAAAAGATGCGTATTTGACAGAACTATAAAGACAAGGAAAAAATTACTATAAAAGTCAGGATAATAATTATCTCTGGAGGGAAAGAGGGAGGGAGTTGTGATCAGGAAGAGACACATGGCATAAGGGCTTTGGGGATGCCAGCGATGTTTTCTCTTTGGATCTGCATAGTGATTACATAATTGTTCACTAATTATTCACTATATTGCATCTATGTGTTTTATGTGTTTTATTTATTTCATGATCCCAAAAGTTAATGAAAAGAATATATACATATTGTTTTAAAAATCCGGCATATATGTATTGCAAGCCCCTGACTGGATTAATTTTTTTCAGGGACTGCATGTGACCAAATCAGAGCCAATGAAACACAAGTGAGTCTTTTGCCAAGACTTACAGAAAAGAGACTTTTGCCCTTTTTCAGGGCCCTTTCCCACTCCAGAATAATTCAGAGCTCCTATCGTGGCAATTCTTCCTCCACTGGCTGCTCTAGTCTAATCTATTCTAGTGTGGGCCAACCTAATGGGTTTAATATGAAAAGAATCAGTTGAATATCCATCCATTTTGTCCCAACCTCTGGTCAGCTCTGTGGGAGGTATAAGACAAGGGAAAGATATGGTCCTTTTTGTCCAATGATCTGAAAATCTGATTTTGGAAACAGGATTAAAACACATGAAATGGGTTATGATGGTTTGTGAAGGACTGAAATGCAGCTACACACCTGTTACAGGAAGTACACTTAGGAGCTAGCGAAATTCTCTCAGCCCCAGTCTTCTCAAATTCCTTCATAGCCAGACTACCAGGAAAGGATGTGCTTGTCACCAAAATCCAGATGCTTTAACCTGTGCAAATTCAAATTTACTTGAAAGTGGCACAAAAAGGGAAATATTAGAAATTAGAGGGAATTCCCTGGTGGTCTAGTGGTTAGGGCTCCGTGCTTCCACTGCAGGGGGCATGGGTTCGATCCCTGGTCGGGGAACTAAGATCCCACATGCCACGAGGCACAGCCAAAAAGAAAGAAAGAAAAAAAAAGAAATTAGAGTCTTGTGTCAAACAGAAATGAGTATAAATGTTCAACAAAAGATATATAGTAGACCACTTATATGAGGTACTTAGAGTAATCAAAATCACAGAGACAGAAAATAGAATGGTGGTTGCCAGGGGCTGGGAGGAGGGGGAATGGGGAAGTTGTGTCTACTGAGTACAGAATTTCAGTTTTATAAGATGGAAAAAGTTATAGAGATGGATGGTGGTGATGGTTGCACAAAATTATGTGTTTAATACTACTGAAATACATGTTAAAAAATGGTCAAGATGATGGATGTTAACTAGACTTATTGTGGTGATCATTTTGCAATAAATACAAATATTGAATCATGTTGTAATCTGAAACTAGTATAATGTTTATATGTCAATTATATCTTAATTTTGAAAAATGGTTAAGGTAGTAATATTTTTGTTATATGTATTTTATCACAATAAAAAATATTAGGAAAAAGATACTAGGAAGTTCAGAGAAACACTATTCATAATGCCTCACCACTTTGCTCCCCGCCCCACAACAATGACCCAAATGGCCAACAAATATAGAATGGATAAACTGTTGTATAGTCACACAGTGGAATTCGTTACAGCATATAGAATAAACAAACCATTATTGCTGCATGTAAAAACATGTTTAGTGAGAGAAGCCACAGATGAAATAGTACATATTGTATGATTCCATTTAAATTAAGCATAAAATTAGGCAAAAACGAATTTGTGCTCTTACAAGTTGGGCTGGTATGCACCCTGATGGGAGTAGGGGAGGTTATTGACTCGTGGAGGGCACAAGAGTCTCTGTGATACTGGCAGTATTTGGTTCTCAGTCTCAGTATTTGGATGTTTGGCCTGAAAATTCAATGGACTGTGCACTGACGTGCACTTTGCAGGATGTCAATTACACCTCAGTAAAAGTTACTATAATAAGAAATTTTAAAATAAAAAATTGGTTTCTATATAGCTTCTACTTCATTTTACAGATGTGAAAATTGAGGCTCAGAAAGGTTAAATGACATCACACTGTCACATGGCTGTCAAGAAAGGGAACTGAAAATGACCAAGGTGTGAGGGTTGCAAGTTCTGTGCACTTTCGCCTAGCTTCAGAGTAATTGCTGAGAGTTCCCAAGGTTTCAGTTTGTTTGTGTTGTTGTTCAAGGGCAGAGTGGGAGTGGGGAGTGGGAACCAGGGCAGAGGAAGTGGACTCTGGAGCAATACATGCAAAGCACCTAGCCCAGAGTTTGGCACATAGGAGAGCCTTCATACATGCTACGGTTGCCTTCCACACACCCCCTTTTGCAGGGAAATGAAATGGAGAGAATGTTGAAGACTGCTGGTAGCTCTGGAGTGGACACTGCTCACCTCAGGACAAAGTGACCAGATTGGAGCCTCTCCCTCTCCATGGGAGAACGAAGCTCTCCTGGAGGTGGGCATGTGGAGGGAGGGCTTCTGACTCAGGCTCAAATTCCCTGCTATTTGTAGGACAAGTGAGAATCAGGACAAGAAAGTGGGGGTAGAGACCTAGTGTGGGAAGGGGGGTTCCCTACACCTCGATGGCCAAAAAGGGGTGTGTGTGTCTAAGAAGGTGGGCTCTTTCGTGTGCTCTCTGCTGACATTCTTGCTGGTCGCTTCTTTCATGTCAGCTGAGCAGGGCGGAATGTATGCACTGAACTGATTCCTGCTTAGACACAAGATGACCCTGTGCTCTGAGTTCCTCAGCATCTTAGAAACCCGTGTTTCTAAGGTCTGGAAGCCAGTATTGTCCCTTTAGCCAGAGGGGCAGCAAAGGTTTTCCCTTGAAGCGTCGCTGCCAGCCGTGGATTTCACATCAGGACAGCGCCACCTAGTGGCCATTCATGGAAGTCCAGCCCGGGCTCCCTCCCCTCAGCCCACTATTGGCTCTGGGAGCGAGTTTAGTTAGGGAGGAGGAGTTTAGCGAGGCTCCAGACACTGCCCTTTCCACACAGCTTCAAGGAGTCCTTGATCCCTACGTTGCCAGTTCCGCACAAGTCGGCCCTCAATCACATCCTGTCCTGGGTTGCCCTCTGTTTCATGTGTAATCATTTAAAATCATTTTGTCTATTCAATTAGACCAAGGTTTTGAGGCTAGGGCTACTAGAATCACATCTCTTTAGATTTGGATGGGAATTTAGTATTCTCTTATCTGACCCACACGTTTTTCAGACAGGAAAGGAAGATGTTGAGGGGTGAGGGGAATTGCCCAGCTAGTTAAAAATATGTTTTGGACCAGAGCCCAGATCTCCTGATGACTCCCATATCAGTGCTTTCCAACATACCATGCTATCTCTTTGTGTCATCCACAGTGCTTGCACACAGTAGGCACCTGATACATATAGGTGCTCCATAGATACGGCCTGACTGATTGTTGCCCTTACAACCCTGCCTGCTACCAAAGTGAGTTTTCAATTGTCGTCTGGGCCACCTCCCAGTTCTGTGCATCTTGCGAGTTATGATCAGTTAAAGTGGCCACTCTCACCACAGTAAGCCACTGTCTTCTCCATTTATAAGGCACACAGTGTGGGTTCAAGCGAAGAGGAAACAAAGAGGAGACACACACTTTAAAGCAGAGGCCCCAATCCCAGCATCCATACAGACCAAGTGGCTACTGTGGGCTTCGTGGGCTCTACCTCAGTGCTTCCCAAACTGTGATGTGCATCTAAATCTCCTGAGAATCTTGTTAAAACAATATTCTGATTCAGTAGGTCTTGAGTGGGACCTGAGATTCTGCATTTCTAACAGGACCCTGGATGCTCCTGATGCCGCCCTTTGAGGAGCAAGGAGCAAGGGTGCTCTGGACCCCTACCTGGTCCAGGGTGTCGTAGAGTGCCAGAAGCCCACCCTGAGCCTCTCCCTCCACCTCAGCCCTGCTGCAGTCCCTCAGACCTCGACTTCAAGGAAAAAGGAAAAAGGAAAGGGGCTGAAGCAATGGTGAGCATGGTGACCCCTGGGTGAGTCATTCCAAGTCCCTTTCCTCACCCCATCCCCTACTCCTCCCAAAGATCCTGCCTCCAGACAGTCTGAAGAGGAAGGCAAGGGTGAACCCCACCAAAACACTGCACAGAAAGAGGGGGATAGGCTTGCTGTTGACATGCCCCACAGTTTTCCCGAGGAGCAGGCCTGCTTGGCTGCCATTTTATGTTTGGGTGCTATGACATCCCTACAGCCACAGAGTTCTCTTTATTTTTTATTTTTTTAAGCTTTAATTATTTATTGGCTGCTTTGGGTCTTAGTTGGGGCACGTGGGATCCTTCATTGCAGCGCGAGGGCTTCTCTCTAGCTGTGGTGCTCGGGCTTCCCGTGGGCTCCAGAGCGCGTGGGCTCAGTAGTTGTGGCCCACGGGCTTAGTTGCCCCGTGGCACGTGGGATCTTAGTTCCCCAACCAGGGATGGGACCAGCATCCCCTGCACTGCAAGATGGATTCTCAACCACTGGACCACCAGGGAAGTCCCCAGAGTTCTCTTTTTAACATAAAAGATATCTTAATTTATATAGTTTAATTATGAGATACATTTATAGTTTACATATATTTTCATTTTTACTATTCTTTTGCTACCACTAAACACACCCCAAAAAGTTCATTAATATTAAATTAAAGAAAGGAAGGAAAGGGGAATTTATTGAGCTACTACTATGTGACCAATACTGTGGTATTTTCATGTATGTTATCTCACTCCTTACAATGCCCCTGCCTACGTAGGTGTTATTACCCTATTTTATAGATGAGAACACTGAAGCTCAATGAGGTTGGGTAACTTATCCAGGACTACCTAGCAGGGATAGGAGCCCAGATAAGTTTGACTGAAAAGTTTCTCTCCACCATAATGATAATAAATATGAATATTTGCATTGTGTTTACCATGGACCAGACACTGCTCTAAGCACATATATTAACTCATATAATCTTCACATCAACCTTATGAGGCAGGTACTATAATCACTCCTATTTTACAGATGAAGAAACTGAGGCACAGATAGGCCAAATTACTGGCCCAAGGTCATACAGGTAATAAGTGATGGAGCTGGGATTTCAATCCAGTCAGTCTGTTTCCAGAGAAGTGCTCTCAAACACTGTTCCACATTGCCTGTCAATTTCCTATCAATTTCTTAAATCTCACAATTGAGTGGAAATCACCGCCCCCATTGTTATGTTACCCTTTCCTTATTCAGTGTATACTGTACTGCATGGAAAAATTCCCATTTGCCACACTAGTAAACACCTACATATTTGTTTTCTAACTAGGACTGCGTAGTCCTAGTTAGGACCTTCTTCATACCCGGTGAAGGCTGGGATTTCCTTGGAGAACCCTCTTCCCCACTGGCTGGAAGTTGAAGGAGTCTGAAAAAGTTTGGAGAGTCATGTGCTTCTCCATCAACCCATCACCCTATTCCACCGTGTGCAGCTGGCCTAAGACAGAGACAAAAGGATGAGGCTGGCCGGGAATGTTTTGTCACTCTATTATTTTTCAATTCATTTCCTATTTACCTATCACACTCCTGAGTCTTGTTTTCCTACCTAAAGGAATCCAGAGGGTGAAGGGAGCTTCATATTTCTGAGTGCACAGAAGTTGCAACCTTATGTTCCTATCCCAGCTCTCCCTCTAGCTGTGTGACTATAAGCAGGTTTTTTGAGATTTTTTTTTCTTATTAGTTTTCTCACCTGTAAAGTGGGGATAATGAGAATCTGCTTCAAAGGACTGCTGCATAGGAATAATGAATTTGAGTGCCTTGCTTATCATAGGCCCATCAAGAGTAGCTATTTATTAATGCAATTTATAAATACATCCCTTCTGAGTGAATGAATGAGTTGAATGAATATAAGGGAAGGTTGAGAAGTCTAGTCTGACTCCAACCCAAACCAGCAAACAACTCCTTTAACTTCTTTAAACATGTACATTTAGAAATTTATTATTTTGGGTGAGAACTGTGTAAAAACAGAACATTAAAGTTTGTATGGGAAACCTCCAAGGACAAACTTCCTCAACTTTATAGCTTTGCTGGGGGCTAAGCTAACTCAGCAACTGGGGATGGGACAAGCCTCTCAAACCTTCCTTTACCTCATCCCTGACCCAGCTCCAAATTCAAGCCCAAGGCTTTCCACTGGAGACTTCCAGAATGACAGGATATATTTCTTTTGGGGGGAGGGGGATGAAGAGGGAGAAGGGGAGTGCATTATATGACCACTTTCTATGAGCAGAGAAAAGCAATTAATTTTGTTGTTGCTTTTGGAAAGAAAAAAGTTATTGAAGAAACTTAAGGCCCTCTGGTAATATGAGTGCACCTACTCATAAGACTGAAAACTTTTTTGAAAAGAAGAAAGTCTGAAAGCAGAAAATAGTTTTTCTTTTCTCTAAGAAGATAACAGACTTTAAAATAAGATGGTTGGGGATTCCCTGGTGGCGCAGTGGTTGGGAGTCCGCCTGCCAATGCAAAGGACACGGGTTCGTGCCCCGGTTCTGGAAGATGCCACATGCCGCGGAGCGGCTGGGCCAGTGAGCCATGGCCGTTGAGCCTACGCGTCCAGAGCCTGTGCTCCGCAACGGGAGAGGCCACAACAGTGAGAGGTCCGCGTACCGCAAAAAAATAAAAAAATAAGATGGTCGGTTTTTTATTGGTCTTTTTTATGCTTGTTATGTCTAATGAATGGGATATTTTCATAATGAATGAATGGCTTGAAAATCAATTTATCCTCCAAATAAAGGTACATCTGGTCTACTGATTGTAACATCCTTGCTTTTTTACTTTAATGGGTTATGTTTGACTTGTAAAAATAAAATAAAATGCAATTAACAGCACCCATATGTTCAATGCAATGAACACATGACTCATAAGTTTTAAAACTTCTGGGACTGGGTTTCTAATGTATTTACAATGGGTCATAAAAGTGGGTGAGAGAAACTAGTTTCCCAAGTTGGGGTGTCTATTTACCATCTACTGGCATCTATGACACTTCGGAGTAAGACAGTAATCATCCAGGAAGAAACGATTACTGTTGACTCATCAATCCATGAACTTGGCACTAATTACAGTGTCTCAGTTTCCCTATTATATAAAATGAAGTTGTCACCTGCCTGCCTCTCTGAAGTGTTTGGAAAGCCCAAGGAGATAACAGCCGGAGTGTTCTGAAACTACAGAATACATTTTATGTGCTAAATAATAATAACAGGGGTCCTTTAATAATACTCATCAAGCAGAATAACATTACTAAGCAGTAGGAACAGGACTCTGCCTTCTTAATCATTGGTCTGTATCGTGGGAAATTGGTGGGGGATGGGCACCTCGTTCAGGTGGGTTCTTGTGCCTGAGGAGGCAGAGCCCCTCAGTAAGGCTGGTCTCTCCAGCTAACACTTGGCTGCCTTTAGGAAGACACCGTTCGTGCAGTTGAGCGAGGAGGGGACAGACGCCTCATAGTTCAACTCCTGTGCCCAGGGAACATGATTTAAATTCTTCTATTCCTAGCTGGTTGGGGGAAAGAAGGAAGGTACTTCTGGGACCTACAAAAGTCGTAGACAGGATGGTCTGGCCGATGCGCCAGTGTGGCCACTCAATCCTGCCACAAGATGGCGACAATCCAGCTGGAAACACCTGCCCGGGCTGGCCCTGTGGGTTTCCAGGCGGGGAAGGCTTTCCTCTCTCAGACACAAAGAAGGGATCTTTCGAGCCGGGGAGGGTGTCCGAGCGTTTGGGTGCTCGTAGAGCGGGGATTGGGAGCCTTTGCCGCGACAAAGTCGGCCCCGAGAAGCAGGCGACTTTCTTCTCACACTCGTGGGCTTCAACTTCACGGGGCTGAAAAGCCTGAGGGGAACTTGTGCAAAAGCACCCGAGAAATTCCAGGCTTGACCCCTCCCTCTGCCTAGAGGCCGTCCAGATGCTTCCCGTACCGGCGACATTCCCGGGATTCCGGCAGGGGGAGCGGGTGCTTCCCGGGGCAGGGCGTGTTCAGCCCAGCGGTGCTCCCGCCCTCCGCGGCCCGGGACCCGGCTGGGAGAGCGGCTCGGACCGGCGTTGAGTGGGACGAGCCTCACCCGCCCCGCCTCTGGGGCCGCGGTGCCTTTGAGGCGCGGGACCCCGGAGTTGAGCCCCCGAGAGGGCGGCGCTCCTAGGCTCTAAATCCGGGCAGCAGCCACAAAGGCGCTCCCTCCTCTTTCGCTGCACATTTTGCCTGGGAAAAGGTCTGCAGGCCTTCCGGGGCTTGGGGGCGGGGGTTCTCTTTGTTTTCTTTTCTTCTGTTTCGTTTTGAATGCAAGGAACCGCCACACCCGCGTTTGTCTCTGTCGGGAGTAAACTTGCTTTGAAACATAGAGCTGTTAGGAAACACACAGATTCCCATCTCCAAGTCGCAGTGAGGTTCCCAGTGCCATGTATGGGAGCCTCCGGGGCTGCCGAGCCTGGGCCTGGCCAGCCTGGCCTCCATCTTGCAACCCTTGGCCTGACTGTAGCAGCCCTGGGCAGATCCCTGCTCCTCCAGCCCGGGTCTTGGCCAGCGCTGGGGAGCAGGGAGGGGAAGCCCAGAACAACGACGGGATCACTGGCCCCAGCCTGGCCTCAGTTGGCCATTTATCTGACCACCCTTCCGGGGTGTGGGGTGGGAGTAACAGTGAGCGCTGATTGAACATGTGTCACAAACAACTGTTACCTTGTTTAAGCCTTACACACTATTATTCTCTCCATTTTACAGAGGAGGAAACCAAGGCTTAGAGATGTTGAGTAATTTGCCCAAGGCCACACAACTCTTAAATAGTTGGTCTGGGATTTGAATCCATATCATTTATCCAAAGCACCAGGCTGTAGTACCTCCTTAGGCAGCTCCCACAGCAGCCCTGGGAGACAACCGGGTCAAGTATAAAGACATACTCCATGCTGTGATTGTGCTTACACTGGGGGTGGGGGAGTGGAGACCAAGGATATTTTGGACTCTCTTGCCTTTGAATGTGTGCTGGGCCATTCTGGCCTGCCTTCTTTCCTTCCTTCCACAATTGTTTACTGAGTGCATATTATATACCAGGGACTTGCCTAGGCCCTGAAATATCAAGGGAACAAGGCAGATGACACTTACTATGTGACCTTTGGCAAGTCCCTTAATGTGCTAGTTTTTAAGCTATTGTCTCTCACCCCCACTCATCTTCTGTATGTGGCTTTAAATGCTGCGGCTGGGGACTGCAAACCACATTTCTCCTTTGCCGCTGCTCTCTGTTAAGCTCTGCCAATAGGGGCACTTGAGGGAGACTCGAGGCAGGAGGAGGAGGAAGGACACACTCCTTTCTGCTGGCTTGCTATCCCTATCAGATTCACCCCAGCATCAGTGGTAGGTTGTGGCCTCCATGCTCCTTCAGCACCCCTATGCAGTATCATTGTGCCCCTCAGGTGTATCAGCACCAGGGGGGCAGCCACCCCTCTGCAGTCTGAGCCCAGGCTCTGGGGGGCCCTCCTCTGACCTCCTAGGTTTTCGTAACCCAACCTCTTTCCTTCGTTTTCTGGTCCTGGGATGGTAACTGCTTTCTCCAGTTACTATCTCTGTTACGTCAATGTTCCTTTTTTTCCCAGTCCTCCAATACCTATAACCAGTGATGTGCTGGTAAATATTTAATAACCAGCTCTCCAGGAAAACAAAAACAAAAAGAAACCTGATTTGTAATATATACGATTTTTGTAATATAGATCATTCACCATGTATAATTTTCAACTATCAAGATGGCATCGCTGAATTTCACAAGCTGGTGTGAACAGTTTGAGTACACAAATGGCTGCAACCAATCCCCTATAATGAATTCTCTCTCTTGAAGGACCTAATATGCTTTCTGTTTTCATGACTGGGCCCTGACTGATAACACTTAAGCTTCTGGGAATTGATTTTTTTACTGTAAAATGGAACTACTACCATTTCTTCCATCTGACTCACAGAGTTGTTGGGACAATATGACATAACACAAATAAACACTCTGAAAACTACTTTTTAAAATTGGGGACTATAACACAATTCTTGGGCATTTCTTCTAGAAGGATATAAAGCTGGGATGATGAAAGTAGGCAAAATATTTTAATGACAGCTCACAGAGGTGTTCCAGGTGCCTTTAGAACCCAGGGTGACCTCAGACCAGGTGTGGAGTCTGGTGACTCAGAATCAGGGCTGTGGTCATGGCAGTAACTGGGCTATGATGTTACTACGTGTGTGTAGATTGTTTTTCAAGGATTCTAGGACTAAATATTGTGCAAATCAAGAAAGCACGCAAAACCAAGGGGTAAACAATTGATATCATCTAATTAACAGCACATATGTGGAGCAGCGTTGGACTTTTACACATTGCACTACTCAGTTGTACAAAGGAAATAAAACTTCTTTATCTTTCCATAACTGATCTAATTTCCCCCTCAAATTCCCAACCCATGGGTAGTGAGAGACGGAAAAGTTTCAAATCGTCCGTATCTCCATTTGTTCCATTTAAATAATCTCTTTTGAATGATCCAGAGTTTGCAAAAATGCTCAGTTCTCTCCATTTCCTCTCCCACTCCTTTTTAAAAGACATCTGGGGTAAGTGGGAGCTTATATGACCTCACAGCACCAGGAGAGAGGAGGACTCAGATCCACATGTTTCCTGCTTCCTAGCCTGGCCTCTGGACTGGACTCATCTAATCTTTTGTTTCTCACTGGCACATATACCTGGAGCCTGAGTTCTCAGACACATTCTTTCTGATTTAAAAAAGCATCTACATACTGGCGTTTTTTTCATCCTGACTCCAGATTGGCTACTCCATCAGGCCTAAGCCCCTTTGTGTTACCTTACTAAGGCAGTTGGGAATTCCTAGATACTCTGTATGCCACACACAGGCTATAGAGAACTGCCTCTGCTCTCCTGCCTTCTCTGAGACCACACCATCATTCTTTCCAGGTTGGATACAGAGAAGCTAAAGTCTGGGCTCCTAGAGGCCTGCAGCCTCTCCAGATCATGCCCTGGGAATGGAGTCACCAAATCCAATTAACTTGGGCTCCCTGATGCCCAACCAGATGTCTCTACAGTCTCCTCACCTTGAGGTTCAGCCAGGAAGGAGGGCCTAGAACCCCGGCATTGGCATTTGGCCATCTCTAACTCCCTCTGGATCTACTGTCTCTCCTTTCCCACACATCTCCATCTTCAGAATGAACAATCCTCACTATAGCCTCCTACCCTGTCGGACACCAGGCCTCATGGATAACAGCTAAAGGAGTATCTTCTCTATTCTGGTCTGGGTTGATATGGGAGCCTCAGTAACTCTAGGATCTATGAGTTACAGAGGATGAAAATAACATTGGTTTAGTACTCTCAAAATATTGTCCCTATTATATATGTATACTTCAAAACAACAATCAACAAAAACAGAATACAGTAACAATTCTGACCAATGTTCTACCAATAATAAAGTATTTTTATAGTTAAATAAAAATCCTTGGTTCTTCTGCTTACTAAAGTCATGCATACTTATTATAAAACCAACAAAACAACCTAAAATACAGTTCTAAATGTTCAATGAAGGGAGGAGAGTTCCTCAGTTCTGGTTTGGCCAAGGCCCACTGCTCATGGAACAGCACAGCTTACAAGAGATTTCTCCTTTAGAAGGTGCCGGGGTCTGTTCAGGGGCTAGCATCATTTTCCTTTCTAAGCCACTGGCAATTTTCTCTCTTCCTTTTGAGAGTCAGAGCCCAGCAAGGATATTTTCCCTTGAGTTTGGGGATTATGAGCTAGAGAAAAAGAATATGGCCCAGGGACTGAGCTGAAAGGTGGGATGTGTAAGAGGAGTAGGGGAATCAAGGATGCAAAATTCGGTATAAAATGTGTGTTTCTGGAACCAACCTGGATTGGATTTCCAACTGAGCTTCTGCCATATCTTTCTTTATGAGCACAAATGCATTCTGGTTTATTTGGGTATGTTCTACCGTGTTTGATGATGTTTATAGAATGGGGTGAAGATACAAGTACTGTGGTGCCCCTTCTCAGTTACAATATTCTGGAAGGACAGTGGGCTCCTGGGCCCCAATATAAAATATATACTTTGATAAGCACCATGTGCTTTCACTTCCAATCTCCCATTTGATCCTCCAAACACGCCCATGCCGTAGCTAACTCTATTTAACAAATGAGGGAACGAGAAGGCCCATAAAGGTGAAATGACTGCCTCAAATCTCATAGAAGGTGGAAAGTAGAACTGGGACCACATCATCAAGCCATCAGCCACTGCAGCCGCCCCTGACGGTGCACCCTGAGGGGAATTCAGGATGGAGAAAAACAGGATACTAGCCCTAGATGGTTAAGATGCCTTTCAAAGGAATAATTTCAATGAGCCCAGACTCTTGCATCTTTCCATACATAGAAAAGCACTGAAGTCATTAACTTGAGAAGTCTGTATTTTTGTGACTAGCAGCAATCTTTTGATGTTTGACTACATGTTTTCAGCAAAACTCCTACATAAGCTGGCTCCTTTCTTACCTTTTTGGAACAGTCCTCAGAGCTATCTGAGAAGCTTTCTCCCAGGCTATAGTCCTCTGTAAGGTCCCAGAATAAAACATTCAACTTTTAGGTTGTGCGTTTTTTTTGTTTGTTGGTTTGTTTTCAGGTGATACCTAGGACGCCTAATTCTCAGTCCAGGTCTCTTTTCTCTACACCAGGTTGACCCCATAAGGCAAATAAGGAAGAGCCAACTCACTTCCCTTCAGTCCCTTTCCAAGGCTGGGTGTTCCAGAGTGAAGCTGAGGTTTGCCAGCGTTTGTGCTACTCTGCCTCAAAGCTAGGAATTAGTGTAGAAATCACAGTAACCAAATATCCAAGTTGGCCTCTTTGTGTTGTTCCCTCATCCTCCTTTCCCCACTTGACAGCTGATGCCGCTGAAACCCAGAGAGGCAAAAAGCATTGATCAAAGAGGAACTTGAACAGGAGAACAAAAGAGGTTGCAGTACTTAGTCAGTCTGGGAGGTTAGGGTATGATTCGTGCTGGGGTGGGGACAAGTGGAGATAAGGAACAGAACAGCCAGTGACTGAAGACAGGATTCCTGGGCTGTCAGGAATCAAAGCCCTGAAGGTCAAAACCCAGGCAGTTCTCAGTGGATATTAAGTCGGTCATTTTGCATGTCCCCATCCTAGTCTGCCTTCACTATCTTCTTTCTCCCCGCTGAGCCCAGGGTTCTACTTCCTCCAAGGAGGAAATCTGCATTATATGTAATATTTGTGATAAAGGCCTTGATAAACTTTTAATAGCCAAAAAAGTGAATTAGTAATTACCAGAGAACTTTTTCGATTTCTCTTCAAATCATACTACCACTGAAAATTCTTTGGGGGGGAAGTATAAGGGTATATATTAAAATATTTAAAATATCTAGTAAGCGTACACTACTCATAAGTCCATCCCTGGGGCCAATTATGAAGTTAATAAGAGAAAGGAAGAGTGGGTTGTTCACAGCTGAATGAGATCTCTCTTTCTATTCTCTTCTGGGCCAGCAACATCAGCATCACCTGGGAGCTGATTAAAAATGCAAATTCTTGGGCCCCAAACCTACTGAATGAGACACTCCGGGGGTGAAGCCCGGCAATCTGTGTTTTAACAAGCCCTCCAAGTGATTCTGATGCTCCCTCGAGTGGCTCTTAGTCTGGACTGTATACTGGAAAGCAGGTTTCCCCTGCTTTCGGGAAGTAGAACGTTCTTATGAAACTTTTTGAAGCCAAGATGGTGTAAATCAAAAAAGCAATTACCTTAGGATGCATCTTGCTTGCAGATGCACTAAATAAATCAAGATAAAGCACAGATACTCACAGACACAGTTCAGAGCTATGGCAGCTTGATGCTGAGATGCTGAGTACGGTTCCCGGAGAGGAGGCTTGTTGGTGCCACGCTCACTGCTTGGGGTGAAACTCTGCCTCTTGAACTGCTCCCTGCAAAACAAATGCTTAACGCTATTGTAGCTTTTCACCATTTTCTGTAAAAGCGAAAATCCTCCCTGGATTTTTGTTGTTGTTTTTAGCAAAAACAGGTACTAACGTAGTCTTTTGTAAAAGTGATGTGGTGGAAAGGGAACTTTCAAAAATTGGGGGATACCTGTATTACCGTCACCTGGCAATATTTTAAAAATCCTCATGTCCAGGACTTACCCAAGAACATCCAAATTAGAAATTCTGAAAGTGAGACCCAGGCTTCTGCATTTTCCTGCGGTTTCCCTAGTGGTTCCAATGTGCAGACAAGGTTAAGAATCACTGCCACAGAGATTTCTCCAGTAAGTGGTAATATCACTTGTGACTGTTTTACTTATTTATTCCACAAATAGTGAGCATCTACTCTCTGCCAGACCCTATACTTCTTACTACACAAAGATGAATAAGTAGATTGGCCTCAAGAGAGACATAGAAACACATATTTCAGTGCAGCAGTGGGAGCTCCAGAGGAAGGGGTGGGTATAATCTTGTCTACTATCTACTCCCTCTTCTATTCTTTGACATCAAACACTGACAAGAATGTGGAGCCACAAGAACTCTCATTCATTGCTGGTAGGAATGCAAAATGGTACAGGCACTTTGGAAGATAGGGTAAAACTAAACATACTCTCACCATATGATTCAGCAATCATGCTCCTTGAAATTTGCCAAAATGAGTTGAAAACTTATGTCCATGCAAAAACTTGCACACAACTGTTATGGAGGCATTATTCATAATTGCCAAAACTTGAAAGCAACCAAGATGTCCTTTAATATATGAATGGATAAATAAACTGTATGTAGTACATCAATACAATGGAATATTATCCAGTGATAAAAAGAATTGAGCTATTGACATTTCTCTAAGGAAGATATACAAATGGACAGCAAGCGTGAAAAGATATTCGACATCATTAATTAATAAGGAAATGCAAATCAAAACCGTAATGAGGGATTCTGGAGGGGAAGATGGCGGAAGAGTAAGACGTGGAGATCACCTTCCTCCCCACAGCTACACCAGAAATACATCTACACGTGGAACAACTCCTACAGAACACCTACTGAACGCTGGCATAAGACCTCAGACCTCCCAAAAGGCGAGAAACTCCCCACGCACCTGGGTAGGGCAAAAGAAAAAAGAATAAACAGAGACAAAAGGATAGGGACGGGACCTGCACCAGTGGGAGGGAGCTGTGAAGGAGGAAAGGTTTCCACACACTAGAAGCCCCTTTGCAGGCGGAGACTGCGGGTGGCGGAGTGGGGGAGCTTCGGTGCCGCGGAGGTGAGCACAGCAACAGGGGTGCGGAGGGCAAAGCGGAGAGATTCCCGCACAGAGGATCGGTGACGACGGGCACTCACCAGGCCGAGAGGCTTGTCTGCTCACCCGCCGGGGCGGGCAGGGATGGGAGCTGAAGCTCCGGCTTCGGTCGGAGCGCAGGGAGAGGACTGGGGTTGGCGGTGTGAACACAGCCTGCAGGGGGTTAGTGCACCACGGCTAGCCGGGAGGGAGTCCGGGAAAAAGTCTGGACCTGCCGAAGAGGCAAAGAGACTTTTTCTTCCCTCTTTGTTTCCTGGTGGGTGAGGGGAGGGGATTAAGAGCGCTGCTTAAAGGAGCTCCAGAGACGGGCGCGAGCCATGGCTAAAAGCGCGGACCCCAGAGACAGGCATGAGACACTAAGGCTGCTGCTGCCGCCACCAAGAAGCCTGTGTGCAAGCACAGGTCACCATCCACACCGCCCTCCCGGGAGCCTGTGCAGCCCGCCACTGCCAGGGTCCCGGGATCAACAGACAACTTCCCCGGGAGAACGCACGGCGCGCCTCAGGCTGGTGCAACGTCACGCCGGCCTCTTCCGCCGCAGGCTCGCCCCGCACTCCGTACCCCTCCCTCCCCCCGGCCTGAGTGAGCCAGAGTCCCCCAAGCAGCTGCTCCTTTAACCCCGTCCTGGCTGAGCGAAGAACAGACGCCCTCCGGCGACCTACACGCCGAGGCGGGGCCAAATCCGAAGCTGAGCCTCGGGAGCTGTGTGAACAAAGAAGAAAAAGGGAAATCTCTCCCAGCAGCCTCAGAAGCAGCGGATTAAAGCTCCACAATCAACTTGATGTACCCTGCATCTGTGCAATACCTGAATAGACAACGAATCATCCCAAATTGAGGAGGTGGACTTTGAAAGCAAGATTTATGATTTTTTCCCCTTTTCCTCTTTTTCTCAGTGTGTATGTGTATGCTTCTGTGTGAAATTTTGTCTGTATAGCTTTGCTTTCACCGTTTGTCCTAGGGTTCTATCCGTCCAGTTGTTTTTGTTGTTGTATTCTTTTCTTTTTTTCTTAATAATTATTTTTTATTTTAATAACTTTATTTATTTTATCTTACTTTATTTATTTATTTATTTTTTGCGGTACGCGGGCCTCTCACTGTTGTGGCCTCTCCCATTGTGGAGCACAGTCTCTGGACGCGCAGGCTCAGTGGCCATGGCTCACGGGCCCAGCCGCTCTGTGGCATGTGGGATCTTCCCAGACCGGGGCACGAACCCGCGTCCCCTGCATCGGCAGGCGGACTCTCAACCACTGGGCCACCAGGGAAGCCCTATCTTACTTTATTTTATTTTACTTTATCTTCTTTCTTTCTTTTTTCCCTTCCTTCCCTCCTTCCTTCCTTCCTCCCTCCCTCCCTTCTTTCTTTCTTTCTTCTTCTACTAATTCTTTCTTTCTACTTTTTCTCCCTTTTATTTTGAGCCATGTGGATGAAAGGCTTTTGGTGCTGCAGCCAGGAGTCAGTGCTGTGCCTCTGAAGTGGGAGAGCCAACTTCAGGACACTGGTCCACAACAGACCTCCCAGCTCCACGTAATATCAAATGGCGAAAATCTCCCAGAGATCTCCATCTCAAAACCAGCACCCAGCTTCACTCAACGACCAGCAAGCTACAGTGCTGGACACCCTATGCCAAACAACTAGCAAGACAGGAACACAACCCCACCCATTAGCAGAGAGGCTGCCTAAAATCATAATAAGTCCACAGACACCCCAAAACACACCACCAGATGTGGACCTGCCCACAAGAAACACAACATCCAGCCTCATCCACCAGAACACAGGAACTAGTCCCCTCCACCAGGAAACCTACACAACCCACTGAACCAACCTTAGCCACTGGGGACAGAAACCAAAAACAACGGGAACTACGAACCTGCAGCCTGCAAAAAGGAGACACCAAACACAGTAAGATAAGCAAAATGAGAAGACAGAAAAACACACAGCAGATGAAGGAGCAAAATAAAAACCCACCAGACCTAACAAATGAAGAGGAAATAGGCAGTCTACCTGAAAAAGAATTCAGAATAATGATAGTAAAGATGATCCAAAATCTTGGAAATAGAATAGGCAAAATGCAAAAAACATTTAACAAGGACCTAGAAGAACTAAAGATGAAACAAGCAATGATGAACAACACAATAAATGAAATTAAAAATACTCTAGAAGGGTAAGCTGTGACAAAGCGAAAGAGAGGCATGGACATATATACAGTACCAAACGTAAGGTAGATAGATAGTGGGAAGCAGCTGCATAGCACAGGGAGATCGGCTCGGTGCTTTGTGACCGCCTGGAGGGGTGGGATGGGGAGGGTGGGAGGGAGGGAGACACAGGAGGGAAGGGTTGTGGGAACAGATGTATATGTATGACTGATTCACTTTGTTATAAAGCAGAAACTAATAAAAAAATACTCTAGAAGGGATCAATAGCAGAATAACTGAGGCAAAAGAACATATAAGTGACCTGGAAGATAAAATAGTGGAAATAACTACTGCAGAGCAGAATAAAGAAAAAAGAATGAAAAGAACTGAGGACAGTTTCAGAGACCCCTGGGACAATATTAAATGCACCAACATTAGAATTATAGGGTTCCAGAAGAAGAAGAGAAAAAGAAAGGGACTGAGAAAATATTTGAAGAGATTATAGTTGAAAACTTCCCTAATATGGGAAAGGAAATAGTTAATCAAGTCCAGGAAGCACAGAGAGTCCCATACAGGATAAATCCAAGGAGAAACATGCCAAGACACATATTAATCAAACTGTCAAAAATTAAATACAAAGAAAACATATTAAAAGCAGCAAGGGAAAAAGAACAAATAACACACAAGGGAATCCCCATAAGGTTAACAGCTGATCTTTCAGCAGAAACTCTACAAGCCAGAAGGGACTGGCAGGACATACTTAAAGTGATGAAGGAGAAGAACCTGCAACCAACATTACTCTACCCAGCAAGGATCTCATTCAGATTTGATGGGAAATTAAAACCTTTACAGACAAGCAAAAGCTGAGACAGTTCAGCACCACAAAACCAGCTTTACAACAAATGCTAAAGGAACTTCTCTAGGCAAGAAACACAACAGAAGGAAAAGACCTACAATAACAAACCCAAAACAATTGAGAAAATGGGAATAGGAACATACATATTGATAATTACCTTAAATGTAAATGGATTAAATGCTCCAACCAAAAGACACAGACTGGCTGAATGGATACAAAAACAAGACCCACATATATGCTGTCTACAAGAGACCCACTTCAGACCTAGAGACACATACAGACTGAAAGTAAGGGGATGGAAAAAGGTATTCCATGCAAATGGAAATCAAAAGAAAGCTGGAGTAGCAATTCTCATATCAGAAAAAATGGACTTTAAAATAAAGACTATTAGAAGAGACAAAGAAGGACACTACATAATGATCAAGGGATCGATCCAAGAAGTAGATATAACAATTGTAAACATTTATGCACCCAACATAGGAGCACCTCAATACATAAGGCAAATACTAACAGCCATAAAAGGGGAAATCGACAGTAACACAATCATAGTAGGGGACTTTAACACCCCACTTTTACCAATGGACAGATCATCCAAAATGAAAATAAATAAGGAAACACAAGCTTTAAATGATACATTAAACAAGATGGACTTAATTGATATTTATAGGACATTCCATCCAAAAACAACAGAATACACATTTTTCTCAAGTGCTCATGGAACATTCTCCAGGATAGATCATATCTTGGGTAACAAATCAAGCTTTGGTAAATTTAAGAAAATTGAAATGGTATCAAATATCTTTTCCGACCACAACACTATGAGACTAGATATCAATTACAGGAAAAGATCTGTAAAAAATACAAACACATGGAGGCTAAACAATACACTACTTAATAACGAAGTGATCACTGAAGAAATCAAAGAGGAAATAAAAAATACCTAGAAACAAATGACAATGGAGACACGATGACAGAAAACCTATGGGATGCAGCAAAAGCAGTTCTAAGAGGGAAGTTTATAGCAATACAATCCTACTTAAGAAACAGGAAACATCTCGAATAAACAACGTAATCTTGCACCTAAAGCAATTAGAGAAAGAAGAACAAAAACACCCCAAAGTTAGCAGAAGGAAAGAAATCATAAAGATCAGATCAGAAATAAATGAAAAAGAAATGAAGGAAACAATAGCAAAGATCAATAAAACTAAAAGCTAGTTCTTTGAGAAGATAAATAAAATTGATAAACCATTAGCCAGACTCATCAAGAAAAACAGGGAGAAGACTCAAATCAATAGAATTAGAAATGAAACAGGAGAAATAACAACTGACACTGCAGAAATACAAAGGATCATGAGAGATTACTACAAGCAACTCTATGCCAATAAAGTGGACAACCTGGAAGAAATGGACAAATTCTTAGAAATGCACCACCTGCCAAGACTGAATCAGGAAGAAATAGAAAATATGAACAGACCAATCACAAGCACTGAAATTGAAACTGTGATTAAAAATCTTCCAACAGGGCTTCCCTGGTGGCGCAGTGGTTGAGAGTCCGCCTGCTGATTCAGGGGACATGGGTTCGTGCCCCGGTCCGGGAGGATCACACATGCCGCGGAGTGGCTGGGCCTGTGAGCCATGGCCGCTGGGCCTGCGCATCCGAAGCCTATGCTCTGCAACGGGAGAGGCCTCAACAGTGAGAGGTCCGCGTACTGCAAAAAAAAAAAAAAAAAAAAAATCTTCCAACAAACAAAAGCCCAGGACCAGATGGCTTCACAGGCGAATTCTATCAAACATTTAGAGAAGAGGTAACACCTATCCTTCTCAAACTCTTCCAAAATATATCAAAGGGAGGAACACTCCCAAACTCATTCTACGAGGCCACCATCACCTTGATACCAAAACCAGACAAGGATGTCACAAAGAAAGAAAACTACAGGCCAATATCACTGATGAACATAGATGCAAAAATCCTCAACAAAATACTAGCAAACACTATCCAACAGCACATTAAAAGGATCATACACCATGATCAAGTGGGGTTTACTCCAGGAATGCAAGGATTCTTCAATATATGCAAATCAATCAACGTGATACACCATATTAACAAATTGAAGGAGAAAAACCATATGATCATCTCAATAGATGCAGAGAAAGCTTTCGACAAAATTCAATACCCATTTATGGTAAAAACCCTGCAGAAAGTAGACATAGAGGGAACTTTCCTCAACATAATAAAGGCCATATATGACAAACCCACAGCCAGCATCGTCCTCAATGGTGAAAAACTGAAAGCATTTCCACTATGATCAGGAACAAGACAAGGTTGCCCACTCTCACCACTCTTATTCAACATAGTTTTGGAAGTTTTAGCCACAGCAATCAGAGAAGAAAAGGAAATAAAAGGAATCCAAATCGGAAAAGAAGAAGTAAAGCTGTCACTGTTTGCAGATGACATGATACTATACATAGAGAATCCTAAAGATGCTACCAGAAAACTACTAGAGCTAATCAATGAATTTGGTAAAGTAGCAGGATACAAAATTAATGCACAGAAATCTCTGGCATTCCTATACACTAATGATGAAAAATCTGAAAGTGAAATCAGGAAAACACTCCCATTTACCATTGCAACAAAAAGAATAAAATATCTAGGAATAAACCTCCCTAAGGAGACAAAAGCCCTGTATGCAGAAAATTATAAGACACTGATGAAAGAAATTAAAGATGATACAAATAGATGGAGAGATGTACCATGTTCTTGGATTGGAAGAATCAACATTGTGAAAATGACTCTACTACCCAAAGCAATCTACAGATTCAATGCAATCCCTATCAAACTACCACTGGCATTTTTCACAGAACTAGGACAAAAAATTTCAAAATTTGTATGGAAACACAAAAGACCTCGAATAGCCAAAGCAATCTGGAGAACAAAAAACGGAGCTGGAGGAATCAGGCTCCCTGACTTCAGACTATACTACAAAGCTACAGTAATCAAGACGGTATGGTACTGGCACAAAAACAGAAAGATAGATCAATGGAACAGGATAGAAAGCCCAGAGATAAACCCATGCACATATGGTCACCTTATCTTTGATAAAGGAGGCAGGAATGTACAGTGGAGAAAGGACAGCCTCTTCAATAAGTGGTGCTGGGAAAACTGGACAGGTACATGTAAAATATGAGATTAGATCACTCCCTAACACCATACACAAAAATAAGCCTAAAATGGATTAAAGACCTAAATGTAAGGCCAGAAACTATCAAACTCTTAGAGGAAAATATAGGCAGAACACTCTATGACATAAATCACAGCAAGATCCTTTTTGACCCACCTCCTAGAGAAATGTAAGTAAAAACAAAAATAAACACATGGGACCTAATGAAACTTCAAAGCTTTTGCACAGCAAAGGAAACCATAAATAAGATCAAAAGACAACCCTCAGAATGGGAGAAAATATTTGCAAAGGAAGCAACTGACAAAGGATTAATCTCCAAAATTTATAAGCAGCTCATGTAGCTCAATAACAAAAAAACAAACAACCCAATCCAAAATTGGGCAGAAGACTGAAACAGACATTTCTCCAAAGAAGATATACAGACTGCCAACAAACACATGAAAGAATGCTCAACATCATTAATCATTAGAGAAATGCAAATCAAAACTACAATGAGATATCATCTCACACCAGTCAGAATGGCCATCATCAAAAAATCTAGAAACAATAAATGCTGGAGAGTGTGTGGAGAAAAGGGAACACTTTTGCTCTGCTGGTGGGAATGTGAATTGGTACAGTCACTATGGAGAACAGTATGGAGGTTCCTTAAAAAAATACAGATAGCACTACCATATGACCCAGCAATCCCACTACTGGGCATATACCCTGAGAAAACCATAATTCAAAAAGAGTCATGTACCAAAATGTTCATTGCAGTTCTATTTACAATAGCCCGGAGATGGAAACAACCTAAGTGTCCATCATCGGATGAATGGATAAAGAAGATGTGGCACATATATACAGTGGAATATTACTCAGCCATAAAAAGAAACGAAATTGAGCTATTTGTAATGAGGTGGATAGACCTAGAGTGTGTCATACAGAGTGAAGTAAGTTAGAAAGAGAAAGACAAATACCGTATGCTAACAACACATATATATGGAATTTAAGAAAAAAGATGTCATGGAGAACCTAGAGGTAAGACAGGAATAAAGACACAGACCTACTAGAGAATGGACTTGAGGATATGGGGAGGGGGAAGGGTAAGCTGTGACAAAGTGAGAGAGAGGCATGGACATATATACACTACCAAACGTAAAATAGATAGCTAGTGGGAAGCAGCCGTATAGCACAGGGAGATCAGCTCGGTGCTCTGTGACCACCTAGAGGGGTGGGATAGGGAGGGTGGGAGGGAGGGAGACGCAAGAGGGAAGAGATATGGGAACATATGTATATGTATAACTGATTCACTTTGTTATAAAGCAGAAACTAACACACCATTGTAAAGCAATTATACTCCAATAAAGATGTAAAATAAATAAATAAATATATATATAAATAAATTAATTAAAAAAAAAGAAAAATACGTAATGAGATATCACCTCACACCCATTAGGATGGTTACTATTTTAAAAAACACACACACACAGAAAATAACAAGTGTTGGTGAGGTTGTGAAGAAATTGGAACCCTTGTGCACTGTTGGTGAGAATGTAAAATAGTGCAACTGCTATGGAAAGCAGTATGGAAGTTCCTCAAGAAATTAGAAATAAAATTGCCATATGATCCAACAGTTACACCTCTAGGTATATACCCCCCCAAATTGAAAGCAAGGTCTCAAAGAAATATTTGTACACCCATGTTCATAGCAGCATTATTCACAATAGCAAAAAGGTGGAAGCAACTCAATTTTCCACTGATGGATGAATGGATAAACAAAATGTTGTATATATATGCAATGGAGTATTATTCAGTATTCAGTATTATTATTAAAATGGAAGGAAATTCTAACACATGCTACAACATGCATAAACTTTAAGGACATTATACTAAGTGAAATAAATCAGTCACAGGAAGACAAATACTATAGGATTCCACTTATATGAGGTACTTAGAGTTGTCAAATTCAAAGAGACAGAAAGTAGAATGATCATTGCTAGAGGCTAGAAAGAGGGGCAAGTGAGTTGTTTAATGGGTACAGAGTTTCAGTTTTGCAAGATGAAAAGAGTTCTGGATATTGATTGCACACCATTGTAAATGTACTTAACACTACTGAACTGTACACCCAAAAATAGGATAGTAAATTTTGTGTTTGTGTATTTAACACGGTTTTTAAAACTTAGAAGCAATGTCAAGGCGGTGGATACACTAGGGATCATAAGCCTCTAGGCTTTGTTTAAGAAATAAAAAAGGAAACTGAGATCAGGCTGACAGAAATGTAATTTATTAACCATGCCATTTGTTATTTAGGTTTTTTATACCCATAGACCATTTTTGCTAGCTTCTGGGTTTGCCTAGGGTGACAAGAATAAGATCATCCATATCACATTGTCAACGTTAAAGGAGAAAGCCTTTAGAAAGAGCTAAAACACAGAAGCTGATATGGGCCATATAACAAGAAAGGACTCGCATAGATGTCATGGAAGTGGTGAAAGGCCAGAGGACCAAAATTTGAGAGAAAAAAGGGACTCTAAACTCTACAGTTAGGGAGTATATCATGATAACAGAAAGCAGCAAGAACACCCACCTTGGGAAGGGAGAAGTTACTAGCCAGCTCTGGGATACTTTCCCAGGATTTACTCATTCCTTTGTATTACTTTTGAACAACTTATGAATCAGCCGTAATACTTAGTTGAACTAAAATATAACCAACAACAGCAAAAACAAAAAGATGTGTAAACTTGAGAACCAGAGGGCGAAATGATGAAAATAGAAGGAGTGGTTATAAAATAATATGACTTGTCTTCCCCCCCTCCCTGAAACCCCCATAAAGACATTAAAATGTTACACACCCAAATGAACATTTGTCCTTTTTTAAAGAAGTCAATCTGAACTTCTTGGAAGCATCTGCCACTCATTCCAAAGATTCTGCCCTTGTGTCTAGCACTTTGGGGAACTCATGTACTGGCATTTGCTTTTGACTGCTTTCAATGGTGGCAAACCATCCCTTGGGGGGTCAAGCTTGAGTTTTATAACTGTGCTGGTATTGTGCGTCAGCAATGTAGTCAGATGAACTACACTTCCCAGAACACACTTCCATGTACACAGCTGGCTTAGGGTTGGTCGTGAGAGAATTTGCAGGTTGGTATAGGGTATAAGGTGTCACTGCAACTTGCACACACTGTTGTTGATCCAGGGGCCTCCCCTTGTGGGCCTGGTGCTGCAGCAAGGCTCAGAGGACCTGCCACTGCATTGTCTGCTCCAGCTTCTCTGACTCCAGGGTCAGATACCAGACACAGGTGCAGCTCTGGGGCAAAGCTTCTACTGTGGGTCATGCTCATAATCAGTGATGGTGGTAGTGACAGACCCATGTGGAGTCCTGTTTGTCTTCCTTCTCCCACTCTTCATATTATATTTTATTCCCAGCTGATGATCTAAAGAGACCTCAGACCCATTCCAGATGCAGTGTCAACATGCATCTTCACCAGCTCCCACAACTTTGTAAAGTCTAATCCATAAAATAAATCCCTTGTTCTGTATCACTCATAGTGCCTCTGCTTTTCTGATTGAACATTTACAGTTACATATAAAAGTCATTTGGAGTCAAGTCTGAAAAATAAGGTAGATGAACAAGCTAAGTAAATATTATTTGGGGCCAAAAATTCAGGGTCACAATAAAGAACAATTCTATTTCTTTTACAGTGCATAAAATGGATTTGATGCCCATTCCCAAAGATGAGTTCCAAAATGATTTCACATGAGGATTATTTGGAGGGATAGTATTCATTTGGACACACTTTGCAGTGTTTATTTTAATCTCCTCTTTTATTTGCTTATAGACACTCTCCCCTATATCCTGTTTTTCAGGGGACAACGTGACACACAGTAAATGATGGCAGGCGGAACGCAATCAAGTAACAGATTGTGTAGTGTTGGCTTGGAATGTTGTAGAATCTTAGGGAGAAAAGAAGAGTCTGGAGAGTCAGCAAAAGTTTCAGAGACCGGGTGAGATGTGATTGAAACAAGGAATGGACTTTTAGACAGGAGATCAGCAGAAGCCAAAGTACAGAGGTGTTGTGGAGCAGGGAGATAGAGTGACAGGCCATCTTGAGGGATGTGAATTCAGGGAGTAAAGTTTGTCAGTCTCCTTCTCACTGACAGAACCAAAATCAAACTTTTTCCTGAAATATGATCTCCTCCATATCTGGGCTCTGCTCATTCTTCAGTCTCATTTCTCCTCCCCCATCCCTAACTTGCCTTCTATATTAAGGAACTTGAAGTGCTCCAACATTCATTTGTTCATTCAGCAAACAACAAAATCCCTACTATGTGCCAGGCACTGTGCTAGAAGGTAAGGGTACAGGCCTTCATAAAGCTTATTATCTAATGGGAGAGGTAAGTAGGTAAACAGGCAATTATAACGCAGCATGACAGCGTTATGGAGCAAATAGGGGGTGAGGGTCTAGGAAGACTTCCACAGAAGAGACTTTAAACCTGAGACCTGAATGATGAGTTAGAGTTAACCATACTAAGAAGCGGGTAGGGAGGTCTTATGAAGAAGAATGATGGGACAATGGGAGCAGCCCGTGCAAAGGCACCAAAGACGGACAGAGTGTGTACTTTGGAGGAACTGAAAGTATTTTCCTATGATTGGAGGCTGAGAATGGAGAGAGCCGAGGCTGCAGAGCAAGCAGGGGGCAAGTCACGCAGGGCCTTGTAAACGGTGTTAAAGAGTCTAAGATTTAACCCCAGGAAAATGGGGACATGGGAAGCAAGGAATAGTGCATCCCATTTTTATTTGAGAGAGATCATTCTGGCTGTAAAGCAGAGAGTGGTTTGGGGTTGGTGGGGAGAATGAAGGCAACGCTGGAAGTAGATGACCAAGATGCAGAGAGAGAATGACCTCAACTAACCTAGAGGCAGTGGAAATAGGATTCCAGCCCCTACCCTGAAGATGTGGATTCAGCAGGCTGAGGGTGGGGTCCAGGCTCATAATTTGCGGGGCCCAGTGCAAAATGAAAATACAGGCCCCTTTGTTTAAAAAGCAGGAAACGTGTTTTTTCTTGCTTCTATGGTCTCTCTTTCCATCTGTCATTGTGTTTTTTTAGTTGTTATTTAATGTTTCAGTCCCTTAGGCATGGGGATACTTTCTGGGCAGGTACAGATCTCATAAGGCCCCAAGTGCCAGGCCCAACACCTGAAAAGTGCTTAATATCGTTAGTCACCAGGATTATGCAAATAGGCTAAAATTTAAAAGAAGACACACAGATGGCCAACAAGCATGTGAAAAGATGCTCAACATTGCTAATTATTAGAGAAATGCAGCTCAGAACTACCTCACACCCGTCAGAATGGCCATCATCAAAAAGTCTACAATTAATAAATGCTGGAGAGGGTGTGGAGAAAAAGGAACCCTCCTATACAGTTGGTGGGAATGTAAGTTGGTGCAGCCACTATGGAGAATAGTATGGAGGTTTCTTTCAAAACTAAAAATAGAGGAAGAAGATGTGAGGATGCAAGTGGAGGCTGGAGCGATGCAAGGTCAGGAACCAAGGAATGTGGGAAACCTCTAGAAGCTGGAAAAGGCTCTGAAATGGACTCTCCCCTAGAACCTCCAAAAGAACAAGCCTTCGACTTTCGTTGTGCAAGACCCATTTTGGACTCTGACCTCCAGAACTCTGCTATAGACTCCTTACCCTGCATGTGTGATGAAATGCTGTGAGGTAGGCCATAAACCTTCAAGAACTAAGGCTCCCACCCAGGTGGAGGATGGAATGATTATGTTGACCCTCCCGACTTCAATCAACTAAGGCTTGGACTCTGTCGACCTTTGCCCCAATTCTATGCTGAATTCTCCTCTGCTCAAGCACCCTCATGAATATGCATGTACTATTAGCGTAAAACTTCCCCAATTTTGCTTTTCAGGGAGACACTGCTTTGGGAAAATCCCTAGTGTTCTCCTTACTTGTTGCAAGTAATAATAAATCCTTCCTTCTCCTCTCCTCCCTGCAAAAAAAAAAAAGAAACTAAACTAAACTAAAAATAGTTATCATATGATCCAACAATGCCACTCTTGGGTATATATCCAGAACAGATAAAACTCTAATTTGAAAAGATACATGCATCTCAATGTTCACTGCAGCACTATTTACAATAGCCAAGACATGGAAGCAACCTAAGTGTCCAAAAACAGATGAATGGATAAAGAAGATATGGTGTATATATATACACAATGGAATATTACTCAGCCAACAAAAAGAATGAAATAATGCCATTTGCAGCAACATGGATGGACCTAGAGATTATCATACTAAGTGAAGTAAGTCAGACAGAGAAAGATAAATATCATATGATATCACTTATATGTGGAATCTTAAAAATGATACAAATGAAATTTTCTACAAAACAGAAATAGAATCACAGATATAGAAAACAAACTTATGGTTACCAAAGGGAAAAGTGAGGGTAAATTAAGAGTTTGGGGGCCTTCCCTGGTGTTGCAGTGGTTAAAAATACGCCTGCCAATGCAGGGGACACGAGTTCTAGCCCTGGTCCAGGAAGATCCCACACGCTGCGGAGCAACTAAGCCCATGAGCCACAACTACTGAGCCTGTGCTCTGGAGCCCGTGAGCCACAACTACTGGGCCCGCGCGTCACAACTACTGAAGCTCACGCACCTAGAGCCCATGCTCCACAACAAGAGAAGCCACCGCAATGAGAAGCCCGCACACCACAACGAAGAATAGCCCCCACTAGCTGCAACTAGAGAAAACCCATGCACAGCAACAAAGACCTAACACAGACAAAAATAAATAAATACACAAACAAACAAACAAATAAATAAAGTTATTACTGTTTAAAAAGAAAAAAAGAGTTTGGGATTAACAGATACACACTACTATACACAAAATAGATGAACAACAAGGACCTACTATATAGCACAGGGAACTATGTTCAATATCTTATAATAGCCTGTAATTAAAAATAATCTGAAAAAGAATATATATCTATATCTATATAAATTACTTTTCTGTATACCTTAAGCTAACACAACATTGTAAATTAACTATACGTCAATTAAAAAAAAAAGACTAACCATACCAAGTGTTGCCAAGGATGTATTTAGAGTGTAAATGGGCTCAGTCATTTTGGGAACATTGACAGTAACTACTAAATTTAAACCTACCTTATGACTCAGCAATTCAACTCTATTCAACTGTGCATGCTCATGAACAGAGATGTATACGAATATTCATAGATCTTTATTCACAATAACTGAAACCCAGATGTTTTCTATGGCCTGGAGATGACCACCAGTCCATCTTTGATCTAAAAACTCTAAATTCTATACCTTCAAGAAAAAGTGGAGAATGGGTAAAATTATGGGGACCCTTCATAAAATGTCTATTCCATACAGGGTACTTCAGGCAAGGATGGGGCTGCTTACTGGCTGGTAAGATTTTTTAAGTTTCCACGTTGTCCTCCACAGGCCGACAGGCTCACAGACTTGGCCTTGGCTTCCTCCCTGGACTGGACTTTTCTTCTGAATTTTTCAGATCGAGTGAAATAACAAATTGTCACCAGACCTAGAATGCTCACTCCTTTTAGGAGTGGGGAGTTGGTTCCAGCCAGTTATGAAGTCTGGGTAGAGAATGTGAATGTTTCCTTTGAGAAGCAATATTAGCCTTAGGTTTGCTTCCAGCATGTGTTTTGGGTTTTTTCCCAGAGGTTTCAGTGAGGAATCACATGTCTCAGAGGTGAAAGTAAAAAAAATATTTGAGTCTTAAAAATCACACTGGGTTGGAAACTATGTAGTTAGCTTTTTGTGCTAAAAACAATTTTTAAAAAAAATTTCAAGTGTTTTTGTTTTTTCTCTCATTAAAAAAGTATGTGGCTTTATATACACATACACACTGAGGGGCGGTGCGGGGAGGTGTTCAGAACAAGATGTTTCTCATTCCATTTGTTTCAAGCAATAACTCAAAAGGCTCTGGAGAAAATAAACCATACATAAATAGTAGAAAACAGACTGCATCTTGTCGCTATGGCAACGCCCTACTTATATCACATTAAGCTGATTCATGTCTTTTCTCACCTCACTGTTAATAAATTATAGTGGCTGATGAGAATTAAGCTGGCTGGAAGAGTTGGCATGGGCAAGTTGCATATTAATTTGTCATCCAATCCTGGATATCCCTTAACCTTTTTTTTGAGGAGAAAGCTACCTTTTATCGAAATATGTATATATATATATATATTTTTTTTTTTTTTTTTGCGGTATGCGGGCCTCTCACTGCCGCGGCCTCTCCCACTGCGGAGCACAGGCTCCGGACGCGCAGGCTCAGTGGTCATGGCTCATGGGCCCAGCCGTTCCACAACACGTGGGATCCTCCCGGACCGGGGCACGAACCCGTGTCCCCTGCATCGGCAGGCGGACTCTCAACCACCGTGCCACCAGGGAAGCCCAACAATATATTTTTTAAAATTGTTTTTATTGTCTTTTTTTTTCTCTAAAAACTATGTAAACAGGAGTTTCAGGTTTAGATAATGGTTGCTTCCTGGCTGTTCCAGTAAGGCTTATGACTCTTGTGGAAGGAGAACATGCACATGAACAACAGAGCTGGGAAAGTTCCCTTGTTTCTTTTCCTGCTCCTTAACCCTCTTCACTTCTCTGTGCTTTTAGGGGCTTTAAACACGTCTCTTCTCTTTTCAGCTGCCTTAATTCATACACATCCCCACATCCACACACACCCCAAAAGTAACAAAGTTAAAAGGCAAAAAAACTAGGTTGATAGATAGATAACAAAACAGGGAAAATATTGGCAACACACATAACAGGTAATGGACTAATTTCATTAATATGCCAAAAAATAAAACAACAAATAAACCATAAATTAAATTAAACAGAAAACCAAACCATAACAACAAATGAATGGACAACCCACTAGAAAATGAGCAAAGGATATGAAAATCAGTTCATTGCAAAAGAGAGGCCAACAAATATCTAAAAATCTGCTCAATTTCAATCATTATTAGAGAAATTAAAATAGCAAAGATGTGCAAATTTTCCTCCATGTTAGATAAGGGAATATTGAAAAGCTCCATGATTTGGCAATGGATATGATGGGGGGAAACAGACCCTTTTAGACACTGTTTATAGTAGTATAATTTGGCATAACTTTCATGGAAATAAATGTAGCTGTACTTATCACAATTTTAAATGCATGTACTCTTTAACCCAGAAGTCCCACTTCAATGAATTTATTTATAAATATACTTGCATAAGTGATTAAAATGTTTTTACAACATTCATTGCAACACTGATTGTACTAGCAAACAAAAACAACAAAAAATCCCAACCTAGACAGGACTTAAATGCCCATCAATAGATGACTGGTTAAAAAAATTGATTCATTCATCCTACACAGCTGTTTAAAAAGGGAAGAATTAGCAGCTACAAATTGCCAAGTTTTTGAACTGTATTTATAACATGATCCCATTTATGTTAAAATATATAGATGTAGGGCTTCCCTGGTGGCGCAGTGGTTGAGAGTCCGCCTGCCGATGCAGGGGGCACGGGTTCGTGCCCCGGTCCGGGAAGGTCCCACATGCCGCGGAGCGGCTGGGCCCGTGAGCCATGGCCACTGAGCCTGCGCGTCTGGAGCCTGTGCTCTGCAACGGGAGAGGCCACAGCAGTGAGAGGCCCGCGTACCACACACACACACACACACACACACACAAACACACAAAATATATATATATATATATATATATATATATATATATATATGCTACTATATACACAGAAGATTTCTGGAAAGAGTCACATAAGTAATCATTGTTGTTTCTGTGGAGTGGAAATAGACAGTGAGAAGGCAGGAGATGAAAGGAGTAGGTTGGGAGACCCTCAAGAATTGAGAAAATTTAACTTTCATTTTCCACTCTTTTGCACTGTTTTAATTTTTTTAAAACATGAAGACATATTACCTTTATGATAAAAGGCCTTTAAGCAGCATGTACACACACACACACGTACACACACACACACTCACACACACACACACACTTGTGTGTGCATATACATTTTCATATATATGTCATCTCTTTGTCACCATGAAGAGTCAGAAGATATATATATAAGGTAGTTTTGCCCACAGTATAGCTGGGAAGACATAAAATTAACAAAAAATACAAAGAGTACCACACAATGGAATTGATCATGTGCCAGTGGTATTCTAGGAAGTAAGAGAAGGAAAGTTACTATGACTGCAGTTAAGCATAGAAGATAAAGGCATGAGCATTTGCCAGCATCTGGGTACAAGACACTCCAAGATGTCACAACGAGGAGTGTTCGCTACAGAGAAGAGTGGTGCTGGGTCAGCCTTACAGATGAATCACCCTCTGCAAGTCTCCTCTTTGGCTATAAGTGGTATAAGACTGTGATGAAAATTATACCTGTCCTGCCTTTGGAAACTCCCTGGCTGCTGGCTGTAAAAAAGCACTGCTGGCTGGTTTCTGTTAGGAAATGTCCAAGGTCCTGTAGACAGAGAGAAACTGTTTCATAATTAGTGTTGACCTGTGCATTGGTCAGGAACCCAAACTTTGTGTGGTGTTAATCCCTACTATTTGGACCTACTTCTTGAAATTCTGCATTAGTGGGAAATCCCTTTGGTTACTTTTACCTTTCTGGAGAAGCTAAGAATAATGATTAGGAGCATGGACTGCAGAACTGAACTGGATATAAATCCTGGGTGCATCAACTACTAGCTGTGTGTCCTTGGGAAAATCACCTAAACTCTCTCTGTCATGGGTTTCTATTTTGTCAAATGGGACTAATTATAGTTATCAACAACCTCATAGAGTTGTTTGAGGATCAAATGGCTGAATCACATACAAAGCAGGAAGAATAGTCTCTGGACACACAGTAGTGATTCACAATATTACTCACTCTCACTAGAGACAACAAGAATATCCTAACAACAAGTTTCCAGAGAGAAAAAAAAAATCTCACACAACACATAGGGAATAAGAAAATAATGACAGTGATAAGAAAATAATGTATAAGTAGTAACATTGGAAGCCAGAAGAAAAGAAATGATGCCCACAAAATTAATTTCCACTTAGAATGTCATGCCCTGGCAAATCGAGCCTGAGGACATGATAAAGATAGTTTCAGACATGCAAAGTCCCAAACTTTTTACTCTCAAGTGGTCTTTCTCAGGAAGCTGCTGGTATATATGTTTCATCAAAAAGAGGGACTAAATCAAAAAGGAAGTTGTGGAAACCTGAAGCAGAAGACCCAGGGCAGGAAAGCAGTAAAGGAATTCCCAGGTTGAGAGCTGTGCTGCAGGCCAGGTGGACACCAGAGCAGACCGCAGGAGAGACATGGAAAGGAGGTTATCTAACGGGTTTGACTGTGTGGGAAATTGTACTGAAAGGCCCTCTTCAGAGCTATTGGGGGATATTGGAAGACCTAGCAGTAGGTTCAGGGAAAAGGAAGCAAATGAAAAGATAGGCAATGAATAAAGACAAGAAAATCAAAGTACCTTGCAAGAAAGGAAATGTAATAAGGGTGTGCCACTCAGCTCAGCAGTGTGCAAGATTTTTTAACACAAAAATTAGTATGGATTTTTTTAAAAAAGATATATTAGAGAATGGGGAAAAGAGTAGAAAGAGTTTGAAAGTTAAAATATTCAGCTACCATAATAGGAAAACAGTGGGTTATACATAAATCGACAAAAGAAGAGAGAGTAGTATATGTTCATTATTTGGAAACATGGTGACAAATGACAGAAGAAATATCAAGTGGATGCCTTTAGGATTGGTACAGCAGGGGCAGTGAGGACAGTGACTGGTGTTTTCTTTATTATATCACTGTGAGTACCATTTGAGTTTATAAGTTTACATAAATTTTTAAGTATTCTGCAAATCTAAGGTTTTGACACTTCCAAAATGACAATGTTTCAACTTTAGTTGTGTCTATGAGGCTGTAAGAAACTGATGTCTTAAAATCAGTGGATATATTTAAAGATTCTGTTCTAACAAAAAGAGACAAGTAGAGGAAATGTAAGTCTTTTATTATCATTACTTTTCATCTAACTTTCTAGATATAGCCTTCAAGAGGTTTATTAATGCCTCAAAACTTTATCATCTTATATTCTTATTTTATTTAAAATCTGTTTAAGGGCACAGTAAAAGATGGGAAGTTTACATAACTGTGACACTAAAACCAGGATACTGGGGGAAAAAAGAAGCCATAGCTCAAACTCACATAAGATATAGATATAAAAATCCTAACTCATTACAACAAATTAAATGTAATAAGAGTACGTTAAATATGTTTTGAGCAATTAGCATTATTCCCAGAATGTAAAGTTGGCTTAAAATTAGGAAATTATTAATGCAACATCAAAAAAACACACAACCCGATTAAAAAATGGAAGGAAGACCTTAAGAAACATTTTTCCAAAGAAGATGTACAGATGGTCAATGAAATGGTGTTCATGAATAAGAGGCACATGAAAATATGCTCAACATTGTTAAGCATCAGAGAAATGCAAATTAAAACTGCAATGAGATATCATCACCTCACACCTGTCAGAATGGCTATTATCAAAAAAACACAAATAACAAGTGTTGGCAGGAATGTGGAGAAAAGGGAACCCTCATACACTTTTGGTGGGAATGTAAATTGGTGCAGCTACTGAGGAAAACAGTATGGAGGTTTCTCAAAAAACTAAAAATAGAACTACCATATGACCCAGCAATTCTACTCCTGGGTATACATCTGCAAAAAACAAAAACACTAATTCAAAAAGATACATGCACTCCAATGTTCATAGCAGCATTATTTACAGTTTCCAAGATATGGAAGCAACCTAAATGTCCATCAACGGATGAATGGATAAAGAAGATATGGCATATATACACAGTGGATTACTACTCAGCCATAAAAAGAAGAATTAATTTTGCCATTTGCAACAACATGGATGGATTTGAGGGTATTATGCTTAGTGAAATAAGTCAGACAGAGAAAGACAAATACTGTATGATATCACTTATATGTGGAACCTAAAAAATAAAACAAACTAGTGAATATAACAAAAAAGAAACAGACTCATAGATACAGAAAACAAACTTGTGGTTACCAGTGGGGAGAGGGAAGTAGGGAGGGGCAAGAAAGGGGTAGGGGATTAAGAGGTACAAACTACTATACTATGTATAAAATAAATAAACTACAAGGACATATAGTACAACACAGGGAATATAGCCAATATTTTATAGTAACTATAAATGGAGCATAACCTTTAAAAATTGTTAATCCCTATGTTGTAAACCTGAAACTTATATAATACTGTACACCAAGTATACCTCAATTTAAAAAATTAAGAAATTCACTATATTAATAGATTACATGAGAAAAACTATGTGATCCTTATAAGTACAGAAAAGAAGTTTGATAAAATTTAACATCTATTATTAATCAAAACTCAAACTAGAACTGCATGGAACTTAACTTGAGAAGGGACATTTTTCAAAAACTAATAGCAAATATCTTGCTTTTTGGTGAACTACAAGTGACATTTCCCAATTTCTTGGGAAAGCCCATTAAGATCAGGAACAAGACCAGGAAGATAACAGATGTTATTTAACATTATTCTGAAGGCCCATGTCAAAATAATAACATAAGAAGAGGAAGCAGGAGGTTCAATTATAGAAAAGACAGATATAAAATTGACATTACTTGCTGCTGATATGATTATCTATTGAGAAAATATGAAAGAATTAACTGAAAAACCTAGGATTAATAGGAAAGTTTAATAAAAAGTCAGATTACTAGATAGCTATCCCCCATCAACTTTCACATATGCCAAACATGACCAATTAGAAAATGTAATGAAAAAAATTGCATTCATAATAGCATCAAATACTATAAACTACCTATGAATAAATGGAAATTCAAAATATGATTCCCCATTAAAAAATTTCACAGAAAATGGGGCAAAATGTAAACAATTGGTAAAGGTATATCTTATACTATTCTTGCAAATTTTCTGTACTTTAAAAACCATATCAAAATAAAAAGTTACCCCCAAATTCAAGAGAGGTGAAAAAGAAAATGGACAATGTTGAAAGGGAAATGAGTAATCTGAACATATAAATAGAGACACTATCTCACAGCCTTAAGGAAAATTATCAAAAAAAAAAAAGAGGAGGGGGAAGTTAGGAGTAAAAAGGTGATCCATGGAAGGCATATCTGAAAGTCCCAAAATGGGAATCATAGAAGTTTCAGATTTAAGAAAAAGAATAGATGGAAAAGATGTAATTATGAAAGAAGAAATAGAAAAAAAAATTTCCTGGACTACAGCAAGTTTTCAGATTGAAAAGGCTCACAAAGTAGCAGGCAGAATTCAGGAAAAAAGAAACAAACCTGACCACATCCTAGTGAAATGTCTAAACCCCAGGGATTAAAAGGAAATCTCAACAAACTTTCAGGCAGAGATGTGGTGCCTAAATGAAAAGATAATCAGGCCAGGTTCAGATTCTCATCTGCATTACTTGACTCTATATATAGTGAAACAACATATACAGATTTTGAAAGAAATGACCACAAGTCAAGATTCCTATTCTGAGCCTATTCCTAATCCTATTATCATTATATGAAAGTAAGAACAGATTTTTTTCGGACAAACAATGGCACAGAAAATATATAGACATATGCTCTTTCTAAAGAAATTGCTTGGGAAGTACTCCAACCAAATAAAAGTTAAATTCAGAACAAAGACCTCAAAATGGGGAAGGGGGAGGGAGAGAATAAAAGAAGTGAAAAATTAAAAGTGTTCAAATAATCTCACCTTAGTGGTGGGAAGCATAGTTACCAGCTGATCAATCCAGCAAAATTAAGAAAAGGGAAAAAGAGATATCATAATAAAGTATCTTAGTAGGTGTAAAATAAGATGAAAGTATTAAAACTCGTATAAATGAGTTAAATTCCCTATAAAGACTCAAGTATTTTCTGTCTAAAATAAATGTGCCAGGAACAAAATGATCAAGGTTGAAAATAAAGAGCCAAATAGATCATGCAAACACAAATGAAGTGTTATGGCTTGTATCATGACTCCTCAAAAAGGTACTTGAAGTCCTAACCCTCAGCACGTACCTCATTAGGTACTTCAGAATGTGACCTTATTTGGAAATAAGGCATTTATTTATTGATAGATTGATTGATTTCAGAGGCAATCAAATTAAAATGAGGTCATTAGGGTGGGCCCTAATCCGATGTGACTGGTGTCCTTACAAAAAAGGTAAAATTTGGACACAAATGCAGACCTGCACAGAGGGAAGACAGTGTGAAGATGCACAGGGAGAATATGGCCATGTGATTAGAGTGATGCACCTACAAGCCAAGGAATGCCAAGGACTGCCAACAAACACTAGAAGCTGGAAGAGGTAAGGAAGGATTCCTCCCTAGAGACATCAGAAGGAACATGGCCTGCTGACACCTTGATTTCAGGCTTTTAGCTTCTAGAACTGTGAGACAATAAATTTCTGTAGTCTTTAAGTCATCAAGTTTTGGGGTTTTTTTGGCTGCCTTAGTAAACTAATACACAAAGTAGCAGAAATGCCTAAGTTATCATCAGATAATGTAGATTCCAACGTCAAAAACATTAACTGGGACAGAATAAACAATTTACAAGGATAAACAATAGAACTCATCAAAGAAGATGTAACAATTTTTAACCAAACATCAACACAACAAAACATTTATGGCAAAATTGCTCAGAAAGTAAAGAACTTGATAAAGTACTATGAAATGGGAAGGGTATAATATTCCTCATTAAGAATTTGGCAGCCCAAGTTGACAAGAAGTGAATAAGGGATTAACAGGACTTGAATAAGACAAGCAACAAATTTGATGTGACACAGACAGACAGGTTGCTAAGGAAGTCACACATTTATACCCACAGCTATTTGGATGTGTAAAAAACCCTGTAGCTTCTCAATTTCTTATAATGATCTAATCATCTTCACGAGCTCTTCCTGACTGGGCACTAAAAGTAGTACTTACCTTGGGTAATTAATGGTATCTCAGTCTCTCTGGGATCTTTTGTCTCTTTTGGGTATATACCCAAGTTTCAGACTTCTTTTTCCACTCCCTATCACTCTTAAGAAGGTATCTATTATGTAGCAGAGGAGAGCTTGGATCTGTGTGGGCAGGATCTGGTGCTGTCTTCAGAGCCATCAGGTTTCTGTAACGATGTCCCTGACTAGGTGGAACCATTGCTTATGTCTGTAGCTGGTGGCTTCATTATCCTTCCCTGGGCCCAGGCAGGCCCTACTGGCCCTGCTTGGGATTTAGCAGTCACTGTGTGTTCACTCCTCCGATCAAGCTGGTATCAGACCCCTAGCTTTGGCTTTGGCTGTCCACTGGCAGCCTCTGTGGAGGGGTCAGCTCAACCCTCACTCTAGAAGCCAGCCACCCACACTGAGGGGGGCATAGGGAAATTTCTGACTCCCTCCCAGACCATACAGATGGTGAGGGAGCCCAAGGATCCAACTTGTACCCTTTCTCTGCCTAGCTTCACCATGCAATCATGCTTATATTGTCACAGTCAGGCTTTTCCACATGATGGTGAGGAGGCCAGTCTGTGTGGCAGACACTCCCAAGAGTTCTAAATGGAGGGACTGGCACAAGTCCACTCTGATTCCAGATTTTCTGACTTCCTATTACTTGGAGCCACTCTACTCCAACACCAATACCAGCATCACCCTCTAAACCACTCCATCTGAGATTTCAGCCTGGAGAAAGGTGGTCGAGACATGGATCTTTCCCCCTTTCCAATATAGAGAACAAGACCAAGAAAGGAAAAAAAGTGATCTCCTAGCAAGGATTTCACAAACTAAGCTCTATCTACCCATGGTTTAAACTCAGCATGCAAATCCTTGAAGCCTGGGTTTGGATGTGCTAATGAAGCATAAGAAATTTAGAAAATTCTTTTCTCTCCAGGAAAAGCGTGATTTCTAAAGAATATTGTTTAATTTTAGATTTTTTTAAAACCCTATTTTGGTGATCAGAAAGATGAACATAGACTACCACTTTCTCGTTTTATCCCTGCTGTAACTGTCCAAATTCCTACCTAAGATAAAAGATTACTCTGGGGAATGGGAGAAAAACACACAAATGGAAATATAAAAGAGAAAAGCACATTCATTTAAAGCATAAATGTTATCCTTAGTTACATATGGGTTTCTATAAACAGAGAAAACACATTCTTTTAAATTGCTTATGGAATATCCATAAAAATTGATCATGTACTTGGCCCAATGAAAACCTTAATAGGTTCCAGAACACAAAGATTTTACAGGCCAAAGTCTCTGCCCACAATTCAATTAAGCTAGAAATCAACAGAAGAATATAGAAACATAATAAAATAGAAACACTTAACTACTTCAGAATTAAAGAATGTTTTCCAAAATAGCCCCTGAATCATAGAGGAAATAAAACCTGAGATTACAATTTATTTAGACATTAACAAAAGGATAAAAATTTATAATAAAGTCTACGGGAAATGGCTAAGGTTGTATTCCAAAGAAATTTTATAACCTTAAATGTTTTTATTATTTTATAAAAGGAAGGATGAAAACAAAGATGATAATTGATAAAGTTAAATATCCATTTATGATTAAAAGAAAAAAACACCTCTCAGCAAAATAAGACAAGAAAGTAATTTTCTTAATCTGCCTGTTCTGTTAATCTATATGCTGCATAACAAATCTTGTGCACCATCTGTGGTAAAGTATTCAGGTATGGTTCAGGGCCTCATAATGGCTCAGGGTCTCATAATGGCTCAGGGTCTCATGATGGTGCAGTCAGTTGGTAGCTGAGGCTGTGTTCATCTCAAAGCCTTCTCTCACATATTTGGTGGGTGCCTGGGCTGGGAAGATTCAGACATCGGGTGTTGGAACAGCTGGGGTACTTCAATCATTTCTATTTATATGGGGTCTCTCCATATGGTTTGTACGTTTTGATTATCGATTATTGTGTAACATCACCCCAAAATTTACTGGCTTAAAACAACAAAACTTACCTATTATTTCTCATGGACTCTGTAGGTCAAGGAACTCATGAACATCTCAGCTGAGTGATTCTGGGGTCTCATAATGTTGCAAACAGATGGTTAGGGCCGGGGTCGTCTTTAAGTGTTCTTCACTCACATGTTTGGTGCCTGTCTGGGAAAGTCTGAACATCTGGAGTCTGAAACAGCTCCCTGGGCATCTCTATCTCTGTTTGTTCTCTCGACATGATCTTTCCAGTATGGTGGTATCTGGACTTCTTACATGGCAGGTCAGGTCACCAATGGCACATGTCCCAGGAAAGAGAATTAGGCAGAAGTTGTACCATCTTTTATGATCTAGGCTTAGAAGTCTATAGAGCTATAGAGCTGCACATTCATTGTACTCTATCAGTTAATTCAGTCACAAAGCCCTCTCCGTCCCCATTCAAGGAGAGGGTATATAGACTTCACCTCCTCATGGGGGAGTGGCAAAATTCTAGAAGAACATGTGGAACTGGAAATACTATTGCAGTCATGTTTGGAAAATGCTATCTGCCATAGTGACAAAGATACCCCCCCAAAAAATCCCTCCAACAACCAGGATGCTTAATTTTGAGACACTGAAACTATTTGCTTTATGATTGGGAATTATATAAAGATACACCTTATCATTACTTTTATTCAGCATTGTACTAGAGGTCCTAGCCTATAGAGTAAGAAGACAAAGAAATAAAAAATATGAGTTGAAAAAAAAAACACTGGAATTATTTGGAGACAATATTGTTGTATAGCAGAGAATCCAAAAGAACATCCTAATAAATTATTAGAATAAAAGAATTTAGCAAGATTGCTAAATACACCAATATATGAAAACCAATTACATGTCTATGCATCAGCAATAAGAGTCAAAATATAGAGAAGCTGGGAAAAAGTAAAGAAGGGTAAGAAAGAAAAAAAACCTATATACCAGCAAAGAAACAGAGCCTAGAAAATAACATATAACTAAAAATCATTGATGGATGAGCCAAATACATGAAACTAAATACGGAAAAAAAACTCTGGCATTTATGGAAAATTTAGTGTATGATAAAGGTAGCATTCAAAGAGGAGATGTACTCAATAAGTAGTCTTGACACAAACGGCTTAATATTTCAAAAAATGTAAAGTTAGGGCTTCCCTGGTGGCGCAGTGGTTGAGAGTCCGCCTGCCGATGCAGCGGACACGGGTTCGTGCCCCGGTCCGGGAAGATCCCACATGCCGCGGAGCGGCTGCGCCCATGAGCCATGGCTGCTGAGCCTGCGCGTCCGGAGCCTGTGCTCTGCAACGGGAGAGGCCACAACAGTGAGAGGCCCGCGTACCACAAAAAAAAAAAAAAAAGTAAAGTTAAAATGACTTTTTTTTTTTTTTTTGCGGTACGCGGGCCTCTCACTGTTGTGGCCTCTCCCCTCGCGGAGCACAGGCTCCGGACGCACAGGCTCAGCGGCCATGGCTCACGGGCCCAGCCGCTCCACGGCATGTGGGATCTTCCCGGACCGGGGCACGAACCCGTGTCCCCTGCATCGGTAGGCGGACTCTCAACCACTGCACCACCAGGGAAGCCCGACTATTCATTTTCTTACACCAAAATAAAATCCAGAGGATCTAAAACATAAATTAAAAACTAATAAATAAAGCCATAAAAGCAGTAATGAAAGCAAAATTAAAGGAAATATATCATTTACAAAAGCATCAAAAGTTTAAAACATTTAGGAATAAATCTAAGAAAACATGATGACCTCTACCCAGAAAAATATAAAACATTACTATTAAAGAGGATTGAAATGGCCATGTTAATGAACTGGTAGATTCGATATTGTAAAGACGTAAATTCTTTCTAACTTGTTCTATAGATGTACTGTAAACCAATTCAAGATCCCAACAGGTTTTTACAGAAATCAACAAATGTTTATGGAAGGGCAAAGGACCAAAAATAGCCAAGACATCCCTGAACAAAGATGGTAGGCTTGATTTACCAGCTATGAAGACTTACTATAGTAATAAGATAATCTGGTTTGGAAACAGGGAGAAAGAGATTGAAGAAAATGAGAGTACACAGAAACAGACCCACAGATATGCAGAATCCTTGTTTTTAAACAAAGCTGGCATTGCAATCCTTGAGGAAAGAAGGACTTTTCTGCACATCACAGTAAGACACTTGGACATAATATGGGGAGAAAATTGAATGAAGAACTTTGTAAATTATATTTGAATACTTTCCTGTTAGAGAATTATATACTCCTACCCTTTGCCATATGATTTATAGTGCCTTCCTTTGGGAGGAGTATAATTCCCCATCTCATTGAGTCTGGCTCATACACTTGCATATGCCACATCTACACAGATTAAGTGTAGTAGGGTCTTGCTCTTTCCTTTTGCTACAAGAATGGTATGTCCCATAAAGGGGCTATTCTTTCAGTCTGGGTCTCAGAATGAGAAGACACATGGGACTTGGAATGAGAAGACACCTGAGGTAGAGGTGAAGCAGCAGACCTGCAGTTGCTGACATTAATATGAGCAAAAAATAATGTACGTTGCCACTAGAATTTTGGGGGGTGGGTTTTTTGTTACTGAAGTAAAGCTGACTAATAGAGACATCTATGTCACACCTTACACAAAAATAAATTCCAGGGGGATTAAACCTGTAAATATGAAGGGAAAAACAATAAGCATTTAAGAAGATGATACAGGAAGCATGTCTTTATGAACCTAGGAGAGGGAAGATATCTTGTTTTTGTTCATGTGTAGTCTTCTTGTCTTGAATCCTATAAAGTTATTATTACTGTTTTATGCAGTCAATGCTTGTTTATATTTACCTACATATTTATCACTTCCATTGATTTCATTGGTGATTAAGCTACAGCTTTTTTGACTTTTGGGCAAATATTTATTAGATTTCCAGTTACTTCTTCCTTTTGACTTGGGAAACAGTCTGTCTTTTAACCCAACTTCTTCAGAACTTCAATGATGTGTATTTTCTTTACAAGATTAACTCTCAAACAGTGACTTAATTTCTAAGTCCCTCATGTTCTGTTAGGCTTAGGGGCACACAGCAACAGAGCTGAGTTACACTTGATTTATATTGATTTTTTCTCCCCTTGCATCTTTGTAAATCTTTTTGTTACTTGAAAATTACACATTATATAAACTGAGAATGGTTTTAAAATACACAGAGTGAAGCAAAGTACCTATGTATAAATGATTAATTGTATAAACAGAAAACACAGGCCCTTGATATCTGTCGGGACACCTAAAATCATGACTTTGCTGTAAGTAACCGAATTTCCAAATACCACCACAAGATACAATTTCCCCCATGAGTTGTAGTAAATTATTACTGTAGTTTTAAGTTCTTTCAAACTTTTGAAGAGTTTCTAAATATAGCATGAGTCTTTTATAAACCTATTAAAATAAATAAAGTAAACCTATCCTACCTTATATAATGACTGAAGTAACAGTAACTATAAACATGGTCTGAAACTGCAAAATTCAGTCTTTGCTGATGTAACTGTGGTTCCTCAACAGTGTTGTGAACAAAGAATAAGTCACAGATCAGAAGGGTCCTCCTGTCCTTCTGAGTGATTAGGCAGCATCGGGGTTGGGAGAAGTGTGGGAAGGGGATGATAGAGGAAGATACAATACGAAAGCAGAAACCCAAGGACCCACCTAAGAAGGCATTCTTTTTTTTTAAATTTATTTATTATTTATTTCATTTATTTTTGGCTGCATTGCGACACGCAGGATCTTCGTTGAGGCATGCAGGATCTTTTGTTGCGGCATGCGGGCTTCTCTCTAGTTGTGGCATGCAGGTTTTCTCTCTCTACCTGTGGCGCTCGGGCTTAGCTGCCTCGCAGCATGTGGGAATCTTAGTTCCCTGACCAGGGATCGAACCCACGTCCCCTGCATTGGGGACTAGACCGCCAGGGAAGTCCCTCAGAAGGCATTCTTAATGGTGTAAGTGCTTCCTTTAAGAACAATACGACTGACAAATACCTTTTATCTCCTTTGCAACTCTATCCATTTCTTGGCATAAAGATAACACTAAATGTATTGCTGAAACAAAGTAATTGTCTTTGAAGATAGGCAGACTCCCTGTGAGTTGAACACTTCTGTGCTAGGACATGTTTCCTGTATGAATTTTTTTTTTGGGGGGGTGCCACATGGCATGCGGATCTTAGTTCCCCAACCAGGGATCGAACCTGTGCCCCCTGCATTGGGAGCATGGAGTCTTAACCACTGGACTGCCGGTGAAGTCCCCTGTATGAATTTCTTTAGCTTGAGAGGAGGGTCAGCTGAAGCCACCTTCCCTATTATCATCACATTATGCAGATTGTTAAACCAACTTTTACTTTTGGTGCTTCGATTGCAGCAGTAGAAACTATACTACTATTGCTTCATAGAGATGCCTCTACAGACCTCCAAATCTTCTCCTGAGTCCCATTTTTGTGAAAGAAAATTATTTTCCATGCATTTCCTCAGCTACTAGTTAAAGGCTTTTCATATGTCACTGAAGTTTTATTGTTTTGTTTCTCACTTGAAAAGTTGCTAAACAGTTTCATAAACCAAATTTATTCCCTCTCTCTCTCTGTCTCTCTCTGGAGAGTATATGGGAGACTCGTCACATCATTTATCACCTTCAAACAATAGAGATATTGACAAGGGGTTATAATTACCCCAAAATTATTTTCTGCCTAAGAACAGTCACTTCCCTAGATTTGTCACCTTTTCTTCAACAACATTAGGACTAAAGACTATTTTTCTTTGCAGGGCTCTTTTCACAGGCACAAAAAGAGAATTTTTATACCTCTTGGGATTTACTGCATATGCAGCTGGTAAAGAACAGCAAGATTGCATTGAGGTGAGGCTGCTGGGTAGCAGGCTGGGCACACCTCCTGGATTAGTACAGTGACTTTGGATACTCCAAACTTGTGGCAATCTATTCACATTTGTGCTCTCACAAAATTGCGAGTTTCTGCCTGTAATGAAACTTAAGGATCACCCAAAGATAGTCAAACCAGAAAACATTAAGTCTAAAAATGCTAATGACCAGGTATTTCCAAAAATATTGAGTTTACTTGGAATTCTCTGAGCCTTCAAATAACTGAATCTCAGAGTTAGCATTTTACATAGTGCAGTATATTTCTTTTCCCCCTGTTAAAGTCAAGAGAGAGCAGATTTCATATCTGCTCTAAGAAAGAAATTGGAGACTTAGTTCATTGAAATTTATTTGACATCAAATACCAAGACCGACATGAGAATTATTAATTTGCTGCTCAGACTTTTGAACTCATTGGCTTTTCCTCTCCTCAGAGCATTAATTCTGAATACAAAAGAATCCATTAGATATCTCTGATGCCAGTTTTTATAGTTGCTTTAAAACAAGTGTTCCATGTTCTATCCTTCTTATAAATAGCCCTCTCCAGTGATGGAGTATGTTAACTTCCAGAGATCAGAGAAAGAAGAGGAGTTTAATATGAATTGTAAAATCACCATATATGCTATATCTTTGGGAAATTTTCAGGTATATAGAGTTACTTGGGTCCTGGTTGTCCAGGTTTTTGTTTTTCTTTGCATCCTTTTTGCGGAAAATACCTCTCCTGATCATGCCACTACTGGAGGTAAGGCAAGGGAAAAGATTCAGTAGAGTTATTATCTTTTCTATTCAGCAAAGTTTGCTAAAAAGAAAAGGCTTTGCCCAGTGGCATGAATTATGGACTTTGAGATATTACAGTGACTCTGGGCTATCAGTGGAGATCCCAGGATACAAAGGAAAATTATGTTCTACCTTTAGAACTTTACCTTTGTGTTTTGCCTTTTAAACAATGCACATATAAAAATTAATGATGATTAAATACTCAACAAATACCTACAAAATGTACCAAGGGTAATTTCTAGTATTTCAAGAAAAAAAACTGAGTTGCCTTTTTATTTTATTTTACTTAAATAAATTTTTTTTTGGCCATGCCGCACCTATGCGGGAATCTTAGTTCTCCGACCATGGATCAAATCCGTGCCCCCGGCAGTGGAAGTGAGGAGTCTTAACCACTGGACCGCCAGGGAAGTCCCCTGACTTACCTTGTAAAAAAGCTATAGATTTTGTTTTTTTAATATACATTTTATGGTTATTCCAAAGATAATTTTAAGTTATGGTATAGCAATGAATGTTGTATTCTAGAAGTGGAAGAAAAAGAACGAGTAATGACACTATCAGTCTGGGCAGTAGCAAGCAGCCCCTCAATCTTTATGATAAATGTTTATCTCTTGCTCTTGCTATATGTCCACTCTGGGTTGGTGGGAAGGACGTGGGTGGGTAGGGGTTCTGCTTCACATTGTTCTCACTCAGGGCCCAGGCTGGTGGAGGTTCCACCATCTGGATAGTATTGGCCACTGCAGTGGAGGAAAGTGAGATAAATAATTAATTACACACCAGCTCTTACATGCTTATGCCCAGAAGAGGCATATGCCACTTTACACACACCTTATTAACCAGAGTTTCATTGACATCCTTCAAGATGGATTGAGCCTAGGAGAAGAGAACTGGATATTGGTGAACAGTAGTAATGCTTACTGTAACTGTTTCCACTAACACATCCAAAGAAGAGAGTACTTGCCTATCAAAATGTTCACACTCCACTCCCACCCACAGGATCAGGTTCTGGGTGTGCAACTTGTGAATTTGTACAGAGTCCCTGCTCAGAAGGGCCCCACACTTGGGGTTTAATGCTTTACTGTTGCTCTTTTGAAATTCTTAATAATTTTATCCTTGAATTTTTATTCTTAGTTGAAGTCCAATAGGATAATGGATCATGTGTTTGAACAGAGGAGATACATACAGTATGCATGTCCACTGCTGTTCCTCACCACCTCCTCCGCATATAGCATTCAAATGCCTCATGAGCACACAATTTCAGTGGATCCACAATGCATGGGAGTTCAGTGAGACTCAAAGCAAGTACAAGGTGTTATGTCTACGACTGAGTAAGCAGGGGTACTGACAGCCCCAAGAGGTATCAGAACTTGATCTGAACACAGAAAGAAAGTAATGGTGTTCTAAGAAACACCAGCCACTGAGGAATCCAATCATATTCTTTCTTACTCCTGTTACTTCCCTGTTTTAGCTAATCAATACTGATAAAAATTATGACATAGAAGGAAAGGAAAAGATAGGGCAACCCACAGCTTCTTTTTTTTTTTCCCAGTCCTTTCTTATTTATCAGTAGAAGGTAGAGAGTGTTGGTAGAATGTGTGCATATCAAGATGTGAAATAAAAACAGTTGATTTAGTTCTGGGCAGTGTTTCCATGTTCTGGTCAGAACAAAATACATATGCATGTGTATATGAGTTAGATGCTCTTATATTTGCATCTGAAACTGGCATTGCCCAATGTAAAGATGAATGGTAAATTTTATGCTAATAATCTAAAATTTTACTTTCTCTTTACTTAGAATGACATAAAATAGCAAATAAAAACACAGTAACTAGTCAAGAGAAAGACCACAGAAGACAGGAAGAAGTTTTACTGCCTTTAATGGCATTTGGCAGGGCAGGGGTGGGGGGTTGCTGCTTTATGAACAAGAGGCACTGCATTTTCATTTTGCTCTGGGCCCTGCAAATTACATGGCTGACCCTGCCCACTCACAAGTCACAGAGGTGCGACGTACAGGAAGTTAGAATGAATAAATGAGTGTTAGGTATAAAGAGTGAGCTCAGAGGGATCTTAGAGATAATCTAATCCAGTAATTTTCAGATTTCTTTTAGCAGCAGAACCCATTCTTCAGAGTGAAAATCCAAAATGGAAAACAGAAAAATGCAAACTGCTTTGGTTCGGAGGGGACGGATGGCAGGCTTTAGCCCTGTCCACTTGACCTCTCTATTCCTACCCTTAGGTGGCTTTTTGAGTGGGAATGAGGGGGTCTCTATGAAACCCGTAGAGTTCCTCAAGGCACAGTGGGGGAATCTCTGATCCAGAGGGGCTCATCAAGTGACATGTCCAAGCTCCTAATTGCTAATTTAACCCTCTTTCTTTTGCTCCCTATTGCCACCCCAATCAGATAGCAACCCTAAAGTATGGGGAGACCATTTGATGGCCCTGGCACAATTGTGAATACGCTTATCTTAAAATGGGGATGGTAATGCCTACCTCAGGGAGTTAAGGACTGAATGAGATACTGTAACTAAGTAAATGCTCAATAATTAATAGCTGCAACTTAATCATTATTATAGTTATTATTCAAACCTAGAGTCTTAACTTCCACAGAAATTAATGGAGGCTAGTAAAACATTTGTCTGTTTTTCAGCCTTTAAAAAATTTTTATTTTTAATTGTGGTAAATTACACATAACAAAAAATTTACCATCTTAACCATTTCTAAGTGTACAGTCCAGCAGTGTTAAGTGTATTCACATTGTTGTGCAACCAATCCCCAGAATTTTTTTCCTCTTGCAACACTGAAACTGAATATTCATTAAACAACAACTCCCCTTTCCCCTCACTCCCCAGCCCCTGGAAAACACCACTCCACTCTCTGTTTCTAGGAATTTTTTAGGACCTCATAGAAGTAGAATTACCTATTCTAAGCAACAGATAAAAGGAATAAGAAACTGTGAAATGCATATATATATATATATATATATATATATATATATATATATATATATATGAAGAAGGCATGTATTCCTTCTTTCCACAAAAAAGAAAGGCAATTCAAAGACTTCAGAAAAAAAAGCAGAAATTCAAATTAAAAAAAAGAACAAAACTGTACCAACAAAACAAAACAAAAACTATGGTCTTAAAGTGAAGCAAATGCAATAGGTGTGAGTGAAAGACTTTTCACCATATGACTGTTATATCATTTTCATTTTTGAATCATATGATTTATTAGCTATACAAAAACAATCTGAAACAAACTAAGAGGTAGCATGGGTTTGAGAAAGAAGAATGCAAGTGGATTTCTCACTAGGAAACTTCTCCAAAGGATTATGACATTGAAACCATAGTGTGGTGTAGTAAAAAATATATTTGCTTTTCTATCTTCATGTGAATTGCCTTCCTCCCCTTTCTAGTCCCAAGCCCCTAACCCCAACATTCTCTTTTGCCTTTAGCTGAAGATGGTATTTAAGTTGAAGGCTTTGGCCATTTAGGTGAATTACTCAGTTTTCCTGGGTCTCTCCCATTTATACATGTTATTAAACTTTTGTTTGATTTTCTCCTGTTAATCTGTCTCATGGCAATTTAATTCTAGAACAGCCAGAAGAACCGAGAAAGGTAGAGGAAAACTTCTTTCTCCCTGACACATGTATTTAATTCATGGCAGAGAAACTTACAGAGAACCTCACCATACCTAGCAGTGACAGGTGGTGCTTACAGGGAGAGGAAAACTTCCTGGAAGGCAAGCTGGTTCTAAGCTTAACAGACAATTACTTATTTCTTTAAATTTTAGGTCTTTTCATCAAAGGCCCCTTTGACCAAAAACTTTCTCTCGTGGGTTTACAGGATATTCATAATTACTATTTTTCAAGGTACAATCATAACTCATCCTGTTCCTCTTAATGTAGAGATTGTGGTCTTAACAAAAGACTCATGTGTTAAAGAAATGTCTATTTCTTTATTTTCTTCCAATACAATTATATCAGATTGTGGGCATGGCTCACAGTGGGTTTGCAAGGCAATTGCAGTCAGCGTCGGAGACCTCTGTTCTGGCTGGAAAATGTGGTCCTATGAGGTTCAGTGGCTTTCTGCTTCTATGCCAGGAGTACAGGACTCTGCCCAGTGTGAGGACCCTGGTACTCAGGACCCAGTCGACCTAGGGGCACCACGCAGTAACTCTCTGCATTTCTGGCCTTGCTTCTTCCTCAAGGCCAGAGGGATTCTTTGTTCCCCATCCCTGCAGCATCTAACCTTTGATCTCTTGACCTCATCTTATTCTGGAAGAAACCACTTCCCACTCCCCTTGTTTTATTGCCATTAAAGGCACTTTGCAAAGTCTCTTCAATTCATTTAAGCCTTTACAAAAGACAGGAAAAGCCCTTGTCTTGGAGCAGCTCCTGCTTTCCACTCTCCTTTCTCCACAAGTTTCCTTCTCCTCTTTCAGAAATCTCTTGAAAACTCTCATCTGTGGGTGACTCACCCCTCCCATTCTCTTTGCTCTTAGGTTATTTTTTTTCTTTTTGTAAGAGCTCATTTGACTTGGGTTTCGAGAGGAACAAGAAGCAAACTTGGTACTTATTCCACCAACAAGAATTTTCATTTGTTAAAATGATTCCTTTGCTCTACAAAAGATTTACAGGCAGGGTTCTTTGTAGGCAGTCCTCTCCACGTACAGAGAGCATGCCTAAAATCTGTGTACACAAGTTGAATATTCGGAAGTTGAATCATCTTTTATAAGGGAAGATTTGTTTGCAGAAAGCCAGAAAAATGATAAAATATTTAATTGTATATTTTTCTTCAAATATAGTCTTCAAATGATTTCCAGCTTTCATGCGTGTTGTTTAACTCTTTTTTAATAAATTTATTTATTTTATTTATTTATTTTTGGCTGCGTTGGGTCTTCGTTGCTGTGCGCCGGTTTTCTCTAGTTGCGTTGAGCGGGGGGCTACTCTTTATTGCGGTGTGTGGGCTTCTCATTGTGGTGGCTTCTCTTGTTGCGAAGCACAGGCTCTAGGCACGTGGGCTTCAGTAGTTGTGGCACGCGGGCTCAGCAGTTGTGGCTCACAGGCTGTAGAGCACAGGCTCAGTAGTTGTGGCACAAGGGCTTAGTTGCTCTGCAGCACGTGGGATCTTCCCGGACCAGGGCTCAAACCCATCTCCCCTGCATTGGCAGGCGGATTCTTAACCACTGCACCACCAGAGAAGTCCGCATGTTGTTTAATCTTGTTCTTCTCATTGAAACACAAAAAATATTGGCTTAAGATCAATGGACATAAGATTGAAGCTAAAAATGTTTTGCTTTTAGCATTCCTAATAATTTCCATCTTTCTCCATTTTGTTGTTTTTGAGCTCTACTTTTCTTTTCACTCTTTTTTTTCCACTTAGCACTTAATTTATAAAATAAGAGCAAAATGCAAAAGAAGTATTCAAGTAACTGCAAAACAGCATTGGACAAGCAAAGACAGAGACTGTGCGAGAATTAAGCCATGGATAGGCTAGCAGTGCATGCAGAAATTTAAATGCTCGTGTTACTGAGTCCAAGCTCGCTCTGCTCGCTGCACAACAGGCCAATAAATCGGGAGACAGGTGTTGAGGCAAGGAATAGAGACTTTATTTGGAAAGCAGGCAGACCGAGAAGATGGCAGACTAGTGTCTCAAAAGAACCATCTTATCAGGGTCTGGATGCCAGTTTCTTTTATAGAACAGAGAGGGGGAGGAGGTGAGGAAGTAAAGTAAAAAGGCCATAAATCTTGCAAATATCTCCTGGAATGGCCAGCCTCAGGGAGGGGGTGTTAATTTCTTTTTTCTTGCAGCAATTCACAGGTGGACAGTGTCAGAATGTTTCTCTAAACAAAGACACTTTGCCAGAGGGGCAGGGTTCCCTGAGGCAGACGATTATGTATAGACAGTATCCTTTTAGTGAACAAAAGCAATGGGAAGCAAAGGTTAAAGTAAAAGAAACAGATCCAACATGTAGTCAGATTTTGTTCTTCCTTGTAACACTCATTCATCAGGTAATGAAGGAAGGTTTGAATTTAATGTGTAATACAGGTGGTTTAGGGGTATCAATGTAAACAAAATCAAAGGGTGGGTTATATAAAAGTTGAATGTCCTGAAATCAAGGACAGCCCAAATATACTGAGTTGTAGAAGTGTTTAAGAATAATCACTTGACGCATACAGCAAGGAGCTATACACAAAGCAGATTAATTTAAAGTATTAAGACATACCTTCCATTAAACGTGTATGAAAAATGAGGAAAATACATCTCTGAAACTACAATATAATTTGTTTAGTATAGGACTTTGCACCCAGTAGATGCTCAGTAAATATTTGCTTTAACTGATTTGCACCAAAGAAAGATTAGTCTTCCCAGAACTTGAGAGGAGTTTACTGTCATGTCTACTGATAAAGTGCCTCTATACTGTAGTAGATCTGCTGAGACAGTGAGCCTTCTCTCTCACCAGGCTTTTGTTCCCTTCCTTCTGACCCATGAGAAAACATAAGTCAAGCCCTCCTGTTGACCATGATTGTTATTGTTGTATGTTGGCTTTTTCAAAACACTGACATGAAGGATTTTTGTCTTAGCAAACAAATGCTCCTCTAGCAACCCCAGCCTCTGCAGGATTAATCCTTTTGCAGAGAAGCTTTATACTGGCAAGAATTTACACTGTCAGCTACAGGCACTGGGCCTGCAGGAACCTGGCTTTGTAAGCGCCGATATTTTTGGTGCAGCAGTTCGTGCTGCTCTAGTGTGTAAGCACTTACCACCCTTTGGTTCAGAGTGGCACTGAACTGCATCTTCTCAAATAATGTAATATGCTGATGTAATAGAAATTGGTTCAGGAAAAAATGAGTGATGGAGGCATTTAAAGTTTTTTAAGTGACACAATCTGTTGTTGTTAGGTGTTTGGCTGGGGGAGTGGGGGCATTGAAAGGGGATTGTCTTTTAACAAAAAGAAAGAAAGAAAAAAGGATTCACCCTCAGCTATCTGCAAAGCCAAAAACTTAACCTATGACTCCAGGAAAAATGTGGAAAAGGCAAACTCTGGTAACTGAATTAATCTCATTCTTCTAAGGAATATGGATAAAAAGCACACATGTCATCTGGAGTTAACTGTTTATCGGACAGGAAAGAATTTTCTCTTTAGGAAAATAAGATAATGAACACCAGGGATGGAGTTCTTCACTTTACAAAAGGATTTATCACTGTATCTTTATGTAATGGAGAGGTTTCTGTACAATAAGGAAGTTAAACCTAATGATCTCAGAAGTGGAAGCAGGTATCAAACATCAGGCATTCGGTATTGAGTTGAATTTTTTTAAGTTTTTAACTTTTCAGGAGCCCATCCATTATATAAAGTAAGATGCCTTTTAACCTTCACTTTGTGAGTTTGTTGTGAAAAATGGAAAGACAGTACAAAGTGTGCATCAGACACTCTGTCCTTTAGTTTTTCTGGAATCACAATGAGGGCATAGCTCTCAAAATTCCCCTGGGCAGTTATTTGGGACTAGGCTTGTGGCTATAGTGTAGTGGGGTAATTTGACTTGCAGGTGTCTTGGATTTTCTGGATGAAGTTTTAACATGGTATCATCAGTCTTTCCTGGCCCACTAGTCTGGCATAGAGAAAATAATCACGATGCTGATAATGATAACGATAGTTAAGGCTTATTGAAGATTTACTCTGTGCCATGCACTATTCTAAGTACTTTACAAGCAATTTCTCCTTGGTCTTCATAACAACCCTGTGAAGCAAGTATGATTTTTTTAATCCCATTTTACTGATGAGGAAATTGAGGCTTAGACATGTTGGTGACTTACTTGTGGTTACACAGCTAATAACAGAATTCAAACCCAGAGCTTGCACTTGGGGAAAATTTTGTCTTCCTGTCCATTTTCCTTGAACTCATAGTCCCTTTCTCCATTAAAAGGAAAAGATAAGATGAAATAAAATGAATCATTTCCAGTGTGGCAGGATCATATCTCTATATATTTCTGAATATTTCCCTTTTTGTTTTGCACCCTCACTGGTACCCAAAGGGCAGTTTTCCCTCCTTGAGTCACACAGAGGCAGAAACACAGACTCAAAGATGCTATTGATCAAAGTGGAGAAATAAAGAGTTGGACGCCTGTTTAAATCAGAGGGACGTTCCAATCCCATAGACTGGGAACTTGGGGGATGCTGGAGGATGGAAGACAGGAGGTGGATGGGAGATCAGGAGATGGGAAGAAGCACCCCAAGAACCAGCATGTGGAGGAGTCTCAGAATCAGGCTCTTCTCTCATTACCAACCTCACCCACCCATCCCCTGGGGCTATATCACCTGCATCCAATAGCCTAGACCCAGAGTGAGGGACTTGGACACCTTGTGTGGGATGGTTGTACCAAGAGAAGGCCAAAGTGAGAGTGAACAGAATCAGGTGAGAATTGCCCTGAGGTAGGGCAGTAGTAAATATACATCATTTTATGGAGGCAAAGCTGAAACGGTAAAAGTAGGTGGCTCCTTTTAATAAACATGTGTCTGAAAGAAAAATACTATAGAAGACCAGGCAAGGTCTGAGTTAGCTTTATCTCAATCAGAAATAACTAAAATTATAAAACATACTCCACTTGGCAAGCCAGAAGGCACTCAGGAAGGATGAAAGTAAAAATATTTCCAAAGGCTGGATTCCCCTAATAATAAAGGCCCTAGTTGACCATGATCCTGATGGAGAAACCTATGGGCTCTTCACAGTTTGGCTCTTCTGTAGGTGAGGAGAGAGCAGTTTCTGCCTCTGCTGAGCCAAAATGGGCATGCAGGCAGGGGCTGCCAGCCACACCTGAAGCCTCCCACTGGCAGTAGCACCAACTGGTTATTAGCAAGGAGACCACTTCTGTAAATGTGGGGTTTCAGGGTCTCTAAGAACGGCTTTGGAGCACCAAAAAGATTACACAAAAGTTACTTTATTTTTAAAAATTAATATTCATGTTATTAAGTTTGTAAAGTTTAAAACCTAGTTATTAAATTTTAAGTTCAAATTACAGATTGTAATATTCTGTGTATTACTCTAACAAACTTCAATAATCACTCTGAAGTGGCCTTTAATTGTAATGTTTTATATTATTTACAAGCATAGTAAATTAAATCCCTTTAAACATTTCAAATGCATTGATACATTTAATTTATTCCACTTCCTTTAAAAAGCTACAATTCCCTGACTAACAAATAAAACTTAAGTCTTATAAATAAGACCTTAAGCCTTATAAATCTAACAATAAATTAAACGTAAATATGATGAATCTTATGTTCTTTTGACTATTCTAATATTGTTTACAAACTTAGTAAAATTTCAACCTAAAATCACATCTAAATTCATTTTGCATTAGACCTATAGAATTAATCTGGGAGATAGTTTAAAGCCCCCAATCTTCTTAAACATGACTAATACTTAAAATACCAAAATTTACAGATTATTTCTAATATTTTATTTGATATATTTCATATCTATACATATAAATCTCTATTTTCGAGCCAGTAAGGAAATATGTCATCCTAAACAATTTTGGCCTCCCTTCCCTGCAAATTTTGACAAGTTGTTCACAGACTGGAGATATTGGTGAGGTCTGAGGGCTGGAGCTGCAGGCTCCAGGCGAATTTTTGTCATGGCCTTAATTGCCAGTCTGAGCCTGTTTATTTAGTTCTGCCTACAGAATTTAAAGAAGGGTGCGGCCAAGTTACTATTACCTAATGCTCCAATCTACCTGGGAAAGTCTATTACATTTTGTATTCCTTTGGCTCTTTAGATATGTAAATATCTTTCTAGCCAGTCTAAGGACCTTTGGACTTCATGG